>NC_050449.1:52695689-53295689 GCF_903995425.1 Onychomys torridus | reverse complement strand
ATTTGGAAAAGATTTTATATTCATTTGCTATTTTGTGCATATTCTAGAAATTGTAACATACATCTTTAACTTTCAATGTTTAACACAAATAAAATTTTCCATAACTTACCAGTTAACACAAAGATGTCACAATCTATGTATATGCTATTTTCCATGTGTATTTTAATTCTATTTAAACATTAAACTAGAAAAGTCCCTATCTTTGTCAAATTTAGTAATATACTAACACACTTTAAAAAATAATTTCACAGCCAGGTAGTGGTGGCACATACCTTTAATCCCAGTATTTGAGAGGCAGAGGCAGGCAAATTCCTGACTTTGAGGCCAGCCTGAACTACATAATGAGTTCCAATACAGCAAGAGTTTCACAGTGAATCCTTATCTCAAAAAACCAAAATAATAATAAATAATAATAATTAGTAGTAATTATTATTATTATTCTACTGTTTTTCATTCCACTTTGAACATTTGTGTTATAATAAGAATACAACTAATAAGCAGCCTAAATAGTAAGCTTTAGTTTTAAGAAAAAATATCCTATTGTCTTGTCTCCCACTGTTTCCTCTGAAAAAAATTATTGCTGTTACACATACACACACACATACACAAACACACACACACACACACACACACACACACACACACACACACACCACAAATAAATAAGGGATATGATGTAGTGGTGGCATGTTCCATGGTAAGGACGGTTGGTTAAACCCCTGACATGAAGCCCCTTGGAGGAGAATCAAGTTTTTTTTCAAAGCAGCTGTTCCTTCAAGCAAGCCAAACAGGGTGGTATCTAATAGTTGTGGAGCAACTGAAGGACCTCGAATAATACCCAAGAGGATAAATCCTCCAGAAATGTAAAGAATGTGGCTGGTATCTATGATAAATCAACTCCTGTACAGGCTCAACAATATCTGAGCCCACTTGGTGATATGGCAGTGACATTCTTGGGCCCTCAGTCACTGCCACTGCACCTTTGGCACACCAAAACAAGCACAAGGATTGCATTTTACTGGGGAAAGGTGAAGACTGAACCTGACCTTAAAGCTGCAACAAACTCCTGGCCCTGAGAAGAGGAGGGTGAAAAGGGCAGCTCAAGAGATGTAGACCACAACAAACTGTCTTAGACAAGCCATGAGCCCAGGCTGGGACCATGTCCTCATTCCTACAAGGTCCTGAATGCACCAGGAGGCAACTCCAAAATCTCTTTCTGCTGAGAAATTCCTGCTATACCTGTAACCAGACCAGTCAGGGATATGGTGCTGAATGAGTGTCTCCTTTAACCTCACTGAGTGGGGTTGGGAGAATCTGGCACATATGTGGGACTATTCTCATGGGTCCTGTTGACATCCAGATGTTCACATAGAGAACTGTGCCTGCTAGACTACCAAGACACACACCAGTGGGTATAAAATGGATGACCTGAGGTCCACACACCTAATTGCCCTAGGTGAAAAGAGTGCTAGGGAGATGGTGTCCAAAAGTGCAGGAGGTAGGTAGCAATACTTTTATCAACAGTCTTCAAGTTATTGAGCATCTAGGAATGGTTCAAAAAAAAAATAACCTAAACTACCTCTCTATCACTGTGGTATGGAGGAGCCATGAACAAAACTCTAAGAAGGGGTAGAATCTACATTAAGCAGACTTAAATTTCTCTGCTTCCCCTCTGCTGGGCATCTGCAAGAAGAGGTTCTGTATAGTGTCACTCTTTTATCAAGTACATTCAAAGCTCATACCAGGTGCCAAACTCATTAAACCCTATAATTACAGGTTTTAAGTGTCTACTAATGCTGGCTTTCTACAATTGGTTCATTAAGAAGCTTGCACCAAAGAGACATCTTTTATTTCTCTTAAATTTTTTATTTTATGTACATGGTTGTTCTACCTGAATGTCATGTTTGTCTGTGCACCCCATGTGTGGCTGGAGCCCACGTAGGCCAGAAGAGAACAGAGGTTGTTGAATCCTCAGCAACTAGAGTACACATGGCTGTGAGCTGCCGTGAGTCCTGAGACTTGAACCTGGGTCCTCTGGAAGAAGAACCAAGGCTGTTTTCACTGAACCATCTCTCTAGCTCCAACACATCTTGTCTTAATTCCCCTTAATTTAGGAAAATTTTAGACTTTTTAAAAGGAAGTTTAGAATAAATGCATTGCTCTATGTAAAATTTTTCTTGATGGGGCTGGAGAGATAGCTCAGTGGTTAAGTGTACTTGCTACTTTTGCAGAGGACTGGGGTTTGATACCTAGCAACTACTGAAAAAGTAAGAAATGTCTGTATGACACGGCTGAAAAATCTTTGCTCTGACTTGTCATTTCCTTACAGTGAGCGATATCACCACCATACTATCTGAATAAAAGTGTGAACTGCAAAATGGATGGAACTAGAAACATCATCCTGAGTAAGGTAAACCAGACTCAGAAGGACAAACATGGTATATACTCACTCATAAGTGGATACTAGATGTAAAGCAAAGGATAACCAGACTGAAACCCACAGTTCCAAGGAGACTAGCTAGCTGGGAGGACCCTAGGAAGGACACATGTGTAGTTAGAGTTTTCCTGCCTGGCCCACAGTCAGGACAAATCTCTCTTACCCACCAGTCCCACAGTCACTCAGACCCAACCAAGTAAACACATAGAGACTTATATTGTTTACAAACTGTATGGCTGTGGCAGGCTTCTTGTTATCTGTTTCTTTTATCTTAAATTAACCCATTTCTATTCATCTATACTTTGCCACGTGGCTCGTGGCTTACCATTACCTTACATCTTTCTTCTCATGGCGGTGTCTCCCCCCCCAGCCTTCACTTCCCAGCATTCTCTTCTCCTTGTCCCGCCTACCCTATCCTTCCTGCCTGGCTACTGGCCAATCAGCATTTTATTTATTTTAACCAATCAGAGCAACACATTTGATATACAGAACATCCCACAGCAAGAGAGACACTGAGACTGGTAAATTACAGGCACACGCCTGTAATCCCAGCACTCGGGAGGCAGAGCCAGGTGGATCTCTGTGAGTTCGAGGCCAGCCTGGTCTACAAAGCGAGTTCCAGGACAGCCTCCAAAGCTACAGAGAAACCCTGTCTTGGAGAAAGAAAAAAAAATGCAAACTGCAAAAGTTACAACAAATATTCAAAAGTTGGGCAGAAGGGCAAACATACACATATTTAGATACTCACTTGCTCCAACTTGAAGATATGCTGGTTAAAGTAGTGCTGTAAACGTTCATTAGCAAAATTAATACAGAACTGCTCGAAACTATTATTTTCATAATCTTCAAAACCAAAAATATCAAGAACACCAATGGACAAAGTCTGTAAAACAAGAGAAAATTTATTTGAAAAGAAGCTTATTTATTTTATTACAAGTAATAAAATACTCCTTTCTGTAACATTTCTGGTGCTGTCCAGTATTCAAATAAAATATACAGCAATCTGTTAATCACTGATGTAAATTATCACATAAAACCATGGCAACAGGAAAATGTACTTCATTCTAACTTTGGAAACATATTTGGGGGCTAGAGAGATGGCTCAGCAACTAAGAGCACATACTTCTTCTGCAAAGGACCTACTTTCAGTTCCCTGCACCCACATCGAGCGACTGACAACCATCAGTGATTCCCACTTTTTGACAGCACTGGCCTTTGTGAGCATCAACACATATGCATATGCATACATACCCACATACATGCACACATGCATTTAGGAAGGTATCTTTAATAATACCACATAATTTGTTAGAAATATCTTTAATACATGGATATTTATTAAACATTGGACATGAAATTGAATGGATTTTTAAGAAAATGGACTTGTGGCAGATGGTAAAAATATAAAATGGCAATCAATCAGAGCAATCTATATTTTCCTGTTGCAGTGGTTATCTTATGGTAATTTACAGTGTTTAAGAGTTTTCTCAACTTTTACAATAATAGTTGCCAAGAACTGACGGAGATGTGAGTGGGAGGACAGAGATGTCACCTTAACTCACCAATAGCAGTGTGTGTGTACATTTACAACTATCCAAGAACTCACGTTTTGGGGTCTTAAGGCTAGCAGGTAAATTCAACAACACTCAAATAATAGCTATTTAGGAGAGAACATGTCTACTATTCTCTTTCTGGATATTTGACTTCTAGGAATTATCTCTGTAACATCTTACTATGAATGATTCAGATTCAACTCAAATATCTGTTACCAAGTTTGATTATTAATATTCACTGCCAACTTGACAGAATGTAGAACCTCCTAGGAGAAAAATCTCAGATCATATCTCTGAGGGCATTTCCAGAGAGTTTAGCTGAGGTGGGGAGACCCACCTTGAATGTGGGCAGCATTATTCCATTGGCTGAGGTATGGGGACATAGGGGTGGTGTCCCAGGATGAATACAATGAAGAGAGAGAGAGAGAGAGAGAGAGAGAGAGAGAGAATCCATCTCTTTCTGCTTCTGTTCTATAGATAAAATGAAACCAGCCAGCCCTTGCTGGCATACTTATCCATGATGGAGGGCTGTACCTTCATAATGTGATTCAAAATAAAGTGTCCTTAAGTTATACTTGTCAGATATTTTATTTATAGTAACAACAAAAATAAAACTAATGAACCATTCCATCTTTTTCTACCTCCTAACCTGCACCCCTGAAAATGGGTCTTGGCCTCTAAGTCCTAATCTTCCTATTTTAGCTTCTTGAGTGCTATGATTACAAGCATGTAACACAACCCCAAACTCAATCTCATTCTAACATGAGATGTAACACTCTTGATTAAATGGGAAAATTTCTCCACTGGTGCTGAGACACAGTAAGTAAACTGATATGATTTTTTGAAATCTCTATCAAGAGGGTTTTATGAAGTTGGGTGGTGGTGGTGGTGGTGGTGGTGGTGGTGGTGGTGGTGGTGGTGGCGGCGCACACCTTTAATCACAGCACATGAGAGGCAGAGGCAGGTGGATCTCTGTGAGTTCAAGGCCAGCCTGGGCTACAGAGTGAGTTCCAGGAAAGGCTCCAAAGCTATACAGAGAAACCCTGTCTCAAAAAACAAAACAAAACAAAGCAAAACAAAAACAAGAGGGTTTTATGTAATTCTGGTTACTAAAAATCTAGTCACTTAGACGAAAATGAAATAATGTCCTTCACAAATAAGTACATTTAACAATAAGATTCAGATTTAATTTTTTTGTTTTGTTTTTTGAGACAGGGTTTTCTCTGTGTAGTTTTGGTGCTTGTCCTGAATCTCTCTCTGTAGACCAGGCTGGCCTTGAACTCAGAAATCTGCCTAGCTCTGCCTCCTGAGTGCTGGGATTAAAGGCATGCACCACCACCACCTGGCCAAATTTAATTTTATAGTTATGGAATTACTTGAAATAAAAAAACAAATGTAAGAATAATTTTACGAAAGGGGGGGGAATAATTTTACGGGGTTGAGGATTTAGCTCAGTGGTAGAGCGCTTGCCTAGCAAGTGCAAGGCCCTGGGTTCAGTCCTCAGCTCGGGGGGGGGGGGATAAAATCTCAAATGAAAAAAAAAAAAAGAAAATACAAATACTGATAATATACAATTTGGATAAAAGTTCAGAGAAAAAAGGAACTACAGACCACTGGTAGAAGTATATATACAGTCCTTTTGAGAAAGCAACAGATAACAAATCTTGAAAATATGTACATCCTTAAATCCAGCAATAATAAACTGAATTTATACTACAGAGAAGTGCACAAAGTTCAGTGAAAGAATATCCAACGGTAAAGTACATCTTTAACCCCAAGCACCTATTAGTCAAGCATATTAAGATCTCAAGTTCAAGAACACCCTGGCTCTACAGTGGCATTCTGTCTCAAAAAACTATATTTATTTCAGTATTGTTCAGGATAGAACAAAAATATTTACTTACAGTGAGATCATCAAAGGCACTAAATGTTACAATTTTTGTTTTTGGGTTTTTTCCCCCAAGACAGGGTTTCTTCATGTAGCCCTAGCTGTCCTGTAACTCTCTCGTCAGGTGATCAGACCAACCTCAAACACAAGAGATTCACCTGCCTCTACCTCCCAAGTACTGGGATTAAAGGCATACACTACCATACCCACTAGTATTACACAATTATTAAAAATATATAATGACATAGTTGAAGAAATTTTATTTGAAAATGTATTTTATAAGAATCTATTTAAGAGATTTTTTTTTTTTTTTTGAGCTGAGGATTGAACCCAGGGCCTTTTGCTTGCTAGGCAAGCATTCTACCACTGAGCTAAATCCCTAACCCCAGAGATTTTTATATAAAAAGAAAACACTGAAACAATATAAAGTTTGATTCTGTTTCTATTTCTGTTTTTAAGATCAATGTTGTATATAAATGTCCATAGCATATAAACATATAGGGAAATGGTATGGAAAGACAGAACAGTTAACCTGAATAGGGAAACAAGTAACAGAAGTAAAGTTGATTTGACTCTATGTAACGCTATTACTTAAAATTTCAAGTACTCACCAGTTCATTGAACATTTTTCAGATAAAATATAATACAACAGATCTTTACCTTGGTATCGTGTTCCAAATCTTTACTATTCAGAAGTGCATGATTAATACGAAACACTATCCAGTCAAACAGAGCACTATATAAAGACTTAGCCATAGAGTTTCTCACTGTCACAGCCTACAAAACACAAAGAAAAGTATGAGTATAAAGAGGAATGGGAATAATTTCACTAAGATACAATAACAAAGACTGTTCTTTCTTTCATTTCAGAAGGAAAACCTATTTTGAATTAGAAACTGGATTTCCTGTCAATTTAAATAGCCTATAATTAAAGTTTTCTATATGTACTCTAATTTAGTGCAACTCAGGGATCCTGGAAACAACTGTCATGAAACAAAAACGATGTATGAATCACTCAGTTCAAAGCATTTTTTTTATTGACTATGGGGGCATATTTTCTCCCAAACAAAGGTGGAAAAATGGCAAGTGTGAAAACAAATGACCATACCAGCTATAATGGAAGAGAATATTCTAAGTTAAGAAATAAATCTGACAGCAAAAAGGACATTACCATTTGTAGAATCCTTCTTACACTCTTTTTTTTTAATTAATAAATGTTTTTATTTCTCCAATAACTTTTAAAATGTGAACATTCTGTGATTTAGCCACAGGCTTTACTTCCAAGTAACTTCTTCATTGGGCCTCAGTTCCCTTTGAAATAGCATACTCTTACTCGGGAAGGCAGTTAGCTTTTCGTCACTCCTCTTGTCTAGGTAGTAGCCAAAGACAAATCCCATGGGAACCAATACATGAACCCAGTAGTCACGAACAAGTGGAGACATCGTGATTGCTGCAGCCCAGTGACAAGCACAACACGACCAAGGGCAGCGGTAGGGAGCTAGGCCACTGGCGCCAGCGGAAGCTGTGTCCCTTCTTACACTCTTAAAACACAGACATTATACTGCCACAATGGTTTTACTAGCTATCTTCAGATTGTCATTCACAGTACTGTAAAACTGTTCTATCCTAGGAAACAGTAACAATCTTGTAAATTAAGGAATTATGAAATTTTTATTTTCTCCCACTTCACTATTTTCTTGGTACAATCCAAGCAATTTCAATTAGCTTCGGGGAAAAGTAAGAGAAGGCTCAACAGTTAAACTGCCTCTTAGAATAGCATGAGGACAGGAGTTCAGATCCCCAGAACCAACATAAATGTGGAGTGGCCATGGCAAACTTCATGTAATTCCACATGGGAAGGAGGAGACAAGCATGCACATAGCAAGCTGGCTCCCTAGAAAGCTTTAGGTTCCTCTGAGAACCCTACTTCAAAAAGTTAAAGTTAAAAAAGAAAAGAAATAAAATGAAAAAGCATTTCAGAAGATTCCAGGTATCAAACTCGGGAACACACACATGCAAATAAAGGGAAGAGAGGCTATTAATTAAAGATAATTCACATTTAGAAAACAGTTTAAAGCTAGGCCTAGTGGCTCAAACCTGTAAATCACAGCACTCAAGTTGAAATAGGCAGACTGTCATGAGTTCAAGACCAGCATGAACTACAAAGTCAGGCTCTTTCTCTCAAAAGAGACAGACAGACAGTGTCTCTCTCTCTCTCTCTCTCTCTCTCTCTCTCTCTCTCTCTCTCTCTCTCTCTCTGGTTTAAAACATATAAAAAGAATTGAGTCCTGCCACTTAAAAGAATATAAATGGTAATGATGTTTTATTGTTTAAATTAACATCTGTTTTCTAGTGGTAAGGAAATAAGAGAGTGAAGAAGTCCAGCCAATCTGTTTCTGAACTCATTCTAGCTGTGTGGACCAGGCAAGTCACTCAAATTATTAGACTATAGCTTAGATATCTATAAATTGGAGATATGCTATAACACATAACACAAAGGTGATAAACTTATTTTGAATTTCAATAATATTTAAAAAAAAATGTTTTCAGCCAGGCACCACAGCAAAGACCTGTACTCCAGGCGTTTATTATAGAGCTATAAAGCAGGGATCATGAGTTCCCGGGTTGGCATACAATGAATGAGACTTTCTCAAAACCACATCTTTTTAAATTCACATTTCAAGACACCAACAGCTCTACCTTTAAAATAGTTTAACAGATTAATTAATTAATTAATTAATTAATTAATTCACATTTCCAGGAAAAAAAGAATTACTGAGAGGAAAGAATTTATCAAATTATTGTCAACACTAGAAAGTTTAAAATAAATAAAAATTATTTTGAGCCCTAACAGGGAAACAATGGCATGTGATCTGAAAATTCTACATTTTGGTAAATTATATACAATGCATCTTAACACTTTTTAAAAGAAAAAGAATACATTCACTTAGCAGTAAACTATAATAATAATAATCTATTTCCCTAAGAAGGAAATTAATTCATCAAATTAAGCAATGTAAAATATATGAAGGAAAATAATCCAAGCATATAGGATTTTATAACAATAAATTTTATGAGTTAAATTCTTGAGTTAAAAACAAACTAAGGGTTGGGGATTTAGCTCAGTGGTAGAGCGCTTGCCTAGCAAGTGCAAGACCCTGGGATCAATCCTCAGCTCAAAAAAAAAAAAAAAAAAAAGGAAAGAAAGAAAAAAAAAAGACAAATTCAGATTAATCAAATCTATTTGGTTATAGGAAACAGAATTTTTATTTTTAAAAACAAATCATAAAGAATCCACATATACCAAATTAGTTTATATTCACTGTAGCTAGAGTTTTCCTGCCTGGCCCACAGTCAGGCCTCAGCCTTCCACTTCCCTCAATTCTCCTCTCTACTAGTCCCGCCTATACTTCCTGCCTGGCTATTGGCCAATCAGTGTTTTATTTATCAATCAATCATCCACAACAATTCACCCTTTAACCTCCACCTAATTCTATACTCTCTAGTCATTGTATCTGTAAAACCATCTGATCTATCATTTCCATTTCTATCCTGTCTCCCATTATTCAAGTCATTACTAAATCCTACTGATCATGTCACCATTCTACACAAAGCAAGCATCTTTCTCCTTCCTATTACTGCTTCTTCCCTTCAGTGCCTAAGATGGTCTCAAAATCTTATTCTCTACTCATGTGTTCTATATATTTCCCTCCCTGTAACAGCTAATTTTATCTGTTAACCTGACTGGAATTAGGATGACTAAGAGGTTGAAAATTTACACCTCTGTGTGTATCTGCAAGAGGACTTGCAGAGATAATAATATTATTATTTATTTTAATAGGAAGTAAAGAACTATAAAAAGTCACACCTGAATGGAAGGAAATAGGTCACTGGAATTTGTCTTGGGGGTTTATATCTTGCCCTAGTCCTTTCTTGTGGTTTACACTGCTTCCTGGTTGCCATAAATAGCTCAGTTCCACCATGCTCTTCTGTCATGACATTCTGCCTTATTATGAGTCCAGACACATGAAACTGTCCAAAATAGACTATGAAACCTATACACAGTGAGTTAGTTAGCTATTTGGGAACTGGCAGGCAGGAAAGAAAAGCCCACCTACAACATGCCACCTTTACTTTCTAAGACTGGATCCTGACTGACAGTCCAAGACGGTGGGGAGGTCAATGGATACGGGGTGCAATATTACTTCAGTCCTACTTATAATCACAAGAAATAGAGGCCTGTCAATAACCTATGAACCTAGAAAAGAACCTAGTGTCAAATGATATCACAGGCTGTATACCACTGTATACCTTGTCATCAGCCTGTACACCACTATTCCAAAAAATTAACCGAAATACAGACTCATATGACCGATGTAAATTGTCACAATAGTAAACTGTGCTATATCAAATCACACTGCTGCCAGAATATTAATTTTAAAAAGCCTAAGAAAACAGTTTAGTTCAAAATGGACTTTCTATTGCTCTTTGTGTAAAAAGCCAACACTTAAGGACTGAATCACATTTTAAATCCTAATATCTAGTATAATGTTAAGCACAAAGAGGATTTGAGTGCTTATTAAACAATAAAATACATCAAAAATATTATGAAAAAATAAAACAAAGGTTAAAAGCTAATTTAAAGGCAAAATGTAATTAAAATTTCATCTTATGATACAAAACATGGGTAAAGAAATACTAAATCACTGAACTGAAATATAAAAGAAAGGCAAAATTGTTACAAGCCTGCTTTATATTGTTCAAAAGTGAACTCATGGAGTAGACCAGTCTGTGCAATGAATAGATGAATACCATCCACAACCAATTCTCTGGAATTCAAAATCAACTTCCTCTTTTCTGAATATTTTACTCTTTCTTTTTTTATTATCAAATGTAATTTTAATTTTTTGCTTGTGTTTTTCTTTTAAAAAAAAAAGATTTATTTATTTATTATAATACAGTGTTCTGTTTGCAAGTATGCCTGCAGGCCAGAAGAGGGCACCAGATCTCATTACAGATAGTTGTGAGCCACCATGAGGTTGCTGGGAATTGAACTCAGGACCTCTGGAAGAGCAGTCAGTGCTCTTAACCTCTGAGCCATCTCTCCAGCCCCCATCTTTTACTCTTCTAACACCATATTCCTGAACTACATTTTGGATACACATCATTTTCTTAAAATTGTTAATTTTCAATCATTTTTCTACCCTTATATACCTGAGGAATACAGTAATAATAATAACAACAACACCTGGCAGCGTAAGTACTCGGATACTTAGAGTTATAGGAAGTAAAAACAGAACACTGCATCCTACATTTTAAGAATTCGAGGAAAGCTGAGTGAGGCTGTGTAGAACTTTAATCCCAGAAATCGGAAGGCAGAGGCAGGGGGATCTCTGAGTTCAAGGCTAGCCTGATCTACAGACTGAGTTCTGGGACAGACAGGATTACACAGAGAAACCTTGTCTTGAAACCCCCACCCCCCCTCAAGAAAAAAAGACTTCAAGAAGAAACAAAATGGAGGTAAACAAACTTTAAAAGACTAGCCAACAATCGAAGAAGACTGATGAAGAAGATGACAAAGTATGATAAGCAACAAATGACTAAGTAAACTATTCAAGAAGAAATGGCCACTGGTGTGAAATACTGCTCTTACTTATAATCTTATCTACCGTCTATTGCCCTACAATAGTAAAATGAAACAAAATCATGAAGAGGGACTAGGTATGTAGTTCGGTGGCAGAATACGTATCTAACACATATAACATCGAGAGTGCAATGGGAGGGAGAGATAAAAATTAAATACTTGAAGAGGGGCTGGAAAGATGGCTCAGGGGTTAGGAGCACTGACTCCTCTTCTAAAGGACCTGGGTTCGATTCCCAATACTAACTCTTGCCTTCATGATTCTATATGCAAGTGGTACAAAGATATACATGCAGACAAAACACCCATACACATAAATTAATAACGTTTTTTTTTTTAAAGATCCTTGAAGAAAAGTGAAAGCCTACTATTTAAAACCACACCGAGTCTCTGGTACAAGAAGATACCCCCTGCACATTAACAAAAAAGCAATGTAAACACCAAGCCAGCCACAAATGCTTTGATTTACAATGTTATCCTGCTTGCAAGATATGATATGGCAATGGTGGCACAAAGCTTGTGGGAGTAACCAACCAATATCTGACGTGACTTAAGGTCTGCTCCACCAGATGGAACCCATACCTGACCCTACTTGCGTGACCAAGAACCAGAGTCTAAATCGCAAGTGACCTAGGGTAAAACCAAATACAGTAGTCTAAAAAAAAAAAAAAAAAACAAACTGGGCAGTAGTGGTGCACATCTTTAATCCCAGCATGCCTTTAGTCCCAGAGGCAGGCAGATCTCTAGGAGTTCAAGGCAAGCCTGGTCTACAAGCAAGTTCCAGGACAGCCAGAGCTGTTACATAAAAGAAAGCCTATTTCAAAAAACAAAACGCAAAACAACAAAACAAACGAACAAACAAAAACCATGGTGATAAAATAACTCCTAATGATACTCGGCAATACTCATAGATCAATGCCTTGCTCAGCCATCATCAGAGCTTCTTGCAGCAGATGGAAACAAATAAGAAACTCATAGCCAGACATTAGGCAGAGTAAGAGACCTTGGAATACCCAGCCCTAAATGGGATGTCTCCATCAAATCCTCCCCTCAGAGCTCAGGCAACAGCCTTAGAAGAGGAGGCAGAAAGAGTGTAAGAGCCAGAGAGGAAGGAAGACACCAAGAAACCAAGGCCCTCTAAATCAACGTAAGCAAAATTCCTATGAACTCACAGAGACTGAAGCAGCATGCACAAGAGACCTGCACGGGTCTGCACTAGGTCCTCTAAGGCTTTCAGTTTAGTGTTGTATGCAAAAAAGTGGGTATCTAACTACTATACCTTCTCTTGGCCTCTTTTCCTTCTGCTGGCTTGTGTCCAAATTCAATGAGACAATTTTTATTTTATCTTATATTTTATTTTGTTATACTTTAATATTAAAATAAATAAATATAAAACCATACTGAATTTTAAGCTTCAAAATCTATGGAAAATTTATTATTTTTCCTAGAAAATATTCCAATTAATACATTTTGCCTAATGTCATCGTCATCTTATAAAAAAATTTTAAAAACACTATATTCTAGACTATTCAAACTCCTAATGCCCAAGAAAATCTTACCTCTGCCAGCTTATATGGCAAAATAAGTTTTTCTCCCACTGTCACCGTCTTCCTTGTAACTAATGCTTCAAAGAGCATCTCTTCCTTAACCTAAGAAGTAGAAAGGCATACTCAATATGCAAGGTTTATGACACAGATTGCATTATATTATTTTCAAAAGCCAACTAGAAAAAAAACTTTATGAGAGAAATACATAATGAATATAAGGAAATACATAGGCAATCATAATAATGGCTAGAGTGGGATTTAAACATACCACTAACAAGAATTCCTCCACCTAAAATTTTTAAAAAAAAGGTAACAAATGGTTTCTTTTCAAAGTATGCTTCCAAGTGAATGCTTAACTCGAGAGAGCTTGCCTCGCATGTGAAAGGTCATGGGTTCTCACCAGCTTCTCATACACACATACACACACACACACACACACACACACACACATATCTGGGAATGGAGGCACAAATACAAAAATCTGGCACTCCAAAGGCTGAGGCAGAAGGATCATGAGTTCAAGGCCATCTTGGGCAACATAGTAAGACATTCTATCAACAAAACAGATACAGATATATACACATGCATATATGTATGTTTGTGTGTGTGTGTGTGTGTGTGTGTGTGTGTGTGTGTGTGTGTGTTTTAAACTTTCAGATAAAGTTGCTGTTTTGCTTTTATTCTTATCCCAGAAGTAAAGAATATCATGTTTATTTGTAATAGGGTCTCACTTGGTAGCCCATGCTGGCTTCAAATTCATAATGAACCTTCTGCCTCAACCTTCTGAGTGCTGAGGTTCCAGGCATACACCATTAACACCTGACTGAATTATTAATGTTTTCTAAATGGGTACTGGATAAATGGTTCAGTGGTTAAAAACACTTGCTTTGCAGATGACCTTGTTTCAGTTCTGTATACCCACATGGTGGCTCAAAAACATCATAATTCCAGTTCCAGAGAATGTTACATCCTCTTATGGACATCCAGGCACATACATGGTACACATACATACATAATGCAAGCAAAACACTTATACACTTAAAATAAAAAATTTTTAGTACAAAAAAAAACCCTGTTATGTGCATCTGTGTGTGTGTGTGTGCGCGCATGCATGTGGAAGGCAGGATTCAATGTCAGGTATTTATTTATTTCTGCCAATCTTGTTTTGTTTTCTGAGTCAGGATCTCTCTGTGTAGCCCTGGCTGTCCTAGAACTCACAGAGATCCATCTGCCTCTTACTCCTGAGTGCTGGGATTTAAGGCATGACTACCATAATTTCCACCTAAAACCTGAGAAAAAAGATTCTAAAACGGAGCTAAACAGCCTGCCGGTTTGAGCTACTGTGGCGGGTTTCTGGCTTGTGTGTCTGACCTGCAGTGTGGCGGTAACGAGGAGTCTACAAGCAACACTTTGCTCTGCTGCATGGTGGATTTAGCCTTTGCAAGTTAAAAAAAAAAAAAAAAAAAAAAAAAAAAAAAGTTTCTGGGCTATGCACTACTTTGATAGAACTGCTTCTGATAGTTGATGGTACACATGGCTCCAGACCCAGAGCTGGTGGTAAACTGTACCGCTGCCATGTTGGGAAGCAGAGGTGGGCGGAGCCAGCAGCCATAGCAGCGTTTCAGTCTTACAAAGATAGATATTACACAGAGAATCTGGTTTATGTTGTCTTTGGGATTTTTAACTGCAGAAAAAGATTTGATAAAAGCTGTTGAGTTAAACAAGTATGTAAATTTTAAAGGTACCTTGACTTCAAAATTTGGATATAAGGATATGTTGCTTTGGAAAGGAGTCTCTGCTTATGTTTCCACAGAAAGCCAGAGGCTGTGGATTTGTTCCAGATTAAGATACATCAGGTTTGATCAGCCAAGACCACCTGAAAGGTCTCCAATGACACAATGGCCCAGATGATCCGACATCCAGAATGGTTTCAAGGCAACTGGCTCAGAGGTTCACCTTAATGGACTACTCTATAATCCTAAAATTTTCTTTGTATCCCCATAAGATACAGCGCCCCCCTCCAGCAGGAAGTAGTAAGAGAAACTACGCCCACATTCCCAAAATTATCAAGCTGGCTTTGGAAATGGAATTGGCTCACTCCTTCTCTGAACCCAGACATATTGCTAAAAGAAAAGGTTAAGAGATTCTTGTGTCCCAAATCAGAAGAGCCCTCTGGTGTGGGACAGAGAAATACCAATATTTTTCTTTAAAGCAGGTTGATTATAAATGAGATCTCTTTCTAAAGAAGAAAGGGGGATATGATATAGATATAATAGGATGAAAGGGTAGATTAGGGAACTTACTTCTAAAGAGCAACAACTTATTTAAAATGGTTTACATTGGTATAGATTTTAGTCTATTGATACAAACTTAAAGTTAATTTTGTTATACTATGTATATATTTCTACTAGTGTTTAAGGTATTATGTTTGTATAGCTCATTTAAAATTGTAATGGATAATTAAAAATAGATTAATAATTAATCATCCGTGATAATCATACTCGTAGCCATGTTAGTTAAGTCTTCTAGGTATACACAGAGATATTTCAGATAGGTAATCTTCAAATACTTCAAAGACCTACAGAATATGGCATTTAAAATATTTTTAAAATTTAGACTTTCTGGACAGTGAGACATGTCTGTTCCTGGCAGCACCGATTTACTTCAGAGAGGAGGATGGGCACTGAAGACACTTCATATGGAGTTTACCTTCACCTTGGCAAAAATAGCCATTTGGGCAAGAAACTGTTCTTGCCTGGACTGCTCGATCAACTGGACATGCAGGACCCATAGAAAGGTGGGTCCACTACACTTGCTTGACAAAATGGTCCTTCAGGTTCCTGCTTCGCAGAGGAAACTGCCAGACATTCTACAGGACACTGAGAGAAGTGACCAAGAGACTCTAGCCCTGTGGGCTTTACAAAGGAACATTAGGTGATTGTCCAGGCTGCCAGCTGTCTCTGTCTACTCTTGCAAGACTCCTGAAAAATGCTTACATCCTTCTCCCGGTTCTCAGGTAATATTATATCCTTCTGAGGTCTTTGATGTGGTTGAAGACTAGATAGTTATAATTTTGCTTAGTTATGATAAACGATAAGTTAGATATAAAACCTTAGACTCACCAATATAAGATAGGATATCTTCTTTAATAATGTAACTATAATTCTTGCTTGATAATTGTTTTGTTATATGTAATTTTACTATGTAAAAGTTAAAACCTTCCTTAAAAAAAAAGGGGAAGTGCTGTGGATATCGCTCTATGTAAATAAAGTTCTGATTGGCCAGTGGCCAGGCAGGAAGTATAGGCGGGACAAGAGAGAAGAGAATTCTGGGAAGTAGAAGGCTGGGGAAAGACACCGCCAGCCGCAGCCATGGAAAGCAACATGTAAAGACACTGGTAAGCCACAATCCATGTGGCAAAATATAGACTAACAGAAGTGTGTCAATTTAAGATAGAAGTAGATAACAAGCAGCCTGCCATGGCCATACAGTTTGTAAACAATGTAAGTTTCTGTGTGCTTTGTTTGTTGGGTCTGAGAGACTGTGGGACTGGCGGGTAAGAAAGATTTGTCCTAACTGGGCCAGGCAGGAAAACTCTAACTACACCCTGTTATGTGCATCTGTGTGTGTGTGCGCGCGCATGCATGTGGAAGGCAGGATTCAATGTCAGGTATTTATTTATTTCTGCCGATCTTGTTTTGTTTTCTGAGTCAGGATCTCTCTGTTTAGCCCTGGCTGTCCTAGAACTCACAGAGATCCATCTACCTCTTACTCCTGAGTGCTGGGATTTAAGGCATGACTACCATGCCTGATTCCACCTTGTTTTTTCAGGCAGAGTCTCTCACGGGACCAGAGCTCACTGACTGGCTGTACTGATATTGGGATATTACCTTTCCTGTCATCCCTCCCTCTCACTCTCTCAGTGCTTGGATCACAGATGCACAAGACCAGCTTTTACTTGGGTGTGTAGACCCAAACTCAGGTATTTGTGCTTGTATAACAAGCACTTTACTAGCTGAGCCATTTCCCAAACCCTAAATTTCTATTTCCCTGAACCTCTCTTAACTAGTCTCTGACAAAAGAATACTAAATTAAGACTAGAAATCTTATTATTTATGTCTGGGTTTAAAATAGGACCGCCAGGCACAATGTCTTAGTTTATCATAATACTAAATGGCTGACTAAAATATTAACTGAAACACCTGACTGAAATCTAGTCTACAACCTTCAAAATTACAACCTGTAGATACAACAGTCTACATCTTGGTAGAAATTTATTCCAATGAGTGGTCTAGCTCCAATTAAAGGCATTCTTTTTTCTAGCCTCTTCTGTCATAGTATCATTCCACTGAAGTTAATAAACAATGATCAGTCATATATAAAGAAAAAATAAACACTACAGTGAGAGAAAAAGAATGTATCTGATGCCCTGAATTGGCACTGTAGCTTTATATTGAACACATACTAGTAAATAACTTTTTTTCTCTAAAAACTAACCTAAACTATGCTGAAGAAAAGTAACTGGTTCTACGCACAATGAATTAGTTTAGAGTTCTTAATAAGATTAAACTCCATGGAAGGGGATATAAACCAAGATATAAAAGGTATTATTTGAAATTTCAAATAAAAAAAAAAGGCACCTCAAGCTATTCCTAACTGTCCCAAACCAGAAACCAGCAAGATGCTCTTCATGAGTGGATTGACAACTGAAGAGCACATGCACAATGTAAGTATTATCCAGAGGTAGAAGAATGCTTTCTGTCTTTTGGTTTGGTTTGGTTTTTTGAGACAAGGTTTCTCTATGTAGTCCTAGCTGTCCTAGAACTCACTATGTACACCAGGCTGGCCTTAGACTCACCAAGACCGGCCTGCCTCTGCCTCCCAAGTGCTGGGACTAAAGGCATGTGGCACTACACCTGGCCTAAAAGGATACATCATAAATGCATGCTACCAAGTAAAATAAGCCAATCTAGAAATACTATTAACCCTATAATTTAAATTATATTATATGTAGAATATACAAATTAAGGTAAAGTTTTAGAGCAGTGTAAGAGTTCTGTGTAAGACTGTAACAGTGGACACATGACTTCATTTGTCAAAACTAATTTAGCACAAAGAGTAGAACTTACTATATACAAATTTTTAAAATTACTTAAGGAAAGAGGGGATTCCAGGAAGAAATATAGGCCATGACTAAAGACTATAGCTGTATAACAAATACATGAAACAATATCACTGAAGGAAAGAGGAAGAAAAGGTGAGGAGCTAAGTAACACTATAAACAAATACAATTAAAGCCAAAAAGAAATACCCATAAGAATTACCCTCTAATTTAAAGCCATTTTCCACAATGAAACATGTTTCCCCCTGGTGGGAATAAGAGTTTACAAGAAACTGAATTAACATACAATGGTATGAAATCACTGGTTTTATACAGATACAAATGGTTACATATAAAAATGTTCTGTAGGTACACAGTTAAAATATACTCATATGTTCTCTTTTATCTGTCAGATGAGACAGCCTTAAAGAAACAACACCAATTTGGATGGTGTAAATCTGGTAAGATGAAGAGTTAGCTGGAAATGACGACACACCATCACTCTGGAAAGAGCAATGAAACAAGAGATGATCTTTAAGTCCTCCTCAAGCCATTAAGGAAATAATTAAAAAGTTTCACCTCTTCTCTCCACTCATCAAGACACCCCATCTTCAAATAAAGGCATGGTGGAACACGCCTTTAATTCAAACACTCAGGAAGCAGAGGCAGGCAGATCTCTCCAATCTCTCTATGAGTTCGAGACCAGCCTGGTCTACAAAGCAAGTTCCAGGACAGCCAGGGCCACACAAAGAAACCCCGTCTCACCGGGCATTGGTGGCGCATGCTTTTACTCCCAGCACTCGGGAGGCAGAGCCAGGTGGTGGATCTCTGTAAGTTGAAGGCCAGCCTGGGCTACAGAGTGAGTTCCACGAAAGGCGCAAAGCTACACAGAGAAACTCTGTCTCAAAAAACCAAAAAAAAAAAAAAAAAAAAAAAAAGGAGAAGAAAAGAGAAAAGAAACCTCAAGTTAGAAAGAGCAATATTAAAATGGGCCCAAGACATTAAACAAGCCAGAGTGGAATTATTCACCCTGATCAACAAACTGAGGGATTATATGTGTTTGGGGCAAGAAGGCAAACACAGGCCTAAGGATCCTGGAACACTCACAAGTAAAGTAAGGCAGGGATCCAGGTGGAATTCCAACTTCTGGAAACACTATTTTAAAATAATATTGAAAAAAATTATTTTTAGCTAAATAGACCCACTTACCAATCAATATAAAGGATATATACGATTAAAAATAAGAAGCTACTCAGTATCTGAAGTAAGGACTAAGAATAAATGACTCACTTCTAATAATTCTGAGACAATAGGCAGTACTTCAGGATTACAGATATCAATAGAGTCATCCCGGTAGGTCTTCTTTTTGTAGGAGATATTGCCCAAATGTAGTATTGCTGAGAGCAGAGAGAAAATCCTATGAGAAGAAAAGCACAGATTAAAGTTTGCAATGTACATTCTCAAAGCGCATTTCATTCCACAACTCAAAACAAATTCACTGGTACAAATTCTTAAGTATTTAATCTTCACAAAAGAATGGTAATTTTAACTAAACTTTACTATTAATTGTATATCAAGTATTAAATATTTATATGTAACATTCCACATATAATATTACATACAGTATATGGCATTTGTTGTATAAGTGTTCAAAAAGGCTTCTTGCTAGTGCCTGAATTTGCTATAATGTTTCACAAGAGCCATTCCTTTCTATTTTTTTTTTTTAAAGATTTATTTATTTATTCTGTATACAGTGGTCTGTCTGTATGTATGTCTGCACACCAGAAGAGGGCACCAGATCTCATTATAAATGGTTATAAGCCACCATGAGGTTGCTGGGAATTGAACTCGGAACCTCTGGAAGAGCAGTCAGTGCTCTTAACCTCTGAGCCATCTCTTTCTAAATGCTATTCTTCTGCCTGGAATATCTTTGCCTTGTTAATTCAGAAATACTAAATGGGAATCTCCAAAAGGCAGGCCTTGAAATCCACATTGTATCCAGTATCCTAGGAGTCTTTTTATAATTAATTTTATTTTTTAAATGTTTTCCTGTATCTTATTATGGTACCATTGAAAAGATTATTTTTAATTATGAAGTTGGTGGAATTTAGTAGCAAATATCTTGTCACTACTGTGAAATACTTTAAACAAACCCTCCTTTATCTACTTGCCTCCTGGACATATACATTCCATTCAAAACTAATCGCTCAGGCTAGAGAGATGGCTCAGCAGTTAAGAGGACTGGATGCTCTTCCAGGACCTAAGTTCAATTCCCAGCACCCACATGATGGCTCAAAACCATCTGTAACTCCAGTTCCAGGAGTTCTGATGTCTTCTTCTGGCCTCCATACACACCAAATAGGCACATGGTGCAGACATACATGCAGGCAAATGAATACACACATAAAAATAAAACTTAAAACCAATTTAAAAACTAACCTCTCCATGTGTACACTATATCCCATCAACCCCAGATGACTCAGGAGCCGTATTGTTTTCATTCCCTATCGCTCATTTGAATACTGTTTATTTTCTCTTAATTTTAAATAAATCACCCTAGATTCAACATGTTCTCCCTCACCTTAATGAAAGTTTACTAAAATACTAACTCAAACTCTGTCTTCGCTTTGCTATTCCTACTAAATACCATTTAGCATCTGCTGCAATCTCATATGCCTCAGAGGTTATCAATGACTTCTTCCACTTAGCTGAAAAAGACCATGCCTTAACTTATCTGACATTTCAGACGTTTATAACAGCTGAACACTCCCGCCCTTCAGTAGTTAGGTGGCTTCAGTAGAATCATGACAACTGGAGTTTGAAACCCAGCACCCACATATCAAGCCAGGCTTCCTGCAAATGCCCATGACTCCAGTTACATAGGATCCAATGCCTCTTCTGGACTCACTGCACACTCATTCACACAAACGTGTACATATACTCACAAAGAGGTATACACATACATGAATGTGTGTGCGTGTACACGTACACGTGTAAACACACACAATTTTTTAAAGCCCTTCAAGGGGGCTGGAGAGATGGCCAGCTCGTGAGTTATGACTACTAACTACTCTTGAATAGGACACAAATTCAGTTCCCAGCACTCATAGCAGATGGCTCACAAAAGCCTGCAACTCCAACTCCAGGGAATCAGTCACCCTCTTCTGATCTCCATGGACACTGTACTCCTAAGTCCAAATCACACACAGACATATACACAGATAAAAAATAAAATACTTTAAAATATCCTAAATGCATGTATCTTTATGACTTATTACTTCCTCAGGATAAATCTAACCATATGTCTTCTTAAATTTTCACATAATTAAAAATTTATAATAGCTGAAATTTGACTTTGCAAAAGTATGAAATATTCTAATTAAAACAAACATATTGCTTCAGAACCAAATATAATTTAAGAGGTATTTAATCAACATCCAATTCCCAAGCAGTGTTTTTCCAGTAATTTAAAATTAGAAAATACAAGTCAATTCCAAAGGAATAATTTATAAAAGTATTCTAAGATAAAAAGAAAAATAAATTCAGTATCACTAAAACATCATAAAAACTAGAAGTCAAAAATAACACAAATGTATGACCCACTTTTCATATTTTTGTTTTAAAAATTGGTACATTAATGTTCTCAAAAATATGTCATACAACTCTTAAGCAATAACACCTTATAAATAACATAATGTAATATAAGTCAATATTGAAAGATTTTAAAATATAAACTGGAATCATGATTTCTTTCCTTTTTCTTTTCTTTTTCTTTTGAGATGGAGTTTCTCTATATAGCCCTGGTTGTCCTGGAAATGACTACATGGACCAGGCTGGCCTGAAACTCACAGAGATCTGCCTGCCTCTGCCTCCCAAATGCTGAGATTAAAAGTCTGTGCCACCATGCCCAGTTGTAATCTTGATTCTTAAAATGTTTATAATCTTACATTAGAAAATAACACAAGCCAGGCAGTGGTGGAGCATGCCTGTAATCCCAGCACTCGGGAGGCAGAGACAGGTGGATCTCTGTGAGTTCGAGGCCAGCCTGAGCTACCAAGTGAGTTCCAGGCGCAAAGCTATACAGAGAAAGCCTGTCTCGAAAAACCAAAAAAAAAAAAAAAAGAAAAAAGAAAATAACACAAATAGCTAAAAAGTAGGTGCCTTAAAATATACACGGCAAAAACACGGTATAATTGACGAATTTTTTCATTTAATAAAGGTGGGACATTAACAATACTTAAAACAGCTTTTGTTATGTATAGTGGCAAATGCTTGTAATCCCAGCACTCGTTAGTCTAAGAAAGAAAGATCACAGAGTCCAAGGTAGGCCTGAGTTACACAGCATACACCTATCTTTAAAATAAATTTGTATTAAAAAAATTAACTTTCAACACTCCGAAGTTTAAGGATGGCTACACAGCTATGAAAAGCAATTCTAAAGTAGATCCAAATAGGAAAGAACGTTACAATTTGTTAGCAGAGATAACTGTGGGCACAAGAAAGGGAAGTAGCATTACACACAGTATGTTCTCTATCCAAAACCATCAAATTTTCTGAATGAGTGGAAAAGAGGTAAAAATAATTTCAAATGTAGAATAATTAAATTTTCAAAGTACTATGCAATAATAAATAAATAAATATTAGAACTATGACCCATGTAGTTAAAATGCAAATTTTTCTGTAAAGGAAGGACTGAAAACAGAAGATTAAACGACAGGGAAGATCACACTGAAACTTACTGCTTCCTAAAGTTTCCAAGGTGGGATCCAGTCATACCAAATAACCCCTTTCCTACATGAAAAGTAAACACTATATCTGCAAAAATTCCATTTCACTGCTACTTAATATAGAAAAAGTACACATTACTCAAAAATTATTGTGACAAGAAATATTTGAGGTTTTGGAATTTCTCAGACTGTAGAATAGGTTCATGATCTTATTTGTTTCATATCCTCATCTAAAAATCTCAAATGCCCCAAAGTCTGAAAAACTTTTAGCATCATGTCAATATTCAAAGTATTTTAAATTTCAGATCATTTCAGAATTCAGCTTTTAACATTAGGGTCACTCAATCAGTCCATCTTCTAACATTTCATTCAATTTATGTCATCCATTCAGGGTCACATGTAGTATATAAGTGATCCTAAGGGACAAGGGATATAACAGAAACTAAGGGAGGTTTTCTCATATATTAACTTACAGTGAATTGCAGTTTCTGTCACCAATTAAGTATGTTTTCACATTTATACTTTATATTGTTTGGTTTTAACCAACTTGTCATAAAATCCAGCAAACAATTTTCTAATTCAAGAGGCATACCAATACATAGAAAAACAGGTCAGGTTAGTATTTTCCTGGTAGGAACTCATCACTCAAGAGATTATTTATACATAACACAATCATATATGGCATATTTCTCAAGATGAATCCCACACACACTTCAAAAACAATTATAAAAACAGCTAGATTTGAAGTGTGTTGTAGTTTGAGTTACTTGAGAGGCTAAGGCAGGCCCTTACGCAGGATCTTTGGAGCCATCTGAACAATACCTAATAACAAGACCCTGTCTCCAAAATTAAACAGATAAAAGTTATGAAAAAAATATTCCTACAGCAGCTGGGTTGTGGTGGTGATGCACACCTTTAATCCCAGCACTCAGGAGGCAGAGGCAGGCAGATAGATCTCTGTGAGTTTCAAGCCAGTCTGGTCTACAGAGTGAGTTCTAGGCCAGCCAGCACTACACAGACAAAAACAACAACAAAAATATTCCTCTGAGAAGAGACAAGGTTATAGCTCTAATTTTAAATAATTTGCTTAAATATAAATTACTTCATTTTTTGAAACAAATGTTTTTTGGTGTATGTATGTTGTTGTGCTATGCATGCATGCATGTGAACACGTAGAGAGGATTTGTGCAAGTGATTGAATGTATGTGGAGGCCCAAGTTAAGCATCAGGTATCTTTCATCTAAATTTTAATTTTAACATGTATTATTTTATGTGTATGGGTATTTTGCATACATGTCTATGCAACACATTCATGTAGTGCCTATAAAGGCCAAAAGAGGGCAGCAGATCCCCTGGAACTGGAGTAACAAATGGTGGTAAGGGGCCATATAGGCATTGGGAATTGAACCACCTCATCTGGAAGAACAGCCAATGTTATTAACCTCTGAGTCATCACTACAATTCACAAGTGTCCTTTCTTATTTTTCTCCCCCTTGAGGCATTTACTCAGGTAAAGTCTCTCACTGAACCAGACCTTGTCGTTTTTTTTCCATCTTGGCTGTAGAGATTCCCTATCTTAACTTCCTATCTACTAGGATCAAAGGGAGGCCATCATGCCCACCAGGCTTTTCTGATATGGGTTCCAAAGATCTGAACTCCAGCCCTCATTTTTGCACAGCAAGCATTTCATCCAATGAGCCATCTTCTCTAGCCCTATTAAAACTTGTTATGTTTCCATTTTGTTTATATTAACACATATAAAGGTTTGTTTTTGGTCTTTGTTTGCTTGTTTGTTAACAGTATTGCTGTTAGAGATTGAGTCTATGGTCTTATGTATGCAAGGCAGGTACACTATCATGGAGCTACATCCACAGATCAAGAATTCCTAACACAATAGCACACATGTAAATATGCATGGAATGTTATATTTACTTATAGACATGTATAACAACACTAAAGATCACTATTGAAAAAATGAAAAACTGTAAAAAACAAAAGTAACAGTTTTTAAGTTATGTCTACAGATAGGCTTCAGGAAGCTTCATGAAGTCCCCAAATCATATGCAAATGTCTATGGATATACATTTTACCAAAGTAGTTCAGCTTTCATCAGCTTCTCAAAGATTAGTTTTAAAAAGGTGGTGAGGTGACACTCAAATCTTAATATAACTAAGGCAATAGTGATGCCATTTATAAAACTTTAAAAGAAGCAAGAAAAGTGGCATGATTATTATGGAGATAGCCAACAGTTTTCTGATGGGATCTAAGACTTGCTCCACAAGAAGGAATATTGCAACCGTGGTCAAAAGCTGAGGAGACCAGATCATGAGCCCCAGGAGAAGGGCCCACTATTGTTACTTTGCTAAAGTCATTCTGTCATACTGCCTTCTAAATATTTATGTTTATACTCATAGATTAGTGCTGCTCCAACTATGGTCAAAAAAGATTTTTTGCAGTGGGCAGCCAATTCAGAGACGCATATTTAGCCCAACTAGTGAGTAATCTGTTCTAAATAAGACTTCTGTATAAATTCCACAACACTCAGAAAACACCACATAGACAGGGACAAAAAAATGGAGGGGAGTGCTACAAATGCTGCCCTCTGGACATGACATGGTCACTGCAATTCACCAACTCACAGTCTATGATGACCTGCAAAAGACTGCATGGAAACAAGCCAGTGAATAACCCCAGCATGGTTCAGGGAAGGGATTCATGAGGCTCCATCCCTAGCAATGGAGTTGTTGGCAACTGGGGACTACTGGAGGAGAGGAAGTCCATTTTCTTCATAGATATGGCTGCAGGTAGGCTCCACGCTTATGCAAGCAAAGCAAATTCTATTCAGTGGGTTACAGAAGAAGAAAAAGCAAGAGGAAGAAGCTGAAAATAGGTGCTGTGGATATTGCTCTGTATTCTGTGAATGTGTTGCTCTGACTGGTTAATAAATAAAATGCTGACTGGCCAGTAGCCCCGCAGGAAGTATAGGCAGAGAAGAGAATTCTAGGAAGAAAAAGGCTGAGTCAGGAGTCACCAGCCAGACACAGAGGAATCAAGATGTGAAGGCAGAACTAAGAAAAGGTACCAAGCCACATGACTAAACATAAATAAGAATTATGGGTTCATTTAAATGTAAGAGCTAATCAATAGTTAGCCTGAGCTAATGGCTGAGTAGTTTTAATTAATATAAGCCTCTGTGTGTTTACTGGGGTCCAGCAGCTGCAGGACTGGCAGGTGAAGGAGATTTGTCCTGACCATGGGCCAGGTAGGACAGGGGAAAACTTCAGATACAAATTGGTGAGATTAAAAATACATTGTATATATGTATGAAACTGTCAAAGAATAAAAAAAACTAAGACTCAAAAACACAACATAAATTTTTAAAAATTAAATTAAAAAACACAATGTTTTGTTTTCTACTAGAAATACAAAATGAGTAAAATTTTAAAAACTCACTGTCTTCGTGTCTTGGGAAGAAATCCTACCATCTCCATGGCCAATTGTAACCGTTCAAAATCATGCCTTAAATCTTCTCCCTCCACTGTGAAGCAATCCTGCTTAAGACAAGAGGTAGGAGAAAACATATAAAGATTATCTGTTAAAAACAATGTGAGCCATTCATTAATTTAAGTAGGCCCCTGTGTAAATGATTAGAACTAATAGAATATTTACACATCATCAGACTCATTAAGCCTCTTATCTGAGTACAGATAAGCAAAGTAAACAAATCTACCAAATATTAATAGTACCTTTTTTTCTTCCCTAAACAATCACCAGAGCACAGGATCTTAAAATGGATAAGGCAGAGAGCTAGCAATATTTATAAAATATGTGGCTACCAAGTTTGATTTTCAGTAGCATTAAAGAGTTTTAGAGATATAAACCATATAAGAGCATTCAAGTCCATAAGTAGATGTTAATTTATTCAACAAATTTTTAACAAGTATCATACATAAGGCCTTGAATTAAAAACATACACATGTACGGAAAATAACAGACCATATGCAGTTGAGAGGTGAAATCTAGATTTCTATATTATGACCACCTGGTGTTATAGTGGATATATAAAGAAAAGATAAGAGTAGCAGAAACACATAAATACACAAATCATAGTGATCAACCAAGGGGGAAAGGGGATTATGTCAAAATAGAAAACCCCACAAAAATACATGTCACATGAATCAATAAAAGTAGTTACTGAAGGGCTAGAAAGACCACTCAGCACTTAAGAATACTTGCTGCTCTTCAAGAACACCCAAGTTAGTTCTAGCACTGACATCAGGTGTCACAATCATTTATCACTCCAGCTCCAAGGTATCTGATGTTCCCTTCTGGCTTTTATGGGCACAGACACACATGTTGCATACATCCACATAAACACACACACATATACACATAGAGAAAATAAAAAAATCTCATAAATATTAAAAATAATGCATATTTATGTTTAGTCTAGACATGGTAGCATATGTCTATATTTCCAAAATTCCAGATGCAGAGGCAGGGGAATCACAAACTCTATGCCAGCCTGGACTGCAGAGCAAAAAAAATCCCATTTCAAAAAATATCAAACAAAACAACTTACCAATGAATGGTTTTGTGTGTGTGTGTGTGTGTGTGTGTGTGTGTGTGTGTGTTTGTGTGTAACCTTTACATTTCAGTTCACAAAATAGTCAATACCAACATCATATACACAATCACCTCACAATGTTCACACACCACTTTATAGTGAGATTGTCAAAAAAAATATCTCAAATTTCAACTTATTTTTTAATGTCTATCTTCCTAGGGAACGCTACATTACTTAATCAATGGACAAAAAGAACTGATCTGTTTTATTCACCACAAATCACAAGCATCAAGTCAGTGCCTAGATCAAATGACTGAAGGAACTGTAGAGAAAAAAAGGCTTGAAAATAAGAACAGAAACTGCCAAACAATCAGACCCTGATTACACAGAACCTGATTCAAGTAGCCCCACAATGTCTTACGAAAAACATGTAGAGTCTAACTCCTAATGATCTATGCCACCTTACCACAAATAGCCAATCTGAAGATAACAAATGTATAAAATTTACTATTTAGCAAAATAGTGAGTTATGTGTCTATCTAACATATGGAAACTACACTCTCAGAGGACAGTTATTTTGCAGAGACTGTCTCTTACAACAATGTCAATTTCCTGAATAAATCTTTTCTGTGTCTGTTCTGCTCTATAAATACGTTCACTCCCATAACTTCTGAATTACACATAGCTGAATTACATACAGAACTGAATGACCTTGAAAATAGTGTGTCTTCTTTTTTTTTTTTTTTCAATTTATTTATTTATTTATTTATTTTTTAGCTAAGGATAGACCCCAGGGCCTTGCACTTGCTAGGCAAGTGCTCTACCACTGAGCTAAATCCCCAACCCGTGTCTTCATTTTTAAAGTATTTACAGAGTAAATATTTTTAAAAAAAGAAACTTACTAGATATTAGAATTTCATGATTATATCCTGAAATAAAGTCTAAAACTCAGGATTTAAGTTTAGAATGCTAACATTTTTAATTCTCCACATGGAAAGGTACACATGCACACTCTGAAAGTTTAAATTTATTGCAAAAGAACACATATCAGATTTTCTGAGTACAAATTTTTTAAAATAACTTTTAGATGCATTCTATACAAATGCCAATGTCTCCCCAAAATAAGGGTTTTAAGTAATTTTCTTTGGCCTGTACTAAAGTCTTGTTTGTGCTTTGTTATTTTTAAGCAAACAATGCATGTTTTCTTATATGTAGATTCTACTTTTAAGCTTTAAATATGTGTGTTTCATTTAGAATAACCTCAGAGGTTGAGTACATAGTAAGGGACCGGGAAGTGGAAAGCAGGGGTCTTCTAAGGAAAACAGACTATACTGTTATAAAGAGTTAACAGAGAAACAAGAATACGATTAAATGGGGAGGTAAATGGGATGTCAGGGTAAAGGATAGAATATGGGAATGAACAACTAACACTAAAAGTCCTTTGAAATGCCACATGAAAACCTACTACTGTAGAAACTTCTTAAAACACATATGTAATGAGGGAGACAATGCCCCCAACTGGACATCTTAAGCCACCAAGTAAACCTCCCAGTACCAGAAATGAGTTACATCTGTTGAGCTGGCCAAAGGGGTCTCATCAAACCTCTTTTCAAACATTATAGGCTATTTGCCAAGGCTACTGCTTCACAAACTGTTACTTATATTGTTGAACACAGAAAAATCAAGCTGGTGCCCACTAGAAGCTTCACCCCTACTAACTAGAGTTCATGGTGCTGGAAGGTACTCTGCACACTACAGGAAGAGAAAAGTAATCATCAATATTACCCAGCTACAAACCCTGCAACCTACAACAGTGACCTGCCTGCAGGATATACTGGTACAACAGTAGCACAAATGTTATCAGAGTTAACTAATCACTTCTTGATGAGCTGGAACTCATACCTGACACTGTTAAAATAGCCAAGAACCTGAGACTAGATAGGTTTTGGCTGCTAGGGGAAAACCTAGCTATTATTCAGGTAAAGCAGAAGTTCTTAACCTGTGGGTCGCGAACTCTTTGGGAGTCAAAAGACCTTTCACAGGCATTGTCTAAACCATCCTTCATTTCAGCTATTTATTATACTACAATTTATAACAGTAGCAAAATAGCAATAAAAATAATTTTATGGTTGGGGGTCCCCACAACATGAGGAGCTCTATTAAAGGGTCCCAGCATTAGAAAGATTGAGAACCACTGTGCTAAAGGAACATAGCAATACAATGACTTCTAATGACATATTGCTATATCATACATAGATCAGCGTTCATCAGAGAAACAACTTCTTTGCAGTAGATAGGAACTACAAACAAGAGACTGAGCGTGAGAGGTTTTGGAGTTTGCAACCCTAAATGGAATGTTTTCATCAAAGCCCTCCTCTCAAGGCTCAGGGATCTATGTAAAAAAAGGACGCAAAAATATTATCAGAACCAGAGGTGGTGGATGGCTCCAAAGAAAGTATTTTACAGACCCAGCTGGGATGATACAGGTATAAAGTCATTGAGACTGTGACAGCACAAAACTTCAAAAAGTTCAAACCAGACAAAATCCCAGAATGAAGAAGTGACCACAAAGTCTCACCATTTACCAAGAAGCTATTTGGAAATATTAACTGCTGGGAAAGGGAAAATCAGTTTTCTCCAATATCAACACATTCCAAAACAGGACCCATGCCCAGGAGGAGTTGGCCAACACAAACAGGACTCCACTGCCTTATTGGGTTTTTGTTTTATTTATTTTTTGTTTCTTTTCTTTTTTCTTTGAGAGAAAACAGTATTTCTGCTTCAGCCCTAAAGTACTAGGATTACAGATAGAAGCCATCACATCTAGTAAACATATTTAAACAGTAAAACATATTTAAAGTTTTTTTTGTTTGTTTAATCCAAGACTTCAATTTATTCACTTTAGGATTTATCATATATTTTCAGTAACAAGGAGGGTGTAAAAATGTTTATGAAAACTCAATGTATTCAGCAGTGGTTCTTACAACTGATATGCTCTTATTTGCTTCAAAAGTAAGTTGAAACAGGTACCTAAAATACTGGGGAAATAAAGTAAAAGATATGCTGAAATAGAAATACTTTCATATTCACAGTCATTCATAATCAAATATTTTTCACTCACAATTATGATGTGGTCTCAGGAAACACCAAAATCATAATTATTTCTGGTACTGTGATAAAAGCAACTTAAGAGAAAATTATTTATTCAGCTTACAGTTGCAGAACACAACCTATCATTTCAGGGAAGTTAAGGCAGGAACTTAAAAGCATGACATCCACAGTCAAGAGCAGAAAAAAAAAACAAAAAATGCATGAATCCTTGCTTGCTTGGATACTTACCAGTGCTCAGCTAGCACTTGATATTCTTACACAGATAGGGCCCCAAGACACAAAATGGTGCCACCCACATGTGCTAGGTCTTCCTACATCAATTAACAATCAAGACAATCTCTCACAGGCGATGCCCACAGGCCAGCAAACCTAGATAATTCCTCAATTGAGACTCCCTTCTCCCGTGAGTCTAAGCTGTGACAAACTGTAAAAACAATCACCCCAGTGAGTAACCAGAGCTGATCTGAAAGTTATCTCTGGGAAACAATATGAAACTGGAGCTGAGAGTTGCAAGCACTGGTAAGTGTAAACATATACGTATCTACTCTTTTATAGACAATTTTTTGAAAAATCATGAAATGAATAAACTGGAGTCTTATGTAAGTAACAAAAAAAAAAACCCATAAACAATTACATGAGGCTGGTCTTTAGACTGAAATTACACAGAGCAGGATCAAGTTACAATGGTAATAGATATTAATATATTATCAAGCTGGGCATGTTGGTCTATAATCTAAGCACAAGATCAGCTGAGGCTGCAAGATTGCCAAGAGATGGAGATCATTCTGGGCTGCACAGTGAGTTTGAGGCAAGAAAAAAAAAAAGAGCAAACACACAAAACACCACATAGTCTAAGTATTTAATTCATCGCCCATGTTTTATAATTGACAAAACAAAGACCAAAAGAGCATATGATAATGAAAAGCCTCATATTTGCATATATCATCAGTCACTGAAGGTGGAAAATATTGCATTTGCTAAATATCTATCCACCAGTCATCATCATCTCTTGATACAGATAAACTTACTACAATCTCAAAAGATGAAGACATAATCTTACCTATAACAAAACAGATTACAAGTTCAATAGCTGTTCAAAGCCAAAAACTTTATAATTAATTAGCTAGCCAAACCAAAATGTATCTATCTGTTCGAAATACTGTTTTCTCCCATGCAACAGTGCTCCTTGAATTTAGTACAAAACTCTAGTAACTTAAATCACCATGTAGTAGACAAAGGTTACTTAATGATCCTATAACAATTCTGTTCTGTGGTGATATTTTATTTGTGCTTTAATAAATAAAGCTTGCCTGGAGATCAGAGGAAAAAGGTCAGCCATTGTAGGTAAACAAAGAAGCCAGGCAGTGGTAGTACATGCCCTAAATCCTATCACTTAGCAGGCAGGATCTCTGCCACACTAGGGAACAGAGCCAAGTATAGTGACACACGTCTTTAACCCCAGAACCAACCTTTGAGGTCTGGAGGTCTGTAAAGACAGAAAATGACAGAGCTGTGTAGGAAGAGGAAGTGATGTAGCTGGGCTCAGAGAGCCAATGAGAGAACAGAACAGAAAAGGCAATAAATGTGAGTATACAGGAAGAAGCTCTCTTTGGAAGCTTCGGAGTTGGTGAGGTTAGTTCGTGGTTTTTCCTATTCCTCTGATCTTTCTTTCAGGCTTTAACTCAAATTTCTGGCTCCATGTTTTTTACTTATTAAGACAATTCAGAAATTCATCTACATTGTTTTTATAATACAAATCACATAAGTCAAAAAAACTCATGGGAAGATGAAGTTTAATTTATTTTCCAAATGTACTATGAGGAAAATCTAATAGGAAAAAATAAACTATAAGATCCACAGAATAACTACTTGATATTTAAATTCACTTAGAAGAAAAAGAATCATGAGCTGGGTATAGTGATGAATACCTTTAATCACAGAGGCAGAGACAGGAGGATCTCTGTGAGTTTGAGGCCAGACTGGTCTACAAAGCAAGCTCTGAGACAGTCAGAACTAAATAGAGAGATCCTGTTTCAAAAAATAAAACAAATAAATAAGTAAATTCATAAGCTAATCAAAGTTCAGGCTATAGTTATTTGAAAATATAATAAAAGACTGTGGTGGTATTGTGTTCCCCAAAATATTGTGTACCCTAATAAACTTACCTGGGGTCAAAGAACAGAACAGCCACTAGATACAGAGGCTAAAAAAATAGTGGTACTCACACCTTTAATCCTAGCATTCCAGAGGCAGAAATCCCTCTGGATCTCTGTGAGTTTAAGGCCACATTGGAAACAGCCAGGCATGGTGACACACGCCTTTAATCCCAAGAAGTGAGCCTTTAATCCCAGTGAGTGATGACAGAAAACAAGAAGATATATAAGGCATCAAGTCCAAAAACTAGAAACTTTTGGCTGGTTAAGCTTTTTAAGCTTTTGAGGACTCACAGGTTTCCAGTCTGAGGAAACAGGATCAGCTAAAGAACTGACAAGGTGAGTTCTGTGGCTTGTTCTGCTTCTCTGATCTTCCAGCATTCACCCCAATACCTGGCTCCAGGTTTGTTTTTATTAGTAAGTACCTTTAAAACACAACACAAGACTAACTAACAAATAGTGCTGACCGTAGTATTAAGAGGAAGTAATCCAATAAGTAAAACATTTGCTCTGTAAGCATGTGCACTTGAGTTTAACCTCTAGGGCCCACATTTTTAAAAGCTGGGCATGGTGGCATGTGTTACTAGGTAGGTGGACACAGGTGGGTCTTTGCTGTCCAGCCAGTGTAGCCTACTTCCAAGATGCAGGGCCAGTGAAAGGCACTGTCTTAAACAAACACAGATAAATGTGGACAGCATCTGAGAACAACACTCAAAATCGTTCTCTGGCCTCGACACATATGCTCCTGCACACACACAAATAAAATCAGGCACACAAACAAAAGAATAAGAAATTATAGCTACAAAATTATTTTAAAAAGAAAAAAAATGTACTCTAATCCAAATAATGACAGCAACTGTAGAAATGACATTTCTTCCAAGCACTTAAGTGTTCAGTACTCTATCAAATTCTTCATACATATTGTAAAATTTAATATGAAATTTAAAGGCCATTTTTGAAAAGTTTTTTGTTTGTTTGCTTGTTTTTGTTTTTGTTTTTTTGGAGAATTTCACTATGTAGCTAAGCTGCCCTCAAATTTGCTAAATAACACAGGCTAGTCTACACTTGAGATACTCCTGCCTCAGCCTTTCTGAGGGACAGATTACAGGCCTGGGGCTCCTTTGGTCTTTTAGAGACAGAATCTTGCTATATAACCCAAAGTGCAAGAACATAAGCATGCTGAAGTGACCAAGGAACACTGTTCTCCGAAGTAGATGGCAGAAATAAAAAGATCAAGTAAAAATTCAAAAAGATATAAAGTGATCTTCTGAGGATCTCAAAATTAATAAATGGATGACCTAGTACTGGGGCAAGCCAAACAACCTCACAATCTTAAGTATTACTTAAACTTTGAACAAATGAAGACCAATCCCCAGTTCCACAGCCAAGTCTGAACAAGTAATCAATCATATTTGCAGTGAGTTTGCAGTAGCCTACCTGCTTTCCAAAGAGAAAATGATCTACTTGAGGTGGTTAAAGAAAGACAGACCAGAACAACTTCTTTGAAGTAAAATAAATTATACTTTTTCTATTACAATTAATCAAAAATCTACAAACTGAAATGTCTATTTCCTAAAATATAAATCTGAAACCAGTAACTTCTAAATTATGAGATGGTAATATAACTAAATTTTGTCTGAAAGAAAAAACTAGCACCCACACATGATGATGCTTCACAACTCTGGCATAGACCAATTTTGCAATCAGTATTATTTATAATAACATGCAATGAGAAAGCTGTGATTCTTTAAAGCAAGGATTAAGGCATGTTATATGTATAGGAAGAATATTTAAGAAATTTATTAATTAGTTAATAAATACAGCTAGATGTATCTATGCTTTCAGCCTTTTATAAGTGACCAAACTACAGATTGAAAGAAAAGCTTTTGTCATCATTTTATAATTACAAATTTGTACTTACATAAAATAAAACAGTTAAACAGTCATTTTCTACCATATATGCCTTTATGTAATTCAATTTAAAACCTCTAGTAGTCTTTTTTTAAGGTTTTCATTTCTGTGTAATGTCCATGTGCCTGTGTATAGGTATGTACACATGAATGCTGGGCCTTCAGAGGCCAGAAGAGGACATACAATCTCCTAAAACTAGAATAATAGTTGCCAGACATGGCTAAGAACTAAGACATGGTCCTCTGCAACAGCAGAAAATGCTCTTGACTTCTGAGCCATCTCTCTAGCTTCATAAAATACTTTATGAGGAATAATTTCAATAATTTAGAGGAAATTTTTAAGGTAGAAGTTTTATAGTTTCTCTAACTAGTATAAAAAAAATCAGAGGGAAAAAACCCAGATACTCATTATATGAAAAAGATTAACAACCAATACAGGGAGCATATATTTACACATGAAGGCCAGAGGATGGCATCAGATGTCAGCCGCTATCACGCTCCACCTTATTTATTTGCAACAGGTTCTCTCACTGAACTTGGAACTTATTGTTTAAGCTTGACTATCTAGCCAGAGAGCCCCTGAGGTCTGTCTTTATACACCCGACCTGCACCACACCCAGCTTTTATATGGGTACTAAGAATCTGAACTCAAAAAAAAAAAAAAAAAAAAAAAAAAAAGAATCTGAATTCAAGTGTTTAGGCTTGTGCAAGAACCATTTCCTCCAATAAGCTATCTCCATGGCTCCTAAAAAGTAATTTTTATTATACTCATATGTGCATATACATGTGAATATGGGTGTGTGCCCTCAGAGGCCAGAAGTGGCACTGCATTACCTGGAGCTGCAGTTACAGACAAGTTATAAACCACTTGACATTGGGTGCTGGGAACCAAATTCCCATCCTCTGGAAAAGCAGCAAGCACTATGAACCACTAAGCAATCTCTCTAGCTCTCTAAAAATTAATTTTAAGAAATAATTATCAAGCTAGGGATGAGAGACTGTGGTTAGCATTCACACTGCACTAAAACAATAAAAACCTCAAAGGAAAAAAAATACTGGAGTTGAAACAGAGCCACTTCAGTGCTAGGCAATCAGGGATGGTAATCTATTCACTGTTTGTGAGAGTAAATGTTAAATGAAGATTAAACATTAGGTTTAATATATAAAAATAATAAATTGGTCTATAAGCAACCAACTATTATATACCAATCAATCATTCCAAGTAACTAAAAACTAGTGATACTCTTTCCTAGCCCTGTTGGTATATCAGCTCATCTTCATGCTGACTGATCAAGATAGATGAAAATGAACAATGTGAAGTCCCTTTAACAGGATCAAAAAATATTTAGGTATTTGTACTGACCGGCTCAGAATCATAGCAATAATCATCCCAGCTCTGTCTGAGGGGTTTCTTTGTTATCTGAAAGCAAGGCAGATTAGTTAGGTAGAATTTATTAGGTAGGAATTATACTTATGTAATGATCTCTGAGATGCAGTATTCAGAAAGCAAGACTTCTATCCAAAGAACAGTTATTTTGCACAGCAATATGCACTAATAAAAACTAAATACATATTCAGATTCTGGGAGATCCTATATTATTCTATTAAACTTATACATGTCAATGTCCAGTGGCTATGTTATTTGTATTAACCACTAAGTTCCTTATCCTGTAAGTACTGACACTATGTATGTATGCCATAGCCACTCATTACACAAAACTCAGGAATATAATATTCTGAGTCAGTAAAATTTAACATCTCATTTATAAGTGGTTACCACCTATTTAAAGAAAATAATCACTCTGGAGCTGAATTAGTAATTTTTAAAAAACATACTTGAGGTTGGAGATTTAGCTCAGTGGTAGAACGCTTTCCTAGCAAGCACAAGGCCCTGGGTTTGGTCCTCAGCTCCGGAAAATAAAAATTAAAATATATATATATATATACATACACACACACACACACACACACACACACACACACAGACTTAATTTTGTGCAGTAAAAATTTCTAGCATTCAAACAGAAAGTGCTGTAACTTCTAAGTTCTAGATTTATTAACACAAAGTTAAGGTAGTTTATATTATATTAATATGAAGTTTTAAAGTTAAAAAATAGCAGGTAGAGTATACTGTACATTTGAGGAAAAGTCCATAGTATTACTTTCATCATCTTTACTATATAATTTTGATGCACTCAAGTGTAAATTAAATGAAAAAAATTCCCTATGGATATTTTTCATTGCCATAAAGGCCTTTTTTCCATAAATACTATATTTTGCCTCAAACAAAAAAATGAGATTGCTTTATTCTTTAAATGATCTATTATAGTAGCAATATAGTAACAATTTCACTACTTGGATTTGGATTTTTTTGGGTTTTTTTGTTTTTTTCCCCCTGAGACAGGTTTTCTCTGTAGCTTTGTTGCCTTTCCTGGCTCTCTGCCTCTCGAGTGCTGATTAAAGGCACGTGCCACCACTGCCCAATGGGTATGGGATTCCCCTCCCCCCCCCCCCAGCTGAGGACCGAACCCAGGGCCTTGTGCTTGCTAGGCAAGCGCTCTACTACTGAGCTAAATCCCCAACCCCTTGGGTATGGGATTTTAATGAGGAGGAAAAAAAATAGAGAAATGAATATTGTAAAAATTTGTGAAGATCATTTCTCATTATGGAAGCTTAAGGCTGAATTCTGAATTTTAAAGAAAGATATATTTTCTAAATCAATTTCATCTTGACACTTTGTTCTATTTTGTTTTGTTTTTAACACAGAAACTCATGAGGTAGCACAAGTTTCCCTGGAATTCACTACATAGACCAACTGGCCTCAAAATCATGGTAATCCTCCCTGCTTCAGCTTCCCAAATTCTGAGATTACCAGAATGAGCCACCATGACTGGCTTCCTACAAAATGTTTAAGAGGGCTGTTTATTAAATTATACAGTGATACTCTATGTTAGTATCACAGTATGCAGACATGTGTGCATTAGAGTACAAAACATGCAAATCAAGTTTGAAGCAATCTCTTGGTAATAGGTAAGCATGAATCACCAGTTACACTTAACATCCTGGGTATATAAGTCACAATGAAAGAATATAACATTTTTCTGATCAGGAAAGTACTATGAAACAGCTTAATATTCTTAAAAGAATCTCACAAATGCATAGAAAACATATTTAATTTTTTACCACTTGTATAAAGGAGATAATCATTTTTACATTTGGTAGTTACAACACTTAAATTTTAGACTAACTACATAAAGGCACTGGTTAATATCCATTATCTGACTTGAGGGAAAAAAGCACTAAAAAACTTTTTTCAGTAACTGAAATCGAATTATTACCTACATTTCAAAATGCTTTTCGTGAACTCTCACCTGATTGAGATAATGATACTCCTCAGGCTGTTTAAGGTGGAATGCTAACCTCTCTTCTTCACTTGCTCCTGCGAGGAGGTAATAGAATACATGATAGTTCCTGTTGGGAACAAAACATATAATAAACATGACTAATTCTGGTTAGTTTTTTGTTTGTTTTGTTTACTAAGAACATGTTACTTAATAAATTGATTTACTTCAATTTTAAGGCAATGTGACAAATTCAACATTTAGTATGCCTAAAAATAGAATGTAGAATACCAAAAACAGGGAGGAGACAGAAGCAGAAAAATGAGAAAGTGGGGACTTTCAAAATGGTCTTCTCTAATACTAATAAAGAAAAAAAACTTCACAAATTTGCTGAAATTACTCTTTCAGGGCTCCAAAAGTTAATCAAGAGCTCGCAGCTAATTAAATCCAGTAAGTTATTTATCAACTGCACCTACCACTTTATCTATAGAACACAAGAGTATATACATCCTCTCAAGTCGACATGAAGCTTTGCTAGACAATAAAACAAGCCCAAACATAGTCAAATGAAATCTAACCACTGTGCAATAAAATTAAAACCAATGATGGAAATTCTCAAAATTCAAAACTATGTGGCAAGATGTGGAAGCTCATGCTATAATCCCAGCACTCAAGAAGCTGAGACAGAGAACTACTCAAGTCAAGCCTGGGCTACACAGTAAATTCCAGGCTAGCCTGTGCTAGACCAAAACCTTGTCTCAAAGAAACTAAAATAAATTACCAAGAAAAAAGAAAAGAAAGAAAAAATAAGGGGGTAAATGAATAAACTATACCCAACAAGCAGAAGAAAAGCAACAGCAAGCATTAGAGAACAAATAAATAGTGAGTAATATAGAGTACAATGAAATTTTAAAAACTGGTTCTCTGAAAATATATACAAAATTAACAAACCTGTATTTAAACTGATAAAAACAGACTAAGCAAAAGTCAGGAATGAGAGAGGAAAAACACCATAGCCAAACTTAAAAAAATGAAAAAGGCTATGACACAGTATTATTTATTATCAAGTTAAGATAACCCACATAAAATGAACAGATTTCTAGCAAAACACAAGCTACTAAATTCAACCAAAAAACAAAATTCAAACAACTCTATAACCACTCAAGTATTTGAATTAGTAATCAAAACTTTTTCTGAATAAAAACCAAAAACCAGATATGACTATGCTGTTAAGGTGACTCAATCTTTCAGAAGCTTTTGCAAGAAATTACAGTGAGGAATAGCCTTTATCTCACTCTAAGGAAATATAGATTAGACCAAAAAGGTAAATCTTAGACCAGTGGTTCTCAATCTTCTTAATGCTGCGACCCTTTACAGTTCCTCATGTTGTAGTGACCCCAACCATAAAATTATTTTCATTGCTACTTCATAACTGTAATTTTGCTACTGTTATGAATCACAATGCAAATATCTGTTTTCTGATGGTCTTGGGCAACCCCGTCATAACCCACAGTTTGAGAACCACTGCCTTAGAGCATTATATCTTACGAACAAAAACAGAAAAATTCACACCAAATAACAGCAAACCAAATCCAGCAACACATAAACAGAGAATACATACACACACTTGTCAAATAAAGCAATCAAAATAACAATCAGTTTGTAAACTCTGTATTGTCACTTCCAATTTATTCTTTCTTTTTTTTTGGTTTTTCCAGACAGGGTTTCTCTGTGTAGCTTTGCGCCTTTCCTGGAACTCTAGCCCAGGCTGACCTCGAAATCACAGAGATCCACCTGCCTCTGCCTCCCGAGTGCTGGGATTAAAGGTGTGCACCACCACCGCCTGGCCCCAATTTATTCTTTAACCCAAGAAATCAAAGTTATATATCCCCACTGCTCCATTATAATGTTCAAAAAAATCAGTGATTGCTTATAGCATGAGCCAGAGCTTTGTGTGTGTGTTCTACAGAGTATACCTACAGCCTTCTCTCTATGTATTCAAACATCTCTAATAAAGATCTCTTATTTCTGGCCCCCTTACTTTCTCTCCTCTCTCTCTCTCTCTCTCTCTCTCTCTCTCTCTCTCTCTCTCTCTCACACACACACACACACACACACACACACACATACACACACACACTTAATTTTTAACCTAATCCTGCCCATATTTCATTTTCATTATGTAGTTAGTCATTAATTACTGAGCTTTTATTACATATAAGGACCATGTTAATCCTGTCCTAGTCTTTCAAGGCCAGATATGGTGTCCTACACCTTTATTTTCAGCACTCAGGAAGCAGAGGCAGACAGATTGCTATGCATTTAAAACCAACCTGGGGTTGAGGATTTAGCTCAGTGGTAAAGCGCTTGCCTAGCAAGCACAAGGCCCTGGGTTCGATCCTCAGCTCAAAAAATAAATAAATAAAATAAAACCAACCTGAGTTCCAAGACAGAAAAGGCTACAGAGTAACACCCTTCATTTAAAAAAAAAAACACTAAATAAATAAGTAAAACCAACAGGTATGGTGGCACATGCCTTTAATCCTAGCACTCAGGAGGCAGAGGCAAGTGGAACTCTGTGTGTGAGTCCAAGATCAAGCCTGGTCTACAGAAAAGGTTCTAGCACAACCAAGTCTGTTACACAGAGAAACCTTGTCTCAAACAAAAAGAAAAAATAGATACAGATATATTTTTAAAAATAGAAAACCTTTCATTTCATTTAGGCCTTGAAACACACACAGAAAGATTTTAAGTACATAAGAAAAATAAGATGCCCAAGGTGTATATATAAGAGTTCAGGGATTTTTAACCTCACACTCTGGGTCATAACTTTATTGTTAATATACTGACACATGAAGCAATTAATTTACCTTGCAAAATTTGGTTTCTTCATCTGAAATATGTAACATGTTTCATTTCTAAAGTCCCATGTACCTCAAATATGACAATAGAATTAAGAGCTTTTATGAAAACTCATTTTGTTGGTAGTTGATTTTGGAGAAAGTGTCTAACACTATAGCCCCAAGCTGACATGGCACTTACTACATACCCTAGGCAAGCCTTGAACTCATGGTAATCTTCCAGCCTCAGCCTCCCAAGTACATGGATTAGAAGTATGAAACACCACACCTAGCTTATTACTACTTTCAAATGAGAAGAACACTAAGAAATGTAAGAAAGGCCCATAGCTTATAAAAACAGATGGCTCTAGGAAGAATGAGTTCATGAAAAACCACTTTCCTGTTCTCAATTTATCTAGAACTGAGAAAGAATACAGTTCTGCATATCCAATAAAAATCTCCTAAATGCCTTTAAAAGGAAAAAAAGCATTCTGCCCAAAAAAGAAATAGTAGTTACATATAAAAATTATGCATGATATACAGTGAATTAAGGGTCACAGCATACAAAGAATCTAAAAGAGAATCTGTGTGGTACTGTAAATTTGATCTAATTATACAAATAAAAATATTTACCGTTCATTATGCTCTTGATAAACAAGTCTAGATTTCTCCAGTAGATATTTTTCAACATAGGCCCTGGAAGAAAATAAAATTGGTTGACATAAAAAATAAAAATTGGTTTAGACAGCTTAGATGCAAGATTGTAAAACATCGGAAGCGAACTTCTGCCCTCCGGGGTTCTCCCATTGTGCTTTGTAAGCCTGAGACCTCCTCCCTCCTTCAATAAACAGCATTTGGCATTCAAAAAAAAAAAAAAAAAAGAAAAAGAAGAAGGAGGAGGAGGAGGAGAAGAAAGAGAAGAAGAAGAAGAAGAAGAAGAAGAAAGAAAGAAAGAAAGAAAGAAAGAAAGAAAGAAAGAAAGAAAGAAAGAAAGAAAGAAATTGAAAAAAAAGAAGTAGTGATGGTGTCATAGGTCTATGAGGATGCTGGACTACAGTCTATCAAATTGTGCAAACAGGAAAATTATATACTATGTGAATTATCTGTCAATAAAGATGGTATATAAAAAAAGAATTACATGACAGTATTTTTTCAGAAAAAATTAGTTTAGATAAATAAATAATAAAATTTAATACATGGTAGATTTTATTTCTTTAGACAGTTCAAAAGTATAAAGGAGCATTCTCCAGATAACAGAAGTACATTCATCATTATAATTGTTATAGATATTAGCATTATCCATGTTAAATTCTCAAAAACCTATCTCTGTCATAAAATGGCTGGAGAATGAGATAAGAAGGTGAACTCTATCAAAAGTAAATACACAATAAATCCCTATAAAATAAACACAAAAACAAAATCATAAACTAGTAATTAGCCACACAATCATCTTATGAATATGAACCCAGGTCTGATTTCACTACAAAGATTGACTTTCAATTCTACTCCTTCCTAGACATCTCTTTTTTTTCCATCCCAATCCATGAGTTCTACTGGTACAAAAGTTATCAGTTCAGAAAATGAGTTAGTCAAACTATGCTACTACATTTACCTGCTCACCACAATGCTGAGCACATTACATGTGTCTGAAATTCTACTTAAAACCAGAAGAGAAAAAGAAGGGACAGGTGAATTAAATACTGTTGAATCTATCTAGGATGTCCTTGATCTATTTAAGTGTTTTCTCTATTTTTATGTATATCTGACTTTTCAAATAAAATTATCTAAAATTTGCTTCATAATGTCAAGATGATAATTAAAAAATAACTTTATATTCAATTTGACCAAACTGACCATTATAACCATGCTATAACCACTTTTTCTTGCTCATTTACTACAATCAACTTACGTAAATATCTATTTCCCCAAAAAGGCAATGAAAACAAAGGCAAAGAACATGCTTATGTCTTTTATCTTCAATATTTAGAATAAAACCTGATACTCAAAATGCATCCCATATATATTTTTAATAAATAAAAAAATAAGTTAATAATGCTCAATACATATATATGTTGTTTACTTGGTTTTTACTATAGAATAAAATGTTTATACTTTTTAGGTATTCAACAGGAGAGCCTGCATTTCCTTCAATAAAACAAACTAGACATCTAACTCACAAAACTATCTTAATCAATGAAGATATACACTACTATCTTCAAGGTTGAAAAGCAATGTACATGACTTTACCTATTTCTATTCTCTTTTAAAACACAACTATAAGCCTAACTCCTACTTTAAAGAGAAAAAGTAGCAACTGAGCCTTTGAAAACTGTTAAGTCTAAAAAAATCAAGAAAAGAAATTATCTAAGAAACTGCCAATGAACATCTCTCCTGAACTTTTGTGGTTGCTGATGACACTGGTTTTAGGTTCTTCATAGACAGGCCGAGAGGTTGTATACACATAATTTTGGCCTTTTTTTTTTTTTTTTTAATGCAGAAGTAAATAAGACTGAGGTATAATTTAAATAGCATAAAAAGAAAAGTAGAGACCAATCTACTTAATAATAGGAATACAAAAATCATAATAAAAACCATCAAATAGAGAAATAATAATTTGTATGCATATGCATATATGCCAGTGTGTTTGTATTGACCAAGTGAAACTATTTTTCAAGGAATTCCAAAGAGCTCAGTATCAGAGAAAAAAAAAATCAGACAGAAAACATGTTTATCTATATAGATCCCATAAATACCTTTGGTAAAATTTAATAAGTAATACTAACATAAACTCAAAACAATTAAAATCAATGCTTAATTAGTTAATACAATAAAAGCTCTTGAGCTAGAGTTTTACTTAATGGAGAAAAAGGTATTGACTTAAAAGACAAAAGTAATATCAGTGATATTTGTAATGGCTTAGCTTTTAAATATCCCTCACAAAGGCCTATAGGCTAAAGACTGAATCACCAGTCTATAATGCTAATAGGAAGCAGACTGGGCCTCAGTGCAAGAAAATTAGGTAATTAAAATGTGCCCTTGTAGAGGATACTGGCTCCTCTGCTCCCGCTCTCTCTTCTTTGCTTGCTTTCTAGCCACTACGTGGTCTATCTCATAACGCCTTCAATGCCACAGGACAACAAACAACAGAGTCAATTAATCATGGGTTTATACTTCTGCAACTGTAAAACAAAATAAAATCTTTCCTCTTTTATCTTTAGTATTTTGTCACAGTGATGGAAAGTTGACTTAGTTACATTTCCCACTGCTGAGGCAGAATACCTTACAGAGAAGAGAAAAGAGGAAGGAAGGAAGGCAGAGAGGGAGGAAGAAGGAAGGGAGGGAGGGAGGGAGGGAGGGAAGAAGGAAGGAAGACAGGGAGGGAGGGAGGGAGGGAAGAAGGAAGGAAGGAAGACAGGGAGGGAGGGAGGGAAAGAGGAAGGGAGGAAGGAAAGAAGGAAGGAAGGGAGGGACAGAGGGAGGGACGGAGGGAGGGAGGAAGAGAGGAAGGGAAGAAGGGAGGAAAGGAGGGAGGGAGGGAGGGAGGGAGGGAGGAAGGGAGGGAGGGAAGGAGGGAGAGAAAGGAAGGGAAGACAGACAGTGGAAGAAGGAATGATTTTGTTTTAACTCATGGTTGAGGAGACAGTCCATCCTGACAAAGTGGCTCAGTTCAAACCGGTGGGAGTCTTTGCTGTTCTTAGCAAAACCAGGAGCAAAGAGCTGGGGCCAGCAGTGGGACTGGGGTAGACTGTCAGGCCAGTCTCAAGTAAGGTTCTAATCTTTAACAAGTATTGTCATATGCCTTGAACAATCAAGGCAACAACAGTAAAGAACAAACCATCCATCAAGGCACTAGATATAAAACCATAAAAACCAATAGCTTCACATACACACAAACAATAAGCAGTAAGAAAAACATAATGTAAGAGAAAAATCACACTCATAATAAAATACTTAAAAATAAACTCAAAAACAAAAACAAAAAAACAAAAAAAAAAACCTCAATCAAATACACAAAAAATTTAAGTACTTTTAAAAAGTACAAAGATATCATCTCTAAAATAATTGCAAATTTAAACATTAAATCAATGAAGCAAGAAACAGCTATAAAAGAACTTTAAGTACACAGTTAGCCTAAAGAATCCACCCTGAAAAAGCAACACACAATGATTCTAATTGGATACTTTGGAAAGGTGGTATAGAGATAGGTACCAAAATCTGGAGGGCAGCAGGACTAAATAATCCAAACACAAAAGATTTTAACACAGTAAAACTCTGCTGATGTATTAAATGTAAATAGCATCTCTACATTTCTCAAAACCAACAGGATATACAACAAAATTAGCAAACTTTAGTACAAGTTATGGATTTCACAATTAATAAAAAGCAGCAACAAACTGTCATCAGTTTTTAACAGAGCACATTAACACAAGATGTTTGTGACAGGGGAATCTGTGAATCTGAAAATGGTCTAAAGAATACTCTTATTAATTTTTTAATCTATAAAATACATTGCTAGCACAGTCAGATGACTAATCATAGGAACTATAAGGATTTTTACTGCACCAAAGTTAATACCTTGACTGGGAGAATACTAATGTGGATATGTAGAAAAGTGTGATTATACTGGGAAATACAATAATTAAAAGGCCATTTTCTGACTTGAAAATACATTTTTAAAAATTTATAATATAAACATAAATACATGCAATTGTTAACAGTTAGCAAATATAAATTAAGGATGTTAATAGCCATAATTAGTCTTAAATTTTTCTCAGTTTAAACCCACCAAAAGTGAGAAAACAATTTTTATGTAGATACCAATATAATACATAGCTTATGAAATGAGTAATAACTAAAATAAAAATATGCTCAGGGCTGGCAATATAACTCAACAATTGAGAGCACTGGCTGCTCTTAAAGGATCTGGGTTCCATTCCTAGCTCTTACATGGCAACTAACAACCATCTGTACCTCCAGTTCCAAGAGATCTGATGCCCTTTCTCCTGTCCCCCAAGGGCACTGCATTCATATGGTATACAGAAAATAAAATAGATCTTAATATACATACGTGTGTGTATGTACCAAACATGTATGTATGGACAAATGTACTTAATATATATATATACATATATGTTTATATGTACCAAAATCTATTGCTTCTAAGCAGCAGTACTTACCCAAGTACAGTGCCTGTTTCTTGGTAATTTACTTGAATAAACTTGCCAAAACGACTTGAATTGTTATTATGAGCTGTCTTTGCATTTCCAAAGGCCTGTCAAAATAAATATTGTTTTTATTTTAAAGTAATTTTAAAACATTGCTTGAAAACTAAAGAAAAAACAGTAAGGCAATTGATTTATATGTTTAGAATCATTGAAATTTGAGATAGAATAAAAGAAAGTAATGAAAAAGCTGGAAAAAAAAGTAAATTTTCACTTTATACTAATTCATTGAAATAAACCTCAATTTTTACAACCTAATATATAGGACTAAAAAAATAATTCAGTTATTAAGAGCACATGCTGTGCAAGCATAATCTGAATTCAGATCACAACACTCCTGTAAAAACCCAGTGTGGCGACACACAGCACTTATAACGCCAACACAGCAGGTAGGCAGAGAGGAGGAAGGCTGAGGTTTACTGGCCATTTCAACTAGTTCCAGATTCAGTGAGACCCTATTTCAAACCGGCCGATAGGATTTGCTGAAGGAGGCAGAGGCAGGAGGATCATGAGTTCAAGGCCAGCCTAGGCTACATATTTTAAAAAGAAAAAAAGAATGAATGAAACAAAATCAATGATGAATAGTCAACACTATGCCTAAAAAGAAAAAAAAAAAGAACCTAGACATAGAATACAATTATATAATCTATCTTTATATAAAGTATTTTATATAAATTTTTTATATAAAGTATTCTAGACACCACTAGAACAAGAGATGAGGTACTTCCAAAGCACTGTTTACAATTCAGCCTGTCCAGCATTTCCCTGGAAAAAGCTAAACTGACTCACTGATCACTCACTGAGAACAGCCTCTCCATACTCACTATCACCATGTTTGTTACTCCAAAACAATACTTAAGGTGCTAATAATGGAGGGGGGGGGGAGGACTTCATAATTACAAGTATAAAATGGGCTAGAAAAGATATGAAAGTCAGGACTGGAGAGTTTTTAAAGACTGTGTCCACATAGAAGCTAGTGTGCATGCAAGAGGGTTACAAATGTCAGAATATATGTATGCTCAGGAAAGAGCTCAGACTTGTGCTTGAATGTGAGGCTGCATGAGAGCAAAAAATAAAAGGGAAAAGTCAAGTTGATATTTACCAGGCTGAGGGTGAAAATAGTGCTTCAACAAGCATAAAAAACCTCAAAGAAAATCTATGAGCATTAATATGTGTAGGCACATATTAATTTAATTATATCACAGAAAAAAATGGATTATACGATTCCATGCAAAAAAAAGAATACAGTATTTAGAATATTAGTTCAGAAGTCATGAAACAAAATAGTAGTAACAAAACTATTAGTCACAACTCCTGAAGAAATCTTATTTCCAGAAGTATCACATTACATTAAGTTCCACTTTTCACCTTCTCCCTTTGTAAAGCCCAATACAAACACTTCTACTACCTTTGTAAAGAGATAGACTGCTATTCTAAAAGAAATGGTTTTTAGTTGATTTTTCTTTTGATGATACTAATGATAGAATCCATGGCGTACACACACCAAGCAAGTGCTCTATCACTGAGTTACAAACAACCCTATAAGAACCATTTCCAAAAACAGCACACCTGCCTTGTTTCTTTACCATCTTAGAGGTTCCCTTGGTCACTAAAAATGATGTCTATTCTTATACTTTTATTTCATCTTCTCACATCTATCAAGTTTTTCTTGAAGATTTTTTTTAAGATTTATTTATTTATTATATATATAGTGTTCCGTCTGCACGTATCCCTGCAGGCCAGAAGAGGGCACCAGACCTCATTACAAATGGTTGTGAGCCACCAAGTGATTGCTGGAAATTGAATTTAGGACCTTTTGGAAGAGCAAGCAGTGCTCTTAACCTCTGAGCCATCTCTCCAGCCCCTTTCTTTTTTTTTTTTTTTTTTTGGTTTTTCGAGACCAGGTTTCTCCATAGCTTTGGAGCCTGTCCTGGACTAGCAGCTCTGTAGACCAGGCTGGCCTCAAACTCACAGAGATCCTCCTGCATCTGCCTCCCGAGTGCTGGGATTACAGGCGTGCGCCGCCGCCGCCGCCGCCGGGCTGTCTCCAGCCCCTTTCTTGAAGATTTAAGAAAAATATTTCTAGCTGAATGTGGTGGCACAGGCCTTTAATCCCAGCACTAAGGAGGCAGACGTAGGTGGATCTCTGTAAATTCAAGGTTAGCCTGATCTACATAGTGAGTTCTCAGATAGCCAGGGCTATGCAGAGAGACTCTGTCTTTAAAAAAAAAAAAAAAAAAAAAAAAAAAGGAGGAAAAGAAGGAAGGAGGGAAGAAGGGAGAGAGGGAGAGGGAGGGAGGAGGAGGGGGAGGGGGAGAGAGAGGGAGGGAGAGGGAGAGGGAGGGAGGGAGGGAGAGAGAGAGAGAGAGAGAGAGGGAGGGAGAAATTGTTATATTATATATCTTACCTCAAGTACTGGTCCAGCTCCAAGAATAATTTGTTCTACTCCACTAGCAAATCCTTTTTGACTGAGGGCAGTAAGGTGATGAATAAGAAAGTTTGTGCTTTGTGTCTTCCCAGAACCACTCTCTCCTGAAATCACAATACACTGATTCTTTTTGCGCTGAAGCATAGCATGGTAAGCAACATCTGCCACAGCATATATGTGGGGTTCAAGTTTTCCCAACTGGTGGTTATCATACATTTTGACATATTTGGGGTTATAAATAGGAAGAAATTTGAACGGGTTAATAGCTATTAGAATACTGCCAACATAAGTATAAATTTTTTCATGCTTAAAGCGATTCCGTAGGTTTTCTAAGAGAGTTTTCTCATTCAAATCAGGTAAGCTACATAAATCATCAAAGTCTTTCTGTTGAGGCTGTGGAAGAAAACCCCGTTCCATCATCCTGCGGCGTTCTTCGGTTACCCGTAGCCATGACTGAAGGCTACCATAATGAATTGATCCATCAAGGTTTTTTTCTCTCAGAAGAAAGCGGTAGTCCTCTCCACTCAAGCGATTTTCCAAAGCCATTCGGGGCCACAACATCATTCGTTGAACTGGACAGTCGGTTGGATTGAGTATCCATTCTTCTCCACCAAATTCCTTTACTTCTGCTAAAACGTAACATTTTGTTTTGTCTAGGTGAAGTCTATTTATAAGAGAGTCGATCACCTCAGCAGCTGTGGAGTTTTTTCTGGCAGGAATTGGACAGTAAATTGTCCCTTCTGAAATTGTCCCAGGATATATTCGTAATGTATGTTCATTATCCTCAAAGCGTCGTCTTCCTCCATCACTTACATTCATATTGGATCTTGTCCCATCAGAACGGACAGTATGCATTCAGGACTGGGCAAATCATTTTCTTGGCAAAAGAACTGGAACATAAAAGACAAAAACACTGAGCAGTCACATTGAATATTGTTTTCTGTGCCCAAAAATGAAAGCCTTAACAAGCATATTGACTGCGGCTTTCTGAACACAAAATCCCAATTCCCTTTATAAGAGCAAGTATTAAGTAAAGCACGGTGGCACATGCTTACAATACCAACATTTGAGAGGTAGAGACAGTAAAATAAAAGAGTTCAAGGCCATCATTAGCTATCTAGTAAGTTTGTGGTCAGCCTGAGTTCCATGAGATCTTATTTTCAACCAGAGGGAGAGACATTTTGCAAATGGTCTCACTGAAACCATATAACATTAAGTTTTACTGTCCAATTCAGGGTACTTTCTAAAAACAATAATATACAAAAATACATATATTGCTGTTTTGTTATTCAGTAACCCAAAAAGAAAAAGCAAATTATTTTTCTGTTATATCTTTGAAGAATCTCACTAAAGCCTGAATTAAGAGGACAGAATAATCACACAAAGCTAATTTTATACACAAAATTGCTTAATGACAACACAAAAACAAGAAAGAATGCCATCAAAGGAAGAAATGTTTTGTGAAATTCACTAAAACAGAAATTAAAAGTCTTAAGCAAGGAAACAATAAGAAACCTACTATTTAAACATTTTCAAGGAATTCTGGCTCTCTGCTCCCTTCCTCGTGGTCAAAAAACAGAGATGATTTAATAGGAGCAACTCAAAGATCACGCCCTGAACTTATTAAGTTGACAAGATTATACAAGCAGGTACCATTACAAACTTTATTCTAACCCCCTACATGTCCTTCAATGCTACTGTTCTACTATTTTTTTAAGATTTATTTATTATTATGTATACAGTGTTCTGCCTGCATGTCTCCCTTCCCGCCAGAAGAGGGCACCAGATCTCATTACAGATGGTTGTGAGCCACCATGTGGTTGCTGGGAATTGAACTCAGGACCTCTGGAAGAACAGTCAATGCTCTTAACCACTGAGCCATCTCTCCAGCCCCCTACTAGTCTACTTTTATCAACTTGATTCCATCCTTTATATCCTTATAATTTCTAAAATTCCACATACACTACTTCCAGATGGATGATTTAAATGTTCACAACTTACCCCAAAAAAATTTTCCTTCAAATGGTTTCTCTACTTCACAATTTATTTTTATCTCTTCTCTACCCTGCTACTATCTGCAGAAAAAACATATATCCTTTTATATATTTATATATGTTATATCCTTTCTAAAACTAATAAAAAGCTCACTAGTTCCTATTTTTTTAAAACAAAAAATTCAGGGTTGGGGATTTAGCTCAGTGGTAGAGCGCTTGCCTAGCAAGCCCAAGGCCCTGGGTTCGATCCTCAGCTCAAAAAAAAAAAAAAATTCAATTTATGCTACCACACTCTTTGTAAAGACCTCTGATCAAAAGATTATCTTTATTTTTATCCTAGATGGCCTTTAAACAGATGATGGAATACATAAAAGGTAGCCACGTATCCACTGCTCAAAGTCAACAAGTTTGAAACAGCTATACACTTGCTGTTCTCTACAGACATAACCATTATCATGAGGTTGGTATCATGTTGATACATGTTTATTACCTAGATAAGTTTGCATAAAATTATATAAATACCATTTTCTGTTTTTAAGAAATGGTATCATACTATACTTAATAGTGTGCTGATGCATTCAAGTTCAGTAATGCCAAATCATAACCAAGTGCATAACGCTGTCCTTTTAGTGAATACTACTACTACTTCCAATACTACACTAAAACAGTAATGTTACAGTTCTCATATATGTATCCTCATTTATCTTTGCTAACATTTCTTTGGGTTTTACACACAGCAGTGAAATAAATAGTTTGGGGATACCTATTAAGAATCAGATACTAAGGACAGGTCCTGGTCCCACAGCCTGGGTGCCTCCCAAACAGTTCAAGCTATTCAATTGTCTCACTTATCCAGAGGGCCTGATCCAGCTAGGGGCTCCACAGCCTTTGGTTCATAATTCATGTGCTTCCATTCATTTGAATATTTGTCCGGCTGTTTGGAACCTTGGGTTTACACAGGGGACACTTTGCTCAGCCTGGAAGGAGGGGACTGGACCTGCCTGTACAGGTTTAAATGAATCCCCAGGGGAGTCTTTGGCCCTGGAGGAGATGGGAATGGAGGGGAGGGGCTGGGGGGAAAGGTGGGGGCGGGGACAGGGGGAACCCATGGCTGATATGTAAAATTAAAACACAAATATAATTAAAAAAAAAAAAAAAGAATCAGATACTACGGCCGGTGGTGGCACATGCCTTTAATCCCAGCACTCTCGAGGCAGAGCTAGGTGGATCTCTGTGAGTTCGAGGCCAGCCTGGTCTACAGAGTGAGTTCCAGGAAAGGCACAAAGCTACAGAGAAACCCTGTCTCGAAAAAAAACAAAAAAACAAAAAACAAAAACAAAAACAAAAATGTTGTCGGAACAATAGATGTAACTGACAAGTGTGAAAGAGTTCAAACTTTCCTGCCTCCTTACCAAGCATTAATATTGTCAGAATTGTGGTTCTACCAATCTAAAAGTATGAAAAGAGGTCTGGTGACTGGCTATTTGGATGAATTTGCTTACCCACAACCCTGATGACCTGAGTTTGATGCCCGGGAAACCACAGGATGGAACAAAAGAACCAACCCCCTCAAGTTGTCCACTGACCTCCATATGGGTCCTGTAGTACATACCCCCCCACACACACACACACAAAAAAAAAAAAAAAAAAAAACACATGCACGCACACATGTATGCACCTCACAGTCAAAATAGATTTGTTTTTAAATATTTTATGTGCATTAGTGTTTTGCCATGGGTGTTGGGTCCCCTGGAACTGGAGCTACAAAAAGTTGTGAGCCGCCATGTGGGTGCTTGGACTCGAACCTGGGTTCTCTGAAAGAGCAGTCAGTGTTCTTAACCACTGAGCCATCTCTCCAGCCCCAAAATAGATTTTTAAAGACTGGTTCATTTTATTTTGCATCTCTGATTATTAGTAAGTCTGAGTTACTCTAATCCTTTCAGTTGCCATTTCAGCTGCTGGTTTATTTATTTCTCTTTTATGAGTTGTCTTTTCCTTATCAATCTGAATGAGCTTTTTTACATATTATTATGGTTATCAATCAATTTTCAGTTGGATATGCAGAATATATTTCCTAACAACCAGTGGCTCATGTTTTAATTATATTTTTTCTGTATGTATTTTGTGTGCATGTGCCAAGGCATGCAGAAGGAGAATTTATGACAACTTGCATTTTGCCTTAGTTTACATATCAATATTGTAAACAACTGACAACAGAGCTGGGCAAAGTAGCACTACCTGTAATCCCACTACTTGAAGAGCAGGGGTAGGAAAATCACTACAAGTTCAAAGCTAGCCTGATCTAATACTGAGACTCTGTCACAAAAAAAACTTTAAAAAGAAAAAAAAAATGACATCTTATTGACATTATCTCCCTTTTGTGAGCACTATGCTGTGGTTTTTTTCTTTTTAATTACATTGTATTTTTCACTTCTAAAGTCTGTAATTTCCATATGCACCTGATCTTACAGTGCCCATTTAAATTTCTTAATTGTTTTAAGACCAAATACTTCCTTGCTCATCCTTGAGAAGCCTGATAAGCCTAATAATATTTTCAGACTAATGTTTTTAATGTCATTCAGACTGAACTGCTCTTATGGTTACTTTTACTTTGTATCTTCCACAGCATTTATTATATGGTTTTATATGTTTCAGAATCTAGCTTTGTGGGTACAGTTATTATGCAGTTATTTTTTTCAGATAAATAGTTATTGCAAATCTGTTTATTGCTTGTTTAAAACAATACTACCACAATCATGCCTTTAAACTACTAACTTTAGGGGCTGGAGAGATGGCTCAGTAACTAAGAGCAATGGCTGCTCTTCCAGACTAACCAGGTTTAATTCCCAGACCCACTTTGAGGTTCACAAGTGTCTGTATAACTTCAATCCCACGGTATCCAATGCCTTCTTCTGACCCCCAAGGGCCCCACACGAATGTACATAAATTCAGATAAAACACTCATACACCTAAGTCTTTTTTAAAATTGTAATAGTAGCCAGTATTCCGTTTCCCTTTATTTCCTGCAGTTATCTCAACCAGCAGATTCTGCTCAGTAGTAAGAGCGAACACACTTACCAAGTTCTAGTTGTGACCCTCTGGTCTCTGGCAACAATTAGCAGCAAACTACACCTTACAAATAGTGAGGCTATGCCCTATACTGCACACCAAGAGATGCACTGAATAACTATAATTTAATCCCTACAGTTGTTCCTACAGCCCAAGAACTAAGCTCAGAATCTTCTTTTAACAGGAGAGCTCTCTACACGTTGGCCTGTGAGTTCCAGCAATGAGCCAAGTTCAGTTACAGCTCAGCTGTTTTACCTACAGGTTCCCAACAATGCTTTACTCAGCAAATTGTGTTCTACTCCCTTCCTGAATAATAAAGATACTTGGATGCACTCCCCTCTAGTCTTACTGTATTTTTAGTCACTGCTTTAGGTTTCAAAGTTTACAAAAAAAAAAATTTTTTTTTAAATTAAAACTCCATCTTAATGGCATGACAGTCCTTGCAAAACTGCCTAAAAAGTGGGAAATTAAAGATATCTTTAATCCCAGCACTAGGGAGGCATAGGCAAGCAGATCTCTGAGTTCAAGGCTGGTCTGGTACACAGAGCAAGTTCCAAAAACAAAAAACAACAACAGCAACAACAAAAAATTTGCCCAGCTAAAAACTGCATGTGGAATTTCCAAGCAAGAGCCTCTAGCAGAATCACTTGGAGAACCTGTTTTAACTTAAACTTTTATTTTAAACTATGTGTGGGGGTTGGGCATGTGAGAGTACAGTGACCTTGGAGATCAGAGGCATTGGGTCCCCTGGGACTGGGGTTATGGGCAATTGTGAACAAGCTGACAAAGATGCTGGGAAACAAACACAGATCCTCTGCTAGAGCAGTAATCACCTTATCGACTGAGCCTTCTCTAGCCCCATTTTCTTTTGTAGTTTTTTACATTTATTTGCTTTTTATTTATCTGGAGGGGAATCACTCTTGTGGCAAAGCATGTATATGGAGGTCAGATGATATCCTGGGTTAGACCTCTGGAACCTTATAAACAGGCTGATATAGCACATGCCAGAAATTACAGCACTTCTGAAGTTGAGGCTAGAGAACTGTTCCAAGTTCAAGGGCAGCCTAGACTACCACAGTGAGTTCAAGCCCACCCTGGGATACATGGAGAAGAAAAAAAAAAAGATTCCTATCTATAAATGAAAACAGAGAATATGAACATTAAAAAAGAGATATAAGAGATGGGTCAGTGGTAGCACATGCCTTTAATCCCAGCACTTGGGAGGCAGAGGCAGGCAGATCTCTGAGACCAGCCTGACCTACACAGCAAGTTCCAGGAGAGCTACACAGAGAAACTTGTCTTTAAAAACTATTAATAATAATAGCAATAAAGAAAAAAGTAAGGGTTGGGGATTTAGCTCAGTGGTAGAGCGCTTGCCTAGCAAGCACAAGGCCCTGGATTCGATCCTCAGCTTAAAAAAAAAAAAAAAAAAAAGGAAGGAAGGAAGGAAGGAAGGAAGGAAGGAAGAAAGAAAAGAAAAGAAGAGAAAAGAAAAGAAAAGAAAAAAGTAAGTAGAGAAACATTCTGTAGAAACCCCAACAAGAGTGCATGCTAGCTGATCTTCATCACTAGACAGGACAGAAGAGCCCATGTTTTACCTGCAATAGAGCAATGCTGAGTAAAAGCCAAATAGTTCATGAAAGAGAACACATTTCACATACATCAATACATAGGAGGGGGAAATGAACTTTCCTATGGCACAAAAAAATAGTGGAACTTCTGATTAAAGCACTAAGTTCTCCTTTAAAATTCATCTACTTTCAACTGATACAATTTTTAACTAGCCTGACCTCACCCTTCATGTATAGAAGGAAAAGGGAAATCAGCTGTAACCTAGTTTATTTCATTCTTCCTACACAAAATGGTCACAGAGAAGCTATACTTTTGCTGCAAGTATTAGAAAGAATTTTTTAAAAACAAACAGCCGGGCTGGAGAGATGGCTCAGAGGTTAAGAGCACTGGCTGTTGTTCCAAAGGTCCTGAGTTCAGTTCCCAGCAACCACATGGTGGCTCACAGACAAAACAAAACAAACAGGCCAGGTATGGTGGCACATGCTTTTAATCCCAGCATTCAGGAGAGAGTAGCAGAAAGATCTCCGAGTTCCAGGCCAGCCTGGTCTACATAGTGAGCTCTAGGACATCCAGGACTACCTAGAGAGGCCCTGTCTCAAAGAACAAAGACAAAAAAACAAAACAAACAATAAAAAATACAAGACTGCTAAACTAAAATGATACAGATCTAAAACTGCTGACAGTCACCTACCCTGAATGCATAACAATTTCTCTGCAATAACAGAAAAATTAAAGTAATACATACAATAAGGTCTTATCAATACATCTGTACCAATAAATGCAGTTATGCCTTAAACAAACAAGCTCTACCATTGAGCTTCTAAATGTGCCAATCAAGTCCCTTATTCTTTGAGCCATTTAAAGATAGATTTCTCTTTCCTATTTTAAGAGAACACATCATAACATGTAGCATTTCAGTGTAACACTCTAAAACATAAATATCCTTTGTAATCTAAATTCCTAAAAGTCTGAGTCTCAAGAGCCAAATACACCCAAATAAACTCTATTTCCTTCATTATTTTGATATTCAAGTAGAGCAGTAGCCTCTAACATTCAAATTCACTATTCAAATGAAGGATTAAGTTTATTTGGATAATGCAAAACTTGTAATATCAATTGTGTAAAAATATGGAAAGTGACATATAATGTCAAAGTGAAAAAAACAGAAAATTATATATAAAGGAATACGTATGGATCAAAACAGGGTTTGGGAGAAAATCTAGTAGTTTTCATTTTACAGTTTTCACCAAGAGTAATTTTAATATGCACTGCCTCATTTAAGTTCAACGGTAATTTTCTGGGAAATGAAATAAATGTCTATCAGCACAGGTAACCCATAAATAAAACACAAAAACACTGAGAACATACTTTAGGTTATATTTCAAGTCAACAGGGGAAAATTTAAACATGATATAAGGTTATGGGCATGGTGGTATACACCTATAATCCCAACGCTTAGGAGGTAGAGGCAAGAAAATCAAGAGTTCCAGACCAGTCTTGGCACAGAGTGAGTCTAAGGCCAGCCTGGGTTACATGAGGCCTCATCTCAATCGAAAAAGGAAGGTGCAGAGAGTGCTGCTTATCTGATCTGAAGAGAATTCTTTAAGGAGCTGAGGGTCACTAGCTATACACCACTTACCTTACATTACATTAATACAATGTCCACTTCACAATTTCCCAGCTGTTCTGAAAGACTCCTACGACATGGCCACCTTGCTCTATACATAATAAATAAATACAATCTTTAGGTTTGGGGATTTAGCTCAGTGGTAGAGCGCTTGCCTGGCAAGCACAAGGCCCTGGGTTCGATCCTCAGCTCAAAAAAAAAAAAAAAAAAAAGGAGAATGGTTTCAGAATTCAGCTTATAATGATACTCTAACTAGACTCAGAAGAAAAGAATTAAGGTCGGGCTGGAGAGATGGCTCAGAGGTTAAGAACCTCTGGTCTTCCAGAGGTCCTGAGTTCAATTCCTAGCAACCACATGGTCGCTCACAACCATCTATGAGATCTGGTACCCTCTTCTGGCCTGCAGGCATATATGCAGGCAGAACACTGTATGCATAATAAATAAATAAATAATCTTAAAAAAAAAAAAAAAAAAAAAAAAAGAATTAGGGGCTGGAGAGGCAGCTCAGCAATTAAGACCACTGGCTGCTCTTCCAGAGGATGAGGGTTAGAGTCCCCGCATCCACATAGCATTGGTGTCCACAGCTCATTACAACTGTCTATAACTCTAGTTCCAGGAGTTTTGACTCTTCACACAGAGCTACACGCAGGCAAAACATCAACATACATAAAATAAAAATAAATAAACTAAAAAAAAAGGTTTTTTTGAGTCAGGCGTGATGTGCATGCCTTTAATCCTGGAGGCAGAGATAGGTAGATCTTTGAGTTCAAGGCCAACCTGGTCAACAAAGCAAGTTACAAGACATTCAGAGCTGTTACACAGAGAAACCCTGACTCAAAAAAAAAAAAAAAAAAATCAAAAAACAAAAACAAAAAACAACAAAGAATTATAGGTGAAGCAGGGGCCAAAAGAAAAAAAATATGCAAAATAAGGAATACAATTTCCTTTAAATTATAATTCCATTTAAAAGATTTTAATGCAGCAGTAGGTCTGTGCTCCTAAATTTAATTGTTAAGAAATTTATTATATTGCATTTGCTATCAAGAAAAAGAGAAAAAAAAGCATTCTCTTCTCTTTTATATCTTTCTCTTTAAACTTTCTATATCTTTCTTGTTTTATTACAGGGATCTATTTTTGTTTTGTTTTGTTTCAGTTTTCAAGACAACATTTCTCTGTGTAGTCCTGGCTATCCTGGAACTCACTCTGTAGACCAGGCTGCCTTGAACTCCCAGAGATCTGCCTACCTCTGCCTCTGAAGTCCTGGGATTAAAGGTGTGGGCCACCACCATGACCTGACAAAGGATGTATTTTTAAAACAATTTTTTTCATGTTTGCCTGCATGTATGTATGTGCACCAAAAGTCTGACTAGTGTCTGTGGAGGTGAGATGATTATATCAGATCCCTGGAACCTGATAACAGACAGTTGTGAGCTGCCATGTATCTGCTAGAAACTGAACTTGGGTCCTCTGCAAAAACAGTAAATGCTATTAACTGCTGAGCCATTTCTCCACCCCTATCAAAGAAATTTATTGACAAATATTAGTAAGCAGAATCATACACTGTCATTCAGTATAAAGATAAACAGAAGAAATAAACCAAGCAAATGTATGCATCTTTAAAAAAATAAAAATCTGGTGTGGGTATGGCAGCATAGGCCTGTAATCCTAGCCTTACCAGTATACGGAGAAAGGATACATGTACTATCGAGCAAGACCCACTTGAGAAAACATAAATGATTTGCCTACAACTGTAAATATTAGAGGGATGAAGTATTCAACATTTTTAACTTATTTCAGATGTGTAACTGTGGGGAAATGATGTTCAAAGTCTAATATTGGAGCTGGGAAAGCGTAAGGAACCTGACTTCGGATCCCCAGAACCCACATAAAGCAAGACACATCAACACACATTTGTAATCCCAGCACTCCTATCACTGGTGAGATGAGAGGTGGAGACAGGAGAACCCACAAAAGCTCATGGGTCAATCAGCTAGCACATTGTACTTAGCAGTGAACAAAACAAAACAAAAACCACTATCTCAGACAAGGTGAAAGGCAAGGACACTACCTAGAAATGTCCTTTAATTTCCACACACACTGAGGATTCTGCTCAAATGTTATTAATCTAAAATAGCCCTGTTGAAAGAATAAAACTTTTTTTTTTTTTTTTTTTTTTTTTTTTGGTTTTTCGAGACAGGGTTTCTCTGTAGCTTTGGAGCCTGTACTGGACTAGCTCTGTAGACCAGGCTGGCCTCGAACTCACAGAGATCCACCTGTCTCTGCCTCCCAAGTGCTGGGATTACAGGCGTGTGCCACCACCACCTGGTGCGAATAAAACAATTTTAAAAGTTAACCCTTTATTCTGCATCTCCTTATTTGAATCTCCCCATTTCCTTATTTACTTACTTTTTAATCAGAGAACTTGATACACAACCTAAACTTACAATTATTTTTATTTCAGGCCTTTGTTTATTAAGTCTGACATGCCCACTAAAAGGTAAAAAAGTTACATCATTTCATCAAGAATAGTCATGCCTCAAAAAACATGTAAGGAGAAAAAGAGATGACTCAGCAGTTAAGAGCACTTGTTGCTCCTACAAAGAACCCAGGTTCAGTTCCCAGGACTCACATGATGGTTCAAAATAATCTATAACTTCAATTCCAGAAAATCCAAGGCCCTCTCTTCTGGCTTCTGCAGGCACCAGGCATGTACATGGCACACATACATACACACAGACTAAACACTCATATGCATAAAAATAAAAGAAATAAATCTAAAAATAAATTTAAATGTGTTAAAAAGAATATGCAGTTCACATACACATTAATAAATATGTCAACTTAACAAAGATTTTTATTACTTAAGTTAAACATTTTACTGAACTAGTTAGTTCCCCCCTTCTCCCGACTTTGTCTTACATTGTTTTTGAGACAAAGTGTGGAAGACCATTTTCAGGTTTCCTAGTGGCTTTACTCAGCAGGTCCGAATAGAAAGGATGATTGGACCACAGGCCTGAGTGCAGGTGTCTGAAACCGTCTACACTTGGCTGTGCTAGGGGGAGGTCTTTTGCTCCACCCCTTGGCATTCCTATAATACCCTAAGGCAAAGACAGTCAGAGCCCATCAGAATAGGTTCCAGGCCCTCTGAGGCTATCCTGTACTTTCTATCTTTATCTCCCCCTCTATTCCTTCTAACTAACTAACATTTCCTGCTACTCCTACTCAAGAGCACTCTGGGAAAATGTGGGGGTGTTACCCTGACTGGCCTGAAACTCACTTTGTTGACCTTGAACCCAGAGATTAGACTGCCTCTGTCTCCCAGAGTGCTGGGATTAAAGGAGTACATCACCACACCTGGTCTCATGTCCAACATTTACATACTGCTTTTATCTGACTTCCTACAAGAACTGTTTTCAACAATAACAAGTGACACTAGCATTTTAAATGAGCGTGTAGGAGCTTCATGAATAAGAGTACTGGCTATTCTTCCAAGACAGGATTCTTCTAACATAGACTTTATGAAATAAATGTTACTCAATGCAAATGGACACTGGATTTGACTTTCAAAAGTTTTGTTATATCATGTATATTTGGGGCATTTGAGGAAAAATGACTGCACATTAACATCAATCATAGCTTGTATTCCTAAAATTTCATGCAATTTGAGCATGATTATATCATGGGATATAATCTAATAAATCTCCAATGAAGAGACCTAATATAACATTAGTGAAGCCATGACAGGCTGCAGACTAACAATACTGGGACTAGGCCTCACCATTACAAGCACCAGGAAAAGCTACAAACTATACCCTGGAGGAGACCAATTAGAACTGAGACAAACAAGTACTAAATGCTCTAGAAATTAAGGATAGTTTACATAATCTGTATATAGACTGCCAATTTCCTTGCACGCCAGTACCAATCACTGTTTGACAAAACTTCTGTTACCTCACTCCTGCTCAATCAGGAATTTAACCTCCATCTGAAACCAGAATTCCCCTACCTACCTCATCCTTCACTGCTTAAAAATCCTGCCTCACTAGGCGGTGGTGGCACATGCCTTTAATCCCAGCACTTGGGAGGCAGAGGCAGGCGAATCTTTGTGGGTTCGAGGCCAGCCTGGTCTACAAAGCGAGATCCAGGAAAGGCGCAAAGCTACACAGAGAAACCCTGTCTCAAAAAAAAAACAAACAAACCCTGCCTCAACTGAGCTCAAAGCTCTCCTTGATCCAACCGCTATGTCAGAGAGCCCAAGCTCAAGCTTGCAATAAAGGCTCATTGCTTTTGCATATGAACTCGGACTCCTGGTGGTCTCTGGGGGACTCATGACAAGGGCATAACATCCAACACTAAAAAAAATTATTTATGTGTATAATTGGGATAGGCATGTGCCAAGGTGTGCATGTAAAAGTCAAAGGACAAATTGCAGAAGTCAATTTTCTCCTTCCACCAAGCTTAGCAGCAAATGCATTTATCCATTGAGCTACCTCACTAGCACTACTCCAATTTCTTTAGTGAAAAGAAAACAAGTACTTTCTGTTATTCTCTCATGAGCCAGAGACTCCCTGTGTAACCTAGGATGCTCTCAAACTCACAATCTTGGGTTGGGGATTTAGCTCAGTGGTAGAGCGCTTGCTGGGTTCGATCCTCAGCTAAAAAAAAAAAAAAAAACTCACAATTGCTGTGGATATCACTCTGTATAAATAAAATGCTGATTGGCCAATAGCCAGGCAGGAAATATAGGCGGGACAAGCAGAGAAGAGAATTGTGGGAGGTAGAAGGCTAGGGAGGACAGACACTGCCAGCCGCTGCCATGAGAAGCCTCATGTAAAGACACTGGTAAGCCACAAGCCATGTGGCAAAGTATAGACTAACAGAAATGGGTTAATTTAAGATAGAAGAAGTAGATAACAAGAAGCCTGCCACGGCCATACAGTTTGCAAGCAATATAAGTTTCTGTGTGTTTACTTAGCTGGGTCTGAGCGACTGTGGGACTGGCGGGTAAGAGAGATTTGTCCTGACTGGGCCAGGCAGGAAAACTCTAACTACACACAATCTTCCTCTGAAGGGCTGGGATGAAAGGCAAAGCATCAGCTTACTTGGATTAAACACTTGAAGAGAATCCTAAAAGATCTCTAAATGACTAATACAAACAAAAGAGAACTCAACATTGTGATACTGTCTAAAAATATTTAGTTACAAATTTTTCAAGACAAGATTTCTCTGTGAGTTTTGGTGCCTGTCCTGTATCACGCTCTGTAGACCAGGCTGGCCTCAAACCCACAGAGATCCACCTGGCTCTGCCTCCCCAGTGCTGGGATTAAAAATGTGTGTCACCACTGCCTAGCATGGTACTGTGGATATTGCTCTGTATAAATAAAATGCTGTTTGGCCAGTGGCCAGGCAGGAAGTATAGGTGGGACAAGAGAGAAGAGAATTCTGGGAGGTGGAAGGCTGGGGCGGGGAGACACCCGCCAGCTACCTCCATGAGAAGAAAGAAATAAGGTACTGGTAAGCCACAAGCCACGTGGCAAAGTATAGATTAATAGAAATGGGCTAAATATAAGAGTAAGAGCTAGACAATGGTAGGCCTGAGCTAATGGCCAAGCAGTTTAAATAATATAAATGTCTGTGTGTTTATTTTACAAATGGGTTGTTGGACTAACAGGGCTTGATGGCACCTGGAGAGAAGCTCTCCAACTACAGCATGGTATATGATTTTTTAAAATGATTTAATGAATTTGGATTGCTAGTTAAAAATTTGTAACTAGCCAGACAGTGGTGACACACACCAGAATCTCTGTGAGTTCGAGGTCAGCCTGGTCTACAGAGTGAGTTCCAAGACAGGCACCAAAAGTACACAAAGAAACCCTGTCTGGGGGGAAAAAAAAAATCACATACCATGACGAAGTTGGTTTTGATCCAGAGATACAGAGATCATTCACTGAATCAGTAAATGTAATATAGAAATTATATCATCATATCAACAGATTAAGAAAAGACTTTTAATAAAATTAAATGTTCTTTCATGATGAAGGCCCTGAAGGAACTAGAAATAGATGCAACACAACATAATAAAGGGTATATATGACAACTTGTAGCCAAGTGTGGTGATTTGAATGAGCTGTCACCTACAACATGTCTTGAACATTTGAATACTTGGTCCCCAGTTGCTGGTCTTGGTGAAGGAATTATGTCACTGGAATAGTCTCTGACATTTCAAAAGTCTCATGCCATTCCCAGAGTGCCCTCTCTGCTTTCTGTTTGTGGATCAAGATGAGAGCTCTCAGTTACTGCTCCATCACCACGCCTGCCTGCCTACTTGCCTGTTACCATGATCCCTGCTGTAATGGTGATGAACTTTCCCCACTCTGGAACTGTAAGCCCAAATAAACCCTTTCTTCTACAATCTGCCTGGGTCAAGGTGTTTTATCACAGCAATTAGGAAGTAACTAATACAAAGTGGGCTATTGCTGTGACAGACTGAACTATGTGGTATTTTGGATGAATGTAGAAGACTTTGGAACCTTGGACCAGAAAAGCAGCTGAATGCTTGTAAGTAGAGCTTTAAAGGCTATCCTAAGTGAAGCTCTGGAGACAATAGTGCTGAGAGCTTTGTGGACTGTGAAAGATGAACTCAAGAGACTTCAGGGGGAATTAAGGACTTTAACAGGAACTGAGCTAGAGGCCATTCTTGTGATATTTTGGCAAAGACTGAGTGCTTTCTACTCTAGTCCTAAGAATTTGCCTGAGGCTAAATTGGAAAGTAATGGACTAATTTCACTGGTGGAAGTCTAATATTGACTCTGTCACATGGTTATTAGTAATCACTCTAATGCAGGTCTACAACTGAAAAGAGCAAGTGGGCAAGAAGAAATACAAAAGAAGAGAAAAATAATACTAAAAATTTTAATGTTGGAATGAAGGCTTCTGCTGAAAAAGATAAGGAGATTAAGTAGAGGCTTGATCCAAAAACCAGAATAAAGGGAGTGGTACCCCCAAGGCAAGACTCCACCCAGCTAAGTTTCCAATTTGTGAGAGGGTCTCAAGAACTGTCTGCTCCTGAACCCAGAACAAAAAGGAAAGCTGTTGCAAATGTGATTCAAAGGGGCTAGGCTCCACCACAAGTAGGCAGATGAACTGGCAGTAATACGTGGCCAGACATGTGGCAGGGAAGACCCTAAATGGAGGGCCCTGAGAGATGGTTGTGTGAAGCTATGACAGTGAAACCTGAATGGAGTCAGAAACTCCAAAATGTTAGAGGTACTAGAGCCAAGGGATATCTGTCAAAGAAAGATGTACAAAGGGAGCAGAACCAACCCAAGAAGCAAAGCCAGAAGAGCAGAGCCATCTAAGCTCTCTGACATCAAACATAGAAACTTGTCCTCTAAGTCAAGCAACTGCCATCTTGAAGAGTTCAGCACCCTTGCAAACACATTATCTCAGCTGGGCTAGTTAATGGTTTATACCTGGCATAGCGGCATGGAGTAAGGCACAAAATATTCTGAATATCCAGCTGCTCCCTACCACCTGGCAACACTGAACTTGACCTGGAGGAGGAGTTAAGAGTACGTAAAATTCAAGGAAGACTAGAGTAGGGGAATCCATCTATGCAACTACAGGAAGCCCCCATCCATGCTGGGTAAAGGCTTTCTAGGTGTGGCAGGTTTGGGGAGGAGTGTCCACACCCTTGTAAAGTAACCCTTCACCTAGACTTTGTCAGGATGCCCAATAAACTCATTGGTTCCTCTGAACAAATTTGGTAGCAACATGGCTAAGGGTCGGGGAGGAGGTCGTGGGGGTGGTGATGAGAAGAACTTTAGCAACAGAACTACAGAATTTGGAGTTTGCCCTACTGGGTTTCCATCTTGCTTGAACCCAGTACTTCCCCACTATTCCCAATTCCTCCATTTTGGAACAGTAATGCATATTCTGTGCCATTGTATGTTGGAAGTATGTAAGTTGCTTTTACAGAGGATTATAGTTAAGAGATTGCTTTGAGTCTCAAAAGAGACTTTGGACTTTGAAACAGTGTTGAGACAGACTAAGACTATGGATATTTTTAATTATACTAAATATATTTTACATTATGTTATGGTCACAAAACTATGGGGGTCAGAAGCAGAATGTAGTGGTTTAAATAAAATGCCCCTCATGTATTTGCATATTTGGTTCCCCAACTGGTAGCTGTTTCAGGAGGATTTAGAAGTGTAATCTTACTAAAAAAATATGTAAGCGGAGGTGGACTTTGAGGTTTCAAAAGACTCAAAAGTCATTCTCAGTGTGCCCTCTGTTTCCTGTTTGTAGATCAAGATATAAGCTCTGAAGCTAGCAGTAGTGGCTCACACCTTTAATCCCAGTACGTGGGAGGCAGAAGCAGGTGGATCTCTGAGTTCAAGGCCAGCCTGGTCTACACAGAGAAACCCTATGGGGGTGGGGGGGACAAGAAAAAAAATGTAAACTCTGAGCAGCTGTTTCATCACCATGCCTGCTGTCAAGCTTCTCAATGTGATAATGGTGTATTCTTATTCCCCTGGAAAGATAAGCCCAAACAAAGCCTTTATTCTTGTGGAGGTTGGAAAGAAAATGACCCCCAAAGGGAATGGCACTATTAAGAGGTGTGGCCTTGTTGGAATAGGTGTGCTCTTGTTGGAGGAAGTGTGTCACTATGAAGGCAGGCTTTGAGGTCTCATATATGCTCAAGCCAAGGTCTCAGTCCACTTTCTGTTATATGAAAGATGTAGAACTCTCAGCTACTTTTCTAGCACCATGTCTGCCTGCACACCATGTTTCACTATGATGATAACAGACTGAACCTCTGAAACCATAAGAGCTGTCATGGTCATGAGGTCTCTTCACAGCAATAGAAATCCTAACTAAAAAGACACTTCTTTAAGTTGCCTTGGCCACAGTGTTTTATCACCAACAACGAAAAAGTATCTTATATACCAGCATTACACTAAATTGGAGAAAACCAAACTCATTTCCTCTAAAATCAGGAATGAGAAAAGGGTGTCCATTTTCTCCACTCTTTTTAATGCAGTGCTTGAAATCAACCAAAGCAGTAAGGCAAGAAAAATAAAATAAAATAAATAAATGGGATATAAGTAGGAAAAGAAGAACTCAAATTATCCCTACATATAGGCAATATGATCCTGTGCTTAAAAGATCTTCAAGGGGGCTGGAGACATGGTTCAATGGTTAAGAGGACATGCTCCACAACCACAAGATCTGCAGTTCTAATCCCAGCACCCATATAACAGCTAGGCATGGTCTTGTACATACATACTTCTAACCCCAGTGCCAAGGGAGTGAGGAGTGGGTGGAGAAAAAAAGACTGCTAAGGCTTGCTGGCTGCCAAGCTAGATGAAAAATGAGCTCCAAGTTCAGGGAAAGACCCTGCCTCAAAGGAATAAGGTGTACAGTAATAGAGGACACTCAAAGCCACCCTCTACCCTGTATACAAGCACACACAGGTCTGAACACCCATACATACTCATGCACACACCATACAAAAAGAGACAGAGTAGACAAAAAAAAAAAAAATCCTAGAGATGCAGCCAGAAAATTCTCAATTTTGATAAACACTTTCAGCAGTACAGGATAAAATAAATGATCAATATACAAAACACACACACACACACACACACACACACACACAACGTTTTTTTCATACACCACTAATAAATATGCTGGGAAAAAAATCAAGTCAGGAAACCACTTTATTCATAATAGCCTAAAAAGGAGGTGAACAACTACAATGAAAGCTTTACACTGAAAACTGTGGTGGTATTGTATTCCTGAAATATTGTGCGTTCCCCGAAATAAACATATCTGGGGTCAGAGAACAGACAGCCACTAGAACAAAGCCAAAAATGGTGGCTAGAAAATAGGAAGAGTAAGCCCTAACAGAAGTTGGGCAGTGGTGGTGATGCACGCCTTTAATCCCAGCGCTTGGGAGGCAGAGCTAGCTGGATCTCTGAGTTCAAGGCCACTTTAGAAACAGCTAAGCATGGTGACCACGCCTTTAATCCCAGAAACCCAACCTTTAATCCCAGGGAGTGGGGGCAGAAAGAGAAAGGTATATAAGGCGTGAGGACCAGGTAGTGAGGAGAAAAAGCATGTAGTTAGTTAAGCATTTGGTTAGTTAAGCAGTCAGGCTTTGGAGCAACACAGTTCAGCTGAGAGCCTTTGGGATGAGGACACAGAAGCTTCCAGTCTGAGGAAACAAGACCAGCTGAGGGACTGGCAAGGTGAGGAAACTGTGGCTTGTTCTGTGTCTCTGATCTTCCAGCAATCACCCCAATAACTGGCCTCGGGTTTGAGTTTCATTAACAAGTACCTTTAAGATTCATGCTACAGAAAACATTGAATATGAAAAAGATGTCTAAGCACATACATTAAAATTAGTATCATGGAAAGAGAAGATGGTTTCATAACTACACACTTGTGACAGAGTTGAGGTCTCCAGAAACCACATTAAAAGTCGGACAAACATGGCAACACATTTGTAATGCTAGCAGATAGCCAGCAAAAATGAATCTCGAGAGCAGGATGACATTTCAGACTAGCCAAAACAACAGCCCCAAGTTCAGCAAGAGAATTTACCTTAATAGCTAAGATGAAGAATTTAACTGAAAGAGACGCAAGAGGCTATACACACATGTGTACACACACACAGACAAACTTTAATACACATATGCATGTAGATCATGCAAACATATGGAAAAAATATTGTAAAACAGTCTTTGGAGAGATGGCTCAAAGGTCAAGATCACTAGCTACTCTTCTAGAGGACTTAAGTTTCGTTCCCAGCACCCATTTCAGGCAGTTTACAGCTCCAACCCCAGGAAATCTGACACTCTTACTTGCCCCTGTGGGCATCTATATACATATGGCATATATTCATACTAATACAAACATGCATATAAAAATTTGGCTTTGAAGCCAGGCAGTGGTGGCACATGCCTTTAATCCCAGCACTCGGGAGGCAGAGCCAGGAAGATCTCTGTAAGTTCAAGGCCAGCCTGGTCTACAAAGCAAGATCCAGGACAGGCACCAAAACTACAGAAAAAAACCCTGTCTCAGGGAAAAAACTGGCTCTGTTACCAAAAGTGAGCTATATATTTAATGCAATCACCACCAAAACAAAGGGGTGGGGGAGAATTTCAGAAGTTTCAAAATATTCACTCCTTCTAGTAAAAACATTTTAAAAATGTATTTTTAATGATTGTGTGTGTGTGTGTGTACTTTCAGACACTTTAGGACTCCTTACTCTTTCTCTGAAGCCCCTACTCCACCTCCTTTCAGCATGTGGCTGCTTACCACACTTCCATGCCTAACTCAGAAAGTCATGGTTTCTCCATCTCCTTCCTCCAGGCAGCTTTCTTGGCCCTGGATTTTTCTTTTAGACTCTAATAAAAATTTTCCTCAAACTTCTTTAAAAAACAGGGGGGCTAAATTGTTATACAATAAATATCAAACTATTACAACTGCTGAAGTAGGCAACAGATCAGGATGACTGGGCGGAGCTTCGCATTTGTGAGGCAAGACAGGGTTGGGGGAGAAAACAGGAAATGGCAAGTAGTGAAATTTTATATATATATATATTACTTAAAATACCCAGCAGCAGATTTAGAAGTGAAGCAAAATGAGACAGTGATTTTGTTCATATTTTAATTTTACCCTAAAATTTATCTCAGATTACCCTTCACTTAAGCACTTCTTTAGATGTGTCTTAAGAATCAGATGGGTTGGGGATTTAGCTCAATGATAATAGAGCACTTGCCCAGCAAGTGCAAGGCCCTGGGTTCAGTTCTCAACTCTGAGGGGAAAAAAAAAAAAAAAGACAAAGAATCAGAACTATGGTGAATACATCCATAGCTACTTACAACTTCCAGAAAGTCTCACATTTGGAGGTCTTATTGAAAAGACAGATATACTTAATTGAGGCAGGACAATAAAAGAGGAAAAATTAACAGGGATACAGAAATATAAAAAAATCCACTTACCTTGGGATCTAGTTTGTATTTCTAGCTGCCTGAGACTCAAAACCTTCTCAACTAATGAAATAAATGCTCATTTTCCCCAAAGATATCTTAAATATGGATGTCTAAAACAACACACTATGCTTGCTTAGGAACAAAATGTCTGTAACCTGAGTTTAACTGTATTAGCACTCCTCTTTTTTTGGGGAGGGGGGGTTGGGGGGGTTTCGAGACAGGATTTCTCTGTAGCTTTGTGCCTGTCCTGGAACTCACTCTGTAGACCAGGCTGGCCTCGAACTCACAGAGATCCGCCTGCCTCTGCCTCCCGAGTGCTGGGATCAAAGGCGTGCGCCACCACCGCCCAGCTCAGCACTCCTCTCTTACTCCTAAACCCACACAATATACCTCATAGAGCAACCCTACCATTTCAGTTTATAAAAGCAAATTCTTTAAGCAACTCATATATTTAAGTAACCTCATATAATTTTTACTTAATTTATACTTTAACTTTTGAACTTTGCTTAATCTTTCTTTAAACCTTATAAACTACATCCACAGACACTTTTAAAGACACAATCACACATACACACAGTTACTATAAAAATACAGAAAGTATCTTCTCTCTAGAAGCTTAAACCCATGGCTCAGGACATGTACTGTATACTTCATACATGTCCCTCTCCCTAAATGCCTGGCATTTTAAAATCTAAAGCATATACTCTCCCTTACTTCTACTTAATAAACTCACTAACTTTGCTTACTCTATGGCATAGTCAAGAATTCAGCTTTACTTTAGTGGGATCCATGAGAGTGTGAAATTCTTCCAGCTACTGGTGTCAATACTAAGCTGTCTGCTTGCCAACAATGATTATAAAATGAGCATCAAAATATTAATATTCAGCATCACTTTCCATAGTTTCACACCTATTCATAAGAATATAGCACTTATCTGCTGGGCGGCAGTAGCACCCTCCTTTAATCCCAGCACTTGGGAGGCAGAGGCAGGTGGATCTTTGTGAGTTTGAGGCCAGCCTGGTCTACAGTGTGAGATCCAGGACAGGCACCAAAACTACACAGAGAAACCCTGTCTCAAAAAACCAATATATATATCAACCACTTATTTGGGATGATGACCTAGGAATATCTTTTAACTCAAGTGGTTTACCTATGCAACACATGCTTCCATAATGGGCTAGTCTGCATGTGGTTAGTAAGTTTTCAGATATGTGTACAGTTAATCACTTTAACAATTTCAGAGATATACTTTATAGACTCACATTTGCAACTTTAATACATATAATTACAAGAGGCATTCAGAGTCATGTGAGCTTATCATTTAACAAACCACCTTGTCTATTTTGGAAGAAGTCATAACTACCATTTTTATCACTTGCTGACCTTTCAACTGCAATTAGAATGTTCTTTATTTCTGCTCTGTTCTTCCACACAATCAACATTCTAAGACTCAACAAGAAAGCATGGGGGGTATTATAGGCAAGACAAGGAAAGAAATGAGCAAAATAATTTCAGAAAGTACTTTTTTATAAAGGGAAAGATAGATAATAAATATTTTACACTTTTGGGGAACACAGAGTCTTTCACATAAACTTTTTGTTTGTGTATTGTTTCATAGCCTTTAAAAATATGAAAAACATTTTTAGCTCTCAGACAGGACAAAATCAGGTCACCAGCAGGATTTTGCTTGTGGGTGGTAGTTTGCCTATCATTATACTAAAGAGCTCCAGCATGCTATTTTAGTTATCAGTAGTATACAGTAACTTCTCCAAGGTGGTAAAACCTATAAAGCATGCAGGAGCCAATTATACTAACACATGGGAGGAATGATTCAAGCTAAGAGCAGTGAAGAAGGCAAAATGTCTCAACCAAGAACAAATCTGGAACTTTGAGAAATGAAAAGGACTCACTGTGGTTCAAGCCAAGAAGGAAAGTAGTAAAAAGATGAGGTCAGAGACACGAAGGGATCAGATTACAAAGTTCCATGTAGTCTGGGGTTCCATTCTAAATGTAAAAAGAGGGCACCAGCAAGATGGCTCAAGCGGGTAAAGATGCCAATCACCAAGCCTGACCTGAGTTCAACCTGGAGACACAGATGGTGGAAGAATCCTGTAAATTGTCCTCTGAACTCTACCTGTGTGCCCACATGAGCACACACACACAAATGTTTATAAAAATAAGCAAATGTATGCTGGGCAGCGGTGGCACATGCCTTTAATCCCAGCACTTGAGAGGCAGAGACAGGTGGATGGATCTCTGTGAGTTCAAGGCCAGCCTGATCTACAGAGTGAGTTCCAGGACAACCAGGATTACACAAAGAAATGCTGTCTTGATAAAATAAATAAACAAACAAATAATTTACAAGGATGACACCAGCTAAGACTCCTAGAAATAAAGAATATGCATCCTAAACTGGCCATTTTTGGTGATCAGGCTTTAGTGGAGGCATTGAGAAACCAACCAGTCATATAACATTCAACCTACAGTTTGTCCTGCCTATGGGATGTGCTGGGTAAGGGTGGTGCAGAGATTATGGAAATGGCCAAGCAATTACTGGTCCAGCCTGAGACCCATGCCACAAGAGTAAGCCCCCTGACACTGCCTGGAGTGCCAGGCCCCAGAGGCTGGTCGGCCCAGAGACCTAGGATAGAACCAAACACAACTGGCAAGAAAAAAAAAAGTCAATGTAATGATGCCTAACAATATTCTGCTATACTCATAGATTGGTGCCTAGCCCAACTGTCAACAGAAAGGCTTCATCCAGCAACTGATAGAAACAGATGCAAAGATCCACAGCCAAACATTAGGCTGAACTCAGGAAATCCTGCTGAAGAGAGGAAAGAATGATTATAGGAGCCAGAGGAGTCAAGGATAGCACAAGAAAACCCATAGAATCTACTAACCTGGGCTCACAGGAGCTCACAGAGACTGAACCAACAACCAGGGAGCCTGCATGGGACGGACCTAAGCCCTCTGCATATATGTGATAGTTGTGTGGCTTGGTCTTCTTGTGGGAGCAGGAACTATCTGACTCTTGCTGGCTTTTGGGACCCTACTCCTCATACTGGATTGCCTTGCCCAGCCTTAATACAAGGGAAGATGCTTAGTCTTGCTGCAACTTGATATGCCATGTTTTGTTGATCTCCATGGAAGGCATGCGACCTTCTGAATAGAAACAGAAGAGGAGTGGACTGAGAAGGAGGGAAGAGAAGTGGGGGAAGGGTCTGGGAGGGAAGGAGGTAGAGTAACTACAGTTGGGATGTAAAAAAATGTAAAAAGTCCGAGTTTTTCGTTTTGTTGCTTTTTATTCTTGTTTATTTTTTTAGAGCAGTCTCATGTATCCCAGGCTATCCTCAAATGCTATAAATTAACTTCAATTTCTGATCCTCTTGCCTCCATTTATAGGCATGCACCACAACACAATTATTTGTGTTCTCTAAAAATATAGTAATGGAGCCTAGAGAGATGGCCTAGTAGTTAAGACTACTTGTTGTTCTTCCAAGACCAGGGTTCAAGTCCCAGCACCCTGAAGCTCACAACCATCTGTAACTCCAACTCTAGGGGATCTGATTCACTCTTCTGGCTTCTGCAGGCTGCCCAGGAATGTACACAGTACACAGACATACATGTAGTAAAGATACCCATATGCATAAGATTTTTTTAATTTTAAAAAATGATGATAGTCTATTTTTTTTAATATTCTAATTGGGAACTGAGGAGATTACTTGGTCTAAATGTTTTGCTATTCAAACTGAGGACTTGATTTGGGATTCCCAGCCCCATATTTAAATAGCCAAGCACACTGCTTATAATCCCCCAGCACTAGAAAGGCAGAGAAAAGAGGATCCCTGAGCTTACTGGCCAACCAATGTAACTAAAATGGTGATCTCCAAGTTCAGTGAGGGACCCTGTCTCAAAAATAAGGTGGATGGCTGTAACATGAATCTTAAAAGGTCTTTTAATAATAAAAAAAAAAAAAAAAAAAAAAAAAGCCCAGAGTTAGATATTGGGGTGAAAGCTGAAAGATCAGAGAAGCAGAACAGCCAGCCACTAGCTTACCTCTAGGAAATCCTCAGCTCCAAGAGAGCAAGTTCCTGTTTCCTCACGCCTTATATACCCTTCTATGTCCTGCCTTATTACTTCCTAGAATTAAAGTTGTGTGTATCACTGCCTGGTTCTGTTTCTCTCATGTAACCCAGTGTGGCCTTGAACTCACAGAGATCCAAATGGATCTCTGCCTCCAGAGTGATAAGATTAAAGGTGTGTGCCACCACTGCTTGACCTCTATGTCTAATTTTAGTGACTGGCTCTGTTCTCTGGTCCCCAGGTAAGCTTTATTGGGGTACACAATATATCACCACAGATGGCTCAGCAGTTAAGAGCACTGAATGTTCTTCCAGAGGACCCAGGTTTAATTCCCAGCATCCATGTGGTGGATAAAAACTGTCTACAACTCCAGCTTCAGAGATTCAACACTGTCCTCTAACCTTCATGGACACTGAGCACACACATGATGCACAGACATACATGCAAGCAAATCAACTCACACACAAAAAAATATATAAATAGCTTTATCTTTTATTAAAAAAATTATTTTGGTTTATGTGTATGAGTATTTTGCCTAAATAAATCTTGTTAAAAAATAAGGTGGAGAGCAACTGAGGAAGACATCCAACATCAGCCTCCATACAAAAGTAAAAATGTGTACTTGCAACTGCATACAAATATGTACATATACACATCAATATATATACTCATATGACCAAGATACTCCAATTGCTTGAAAGAGAATAGATTAAGGTTGGGGGTCAATTGTGGGTACATCCCAAGTATGGCTTTAAATTAATCAATTTAGCTCTAAAGATCTTAAGACTTATACTAAGACCAATAAATCTCCCACATTTGCCCCCAGATACTTAAAAATCATTACATGATCCTATAACAAGAATAAAGTGTTGATTGGCCAGTAGCCAGGCAGGAAGTATAGGCGGGACAAACAGAAAAGAGAATTCTGGGAACAGGAAGGCTGAGTGAGGAGACGCTGCCATCATGGGTATACCTGCACAAATTAAAACTGACAATGCTCCATCATATGTATCTGTTAAAATCAAAGCTTTTTTGCTTATTACAATATAAAACATATTATAGTTATACCACATAATCCTACAGGCCAAACAGTTATAGAAAGATCAAACAGAACTCTAAAGAATATACTATGATAACCAAAACCTAATTCTATGTCGAATGACAGCCTTGAATGCATGGGACAAAACTGAAAAAGCAGGAAAAAAAACTGAGTCATTTAATATCCCTCCAACCTCAGAAACAAATCATAAACTAACACGTTTCTTAAAAGATATTAAAAGGTATTATTCTAATGAGTGGTCACCAGCCATCCAGATTGTACAAAAACAGGGCACAACAACTGATGATCTTCCAAAGCCACGTGGCAACTTATAGACTAATAGAAATGGGTTAATTTAAGATATAAGAACAGCTAGCAAGAAGCCTGAGCCATTAGGCCAAACAGTTTAAATAATATAAGCGTCTGTGTGTTTATTTTATAAATAGGCTGTCGAACTGCCAGGGCTTGGCGGGACCCAGAGAAAAAACTCCAGCTACAATAGTACATAATCACAGGCCTCAAACTGTGCTGTAGGAGGATCATAAGCAATGACAGAGCTCCTGAAAGAAAAATATAGATTACAAACATGTAAGTATAACTAGGATTAGCTGTTTAGCAATGTTCACCATGGCAATGATTTCACAGCAAAGCCCTGAGGGACTTAAAAAATGCATTGATATACAGAAATCTTGCCCTATTTGGAAAACTTTTATAAGTAGAACTGAGGTGGATACTAATCAAAAGAAACAAACAGGAAATAACAATACTGACAGGGAATAAGTGAATTTACTATTACAGTTTAATAAATCAAAGACACTCCATGAAATTTTTGGAATGATCAGTAGAAAGAAGTAACTGTGTATGTAATGTGAAGCACTTACTTAACTTGAAATGGTGTTCACTAGCATTTGATCAAGGTCTAGTTCAAAGTCATTAAGTGTTTTCAAACAGAACTTCACAGAAATATGTTATACATTTGCAGGTCATAAGGTCTATCATAACTACTCAATCTGCCTTTACATAACATAAACAAATAGCTATAAACAAATACTTATAGCTGGGCATGTTGGCACATGCCTTTAATCCCAGCACTCAGGAAGCAGAGGCAGGCAGATCTCTTTCAGTCCAAGGACATCCTAGTATACAAAGTGAGTTCCAGGACAGTCAAGAGTTCCACAGAGAAACCCTTTATCAATACCCACCCTCCAAAAAAATCCTTACTTGCATACAAGTTTCTAGTTGCAGTGATGCTCTGATAATCATGGAGCCAATTACAATAAAGCTCAATTAGAACACACACATATCCAAAAAGGCAAGAAAGCCTTTCCTTCAGATCACTTGCTTTTAAAAGCTATGAAATCTCATGAGAAAAAAATAACTGAGAGAAAAGGAGGTTTAACAAGGCGTCATTACTGTGCTTCAATAATAATGAAAAAATTAACCATAAACTGTAGCTGCCAAGCGGTGGTGGCGCACGCCTTTGATCCCAGCACTAGGGAGGCAGAGCCAGGCGGATCTCTGTGAGTTCGAGGCCAGCCTGAGCTACAGAGCGAGATCCAGGAAAGGCGCAAAGCTACACAGAGAAACCCTGTCTTGAGAAAAAAAAAAAAAAAAAAAAAAACTTCTTAAGTCACCCCATCATTCTAGCAAATCTGCTAGTTATTAAGGGGATTACAGTAGATTTTGAATCCATACAAATTAAGAAACTAATAAAATGAAATACTGAGGGTTTTAGTTCGAGTCTGAGTACAGGTCATAATAGAAAACCCTCTCACTTATAGTAAGAAAAGGAAAGGGGTGGATAAACTACAAAATCAAAATTGTAAAACTCATCTGAGAGCTGAGAATATAAAAAAAAAAAAATTTAAACAAGCTTAATTCCAGACAGGAATACGCCCTTTCTAAGTAAACAGTAAAATTACTACTTTCAACTCTAAACTCAAGGTGAGCAAAGAGGCAAACAATCAATCCTCAGACTGAAATGAAAGACTGGAATTCAGGAGTTTCAGAAGCAAAGCTACCTAACACAAGCTAAAACATCTTCCCAATGGCACTTTCGTAGCATACACAGTCTATGGCCACACCACCCTGAACCTTTTCCATCCTGTCTGACCTTAGGAACTAAGTAGGGTCAGGTCTGGCTAATACTTGGATGGGAACATAAATCACTTTGTACTAATCAAAGAGTGGATGAGGAAGACAAAATCTCCTGGACTGAAAAGTCAAGAACAGTATAAAGCAAAGAGATCTATAGAAACTAGCTCAACTTAAATAGCAAGTTTTGTTACAAAGTATAAACTGCATCTACATAACAAAAATTAAAATCAAAATTAACTACAGTTGTAACCCACCCAGAAGTCAATTCCAGGTCAGAAAAAAAAAAAAAACAAAACCACATTTAAGCTAATTTAACCTTTTTAGTTGAATCAACATGCCTTTTTCTAGGAAGCAGCAGTTAGAACTTTAATTCTCATTGTTCTTAGCACCTATAATATTCATATACAGTAAGAATAATGGTACCTAAGGAATCATGAAAGTGTGATGGAGAAACAAGAGGAAAAAGCAAAACCATTGAGGACTCAAGTGAAATTATTTTAAAATAAAATCTCATAAAAATGTTTTTTATATAGTGTCTACCATCAGAGGGGGATGATTTAATATATTTTGACAGAAAAGTGTAAGTTTAAAGTAGAAGAGCCAAAGAGAAACATTCAACCAAAAATATATAATTTTTAAGATGAGCCTGTTCTATATAGCGAGTTCCAGAACTACATAAAAAGACCTTATCTCAACAACAAAATAATAAAACAACAACAAAAATAGTATCTCAGGTGAAAATTAAAAGGTTACTGAATAAACAACAACACGTGCATGCACACAGATTATAAATTCAAAGAGATCAATGGACAGTATACAAAATAAAGCACAGAGAGGGAAAAAAAGTGATAAGGATCAGTCACAACGGTGAGACAATTCCAAACCAACTAAAAGAGGAAAAATAAAGGAAATGGAACAGCACAGAAGCCTGAAGAACTTGCAGAACTTCTCTAAAATCCACCATAAACCCACAGATCCAGAATTTAGAAAAACAAAAACAAAATAAGTAATCTGTGGTTTTCTACAGAAAATCAAAGGTTAAAGGGGGGGGGGGGGGCTGAGAAATGTCTCCACACTAAATAGTACTGGATGTTCTTCTGGAGGACCTGGGTTTCCAGCACCCACATGGAGGCTCACACCTGTCTGTACCTCCAGTTATAGAAGATCCAACACCCTCTTCTGGCTTCTGCAAGCATCAAGAATAAATAGCTGGGCTGGGGATTTAGCTCAGTGTTAGAGCACTTGCCTAGCAAGCACAAGGCCCTGGGTTCGATTCTCAGCTCAAAAAAAGAAGAAAAAAAAAAAAAAGAATAAATAGCTGCCAGGCGCACACCTTTAAGCCCAGCACTCAGGAGGCAGAGGAAGGCAGATCTCTGTGAGTTCAAGGCCAGCCTGGTCTACGGAATGAGTTCCAGGTCAGCCAGAACTATATCACAGAGAAACCCTATCTCAAAAAAAAAAAAAAAAAAAAAAAGAATACCTGACAGACATACATACACATAGGCAAAACACCCATACATATAAAACAACATTTAAAAAATAGTAATGTAGGGGGCTGGAGAGATGGCTCAGGGGTTAAGAACAGTGATTGCTCTTCCAGAGGTCCTGAGTCCCAGCACCCACATGGTGGCTCACAACCATCTGTAATGAGATCTAGTGCCCTCTTCTGTGTACATAATAAATAAATAAATTTAAAAAAATAGTAATTTAATGTACCCAGAGAAAAATGACATGTTACATTGAGAGTAACATAAACACTGAGAGTTGCCTTCTCATAAAAATTATGGAAGCTAGAAAACAAATAGATAACATTTAAATTTCTGAAAGAAACAAACTGCCAACAGAAATATAAACTCTGAAAAATATCCTTTATACATAAAGATTAGAATGCTTATTTTCAGACAGACAAAAGCCAAGAGAATCAGTACCAACAGACATAAAGCTCATGAAATGTAAAAAAATGTTGAGTCATTAATAACCGAAAGAATATTATGTCAGACAGAATTCTAAATCTGCATGAAAGAATATCCTAGAAATACTGGAAGCCAGACAGCTATATCAACTCTCATTGCTTCTCTTCACTACTGAGTAGAGATGACTGACAGTGTCATGAAGCAAGAAAAAGAACTGAAGTCATAAAGAGGGAAAAAAATAAAAATAAGCTTCAGTGTTAGGCGGTGGTGGCACATACCATTAATCCCAGCACTCGAGAGGCAGAGAGACAGGTGGATCTCTGTGAGAAACCCTGTCCTGAAAAGAAAAACAAAAAACAAATTACCTTTAGTCTCAGACTGTATGTCTCTATACATAAAGGACCCAAAGGAATACATACAAACATTCAAAATTGACAAATGAATCCAAAGTTCAAAGGACACAGGTCAACATACAAAAAGCAAGCATATTTCTAAATATTACATGAAACAATTGAAAGTGAAACTTGAAAACTATAAAACTTTCTTGAAAGAAATACATCTTGTAGATATATAAGAAATACAGAAAAATTAAAAATCCTTAAAATGCAAATTTTACACAAATCGATCTATAAATACAATATAATCAATCCCACTCAATACTTCAGCAAAAGATGGGGCTGACAAGAACTAACTACAATTGCACTTACTTAGTAGCCTGTAGTGGGAAGTTTAACGCCCACATGGACTACAGAGCAATGCAATCATCATCAAAATCTCAACACAATTCTTCACAGATCCCCAAAGAACAATACTGAACTTTATACGGAAAAACAAAAAACCCAGGATAGCTAAAACAATGCTGTACAATAAAAGAACTTCCAGAGGTATCACCATCCCTGACTTCAAGCTCTACTATAGAGCTAAAATAATAAAAACAGCTTGGTACTGGCATTAAAAAAGATACATCGATCAATGGAATCAAACCAAAGACCCTGACATAAATCCACACATCCACGAACACCTGATTTTTGACAAAGAAGCCAAAATTATACAATGGAAAAAGAAAGTATCTTCAACAAATGGTGCTGGCATAACTGCATGTCAGCAGGTGGAAGAACGCAAATAGATCCATACCTGTCACCATGCACAAAACTCAAGTCCAAGTGGATCAAAGACCTCAACATAAATCCAGTTACACTGAACCTGATAGAAGAGAAAGTGGGAAGGAGTCTTGAACGCATTGGCACAGTAGCACAGACACTGAGATGGACAATTAATAAATAGAACCTCCTGAAATTGAAAAGTGTGGGGCGTTTACCCACCAATCCCACAGCTCCCCAGAGTTTTCTTGAGTGTGAGCAGCAGGAAATATTAAATAGAAGGACTTAAATTGTGGAGATAAACAGACAGAAAATAAAGGATAGCCTCAAGAGGGCCTGGAACCTATTCCAATGAGCCCTGTCTCTGCCCCAGGGTATTTATAGAGACGCCAAGGGGTAGAGTAAAAGACCTCCCCCCAGCACAGCCAAGTGCAGACCATCTCAGACACCTGCACTCAGGCCTGTGGTCCTAATCATCTTCTCTATGCGGACCTGCTGGATAGAGCCACGAGGAACCTGAAAATGGGCTCCCACAGAAAAGCTTCTGTGAGACAAAGAGCATGGTCAATAAGACAGAATGGCAAACTACAGAATGGGAAAAGATTTTCACCAACCCCAGATCTGTCAGAGTGCTGATCTCCAAAATACATAAAGAACTCAAGAAACTAGACATCAAAATACCAAATAATCCAATTAAAAAACAGAGTACCAATCTACAAACAGAGAATTCTCAACAGAAGAATTTCAAATGGCCAAGAGACATTTAAGGAACTGCTCAACATCCTTAATCATCAGGGAAATGCAAATCAAAATGACTCTGAGATACCATTCTACACCTGCCAGAATAGCTAAGATCAAAAACACTTTTTTTTTTTTGACAAATTATATTAGAGAAATTGTGGAGTAAGGAGAACACTCCTCCACTGCTGGTGGGAGTGCAAACTTATACAAACACTTTGGAAATCAGTATGGTGGATTCTCAGAAAATTGGCAATCAATCACCCTCAAGACCACTGTTGGCCATATACCCAAAGGATGCTCAAGCATACCACAAGGACATTTACTCAATTATGTTCATAGCAGCATTATTCATAATAGCCAGAACCTGGAAACAACCTAGATGCCCCTCATCTGAAGAATGGATAAACAAAATGTGATACATTTATACAATTATTACTCAGTGGTTAAAAAAAAAAAAAAGACATCATGAAATTTGCAGGCAAATGGACGGAACTAGAAAGAAAAAAAAAAAAAAAAATCAACCTGAGTAAGGTAACCCAGCCTCAGAAAGACAAACACAGTATGTACTCACTTATAAGTGGATATTAGGTGTAAAGCAAACGATATCCAGGCTATAATCCACAGCCCCAGAGAAGCTAAGTAATAAAGGAGGGCTCTAAGAGAGACAAATGGATTGCCCTGGGAAGGAGAATAAATGAGATCTCCTAGGTAAACTGGGGGCAGGGGGTGAGGAGAGTGGGAAAGGTAGAGGAGAGGGGAGAGGGGATGGGAACATGAGGGATCAGGTCGGCTAAGTTGGGGGAGAGTCAAAGAGGGAAAGCAATGAAAAAGATACCTTGATAGAGGGAGCCATTATGGAGTTAGGAAGAAACCTGGTGCTAGGGAAACTCCCAGTAATCCACAAGGATGACCCCAGCTAAGACTCCTAGCAATAGTGGAGAGGGTGCCTGAACTGGCCTTCTCCTGTAATCAGATTGGTGACTACCCTAATTATCATCATAGAACCTGCATCCACTAACTGATGGAAGCAGATGCAAAGATCCACAGCCAAACGCTGGGTTGAGCTGCGGGAGTCAACTTGAACAGAGAAAGGGAGGGATTTTATGAGCCAAAGGGGTCCACATCATGACAGGGAAACCTGCAGAGACAGCTGACCCAAGCTCATGGGAGCTCACAGACTCTAGACTGACACAGCCAGGGAGCCTGCATGGGACCGACCTAAGCCCTCTGCATGTGGGTGATAGTTATGTAGCTTGATCCTTTGTGGCCCCTAGCAGTGGGACCAAGATCTGTCCCTGGCTCATGAGCTGGCTTTTTGGAACCTATTCCCTATGGTGTGATGCCTCACTCAGCCTCGATGCAGGGGGGGGGGGGGGGGGGCCGAGCTTGTTCTTGCCTCAACTTGGTATGTCATGCTTTGTTGACTCCCATGAGAGGCCTTACCCTTTCTGAGGAGTGGATTGGGAGGATGGAGTAGAAAGGAGGTGGGGGGAGGGAACAAGATGAGAGGAGGGAGGGGAAACTAGTTGGTATGTAAAATAAATTTTAAAAATTTAATAAGAAAAAAAAAACGTGGGATGCTGGTAGGAATGTAAAGGTCACAAGCACTAGGGAAGAGTGTGTGGCAGCTTCTTATACACTTGAACCATGTAACCCTGTCATCTCACTTCTTGATATTTACCCAAATAAGCTGAAAACTACACCCAAACGAACTTTCACAAGGATAACTATAGTAGCCAAAATGTCCTTCAAAAAATAGTACCAAAAAAGAAAAAGAATAAGGAAAAAAAAAATGGGTGGTGGTGACACACGGCTTTAATCCCAGTACTCGGGAGGTAGAGGTAGGCTGATCTCTGTTACAAAGGCCAGCCAGAACTGTTACAAAGACAAATCCTGTCTCAAAAAAACAAAAGTAGTAGTGATACACAGAATGTTCCAGGATAAAAAGAAACTAGTTATGAAAAGACACACAGGATCTTTAAATATATATTGCTAAGTCAAAGAATCCAATTTGAAATACCTATATACTGTGTGGTTCTAATTATGTAACATCACTGAAAAGGAGTAACAATGGCGATATGGCAGGAAAATAAATGCTAGAGACTACAGCATCAAGATTACCAGACAAAAGAAGCTAGTGAGCAAAAACTGGAAATCCTTCCCCACCTGAGCTTCATCTAACACAGTATGTGTAAGGAAAGTCCAGACAGACAAAATAAGAAAGGCAGACATGTAAACATCCCCAAAATGGTCAAGTTCCTTGAGCTTAAGACTTTGTTGGGCCCTCAGCTTATTAACCTACCCCTGTTCTCAGGAGTGCTTTCTCTTTCTTAATAAACTGTTAAGTTCTACAACCCACCACTAAGCGTGCTTTTCCTTTTTAGCTCTTTTCAGATACTGGCCCGTGGTATAAGCATGCTCTCTCTGAAACTCCGGACTTTCTCACTGCTTTTCTGAGCTCCACACCTAACATAAAGGCTGAATTTCTCTCCTCTTCCCTCCTCTCAGCAGATGTTGAGATTTTCAGCTTGCATTCCCTGTTGTTTTTCTCCCAAACTAATAAAATGGCCCTTAAGCTTTCTTCTAAGTCCATTTCTGAATTATTTTATTGACAAGACTAAGAACTTACAAAACAAAACTTTGGTTTCCTTGGTTACAGGAAATCAAAATGATTAGTGGTTGCCAAAAGGTCCAGGAAAAGTGACAGAATGAAAAGATGGAACAAGGGTTTTTACAGAAATAAAATTACTGGATATGGGGGTTGGGGATTTAGCTCAGTGGTAGAGCGCTTGCTAAAAAAGCACAAGGCCCTGGGTTCAGTCCTCAGCTCTGGAAAAAAAAAATTTTTTTTAAATATTACTAGATATGATACCAACAAGGAAATAATATAGGAAACAAAGCCAGTGGGAATAGAACAGGATGAAAGGACAAGAGGGAGAGCTTAATCCATACTTTAATCTGCATTAGGAACATCTAGAGTAATTGTTTTTACATTAACTGGACAGTCTAGGTTTTATAGTGCTTTTTTTTTTTTGGGGGGGGGGGGGTTGGCTGAGTTTTTTTTGTTGGTTGGTTTAACAAAACAGGGTTTCTCCATGTAGTCCTGGCTGTCCTGGAACTCTCTGTAGACCAGGCTGGCCTCAAACTCAGAAATTCACCTGCCTCTGCCTCCCTTCCAGGATGCCCATCACTCCCAATTTTACACTGTATTCTAAAAGCAGGCTTAAGAATTTGAAGATTATTTTCAAATTGTTTTATAAACCTTTAAGGGTGAATAGCCTTGTCATAAATTATCATCAGAGGTAAATCTTTATCTATAAATATTTCTTCACCTAACAAAATTTTAAATTGCTCAACAGTGACTACCCAAAGAAGGAGCAAGTATTTGTTACTAATTCTTAGGTTGCCAATAACTCCATTACTGCAACAACTACAAATAGCATTTCCATTACTTAGCTGACTCCAAAGTCCTTTTCTTTTTCTTTTTTTCTTTTTCCTTTTTTTTTTTTTTTTTTTTTTTAGTAAACAAACAAAAAGACCCTAGTATCTGACACCTCAGGGGCTATTATAATAGTGTGTGGTAATATAGTACTGGGCAGTAGTCATTATTTCAAATATACAAAAAAAGATTACCTAAGACATACTATTACGGCAAAGACAATTATACCAATTCATTAAAAAAGAAAAAACTAACCATTCATGCTTGCCCTTTCTTTAAATTCTTTTCTATTATGGCTTTCTCCAGAGAAAACTTATCATCTATCCTGTTTTACTTTCTGTACTTTACAACTAATGTTAAGGACTGAAATACGTTTCCATGAAACTTGTAAACTGGGGCTGGGGTAGAGCTCAACTGATAGAGCATTTGAGTAGCGTGAACAAAATCCTGGGTTTGATACCCAGCAATGCATAAACTGAGACTACATCAAACCCTACCAGAAAAAAAGAGAAAGAAAAAGGAAGGAAGGAAATAAAAAGCATCTGGGAGGCTAAACAGGACTACCTCAGATTTGAGGTCAACAAACTTGTAAGAAAAAGTACTACATTTTACATTTAAACATTGGACCCAAAAGAATTAATGCTTCAGGCTGGACAGATGAATTAGCAGTTAAAAGTGCTTGCTGCAGAGAACCCTAACTCAGTTCCCAGTACCCAAGTTAGGTGCCTCACAACTGCCTGTAACTGCAGCTCCAGGGGAGCTGATGTACTACTCTTTTGACCTCCCTGGTTATCTGCACACATAAGCACATACCCACCCTTGCTGTCCTAGAATTTATTATGTAGAGCAGGCTGGTCTCGAACTCAAAGATCCACCTGCTTCTGTTCTGCCTCTTGAATGCTAGGATTAAAGGGCTTTGCCACTATACCTGGCCAAATAGTAATAAAATTTGTATAAAATTCAATAAACCCAAAGGTAACATATAATTCTATAATTCAACAGACATAAATGAATACTATTTTTATATCATTAGAAAATAGACACTGGGCAGTGGTGGCGCACGCCTGTAATCCCAGCACTCGGGAGGCAGAGGCAGGTGGATCTCTGTGAGTTCAAGGCCAGCCTGGTCTACAAAGGGAGTTCCAGGATGGCCTCCAAAGCTACAGAGAAACCCTGTCTCCGGGTGGGGGGGGGGGGGGAATAGCCAGGTGGTAGTGGTGCACGCCTTTAATCCCAGCATCTACAAAGCAAGTTCCAGGAAAGGCGCAAAGTTACACTGAGAAACCCTGTCTCGAAAAACAAAAAAAAAAGAAAATAATATTTTGAGGATACAGCTATTTCTAACTGGATCCGAAAATGTGACTTAAAGGGCTGGAGAGATGGCTCCCTGGATAAAGTACTTATTAAATAAGCATGACTACATGAGTTCAGATCCCCAGAACTGAAACAAAAGCTGGCCAGGGCAACATGCATCTGTCATCTTACGGTGGAAGGCATAAAGAACGCTGGTGGTGGCTGCAGAAAATCACAGTCAAGGTCATCTTCAACTACACAGCTAGCCCGAGCACGGGGGGGGGGGGGGGGGGGTGTTAAGAAACAAATACACTTGTTAACTGAAGAATTAATATCTAAAATACATACATAGGACCCCTAACAATCAATAAGATAAAGACAGAACCATTAGTAGAAAAAAAAATTAAGTAAACAACTTGAACAGGTACTTTACAAGAAGAAATTCAAATAATGAAGTACATGCCTATACCTCAGCAATAAATAAGCTGAGGCCAGAGGATCTAGAGTTCTAAGCCAATCCAAGCTTCAGAACCAGTGTAAGAACAGCCTGAACTACACAAGACTATAAATAAAAAAATAAAAAGACAAGCAGAAAGAAAGAAAAAATAAAAATAAAAGGTAGAAACAATGCCCAGTTTCAATAATAATCATGGAAATGAAACTTTAAATCATGAGATACTATCAGTTGGCAAAAACTGAAGAATCTACCAATATCTAGTATTGAGGCAGATACAGACCAAAGGAAATTCTTATACTGTTAGTAAAAGTAAAACTAAAATTCCTCTATCATAATTGTTCATTCATTCATTCTTTGTCTGTCATCATCTAAGTCTTAATTTGTTCATTCTCTGTGACCTATCTACTACTCTTATGATCAAGCAATTCTGCTCACACGCATTTTTGAAAAATTATCTGCAAACAAATGTGCTATTATTAGATATGAGCATACTCCCCATTCTACCATTTGTCTCATATGAGCAAGAAATTGAAATCAACTCAAATGTTCATCAAAACTAGAATGGATAATTGGCATATAATCTAATGGATCAATTTACCGCAATGAAATCTAATAAATTATGACTAACTACAACAATCTGGAATTAATTTTGCAATTATTATGCTAAACTCAATTCTTAATCACATAAAATATACACAGAGTTATTCAACTCCTATGTTTAAAAATAAGAAGCCCTTCAGTATCTAAGGCTATCTACTGGCATTTAAAATCTGTAAGGTTTGGGTCAAGGATTTCCCCCCAACAGTAGCTGAGCACTGGACCAGAAAGCAAGCATAGGGTTCTAAGTTCATTCCTTCTCACCAGGGGGGGAAAAAGAAGCAACAAATCAAGATTATACTCATAAATTCAGGAGAAAGATTACTTCTACAAAGAAACATATATTGACAAAGACAAAGTAAGATAGGAAAGGGGTATTTCTGGTCTGCTGACCTAGACAATGACACATAAATAGATCAAAATATTTAAACCATGTTTTATACATTCTCAAACATTCACATACATGTGAATGGGAAAAAGTAATTATATATGACTACTAGGATAATTTGTGAGTGGCCATATACATGTGTATATGTGCAGGTTTGTACAGACATCAAACGTCAATATTGGGAATTCTCCCTTGGGTCTACTCATCCTAAAAAAAAGCAAAAACAAAAACAAATGCACATATGAACTCACAGTAAACCCGAATTGGTTGAAGTCAGAAAGGGGTCCCAGTACTGAGAGGAGAAAATGGCTCCCACCCCTAATGAAGAAATGTAACCACTGGCAAAGGGAAAATCCAGTTTCTCCAAAGAAATGTCACTGTGTGTATCAACCAACACTCCAGGGCAAACCCTACATCCAGGAGTAGTTAGTTAGCCAACATAAAATGAACTCAATGATGTTTCTGTGGACCTTTTGCTTTGTAGTGATTTTTTATTTGTTTTTGTTTTTTGTTTGTTTGTTTGATTTTGTCTTGTTGGTCTTTTATTCATTTCTTTTTATTTTCATTTTTGAGGTGTGTTTTCTGCTGAGTTTTTTGTTTGTTTTTGAAAGAGAAGAAAGACATAAACTGGGTAGGTAGGGAGTTGGGAAGGATCTGGGAGGAGTTGAGGAAGGAGGAAAAAATATGATTAAAATATATTATATGGCAGGCATAGTGGCACACGCCTTTAATCCCAGCACTGGGAAAGCAAAGCCAGATCTCTGTGAGCAGGAGCCCAGCCTGGTCTACATAGTTCCAGCACAGCCACAGCTACAAAGTGAAACCTTGTCTCAGGGGAAAAAAAAAAAAGAAGAAGAAGAAGAAGAAGAAGAAGAAAAGAAAAGAGAAGAGAAGGGAGGGGAGGGAAGGGGAGGGGAGGGAGGGAGGGAGGAAGGAAGGAAAGGAGGAAAGAAGGAAAGAAAGAAAGAAAATATATGAAGAAAACTGTAATTTAAAAACAGATTTCTTACTGTCCTTGGGCTTGTCAATTAGGCTAAGCTGCTTGGCCAGAACACAAGGAAGGGTTTGCCTGTCTCAACCTCCCCGGTGCTAGAATTACAAATGCACACCACCATAGCTTTTTTTTTTTTTTTTTTTTTTTTTTAATGAGTTCTGAAAATCAAACTCAGGTTGTTTGCATGGGAAGTACTTTATTAACAGCTACTTCCCCAGCACTGCCACCTCACTACAGTTTAATAAGGTAATATAACTAAGTCTGATACTTAGTGTAGAATTTTAGGTTTGTTTGAACTCAGAGATCCACCTACCACTGGAGGGCTAGGATTAAAGGTGTGTACCACAATGCCCATCTTAGCACACAACTTTTTAAAAACTAACATAGTTACAAATTTCTGATACTCTCCATAATGCTGATCGATCAGTAGAGTGAAAGACAAATGAGGTCTGAAGGGTTCAGTTCCCTAATTTCCATCTGCTAGTCCATAACAGTAAGTTCTGAATTACTTGTGTCCTAAGTCTCCCTTCCTTCTCCTTTACTGATCTCTGTTTGTTTCTCCTTGTACAGTGTGCATCTCAGAGGTCTTACTATACTCTAAGCAGGCATGCACTTAATGCTTCAACTCTATATATAATCTAAGAGGTTTAAGACAGAAGGGAGGCATTAAAATTAAGGACAAATGAATGAGAAAGACCAAAAGGGAAGAATTTACAAAAAAAAATATCCCAAATAACAGATTGTTAGTTCCAATGCTTCAGTTAGCCACGCAGTATAAGGAAAAAGTAGGCCAATTATCCATTAGCCTTTCAAACCCTAGTACCATTAAACAGTTCATATTCACACTCTAATATTTAGAGACAAGAAAGTATTACTGGGTACCTACCACATCTATTACTTTTGAAATTCTATCAATAAGAAAAATAAATTACCTCTTACTATAAAGCTCTCTAGAATTCAATTCTTCCTCAATTACTTGAGTAAAGATAGAATTCAGAGCTTAGTAATATATATATATTTTTTTTGTATGTGGAGCTGAGGATCAAACCCAGGGCCTTGCGCTTGCTAGGCAAGTGCTCTACCACTGAGCCACACTTTTTTTCCCCTCTGTGTAGCCCTGGCTGTCCTAAAATTCAATGTGTAAATCAAGCTGGACTTGAACTCAGAAATCCACCTGCCTCTGCCTCTAGTGGTGGGATTAAAGGTGTGTGCCACTACCCAGAAAAATTTATTTTTTTTTAAAGATTTATTTATTTATTATATATACAGCATTCTGTCTGCATGTATGCCTGCAGGCCAGAAGACAGCACCAGATCTCATTACAGATGGTTGTGAGTCACCATGTGGGTGCTGGGAATTGAACTCAAGACTCTGGAAAAGCAGTCAGTGCTCTTAACCTCTGAGCCATCTCTCCAGCCCAAAACTTTACTTTGTTAATTATATTTATTTAATGTGTATTACATAGTTATAGAGTTGGCTGCTCAAAATGAATAAGGATGGGGCTGTTGAGATGGCTCAGAGACAAAGGCACTTGCCAACGAGTTTAATAACCTGAATTAGACCCCATATTCATATGGTGAAAGGAGAAAACTGACTCCAAGAAATTATCCATATAAGTTCATCATAGCATGTACATACATACATGCACACATATATACTATAAATGCACAGAACTGAAATAAAATCTGTACCCCAGCAGCCACATCAGGCAGCTCAGAACCACCTGTTACTACAGCTCCAAAGAACCCAACACCTTCTTCAGGTTTCCACAGGCCCCTGCACAAACATGGCATTCATTCACACAAACACAAACACACACACACACACACACACACACACACACACACAAAATTAAAAATGTCTTCCTTTTAAAATGCTTTTAGGAAAAAGGGGGGGGGGGATGCTTAAGAATAATAGCCAAGCTGGGCAGTGGTGGCACACGCCTGTAATCCCAGCACTCAGGAGGCAGAGGTAAGCAGATCTCTGTGAGTTTGAGGCCAGCCTGGTCTACGAAGCGAGTTCCAGGACAGGCTCCAAAGCTACAAAGAAACCCTGTCTCGAAAAACCAAAAAAGAAAAAGAAAAAAGAATAATAGCCAAGCAGTGGTGATACACAACTTTAATTCCAGCACTCCAGAGGCAGAGGCAAGGATATCTCTGTGAGTTCAAGGCCAGCCTGGTCTACAGAGCTAGTTTCAGGATAGCTAAGGCTACACAAATAAACCCTGTCTAGAAAAACAAAAAATAACCCCCCCCCAAAAAAATGCACTGAATAAATTATGGCACATTCACAAAGAATATCATGTCACCACTTAAAAACAATGGGATAGGAGCCTGGAAAGATGGGAACCATCTCTATCTCCAGCTTTGGAGGATCCAAGGCCCTCTTCTGGCCTCTGTGGGTACCAGGCATGCAGGTAGTACAGACATATACACAGGCAGAACACCTATACACATAAAATAACTTTTAAAATGTTTTTAAACCTAGGAATGGTAGCACACAGCTTTAAAACTGGCAAACACTCCATAGGCTAAGGCATGTAGGCTTCTGCATTCCAGGACAGCCAAGGCTACATACAGAGACCCTGTCTCAAAATTCAAATAACAAAAGAACAAAAGAAAACTAAAATAGAAAAAGGAGCCAGGCATGGTGACTGCACCTTTAATCCCAGCACTCAAGAGGCAAAGACAGGTGGATCTCTGTGAGTTCAAGGCCAGCCTGGTCTACACAGTGAGCTCCAGGCCAGCCAGGGCCATGGGAGGGAGGGAGGGAGGGAGGGAGGGAGAGAATGTAACTTTTTAAATCAAGTACAACACAGCATATACTGTATGCTAATTTGAGTGTATAAACAAGAATTTGAAAGAAAAAATACTACATAAATAAGATTCCCAGGGATGGAGAGATGGCTCAGAGGTTAAGAGCACCAACTGCTCTTCCAGAGGTCCTGAGTTCAATTCCCAGCAACCACATGGTGGCTCACAGCCATCTGTAATGAGATCTGGCGCCCTCTTCTGTATACATAATAAATAAATAAATCAAAAATAAAATAAATAAGATTCCCAAGTTTATCTTACCCTATGGTTTCTCCATTTGTACTATGCAACTATTTTATATAATGAAACAATAGAATTAAGTCAATAAAGAGAAATGAATCCTAAAATTAAAAACTAGGCATTAATACATATCAACTGGCACCAATCACACCAAGAAAATAGCATACTATGTATTCCAAACAATAAATATATATATAAATATAAATAAATATATCCTCACTAAAATATACTCTACTGACAGAAGGAAGAAGAAACTTCAACTTTGCTGAGTACTTTTTTTAAGATTTATTTATTTACTATGTATAGAGTATTCTGCCTGTAGGAACATCTACACTCCAGAAGAGGGCACCAGATCTCATTACAGATGGCTGTGAGCCACCAAGTGGTGGCTGGGAATTGAACTCAGGACCTATGGAAGGGCAACCAATGTGCTCTTAACCTCTGAGTCATCTCTCCAGCCCCAAGTATTTTATTTTGAAACTACAAAGAATCAAAAATTATTAAACCACTAAAGAACAGAGTACTAGTTAGTATGTTGTGGAAATATAACTCCCACGAGTTAAGTCTATTTGATTATAGGAGTAAAAAGAATAGATTTAAAACGCAAAGTTATAGCCAATACCACTTTAAACCCTGTCAAACTTGGATCACTAATAGCGGGACATCTAATACCATGCTCCTCCATTCAGGCTTGTCCAATCACTTAACACTGCAACATCAATCATGTTGTCATCTGCAAAGTTCATGCTTGAGAACCTTATCAATAGAGTTGTCAAAAGAATTTCAAAATGTACTAAGTTTGCAATTTTCGGTAGAACCTAAGTTATAGCTATCCTCATACACGTGGCCCACAGCCTGGCTGATACATACATATCATACATGATATATACCAATTCCTATGAAAGATTTTGCTCCCAAAATTAGCATAAATTCATCAAGCTTTAAGAACACAGCCTCCAATTCAAAAATAGAGGCCAGAAAAGAACAAATTAAAGAAGAGGCAAAGAAGCAATTAGATAACTCTAGGGGGAAAAAAGCCATTCTTCAAAATAATCTGCTCTTTTCAATGCAATTTCAGTATCTTGGGGAGAACATTTCAGTATCTTGTGAGAAACTGTTCTCAAGTAAAAGGGTTAAATGAAATATAAAAGAAAATTTGAATTCTAATTTGAAATTTTTATATAGACTGAAAATTAAAATTATTACTGGAAGGTCAGCAAGATGGCTCAGTGAGTAAAGGTATTTGCCACTTTAGTTCAATTTGGTAACTTTAGTTCAATCCCCAGAACCCACAGTAGAAGAAAATCAACCCCTGTGGATGTCCTCTGATCTCCACACGCACAGCATAAGAGCACAAACACAATAAATTAACTTCTGGAGAATTGTTATTGTTCTAAGGTTCTAAAGTTTGGGCAACGGTAAACTGGTAATGTAAAGAATATTTTTTTTTTCTTCTTCTTCTTTTTTTTGGTTTTTCAAGACAGGGTTTCACTGTGTAGCTTTGGCCATCCTGGAACTCTGTATACCAGGCTGGCCTTGAACTCACAGAGATCCGCCTGCCTCTGCCTCCCAAATGGCACCCAGCGATTATCTATTTTTTAAGAAATATTTTCTGAGAGCACTTGCCTAGCAAGCACAAGGCCCTGGGTTCGATCCTCAGCTCCAGCAAAAAAGAAAAGAAAAAAAGAAAAAGAAATATTTTCTGGGCCAGTAAAATGGCTCAGCAGGTAAAGGTACCTGCGCAAGGCTACCTGAGTTCCATCCCTAGGACCCACATGGTAAAGGAGAAAATCAACTCCCACAAGCTTCCTCTGACCTCCACACCTACACATATACACACACATAGAATAAGTTTTTTTTTAATATTTTCCAAAGCATTTTGAAGCAAACTTGTCATGGTATCTGTCATTTACCTTAAAAAGTTCAGCAAAACATGAAGACATGTACAGAATAATCCAGTAAACCGCAGCACAGAAGGCAAATAGTTCTAACTTTGAATATAGACTGCAGATATGTTCAACCTTTTTATTCTCCCCTTTCCATTTTAATTTTTCAATATGAGTAGTTTTTGTAATTTTAAAAAGTGTGGGAGGAGGCAGAAGAACCAGAAGAAAATAAAGTTGCAAACATTATTCAGGAAAAAAATGAATGGAGAATCACTAATGAAGATGTCTACAGTCTCCTGAAGAACTTTCTCTTACATTAAAAGAGAGAGAGAGAGGAATAGAAAGATCACTCAGGCCACTATCAGGTGATCGATAAGAGTAAGCAGATTTCAAACAAATATTTAACACACTACAAACAGCAATAGCACTAAAACCTGTCAATGATTTAAGGAATGTCTGTCACTGCCAAATAGAACACATCCTATAATGATACTCACTCAGAAAACATTCCAATACCCATTAATCCCATATACTGAGATAATAAGAAAAGCCCTTCCTCTTCCCACTCCCTGTTTTAGAAGGAATCTCATTTCATATGCCTGGCTGGCCTGGAACCCACTGTGTAGACCAGGCTGACCTCAAACTTGCAGCAATCCTTCTGCCAAGTGCTAGGATTAGAGATGTGTAGCACCATGCCAAGCACCACATTTCTTTCAAATATTCTGAACTGAAAAATATGACAGTTGAAAGATAAATTGCAAATTACCTTAATATTTACTTTTGTTAACAGCAACCCAAAAAAAAGGTAACAAAAAAGCCACTGTGATTAGCCACTTATCCTAATGAAATTCTTTTTTTTTTTTTTTTTTTTTTTGGGGGGGGGGGGGTTCCGAGACAGGGTTTCTCTGTAGCTTTGGAGCCTGTCCTGGACTAGCTCTGTAGACCAGACTGGCCTCAAACTCACAGAGATCCACCTGCCTCTGCCTCCCGAGTGCTGGGATTATAGGCGTGTGCCACCACTACCCGGCATGAAATTCTTAAACATAACAAGAGATAGATATATTGAAGAAAGCTTTTTACATATTCAATTCTAGCCAGGGTCTGTAACATTCACCTGTAATCCCAACTGCTATGGCCCAGGTTTGTAAACAGCCTTGGCAGCAACATAACAAGATCCCACCTCCAGCCTGCAGTGGCCTAGACCTTTAATCCCAGCACCCAGGAGGCAGAGACAAGGGGATCTCTTCAGAGTTCAGGCCAGCCTGGTCTACAGAGTGAGTTCTAGGACAGCCAGGGCTACAGAGAAACACTCCTGGGGGTGGGGGGTTTCCATATTCTTGGCCCAGCAGTGGTTGTCCATGCCTTTAATCCCAGCACTTGGGAGGCAGAGACAGGCTGATCTCTGAGTTCCAGTTCTAGGACAGCCAGGTAGGTGTCTACACAAAAAAAAACCCTGTGCCATTGTCCCCCCCAAAAAGTCCATATTCTTTCTACTTAACTAGACAACATGGATTTAATATTAACAGACAGAAAAGCCTAACTAAGAGGAAAGTATGTTCAAAAGAATACCTACATATTCAAAGAACTATATATACCTTATGCTTTAAGTAAAGTAAGAATTATTGCTAGTAGTAAAAAAAGAAGCAGTTTTTTTGTTTTTGTTTTTGTTTTTCCAAATTTAGCTGTCTAAGATATACCACAACTAGTCCTTTCCTCACTCTGAGGAAAATTATACTCCAGTTGCCTCCTGGATGACCCCACTACCAGAATACACAACATAATTCACATTAAAACCCAAATACCAAACACAACTCTGAAAGTACTTGCATGTTTACTACCTATTCTAAGCTGTTCACCATCAAAATCAATGTCACTTTCACCAAATACACTTCAATTTATCTAATCTTTTATACTACTCTAACCAACAAATCCTTCCAAATACAAACCTTTCGTACTATAATTTTAGTATGTGTGCCTTTAGTTTCTCTGTTGCATAAAAATCGAGCAACTGTGTTTTTATAATATAAGTTATATATGTTCTCTCTACAAAATCAAATTCCTACCTACCATGCATATTTAAAGATATACTCAAAAGCTGGGTGTGGTGGAATACACCTGTAATCCCAGCAGAAGCAGGAGGATCTGAATCCAAGGCTAGCCTGGTCTACAAATCCAGTTTCATGAAAGCCAGAGCTACACAAAGAAACTCAGTCTCAAAAAAACCAAAACATATAAACAAAACAGAGAAACCTATATGTTAAAGAGTTATCCCATTTCAAATAAAATCCTCTAAGAACTGGATTAGGATTAGAAGAAGGCATAAGGTAGTATGGGGAGTTCTAGCAATACTATTTTGAAGTATCAAGTACTGGTTACATAAATATATACACTTGATGAGAACTGACTGAGCTTTTATTATCTACGGACTTTTTTGTAAGTAGATGGTGGCCAATTTACAACAGTTGAACTTTCTCAGGGTACAAAAGCAGTACTGTGTCACTAACCTATGGCATTACCAGGTTTAGTTGTGTTAAATATATTTTTAATTTACAATGGTTTTATCAGAATGTTATAATTTGTGGGAAGTTTACAGTATTTAAATGCAGGCCTATAATTCTAACACTAGACAGACAAAACCAGGATTGTTGTGATTCACAGGCTAGCTTGCACTACACAGTTAAGCCCTGTCTCTAAATAAGTAAATAAATAAATGAAAATACGCTGACAAAATGGGCTCCATTGCTGCCAAACCTGATAACCTGAGTTCTAACCCCCAGGAACCTACATGGTAGAAGAAAAGAACTGACTGACTCCTTCAAGTTGTCCTCTGACCTATACAAGGCCCATGTGCACCCACAGGCATGCATACACACAATAAATAAAATCTCCAATCTAAATGCCTATGTTACTATATAGCACTTATACTATCCCCTTTACCAAAGAAAGTAAGACCTAGAAAGGAAAACAGACTAATAATTAGGTGACTTCCACAGAGAGCTGTCACAGAAATCACATTCACTTTAATCCAGGAGTTAAAGGAAAGCTTCCTGGAAAAGATATACCCGAACTGAATCCTGAAGGTCAGATAGGAACTAGCCAAGCAAGGAAAGGGTTGAAAGGAAACAGAACATGAAGACAAGGAAACTAAATTCAGTAAAAATGCATTAAAGAATTAAAAGGAGACAACAAAGGAAGAAAAGCTCGGACCGCTGAGGTAGAAGAACGGGTCCATGTTCAAGGCTAGCCTGGGGTACAATGTAGGACCATCTCAAAAACAAACAATCCCAGCACTCAGGAGGTAGAGGCAGGCAGATCTCTGTGACTTCAAGGCCAGCCTGGTATACATAGGGAATTACTGGACAGCCAGAGCTACACAATAAGACCCTGTCTCAAACAAACAAACAAAGCTAGAGAAGACATGAGGTATGACTTGCCATGCTACAGCTTAAACTTTATCCTGAAAGCAACAAGAAAGCACTGAGGATCTTTCAACTGGAAAGGGCAACTAAATGTGCATTTGTATCATGTCAATGACATTGCATTCCAAGCTTACAATACCATTTGTAGAAAGTAGCCTGCATACCACTCCATACTTTTAACCATGATTCTGCCCCACACACATATATACACATATTACACAACCAATCTGTATGGCCAGGAACGGTTACTCAGTGCTAGCTAGCAGCCACTGGGAAGAGGAAAAAGGAAAAAGAAAGTAATCAAAACAACTGAGCCAAAGAAATTGTTTCATGACATTCAAATCAGAAAGTCCTAGAATGCAAAGTAGTTAGTTAGCTCAAGATCTGAAGTTTAAAAGACAGCAGCCACTGGGCGGTGGTGTCACAGACCTCCAATCCCAGTACTTGGGAGACAAAGACAGGTGGATCTCTGTGAGTTCAAAACCAGCCTGGTCTACACACAGAGAAACTCTATCTTGAAGAACCAAAAATAAGACAGCAGCCAGGAAGCAAGGTGTTGGCATGGTAATTACATGGTAGTTACAAAAGGCAGAAATGAGGAATAAATGGAAACTCTAAGACAGAAGAGGAAAAGATGGAGAGAGAGATTAAAAAGCAAAAACTAGTAATAAAGCAGCAATTAAACTAAGATAAAACCTACGTCTTGGGTGTGGCTCAGTGGTAGAGTGACTCCTAGCATGCACAAGGCCCTGGGTTCTATTCACAGCACTGACATAAATTAAAGTGAAACCTCTCTTCTCCTGTTTCCAACTTAATAGGTTCCTTTCCTTCTTGAAGTCAACTTGTTTCATTTTTCTAGGCTCTCTTCTACATGTCCATGTTTGTTTTCCAAAAGCACTCCTTAACTACTTAAGGTAACCTGAGTCTCTTCCTTGCAACTAAATGAGCCTAAGAGTATTTCAGAACACTGATTTTGGCAGCAGTGCAAAGAATGTACAAGAAAGTATGGTGAAACAAACAGCAGAAGACAGAAAGCAAGAAGACCATTTGGAAAGCATCACAGGAGCCTAAAAGGCATTTGAGTTTATTTAAAAGAAAGAGAATACAGGAGAAAAGGAATAAGGAAGATGTGAAATATCATGATAAAGAAGATGCAAGATTGCTGGGCGGTGGTGGCAAGTGCCTGTAATCCCAGCACTTAGGAGGCAGAGGCAGGTGGATCACTGTGAGTTCAAGGCCAGCCTGGTCTACAGAGCTACTCCAGGACAGGCTCCAAAGCTACAGAGAAACCCTGTCTCGAAGAAGAAAAAAAAAGAGAGAGAGAGAGAGAAGATGCAAGACATAATGACAAACTGGATGTTGGCAGTATGACTGAGTAGAGTAAAAGATGATTTTCATGGGTTCCTGAAAGCTTCATGAGAACAGAGGGGTGCCATTAATCAAGATAAGAAATCAAGATAAATTGAGAAGCAGTTTCTGTCTGTTCTGTTCCTAGGGAAAAGAGGCAGAGAAGGTTCTGTTTTATTTTTGGAGTACTTATGAAATGTGAGACCATGTGGAGGTCTATTACCAAGTGATTTACAGAGGTGTAAAGCAAAGACAAGAGTTCTAGACAGCCTCTGCTGATGCAGGAATCAATACATTAAATTGATGCGCTTTTGTTGGTTGGGGAGTATGTTTTGTTGTTTTGAGGTTTGTTTGTTCTTTTTTGAGGTGGATTCTTTCTACTTAGCCTGGCTGATCCTGAATTACTGGCAATTCTGCTTCAGCCTCCCAAGTAATGGAACTACAGGTACCATGCTTGACTCAAGTTGATATATTTTTAAAATATCTGAAAAGTCTGTTTTACTTCAAACTGTTAATAGTCTTTAAAAAATTAATCATTCAAATGAAAAAACCTTAATATTCTTGGCCAACTTATTCTCAAACTTCCTGTACCTCTTCGAAACTATTAAAGATTGAAAGGCTGGTGGTTAAGAGCACTTGCTACTCTTCCAGAGGATGCAGGTTCAAATCCCAGCACCGATGTCAGGCAGTTTACAATTGCCTATAACTCCAGTTTCAGGGGAGTTGATGCCTTCTTCTGGCCTCCACTGACACTGGCAGACACATACACACATGATTAAAATTAAAACAAGTAAATAAAGATTGAATGAATATCTACATAATTCCAAATGATGAGAAAAGATGGGGCTTATATTACTAATTTCTACTTTAGTTATATTGCTTTTAAAACATGTAAGTTTAGCTGAACATAATGGTGCACATTAGCAGTTCCAGCTACCTAATTAAATCAACCTAGCCCAGGAGTTCAAGACACATCAACAGCCATGTACAATGCAGCAAAAGCACCATCAAATTAAAAAACAAAACAAAAACAATGAATTTATACCATCTCCTCATAAACTGTATACCACTAAATAATTGAAGATAAAAACTGTTTAAAAGTTATACATTAGCCCTTGTGTGGTAGCACCTCTAATCTGAGGGCTTCGTATGCTCAAGAGTTTGAGACCAGCCTAGACTATATAGAGAATTCTAGGCTACACAGAAAACGCTATCTCACAAAAATAATAACTGGTCTGAAGACACAGCTCAATTGATAAAGTGTCTGCACAGCATACACAAAGTCCTGGTTCAGTCTACAACACTGATTAAAGAGAGATGGTAGCACATTTATGCAATCCAGTATTACAGAGGAGAGTTAAGAGCTCAAGGCCAGCCTGGGCTACATGAGTTTTAAGATCAGCCTGAAGGGCACAAGACCTATTACAAAAAGTATTTATAATGGGGCTGGGAAGATTTCTGAGAGGATAAGAGTTCATCCTGTTCTTGTTGAGGACCCTAGTAAGGTTCCCAGAACCTATGTCCAGTTGCTCTAACTGCCTCTAACTCCAGCTCCAGGGAGTTCTGACACACTCTTCTGGCTCCACACACATAAGCACACACAGACATACTCTAAGAAATAAAAATAAATCTTTAAAATAGTAATAGTAGTAGGACAAATAACACATTATAGATTGTAATTTTCACTACTAAAACTTTTGAAAAGAACATAATCTAGGTATTTATGTGCTTTAAATATTGTTTCTGCCTGAAATCTTTTCCCTTATCTATATACCTCTGCCTCCAGAATTTACTACTAACATAAAACCCGATGTTATGAATTTCGGTCACACTTCAGCTACCTAATAGCCATTTATTTAACATATCACAACTGAATCTATCCCTCTATCATGAAATAAAAATATTCATCATGTAGCACCCCCTCCATATAAGGGAAAAAGATTAGCAAGTATCTAGAATTCTGTCCTCTCTGCATCCTCTTCCCTCAAATCACCAATACCCAAATTCAGTACCATTATCACCTTGCTGACAGATTCCTGGCTTTAGCTTTATTCTACCCTTACTCTGCTCTAAAGTGACTTTTAAACATTTTGGTCCCTCACTTCAAATCTTTCAATAATTTATCTGATAAATATAATTACCATCAAAACCAGTCACACAGTTGTAGCTCAGAGTCATTGAGAACATTACTTTAGGTACACTTCTCTGTATAGGTTCAATACAAAAACAAGCCATCAGATTTTTTTTCAAATCATGAAAATCAATTATACATAACAGCTGATACATTTAAAATAAAGCATTCAGGAATTTTTGAAAAAGGACAGAAAATAAGTCTATCAAAATGGAATACTATCCAGCCAGTAAATGAGGCTCCTCCATGTGTATGTACTATTGCTGAATGATCGCCAGGACTTAGCAATATTATATGAAAAGGGAACCACTTGTGTGTAATTTGTGTATCATAAGACTGTAAGTAGATGTAAGCTTGTAAATGCTGGAGACATCACCCCATACCAGTTACAGAAGCTGATAAAATAGAAAGTAAGTGGCTGGAAACTAGAGAAATCGAAACTTTTTTAAAACTCTATTATTCTTCTGAACCTTTTGACTTTTAAATTGTGTGTCATTAGTACCTACAACATCAATTGATTTCTCCCCCTATATTTCGAGAGCGCGCGCGCGCACACACACACACACACACACGCGCACACACACACACACACACACACACACACACACGATGAAAAAAATAAAACTTTAAGTACTAACTACAAAGATCTTATTATCCCTCACCCTTATATCAACATTAAAATTACACACTTAACACTTAATTTAACACTACATTTCCTTCTTGACATCTCAGGAGTACAACTTCATTTTATTCAACATTCTACTACTGAGAAGGCTGTTAGTAATGACTTCAACACTGAATGACATTTATACTTGCTCCTTGGAGAAGACAGCAGCACCGGTTGGTAAAAATTACTAAAACGACATTCGTCTTCAGGGATTAAGAACAGCTGTAAATCCTGTTTCCCTAACAAGTTCAAAAACAGCACATCCAAATCCTCTAGCTAAAACCTATGTATCTGTATAAATCTACAAAGAGGTGAGATAAATACTATATGGAGACTTGCTTATCATCCTTGGTGTAATGCAACTTAATCTTTTCAGAAGCCCCTAAAGCGTCAGATTTGTGCTGGTTCTTTCATTCTACTAAAGGGACAAGATGAGCGGCAAGCTGCTCGACCTTGTAATGGCACACATACCCTCCCTCTCTGGGCTTCCACACTCTTCTCTCTTTCCCTCTCAGCAGCCAGCCCAAAAGCTCCAAACACGGATCTCAGGCTGACCCTCTAAAATCCAACGAAGTGAATGCACTGGGCTAAGTAAATAACCTCTTCAAGTTTTCCTGGAAATTTCTTTTCAACCAAAGAAAGGATCCCGATTGGGTAGAAAACAGTAGTAACAAGGTTTGCTTAAGGAGTGGTCTTCTAGAGAAGGTACACCACCAGGGCATGAGGGAGATCCGGGACTATGCTGGAGATTTGAAGGGTTGACCCAAAACCTACTAAGTAAGAGCCTCGTGACATTGGGGCTATCTGAAAGCTTGTGTGGGTAGGGGGAGAAGCTGGCCAACTCGGCTGGAAGTAAGCTGCGGGAGGGTCCTTAGGAAGGCTGGAGTAGCGAAGATTCGAAGGAGAACCAAAGATCGGGGACGTAGCGATGAGTTAGGAAGCACTAGTGGCCGTGGCTCCGGGACTGGGATCCGTTCAGACGTAACGGAGTCTAGAGGCTACAGTCAGAGTCCTAAGAGAGTCTAAGGGGGGCAGGGGGAGGAGGGGGGCCAGTGACAAGAATCACCGCGGCCGCCGGTGAACAGAACGGTGTCTGATCAATGAAAGGGAGGAGGGGGGTAGAGCCTAGAGGGGGATCCGCACCGCAGTCGGCCGTTCGCGAGGCTTTGGAGAGGCAGAGCCGCTCGCGGGGCGTCTCCGCTGGGGCGGGGCGGGGCAGCCCGCCGGGAGCCAAAGAGCCGAGCGGGAGACGTGGGCCGGGCCAGGCCGGGCGGCAGGGCCGCTGGGCGCTGGGGCGGGTCTTACCTCGGGCTGTGCCGCGGTGGCCACCACAGCCCCTTCCTCTTCTGCAGCAGCCGCTTCCCACCCTCGGTTTCCAGGGTCAGGCCAGAGAAACACGGCAGAGGCTGAGGCCGCCGGGGGTCGGACGGTTCCGCGAGGGTGGGCCCAGCCGCCTCAGGGTCCGAGCGAGCAGCGTCCGCGCATCCCCCGCCCTGTCACAGAGACTCCGCCCGGCCTGGGCAGGCACATCCCCCGCCGCACCCCGCCTGGAGAGCACGCGTTGGAACGGCCGCCTCAACCGCGGTCTCCTCTTCTGCCCGTGGGACCGGTATCTCCGCCGCAGTCCCTCGCCGTCCTGCCAGGACTTTCGTTCAGCCACGGCCGCCAACTGCCTCCGCGTCCCCCGTCCGCTTGGGCCTGCGCGCCCGCGCCCGCGCCCCCGACCCCGCTCACGCGGCCCCGCCCCGCGCGACTCTCCGGCAGCAGACAAGCAGGCGCGCGCGCACTTACCTCCCACGCCCCCTGCTGCCAAGCCCGGGACGGCCCCGCCCGGCCCCGCCTCCGCACGTGACGCCACTGGCGCGTGGGGCCTGCGCTTGCGCGGACACGCCCCGCTTCCTCCTCTTCCCCCCCCCCCCGGGGCCCCGCCTCCCCTTTCCTCCCTCGCTTTACGGCCGTGCTAAGACCTCTTCGTTAGAGTCTCTCCGCTTCTAGATAGAAATGTCGTAAGGCTGGAGAGGCAAACTCTGAGTTTGCGACCTTAGGTCTCACTTTCCGGCCAGTCCAAGAGATCCCTGAAGGCTGGTTGGGTTGGTGAGGCCTGAGGAATAGGTAAGAAGCCTCCTCCCTACTTGGGTTTGTCTCAGTTTGTGGAGACAGTGGGTCGCTTTGCGGTCCACGCAGACTCTATCTAGCCCCTTCCCCTTTCTGCGGCTGGATTCTCAGCGCCGCCCCTTTGCACACACGCACGCCCCTCCCCCCGCTTGTCCCCGCCCCCGAGTCCAAGTATTTCTTTCCATTCATTCCACAGACTTTTCACTGAGTTGCTTCTGTACTGTAAGCCCCAGAATGTCAGCAGGAATGATATAATCTCAGTTTTTCGATATAGGAAACATCCTATCCTCTGTGATATAGGAAACAAAGAATCCGCAATCGTAACACAGTAGAATAACACGGGATGATCTGAACACACACGGGGGCGGTCCATTGATTGCAGGGGAGGACTTTTCCCAAATGACTTTCAGGCCTGTTGAGAACTTGTGTTAGAACCTGTAACTGGTCAGAAAAAATGAGAGTAGTACCATGGCCATGAGATTGGCAGTACAAAAAAGCATGTGACGGCGACCTAGAAGAGCAAAAAGTAAGAGATTGCCATATAAACCGCACAGGTAGACTTCTGATTAAAACAACCAGACTAGGTGGCGAGTTTAAGACCAGCCTGGAGTAAATAGCAAAATCTTGATCACAAAAAAAAAGAAAGAAAGAAAGAAAGAAAGAAAGAAAGAAAGAAAGAAAGAAAAAACTTACTAGAACGAGTGAGGGAAATGAAGAACCAGATGTAGGTGCAAAGACTGCCTTAAAAGATGACAGGCTCCCCGAGTTGCCTGGCCTGTAATCCCAGCTCCTGAAAGAATAAGAATAAGGCAGTTGGGTTGTCAAATGGGAAGCCAGGCTAAGCCAATTAAAAAAAAAAAAAAAAAAAAAAGGCAGACGTGGTGGAACGTCCTTACATTTGGGAACAGGCAGGTCAGCCTGGTCTGACTAGGTAGTTTCAGATTAGCGGGGATACACAGTGAAACCCTGTCTCAAAAACTAGAATAGTTTAGCTCAGTTACTAAAACAAGCGCTAGGCTCTGTCTGGGTCGGTCTTTACTGGGGGTGAAGGTTTGACATGGAGCCTGAAAGTAAATGATAGAAGGGTAGAGAATAGCAGTAGTGCACGAGCCAGTCCATTAGAATCACCTGGAATGCTTTTTTTTTTTAAGTAAAACTAATGCTATTTCCTCCCCCCCCCCCTCCCCATTAAACTAATGTTCACTGGGTGACTAACAATAAGGGTAAAGTAGTGATGAGAACTGGGAATAGACAAGAAGTTGAGGGAGTTGATTTCGCAAGCTTAAAGTTGGAATCTTCTGACAAAGAGCTGAAGATAAGATGAGGAGCTTGAGCAGAATGTTGAATGAATTAACTGCTCTGGGCACAGAGCAAATGGAAGCCCCTGCTGCCTTTCCAGTCAACACTGTTCCACGGGAGGGGGAGGGGAAGGCAGGAAGTTTGCACCTAGTGCTTTGTGCCTGCTAGACAGAGCTCTACCACTGAACCAACCCTCTTTCTGCTCCTTGCTTTTGGTTTTGGTAACAGGGCAGGCATACCTTGAAACTGTCCTTTAGCCTAGTCAGGCCTTAAACTTTCAGATCCTCCCTGCATCGGCCCCAGTTCTGCTTCCCATCCCCAAACCTAATTAGATCCACTTCAGTTACTGCCCCTTCCTCTTCCTGGCAACCGGGTTTTATAAGCTATGCCCAGTCTTTTGTTTTTCAAGACAGGGTTTCTTTATGTGGCCTTGGTGGTCCTAGAACTAACTATAGACCAGGTTGGCCTTGAACTCACAGATCTGCCTGCGTCTGCCTCCCTAGTGTTGGAATTAAAAGGCTTGTGCCACCACCGATCTGGTGCTGTGTCCAGTTTTAGAGCTCAAGAACCATCCACATTTTTAGCCACTCCCCGTAGACATTTCTGTATACTCTGCCTTGACAACTCTAAGTGTCTTGCTCATTTACTAATCATTGAAGTTAAGAACAAGATATAAAGATATTTAAAACACAGCCCTCTTAGAATTATAGGATTGGGGTAAACAGACTTTTAAACAAAGAATAATAAACTTGGCAGTCAAAAAAGAGCTGTAGGAGGTAAAGCCCAAGAAAGCATGGCTGCTGTATATTAACTAGGGTTAATCAAAAAAAACCTGTCTGTCTGCCTCCAGATAAGAGTGATGTCTGATACGGCTACAGCAAAGTATGAAGTCTAGGGGTGGGGGAAAGATGAAGATGATAAAACATGTGAACATATTAGGAAGAGCCTTGAATTCCATGTTACAGGACTTAAGCTAGCTACTTTAAGCAATTTATAAATATAAATGGCAAAAGCTCTTAACCTCTTACAATCTAGATTCTGGGGTTGGGATTTAGCTCAGTGGTAGAGCACTTGCCTAGCAAGCACAAGGCCCTGGGTTCGGTCCTCAGCTCTGGGGGGAAAAAAAAAAAGACAAAAAATAAAAATAACAATCTAGATTCCTTTGGCAGTTTGGTCTATCAACTTTCAGAAAATTCATTTAAATGTATACAGTAAAATGCATAGAAATAAGAAGCCAATATTAAGTATTTAAACACCTTAAAATATGTAGTATAGTTACAGATGTACTTCTTTATGCATTAAGTAGCATGTAGCAACAAGCCTAATTATATAATGTCAAAGGAGTAATGAGTATAAATTATATTGAGATATCAGATTTTTAGTGACAAAGACAGAATGTTAATGTTAAAATGATTGCCTACTATTATTGAAGAAAATGCTAACTTTGAGCCAGAATTAATTGAAAATGAAGGTACATTTTTTTCCCAGTCCAAGGTCTTAGAACCCTTAAATTTTAATCACATCCTGCTCTTTGGATCCCCAGCTTCAGAATAACCCAGTGTAATAGTTTTAAGCAAGAATATGGCACATCAGATCCGTGTTTGGGAAAAATGATAGGTTAGGGTGAGGATAGAGAAGTGGTTACTTTTCTATTCCTTCTTTACCCCTGGGGCAACAACTAATCCAATAATAACCCACTGTTCCCTAATAGCCAGAACCTTCATTGGCAGTAAGCTTGTGGATACATATACATGTAATTGCAATTCTAGATATTTTTTCTGGAAGGCAAATTGGAGCTATTGTTGGAAAATAGTACGCTAAGCTGTAACTTCTTCATCTGGAAGATAGTGAGATGTTAAAGATTTGTAAGAATATGATTGTAGTTCTATTTGAAAAAAATTAATGCCTCGGTTAATTATAAAAAAAAGAGAAAGTAGAGTTGGGAGTGGTGGCAAAGGCTTTTAATCCCAGCACTTAGGAGACAAAGGTAGTTAGATCTCTGTGAGTTCAAGGCCAGCCTGATCTACAAAGCAGTGCAAGACAGCCAGGGCTATACATCAAGACCCTGTCTGGGAGTGGTAGGGTAGAAATGAAATGACTAACTAATTAACTAATTAAAAAAAAAATGCGTTGCCTCTCAAGGCTCAAGAAGGTATTGAAGTCTATACTTCCAGCAGTTGAAAGAGTTAAGCTGGAGGATCCTAGAGAGCTTAAGACCTGGGCCACATAGTGAGACTCTGTCAAAAGAAACAGAGACAGGAAGATGAACAGAAGGAAAGAAGCAAAACTAGATTGAAAAAAGTATATACCCAGTTTGGAGATCGACTGGTACTTTGTATGGTCAAGAGGTAAGCTCAGCGGTTAGTATTGTTAGTACTTCTGTGAAGTAATGACTTAGCCACATGCTCAGAGAGATTAATAATAGCTTTCTGATCAGATTTCATCTATACATGTGTGTAGTTCATTTTGGACTTGAAGTCAGGACACCTGTTGGTCATCTGCAGCCATACCACCCTCCACAAACCAGATCTTATCTGATCTCAGAAGCTAAGCAGGGTCTAACCTTGTTAGTAGTAAGATGGGAGGACACTTCTCTTCTTGCCAATCCTTTCAACACCTAAGGTAAGTAAAACTCATTAACAGAAAGATCCTCAAAGCACAGATAACCTCTCCTTCAGACACCAGTCAGTACTGGACAGTATACCAAATGACTGCTAAAATCCCAGTTAGTGTCCAAATTATGTGCTTCTCAAGTATAGTCAAATTATGAATGTGGGATTTCAGTATGGCTAATCACAGTGAGTAAAGTTCCTTAACTTCCAGAGCCAGGTTCTCTGAGAAGTCTTCTTCAGCATAACTAGCCTGGATTGACTCTGTCTACAGAGTTGCAGAAGCCATCTGGGTGGTGATGTAGTTCAACACAGACTAAAAACTCAAGCTCTATAGAGTATGAGGCTTGCCTCTCTGTCCCTTTGTGAGGTGAGGGATGGGAACAAGACCATCTGACAGCAGAAATAACACTAAAAGCTAATGAAGCTTTGTAGGAATTTTATTACATCAGAAAACTTCCACAAAGACCTTTCTATGACTTCCAATTAAATGGCTACTTCTCTCCTAATTATCTGTTATAAAGGTACTGCATCATATTCTGAGCACCAAGAACCCCTCAGTTGTCTCAGTCTTGGGTATCTGTAGTATAGGTTCAAACTCTTAATCCTACCCTCTCAGATAGCCAATGAGTAAAACCCTCTCACAGTGCTCAGATAAACTCAGTTCTTCCAAAACAGACTTGGGAAACTCTAGCCTTAGCTCATTTTCTCATGAGTATTTTTGTTTGTTTTTTTGTTTTGTTTTGTTTTGCTTATTTTTTTGAGACAGGGTTTCTCTGTATAGCTCTGGAGCATGTCCTGGAACTCACTCTGTAGACCAGGCTGGCCTCAAACTCACAAAGATCCACCTGCCTCTACCTCCCAAGTGCTGGGATTAAGGTGTACACCACCACTGGCCGGCACTCACCAGTATTTTTTGTAACAACTTTTGAGTTTACATTAGCAAATAAACTAAATAACTCAAAATATTTAGCCCTATTAATTTATGATTCAACCTTGATCCAATACTGTGTAAGTGGCTGGTTAGTTGGGGTTTGTCTGATTTTTTTTTAATTTATTTATTTATTTTTCTATTATTGGCTTGATACAGTGTAAATTCTTATCTTAATAGTGAAATGTTTCATTGAGACTTGCTCAGTAATTGAGTAAAACCAAAACTTATTATAAGCCACAGTCATCCTAGGGTCCCCCCTGCTGTATAGCTTCCCTGGTTCTGTGGGTTGTAATCTGATTGTTCTTTGCTTTATATGTAGAATCCACTTATGAGTGAGTACATACCATGTTTGCCCTTCTGGGTTTGGGTTACCTCACTCAGGATAATTTTTTTCTAGTTCCATCTATTTGCCTGCAGATTTCATACTGTCATTTTTTTTTTCTGCTGAGTAGTACACCATTGTGTATATGTACCACATTTTCTTTTCTTTTTTTTTTTTTTTTTCTTTTTTGGTTTTTCAAGACAGGGTTTCTCTGTGTAGCTTTGCGCCTTTCCTGGATCTCGCTCTGTAGACCAGGCTGGCCTCAAACTCACAGAGATCCTCCTGGCTCTGCCTCCCAAGTGCTGGGATTAAAGGCGTGAGCCACCACCGCCTGGCTGTACCACATTTTCTTAATCCATCCTTCAGTTGATGGGCATCTCAATTGCTTCCAGTTTCTGGCTATTACAAATAGTGCTGCTATGAACATAGTTGATTGAGCATGTATCTTTGTGGTATGATTGAGCATTCCTTGGGTATATGCCCAAGAGTGGTATGGCTGGGTCCTGAGGTAGATCGATTCCCAATTTTCTGAGAAACCACCATACTGATTTCCACAGTGGCTGTACAAGTTTGCCTTCCCACCAACAGTGGATGAGTGTTCCCTTTGCTCCACATCCTCTCCAACATTGACTGTCATTAGTGTTTTTGATCATAGCCATTCTGACGGTGTAAGGTGGTATCTCAGAGTCGTCTTGAGTTGCATTTCTCTGATGATTAAGGATGTTGAGCATTTCTTCAAGTGTCTCTCAGCCATTAGGGATTCTTCTTCTGTGAACTCTCTGTTTAGCTCTTTAGCCCATTTTTTTAATTAGATTGTTCAGTATTTTGATGTCTAGTTTCTTGAGTTCTTTATATACTTTGGAGATCAGTCCTCTGTCAGATGTGGGTTGGTGAAGATCTTTTCCCATTCTGTAGGCTGTCGCTTTGTCTTATTGACCCTATCTTTTGCCCTGCAAAAGCTTCTCAGTTTCAAGAGGTCCCATTTATTAATTGGTGTGCTCAGTGTCTGTGCTGCTGGTGTTATATTTAGGAAGTGTTCTTCTGTGCCAATGCATTCAAGACTACTTCCTACTTTCTCTTCTATTAAGTTTAGTGTAACTGGATTTATGTTGAGGTCTTTGATCCACTTGGACTTGAGTTTTGTGCATGGTGACAGATATGGATCTACTTGTAATCTTTTACATATTGACATCTAGTTATGCCAGCACCATTTGTTGAAGATACTTTCTTTTTTCCATTGTATAGTTTTGGCTTCTTTGTCAAAAATCAGGTGTTCATATGTGCGTGGATTAATGTCAGGGTCTTCAATTCGATTCCCTTGGTCTGTATGTCGGTTTTTATGCCAGTACCAAGCTGTTTTTATTACTATAGCTCTATAGTAGAGCTTGAGGTCAGGGATGGTGATGCCTCTGGAATTGGTCTATGCTTTGTTTTTATGTCAGGCTCACATTTTTTGCAGGTGTTTCTGTCATCCGCCTGCTTTGTAGTCTTAGGTTTATGTATTTGTTTTACTTATATAGGGAGGCCTCTTCTACAAGAATAAAAATTGCATTGGGGATTTGACTCAGTGTCAATCCTAGCAAGCGCAAGGCCCTGTTCGATCCTCAGCTCAAAAAATAAAAAAAAATAAAAAATAAAAATAAATAAAAATTATTTAGTGTTTATTTAGTGTTGTGTTTTACCAACACTACTTACCAAAAAAAGAGGGGCTGGAGAGATGGCTCAGCAGTTAAGAGCACTGGCTGCTCTTCCAGAGGATCCTAGGTCAATTCCCAGCACTCATATGGCAGCTCACAACTATCTATAACTCCAGTTCCAGGGGATCTGACACTTTCTCACCAACGCACATAAAATAAATTTTTTAAAAAAGAAGAAGGGGCTGGGGATTTAGCTCAGTGGTAGAGCACTTACTAGGCAAGTGCAAGGCCCTGGGTTGGGTCCTCAGCTCTAGGAAAAAAAAAAAAAAGACTAAAAAGAGAAGAAGAAAAGACTGATTGGGGGTGGCTCACGCTTTTAATCCCAGCACTCAGAGGCAGAGGCAGGCAGATCTCTGTGAGTTCAAGCAAGGCCATCCTGGTCTACACAGAGAGTTCCAGAACAGCCAGGGCTACTCAGAGAAACACTATAGCAAAAATAAATAAATAAATAAATAAATAAATAAACCAAAACAAAAGCAACAACAAGGGGGGGGGGGGGCAATAGGCTCATAAATTTGAATACTTGGTCCCAGTTGGTGAAACTGGAAAGAGTTAGGAAATGTGGCCCTGTTAAAAGAGGTGTGTCCCTGGGGTGGGCTTTGAGCTTTAAAAATCCCATGTCATTCACCGTTAGCTCTTTCTGCCTCATGGTTGTGTCTCAAGTAGTTTTCAGCTACTGTACCAGCACCGTGCTTCCTGGCCGGCTGCCATGCTCCCTGACTTGATAGTCATGGACTCTAACCATTTCAAACTATAGCTCTGAATCAAATCTGCTGTAAGTTTTATTGGTCATGGTATCTTATCACAGCATGAAAAAAGTGACTAAGATTGGTAATGCTTTTAGAACTTAATATTTTATGTTGGTTTTTTTCCAGTTGAAATGATTTTAAAGTTTTTAGGGGGCTAGTGAGTCACCATGAACACAGGCTAGAAATGAACTCATGATCCTTCTGCCTGTGAATCCTCAGTGCTAGAATTGTAGGCATGTGCTGCCACACCCTGCGGCTGAGGAACTTCTTTTTAATCATTTGAAGTCCAATTTTATTTTCTTCATCACCCTTACAGACCAGTTTACATTTTCAAGCTGAGTAAGAATGCCATCTTGGGCTGGGGAGATAGCTCAGTAAAGCACCTTCCACAGAAACACAAATACCTGAGTTCAAATCCCCAGCGCTAATGTAAAACAGCAGGCATGGTGGTGCACAGTGTAATCTAGCACTTGGTAAAAGTCAAAAGCTAGTTCTTGCTAGCCAGTCAATTTAGACAAGTCAGTGACCTCTAGGTTCAGTGAGAGATCCAATCCCAATAATAGGTGGCAAGCCATTGAGGAAAACACCCAACATTGACCTCTGCCCTCTACTTACACACATACATATGTGCACATACATACATAGACATGAACAGCACACATACATTTACTTACTGCTTAATCTTATTATCTTAAATGTAAAATTGTTCTTGTATTAATTTTTCATATTCCAAGAGGCCTATAGCTTGATAAAAAGGCTACATAAAATTAATTTAAGCCGGGCGGTGGTGGCAGCGCCAGGAGGATTTCTGTGAGTTCAAGGCCAGCCTGGTCTACAGAGAACAGGCACCAAAACTACACAAAGAAACCCTGTCTCAAAAAACCAAAAATTAATTAATTAATTAAGTTGCTAAACTGTCTAGGCTTGACTTGAACGTTCTCTATTGTTCAGGCAGGTCTTTAACTTACCTCTTGCCCCAGCCTCCAAGTTTCAGGAATTATAGGCCTGGACAACAAGGCCTAACTAGCCTATGCTATGTTAGCCATTGATGGCTATTTCTAGTTATGAAACAGCTAATGGAAAGCCTAAGTGTTAGAACAAATTCCAAAGGACCATCTGGTCTATGTCCCTGGTCCAAAGCATAACCAAGGGACAGGCAAGATGGTTCAACAAGTAAAGGCACTTGCCTCCAAGCCTGACTGCCTGACTCCCGAGAGTTGGCCTCACCTGACTTCCACATGCATGCCATGACATGCATAACCCAAAACACACACTAAATAATAAATGTAATTTAAATGTTTTTAAAGAAGTTAAGAGTGAAGGCTAAGCATGGGGGCACATGCCTTTAATCCCAGCATTTGGGAGGCAAAGGTAAATGTAATAGATGACAGAGGAATTGATTCAGCATCATTATCTCACCAAGAGGGTTTTCTGCTTTGAGAGTTGAGTCTATTGTAAAATAATAATGTAAGATAAATGTCATGTTAATTTCTAAATTAATTTTAATATTAAAAACATTTCCAGCTGGGTGGTGGTAGTACATTCATTTAGTCCTAGCACTCAGGAGGCAGATGCAGGTAGATCTCTGTGAGTTCGAGGACAGCCTGGTCTACAGAATGAGTTCCAGGACAGCCAAGGCTACTCAGAGAAACCCTGTCTCATAAAACAAAACAAAATAAAAAAATTTTCTTCGTGACAGTTTTGTGTTTCTAAGAAATTTTCAGAGTAGATTTCTCTACTTTACTGAGGTAAAATATCCACTTACTAAATTTCTCTGGTTTGTAAGACATTAGAAATATATGAATGACTCAGAGACAGAGGCAGGTGATCTCTGTGGGTTCGAGGCCAGCCTGGTCTACAAAATGAGTTCCAGGACAGACAGAACTGTTACACAGAAAAACCTTGTCTTGAAAAACAAAAACAAAGCAAAATAAAAATCTAGTCATGATATCTAGAACTTTCTACCTTAGCAATTTGTCTTTAAATGCTTGGGATGTAGAGGCAAGAGGATCAGCAATTCAATTTATTTATTTTATTAATTTTCTATGCATTAGTGTTTTGCCACGGGTTTTAGGTCCTGTCTTGGGGGGAAAAAAAAAGAGGAAATATCTAACTGGGAGAATAGAAACCAAAAAAAAAAAAGCTTAAACTTGATCTTTCTCTGAAAATATTACTGCTTATGCTGCTATGACAAGTCAGTTTGGCTTTGGATGATTCTTTTCTGGGAAATTGCAAATTGAATCACACATTACAAGGTGGACCTAATCTTTTTGTTTGGGTTTGTATTGGTTTGGTTTTTTGAGACAGAGTCTCTGTGTAGCCCTGGCTGTCCTGGAACTCATTCTATAGGCCAGGCTAGCCTCAGACTCAGAGATCTGCCTGTCTCTGCCTTATGAGTGCTAGAATTAAAGATGTGAGCCACCATAACCAGCTAGATGTAATCTTCTAATACTTGTAAACATCAACTTATTTTCAAATCTTATTGAACTGTCTCCCCTCCCCTGCCTCCAAATATATAAATTTTGATGGCATATTAGATATCTAGGAATACCTTATGTTGTAATTTTTATCTTAGTGATATTTCTTCTTGTTACAGTGACAAATATTTTATGATAAAAGTTGTCTGTTAATAGTCTCATTTTTCCTGGGTGGCAGTGGCACACTCAATCCAGGACAGGCACCAAAACTACACAGAAAAATCCTGTCTTGAAAAAAAATATATAGTCTCACTTTACAAAAGAGGAAATTGTGACTTAATAAAAGTAATTTATTGGGGGCTGGAGAGATGGCTCAGAGGTTAAGAGCACCGACTGCTCTTCCAAAGGTCCTGAGTTCAATTCCAAGCACCCACATGGTGGCTCACAACCATCTCTAATGAGATCTAGCACCCTCTTCTGTATACATAATAAGTAAATAAATCTTTTTTTTAAAAAAAAGTAATTTATTTATGGTTATATAACTGACAAGTAACAGAACCAAATGTGTTTAGGTTGAATGTTTAGAGTTCTTTTTTTAGCCAGGGTGGTTTAGCTTATGCCTAGTTTAGTTCCATTTTCATTAGAATTCAGGGAGTTAGGCTAACATAGTAACACTGTATATCTAATCAATCTTTGGTCTACATACTTGATGTTTTTAAATTTGTGTGTGTGTGTGTGTGTGTGTGTGTGTGTCTGTCTGTCTGTCTGTCTGTCTGTCTGTCTGTGTCTGCCTGTGCAGGTGTTTGAGGGTGAAGAGAAATGAGCATCAGATCCCTTGGAATTAAAGAAATTTGTGAGCTGCCCAGTGTGTGTGCTGGGTTCTGTACTCTAGTCCTCTGACAGAGTAGTAAGTGCTCTTAACTGCTGAACCATCTCTACAACTACCATACTGGGTGTTTCAAAACTCATACAAAACACAAAACCTTCCCCCGCATTTTTTGGTGCTGGGGACGAGACGCAGGGCTATGTACATGCTGGGCAAACATTCTGTCCCTAAGCTAATGCCCAGACCACAAAAACTTTTTGAGTGAAATGTGAGCTTCACTGGGTATGATAGCTCATGCTTGTAATACCATCACTCAGAAGGCTAAGGCAAGAGGGTCAGCCTAAGTTTGGTGCCATCTTAGGCTACATAAAACCTTGCCTCAACAAACCGATAAGTAAGTAAATAATAGGAAAAGCGTCTTTAAGTATGTAGAGACTCTTGAGTGTGACTGGAATGAAGGACTAGATGGAGTGTAAACCCAGGTTAGAAGATGATTAGACAGTAAGTGGTGACAGACTGAGCACTGTGGAGAGCCCTGTAGTCACTTCTTCCAAGGTGGGGCAGACTGTCGTCTGTTCAGGTGCTTTTCTTACAAGCTTCTATCCCTAACTGGCCATTAACTGAGGGTCACAGAGAACTAACAGACAGCTCAGATATTTACCAAGTTGTATCACCCCTATGCTGTAGTTATTGATGTTATAAACCAGTGGTTCTCAACCTTCCTAATGCTGCAACCCTTTAATACAGTTCCTCATGATGTGATGGTCCAACTATAAAATTATTTCATTGCTACTTCGTAACTATAATTTTGCTACTGTTATGAATTGTAATATAAATATCTGATATACATGATATCTGATACTTGACACCCCCCACAAAGTGGTTGCAACCCACAGGATGGTATAAAGGGAGCCATGTGTCCAGAAGCCTGGCTTGACATATGTGACTAGCCATTCCCCTTTCTAGTATGATTCTTTTAAGATGTGTGTGTGTGTGTGTGTGTGTGTGTGTGTGTGTGTGTGTGTGTGTGTGCGCGCGCACGCATGTGTTATGAGCCACCATGTGGATGCTAGGAACTGAACTCAGGACCTCTGGAAGAATAGCCAGTGCTCTTAACAGTTCAGCCATCTCTCCAGGCCAATAAGATATTCTTATATCAAGTCCAAGTTCTTAGCCTCCACCAACTTGCACTTGCTGAACTAACTACACGGTCATTTATTGTCAGGCTTAATTGGTTTGTTTGGTTTGTTTTCTGAGACAGGGTTTCTCAGAGTAGCCCTGGCTGTCCTTGAAGTTGCTTTGTAAACCAGGCTAGCCTCAAACTCACAGAGATCTGCCTGCCTCTGCCAACCAAAGGGTTAGGTTAAAGGTTCAGGCTTAATATTAAAAGGATCATTTTTTTTAAAACAATCTTATTTGAACGTTTACTTCTGTCATAAAGATGGTGTGGAACATACAAATTATGGTGTCATGTTTTCTTTTATGAAAATCTCTTGAGAAAAAAATATCAAAGGCCTGAAGTGGTACCTAATGCTAATAATCCCAATTCATGGGAGGCTGAGATGGGATTATTGTGAGTTTGAAGCCAGCATGGGCTACATAGCAAGTTCCAGGACATCCTGGGTTACAATGTTATATTCTGACTCAAAACATAAAACAACAATAATACCAAACTATTAGATATTAATACAAGGAATGTTGTTACCTCTTCTGAGTAAGCATTTTCTTTTTACCTTATGAACATTGTGAATATTTAACTTAACTCTCTGGTTAGCTGCCAAAAATCTTAGCGCCAAGTCTGTGGCTTACCCATAACCAATGTGCTCTATGCCTCGTTAACTTCACTCCTGACTCCAGTTTGTCTGAACTCTAGTTATTTTTTTTCTCCCCCCCCACCCCCACCCCCTGGTTCTCCTGCTTCTTTGCTAGGTGTAGAAGCCAGGGGTTTGTTTGCACATGGCAGGCAGGTGCACTACCACCAAGCTGCTCTCCTGGCAATGGTAGTCATCCTTAGTAAAAACTTCATTCATACTTAGAAGGCCAATGAAGGAGGATTGCTGTACACTTCAGGCCAGCCTGATACACATAGCAAGTTCTACCCAGGGCTACTTAGGAAGAAAGACTTTGTCTCACAGTATTTTTTTAATCTCTTATTTCATGGCATTCTGTGTATACAAAAATACATGTAGTTTCTCATAAGCAGCCTTATAATGTTTTTTAAGTTGTATGATTATCACATGTTGTGTGTATATAAAACTGTCTTGTACACATCATTAATCACCTCATTTTACTTTAACATTTTTTCTTGGAAGGTATTTTTTGTGTACAGCTTTTTATTGGTTTGGTTTGGTTTGGTTTGGTTTGGTTTGGTTTGGTTTGGTTTGGTTTATCAAGACAGGGTTTCTCAGGGTTGGAGAGATGGCTCAGAGGTTAAGAGCACTGACTGCTCTTCCAGAGGTCCTGAGTTCAATTCCCAGCACCCACATGGTGGCTCACAACCATCTCTAATGAGATCTGGCACACGCTTCTGTATACGTAATAAATAAATCTAAAAAAAAAAAAAAAAAAAAAAAACAGGGTTTCTCTGTATAGCCCTGACTGTCCTGGAACTGGTTCTGTAGATCATGCTGGTCTCAAACTCAGAGATCCGCCTGCCTTTGCCTCCTGAATGCTGTGACAAAAGGTGTGCGCCACTCTGCCCAACTTTGTGTACAGTTTTGTATGGTTTGATTACATTAAATTGGTTATATCAAATTTGTATGGCTTTAGTAGTATAACCAAACAATAAAAATACTTGATCTAATAGTTAGAATTGGTTGAATTGGCATCCTCATTGTGTGCTCTTCTGTTACACTTTGTTTTGTTCTTTCACTCTGCCTGTGCTCCTTTTCCTGACCTGTAGTTTTAGAAGTTCTGGTGAGTGGTCAGGCTAGTGCACAGGAGTTAGCTGTTACCTCAGTTGAGTCTGTAGGCTCAAGTAAGCCATCTTGTACACCTGCAGATTTGCCTGTTAGCACAACCTTGATTGTGGATATTAATCCCATAAGACACCTTGTCTGTGTTTCCTCTAAGTTAACCAACCTGTTATTTTAACAAATGAATGGGAATGGGTATTTTGTTTCCAGCCCTTATTTGCTGTAATTGGTTTGTAGTGCTAGTCGGATTTTCTGATTATATCTATATCATCTAGTTGATAGCATGAATATTATGTGTATGCTTTTTTTAACTCTTTAAATTCTGGGCTTATTTGATGCACACCTTTAATCCTAGTACTCAGGGGCCTAGGCAGACAGATTTGTTTGAGTTCAAAGCACACCTGGTTTACATAGTGAATTCCAGGCCAACCAAGTCTATATAGTGAGAGCTTGTCTCAAATAAATAAACTCTTTAATTATCTTCAAGGAAATTTATTTGGCCAACTTTGCAGAGTTATGTATTGGTCTTTTTAAAGATGCTTTTTTAACCAGTGACCAAAACCAAGACAGTGGGCTAGCAATATAGATTATCAGGAAAAGGCACTTTTCTGTGCAAGCCTGGTCACCTGAGTTCCATGCCCTAAACCCGCAAAATGGAAGGAGAAAGTTTACTCCAGCAGGTTGTCCCCTGATGGCCACACGTGCATCATGGCATACACATCCAAATACACACACAATAAATGTAAATTTTTAAAAAATAACAAGGACAAAATCATTTAATTCATTGATCAAAATGATAGTAGCAAAGCAGTGCTAAAACTAATGCTCAAGCCTGGAATCCTGATTCTTCTGCCAATATGTATCAATGTCAAAAGAACTTCTGACAGACATTGTAAGCATTGCATGACATAATCTTTATCCCACCCTTTGAAGTTTAAATATGGGAAATGAGTAAAAACATCACTCATGCATAAAGCTGAGCAGATTTAGGGATAGATTTCATTTGTGTTACTTTATCTGCATGATTTTCTGTTCTTGAAATTCCCACACCTTTTGTTGTTGTTGTTGTTGTTGTTTGTTGTTGTTGTTTTCGAGACAGGGTTTCTCTCTGTGTAGTTTTGGAGCCTGTCCTGGAACTCACTCTGTAGACCAGGCTGGCCTCGAACTCACAGAGATCCGCCTGCCTCTGCCTCCCAAGTGCTGGGATTACAGGCGTGCGCCACCACCGCCCAGCTCCCACACCTCTTAACTGCAGCTCTCACCGCTGTCATTTTCTATTGTGGAAGGAGGAAGAAATATTCCCTTATCTCTTTAAAATTAATGTTGTAATGGAAGCTATTTCTTTTGTTAATTAGTAACCTTTTTCTCCAGACGCTTTGAATTCATCTTTAATCTAAAAACAACTTGTTGTTCTCATGTATTATCATGTTGAGACAGAGTCTCATGTAGCTTGAGCAGACCTCAGACGTGTGGCTTAGACTAACCGTGAACTCCTGGCCTCCTGCTTCTCCCTCTCAAATGTAGGGGTCATGAGCACGCACCACCACACCTAGCCATACATATTCACTAGAGTTAAAATGTGTTTACTGCTGTGATTTTTGGCAAAACATCAGCTCTAATTTTAACCAATGTCTACATTTAAATATAAAATTAAAATTCTATACTGTCTCTGAAACTTTTCATTTTTCATTCTGATTGTTCATATCCAGGACATAAGCTAAAGTTTCTTTAGTGGTGTTTTGTTTTGTTTTGTTGTGTTGTGTTGTGTTTTGGTGTGTGTGTGTGTGTGTGTGTGTGTGTGTGTGTGTGTGTGTTTGTGTGTTTAGTTTAATTTTTCAAGACAGGATTTCTCTGCATATCCCTGGCTGTCCTGGAACTCACTCTGTAGACCAGGCTAGCCTTGAACTCAGAGATCTGCCTGCCTATGCCTCCCAAGTGCTGGGATTAAAGGTGTGTGCCACAACCACCCAGCTTTAGTGTTTTATGATGTCAGCATTGTTGGAAATTATTGACAAAGACTTTATAATTATATGTCATCTTACCAGTAATACTGTAAGAGTAGCTACTGTTTTATAACTTAATATCATATTCAACATAAATACTGTCTTCTGACTCTCCTTCAGCTTCTGGGATTTCTGAGAAGCCCTGCTCAATACAACATGGACCCTGTAGTCTTGAGTTATATGGACAGTCTACTTCGACAGTCAGATGTCTCACTATTGGATCCTCCAAGCTGGCTCAATGACCATATTATTGGGTTTGCCTTCGAATACTTCGCCAATAGTCAGTTTCATGATTGCTCGGACCATGTCTGCTTCATCAGCCCTGAAGTCACCCAATTCATTAAGTGCACCAGCAACCCTGCAGAAATTGCCATGTTCCTTGAACCCCTAGATCTTCTGCACAAGAGAGTTGTATTTTTAGCCATCAATGATAATTCCAACCAGGCAGCTGGGGGTACCCACTGGAGTTTGTTGGTTTATCTCCAGGATGAAAATAGCTTCTTTCATTATGATTCCCATAGCAGAAGCAACTCAATCCATGCAAAACAGGTAGCAGAGAAACTGAAAGCCTTCTTAGGGAGTAAAGGAGACAAGCTGGTCTTTGTGGAAGAGAAAGCCCCAGCTCAACAAAACAGCTATGACTGTGGGATGTACGTGATATGTAACACTGAGGCCTTGTGTCAGAACTTCTTCAGACAACAGCCAGAATCCCCACTGCAGCTACTCACCCCGACATACATCACAAAGAAGAGGGGAGAATGGAAAGATCTAATCGCCAGGCTTGCTAAAAAGAAAAAGAAGTAGCTACTAAAGAATGCCTGTGATGTTTGAAGTCTCCTCTTTCTGCCCTTCCCTATGGTGACAGCCTCAGTGCCTGGGGGACCACTAGATGAAACTTTACTATTCCTACTTCTTCGTTGTCTTGAAAACAATGTCTTCCTCTGCATTATCTGAGTGGGATGTTTCACTTTAACCCTGAGGAGAGCAGTAAGTTCTCTGAAAACATCTTAAACTTATGTACCAAAACCTTAAAAAAAAAAAGAGAAGAAGAGAGGAAAAAAAACTCCATTAAACAGTTTCAAATAAGAGTCTTCTGTACTTGTTGCTTTCCCTTTGGTCCTACCCCACCCCCCATTGGCTCATTCTAAAGGAAAAGCAGTGTTCCAAAGCAAATCTATGACATACGGAATCTCAAGACATGCACGAAGAAGTCAGCAGCAGAAGCAGAATCTTGTTGCACACCCATATGAGAGTGTCTCGCTAGAAGTGGATCATGACCTAACTCCATTTAGGGCCTTCATATTATAAAAATAAGGCATTCTCTGATGCAAAGGCTTTTCCATCTGCAAATATTTAATAAAGATGAATTTAGCCCACCTTCATCTGATTCCTGGAATGCTTTAAGAAAGGGAAGCTTCATTAAAATTAATGACTGTGGGCTGGGGACATACTGCAGAGGTGATAGAGCACCTGCTGTGGTGTTCAGGAAGCCCTGGATTCAGTCTCAACCTGCAACAAGTTTTTTTTAATTAATTTATTTTTTTAATTAAACGTATGATATTAATTAATTACACTCATTAATTATATTTGTGGTATTCATTGATTATATTCACAGTACTCATCCAATAACTATATTTATGATATTCGTTAATTACATTAATTGTATTGATTTATTACATTCGTTATATTATGTCCTGATATCACTGTCCGTTTGTGGGGCTTTTCCATCACACAAAACAGAGATCCTGTACTTAAAGAATCATTGCTCCAGAGAAACCCTGTCTCGAAAAAAAAAAAATCATTGCTCTATATTCCTTTCTTCATCTTGAGATAACATCTAATCTTTCTGTCTCTATGAATTTGTATATTCTATATATTTCATGTAATACAATTCTATAGTATTTGCCCTTTTTGAATGTAAAAACATTTTATGTACAACTGCAGGAGAAATAATACATAGATAACTTGAACATAAAAACAGGCTATAATTCAAAAGTCCAGGGTTATTTGAAACTGGAAAATACTTTCTCTGTAGAAAATAGTAAAAATGATAACATTTCCCATAAGCCCTTTTAAACCAAATAATAGCTAAATTATACATATAAATATTGATTAGATTCTGGGATACAGAAAAAATCCTATCTTCATCTGTTCAGAGAGCTGTTTTAAGTGTGTAAGTGAGATTCCTCTTCATCTCCCCTTCTCTGTTAGATTTACAGCAGACATTTTTCTATAGGCTAATATATAATCTTAAAAAGATCTTAGTCTCCCCTCCTGAAAGTACAGCCAGCATTTTCTTTCATTAGCTTGATACAGTATAAATTCTTATCCTAATAGTGAAATGTTTCACTAAAGCTTGCCCAGGGATTGGGCACAACCAAAACTTATTATAAACCAGAGTGATCCTAGGGTCCCCCCTGCTAGGTAGCCTTCCTGGATCTGTGGGCCTGCAACAAATTTAAAACACACACATGCTGGGCGGTGGTGGCACACGCCTTTAATCCCAGCACTCAAGAGGCAGCGAGATAGGTGGATCTCTGTGAGTTTGAGGCCAGCCTGGTCTACAGAGTGAGATCTAGGATGGGCACCAAAACTACAAAGAGAAACCCTGTCTTGAAAAAAAAACAAAAAAAACAAAAACCCATTGTGGTGTGTGGTGTATCTCTTGGTTGACTCGGGGAGTGAGTGAATTGGCTACTCTAGATTAATAATGACTTTTCTTTGCCTTGTCTGCTAGGCATGCACAAGTCCCCTCTTATTGAACATGCTTTGTTTCTAAAACTCATAGTTGATAACTAAGATTAGCTGTTATTTCAGACATGGTTCTACTTTTTGGTAGCTATAGCTTTTATACTAATCTGGCAAAATTTTTTCAGTTACGGTATGGTAATCTCCAGACTATTAATGATATTCTAGTCAGTTTATTTTTTAAATATAAAGGAAGAAAAGTTAACTTTCTCAAACTTAATTGAAAATGCTGACAGTATAATTTTTGAAATGTGGAACCAAGACTAAAAAGAAATAGTGTCCCCCACAACACTATTGACATTTTTTTCATTTATTTCAAATAATTTACACAAAAATTTGGGGACACATTAATTAGGTCACTGGTGACAATTTGCAATGCATAGAGGATGTAAAAACCAAAGATGTGGGTACTGGAGGGCTGTCTCAGCGGTTACGAGCACTTGACTGGGACAGGCGGTGGTGGCGCACGCCTGTAATCCCAGCACTCGGGAGGCAGAGGCAGGTGGATCTCTGTGGGTTCCAGGCCAGCCTGGGCTACAGAGCTAGTCCAGGACAGGCTCCAAAGCTACAGAGAAACACTGTCTCGGGGGAAAAAAAAGCACTTGACTGTTCTTCCAAACGTCCTGAGTTCTATTCCCAGCCAGCCACATGGTGGCTCACAGTCATCTGTAGTGGGATCAGATTCCTTCTTCTGGTGTGCATGAAGACAGAGCACTCATACATAAAATACACGAATAAATAAATCTTAAAAAAAAAAAATGTGATTCACCCACTGAAACTGATTTCAGCTACTTCTCTCTAACCCTGACCCCAGCCTTTATGGCCCAAAATAACCTCGCCAGTCAGCAACCACAGAGGTGGTAACTCAGTTCCCTGGAGCCAGGAAGGGGAAGATGGCAAAAGTGTAAGAGCACAGGCTACATCAACAGGCTTCAGTGAATGAGAGCTGAAACAAGTTAGAAAAAGAAAACCCATTTCAAGTTAGTATGTTTCAAACCAAAAGACTTCAGGGAGATAGGAGGCAGGAAAGACGTTAGGAACTGGCAGGGAGCCATAGATGAAACCCAGAGAAGGGACAGGACAGCAAGTGCAGGTTGTGATAAGCCACCAGTGCGAGAGGCAGCAAAGCAGTATCGTTTCAGTGGCTGTTGACGTAGGCAGCTGATCAGACCATCAAAGAGTCAGTCAGCCCTCTCTAGGGAAAGTTGCCTTTCTGATAATGCAAAGTATGCTTGTTTGCTTAAATGTCAGACTGTCTCCCATTTAAAAACTAATGCATATGAGAGCAGTCTTGACTAATTCCCTAAAGTTTGTCCCAGAAATGAATCCTTTTTTAACTAAGCTATTAAGTCTTTATTTAAAAGTATTTATTTAAAAATACAAGGGGCCGTTAGGGTGTTTCTCTAACGGTCATGCTGGAACTCTCATCCAGTAACTGATGGAAGTGGATGCAGAGATCCTCTGCTGGGCCCCAGGTGGAGCTCCAGGAGTCCAATTGTCGAGAAAGAGGAGGGACTGTAAGAGTGTGAATTGTTGAGACCAAGATTGGAAGAGCACAGAGACAAATAGCCAAACGAATGAAGCACATGAATTATGAGCCAGGGGCTGCGGAGCCCCCAGCTGGATCAGGCCCTCTGGATAAGTGAGACAATTGAATAGCTTGAACTGTTGTCTTTGTAAGTTGTCCTCTGTCTTCCACAAGTACATAATGACATGCATATATATAAATAAATAAGTGGCCAGGCAGTGGTGGTGCACGCCTGTAATCCTAGCACTTGGGAAGCAGAGGCAGGTGGATCTGTGAGTTTGAGGCCAGCCTGGGCTACAGAGTGAGATCCAGGACAGGCACAAATACTACACAGAGAAACCCTGTCTCAACAAAAAAACAAAAAAGTTTAGTAAAATCTTTAGTATATCATTTGAAAATGTTGGCATTGTAAATAACAAATTTTGAGTTGACATGTAGTATTTCACTAGATACTAGTATAGTCTCTTAGGTTATGCACCTGCTTAACCATACACAATGTAATACTAATAATACTACACTACTAATAATATAAATATATTATACTATTAATACAATACTATTTTGATTTCAAATATCCTATTTGTTGCCCCATAAATATATTCATATATGTCCAACCTGGGTCCCAATATGGAATTGAGAGGTTATCACATATAAACCCCTCATTAGCTAGTAGTATATGCACATGCACACACATATATGCACTGTATCAACAGACTTTCTATTTGTTGATGTCTACATAAATACATCCACCCTCATTAGCTAGGATGTTGAAGTTCATAAACACTGATTCTGACTGAAAAAGAATAATTTAAAAATAATATTAAGTGTATTAAGTAATTACTAAGTGTATTATAGTTCTGGTATACACTTTATTAATTTTTTTTTTCAGAGCTGAGGACCGAACCCAGGGCCTTGCGCTTGCTAGGCAAGCACTCTACCACGGAGCTAAATCCCCAACCCCTATATACTTTATTTCTACTATACTACAGATGTCTTTTAAATAGTCTTGCTTTATAGTCCAGGCTATCCTCAAACTTGTCATTCTCCTGCCTCAGCCTACTATGTGCTAGGATTATGAATGTGCAACACCACAGCCAGCTGATGCTCTAAGTTTTACAATCTTCATATTGATGATATGTCTTTTTGGGGGGGGGGTTTTCGAGACAGAGTTTCTCTGTAGCTTTGGAGTCTGTCCTGGACTAGCTCTGTAGACCAGGCTGGCCTTGAACTCACAGAGATCCACCTGCCTCTGCCTCCCGAGTGCTGGGATTACAGGCATGCGCTGCTGCCGCCGCCACCACCACCACCACCACCTGGCGATGGTATGTCTTAATAATAGTCATTCTATTTAAATGGCAAAGTAGAACTTCTCAGCTACATAGTTACTTACGCTGAAATTTTTATTTTTTCCCTTTCATCACATATAAACTAATTGGAGTGGAGTGTGCTTGCTGCATAGCATAAAGACCTAAATTTGGATCCCTAGTATAAAAACCCAAGTATGGTGGTGCACATTTGTCATCCCAGTGCTGGAGAGGTGGAGAAGGGAGAGCCCTGGACGGTGGCTAACAAACAGTTTAGCCACTGGGTGAGCTCCAAGGTCAGTGAGAGGCCAAGTCTTAAAAAATAAGATGGAGCCAGATATGGTGATGCACACACCTTTAATCCCACACTTGGGAGGCAGAGGCAGGTGGATCTCTGTGAGTTTGAGGCCTGCACAGAGAAACAGTCTGGTCTTCTCAGAGAAACTCTGTCTTGAAAAGAAATAGCCAGGCAGTGGTGGTGCACACCTTTAATCCCAGCACTCTTGAGGCAGAGGCAGGTGGATCTCTGTGAATTCAAGGCCAGTCTAGTCTATAGAAATAGATCCAGGACAGGCACCAAAACTACACAGAGAAACCCTGTATCGAAAAATAAAAAAAAAAAAGAAAAAAGAAATAAAATAAAATAAAGATGGAAGTGACAGAGGAAGACATCCAGTATTGACTCTGTCCTCCAAACATGCAAATATAGGAATGCATACACATACACACACACACACACACACACACACACACACACACACACACACACATTTCTATATATACAAAATAATTAGAGTGTATGCTGTGGGGTTAGAGCAATGAATTCTTTAATCAAATCTAAGCTCTCTTGGTTTTAAACATTTTTAAATTGTTTTAACTTTATTATTTTCATGTGCATGAATATTTTGCCTGCATGTATGCATGTGCACTATATGCGTGCTTGAGGTCAGAAGAGAGTTTGGATCCTTTGGAACTGAATTATAGTGGCTGAGTTACTGTCCGTGAGCCACCGTGTGGGTGCTGGAAACTGATCCTTGGTCCCTCTGCAAGAGCAACAAGGGCTCTTGACTGCTGAACCTTGTCTCCAGCCCCAGTTATCCTGTGTGTGTGTGTGTGTGTGTGTGTGTGTACCGGAAGTTGAACCCTGAGCCTCACACATCCTTGACTGTACAGGCTGGGCTACACCTTCAGCTTTATTGTTTAGTTTTTCACTTTGGGGAATTTTTGTTTGTTTTGTTTTGTTTTTCGAGACTTGGTTTCTCTGTGTAGCCCAGGCTGTCCTAGAAACTCAGAAATCCACCTGCCTCTGCCTCCAAGTGCTGAGATTAAAGGTGTGCACCACCACAACTGGCTTTTTTTTTTTTTTTAAGACAAATTCTCACAACACTAGCTTTTCTGGAACTCACTATTTAGACCTAGCTGGCTTTGAACTCACACAGATCCATCTACTTCTGCCTCCTAAATGCTGTGGTTACTTTTTTTCCCCTGAGGTTTCACTTTGTAGTCCAGGCTAGCCTAAAGCTCACTATGTAGCTAGTGCTGGCCCCTGGACCTTGCAGCAGTTCTCTGGCCTCAGGCCCCAAATTCTGGGATTTGAGAGTGAAGCCACCATGCCTAGCTCATAAATTTATAAATAACCTCAGGTAAATTCAAGATTCAGGGCTTCATCTGTGGAGCAAAGCTAGTCTGTTTAAGTAGGTAGCATGAGGATTGAATAGCAGTGTGAGGCCTATGACAGACACTAAACGTTATTTCCCTCTGCCCTCCCATCTACTTGCATTGGTTTTAGCCAGGCATGGTGGCTCAGACCTCTAATCCCAGCTATTCAAGAATCTGAAACAGGTGTGTAAATACAAGGCCAGCCTGGGCAACTAACTCATCAAGAACTTGTCTCAAAATAAAAAAGTAAAAAGGGCCTGTGTAGTGGTAGCACACCTTTAATTGCAGCATTCAGGAGGTAGAGGGAGGCTGATCTCCAAGTTCAAAGCCAGCCTGGTCTACAGAGCAAGATCCAGGACAGCCAGAGCTACACAGAGAAACCCTGTCTCAAAAAATCAAAATTAAAAAGTGAAAAGGGTTTGGGGATATAATTCAGTGGTAGAGTGCCTGTATAACATGCACAGAGGCCTGAATTTAGTCCCTAGTTTCACACCATACAAACAAAATTAATGTTAGATTGCCATGTGGTTATAAGTAGTCTGATGAGATGGATGAGGTGGGCTCTCAGGAGACAGGTGGATCTGTGAATTCTCAGCAAGCCAGGAATACATAGTGAGACCCTGTCTGAACAACAACAAGCCTGATAGATATTATAAGCCTGATGAATACAAACAAGAAACTTATTCAAGGGTGGTAAATACCAACAAATAACCTACATGGCATTCTATGTTATACAGTTAAATACTTTAGATGTGCATACAAATACATGTGCTATATATTGCTATATTTTAAAGTACTAGATACATTATATATTTTATACATATGTAGTCATTTTTTATTGTTGTGTTTTGTTTTGTTTTGTTTAGGAGCAGGGTAGTCTCTCAAACTATCTCAACTAGCCCAGGCTAGCCTCCAACTTGATAAGTAGTTAGACCTTGAACTTCTTCTGATCCTGAGGCCTCCGCCTCTAGAGGGCTGAGTTTACAGGTGATACGCCACCACTCCTGGCTATTCTCATTTAGTCTTGTGGTTTTTCTAGTTGGTATTACTCATCCCATTTTATAATCAACTCAGAGAATATCAATCTCGTGGCCTCGGTCTCTTCACATTCTTTGCACCAGTCCCTCCCCACCCCAGAAAACAGTGGCGACTAGTCCTTGCTTGAACATTTTCCAATGCAACCTTGCTTTCCTTCTGGATTTGACATATTCTGCTGGTGTGCTGCAGAAGCCAGCAGTAACTGCCATATAACTGTTAAGCAGCAGAACCTGAATAGTAACTGGCTTTGTTTTATACATTAGGTCATCTTTGGACCAACTCCTGAAGTCAATGTACTGATCTGAGGTTCTGAAAATGCCCTACAGTGCACTTCCTAGTTAAATGGCCTTTCATATTCTTATATATGAAAGATGGGGAATAAATATGTCAAAAAATCAGGACTAAGCAAAGACAAAATGGTTCCATACAACATAGGGCAAATTAGTCACTAAGTTCCAACATGAGGCTGAATTTCCCCCAAGGAAAATGAAGAGTTAAATGTCCTGAAATCAAATGTTCTTGGGGCTGGAGAGATGGCTCAGGGTTAGAAGCACTGACCGCTCTTTCTTGCAGAGGACCTGAGTTTGGTTCCCAGCTTCCACATGGTGGCTCACAACCATTGGTTACTCCAGCTCCAAGAATCTGGCACTCTGTTCTGAATTCTGCTGGCACCAGGCACACCTGAGGTACATATACATATATACTGGCAACAGAAAAAAATTGTCCTTGAGTAAGAGGCAACTAACATGTCTGTGTGTCAGAGGACATGGCAGCAGTCTTCAAGGCCCATAGTAGGAATGAGGTTTTATGCTGGAAAAAAATTACTCTTCAATCCTGTGGTTTGTGTTAAAAGACAAGATAAGGGCAGCTCTCAGGATCGATTTTCTTCACATACTAGCACCTAGCAGTGCATGTGGAGGACAGGCCCTTTCCCCACAGTGCAAGCCCAGACAAGCCTTCGGAACCAGTTCTGAACTAGGCTCTGCTTTCCCAGCCAGCCTGTACTCTGCTCTGCACAGCACCTCACTCATCTTCACCCTCCACGCCCCTCACCTCTGGTCCCCTACTTCAAAAGAAGCTTGGGCGCCAACAGAAAGGGGCTTCCCTGATACCAAATCCTCAACCCCCTGAGGCTATATGCAGAGCCTTCAGGTCCTCAGAGCCCAGGCTTATCTCCATCTGGGGACAGGGACCTTGTGCAGACAGTTCTTTCAGACACATATCATTGCCCTTCACTGGCTCCTGGCCAACGGCTTTAAATGTATAAACTCGCTATTTTTCAAAATCCATAAAAGCATGTCTCCCTGTAAATACTGACTTGTTTCTTCCTCCTCTTCCCAGCCACATCCAAGGTGTCTACACTGGATTTGGTAACCACCTTCCACCCTCCCAGTTCTCACCCACTTTAATCTGGACTTTGTCCTTGTTCCTCCCCAGATCCCTCCAGTAAGATCACTAGTGGTTCTTATTTTATGAGCAGAGTAAGCAGTATTAAACCCTCCTTTCCAAACGGCTCTTCCTTTAACTGATGCAAGACCCGGTCTTCTCTCCTCTGGTCACTTTCTGAATTGCCAGATTCTTCTGCACACCCTGTATCCTCGGGGTTTAGTCCCACAGCCCGCTTCTCACTGCACACTTCCTGTGCTCTCCATTACCAAGACCAGTGGTAGATTTTAGTACATCAGACCTGTACTCCTCTTCCAAACTTCAGCCTGTATGTCCATGTGTCTGCTTCATGTCTTGACTTAAGGATGCCATGACACCCTCACATGCACCGAATCCCAGAGCTCACCTCATCTTTTCCCATCCAACCCGTTCCTCCCATTCTAGCCAGAAATGTTGGGGCCATCCTTGACTTTTTCTCTCACATACTCCACAGCCATCTGCCTTCTCATCCTGTTGAGTCTACGTTAACTATGCTTTAGTCCATGTATTTTTGTCTCTCTGTGTCTGTGTCTATCTCTGTGTGTCTGTATCTGTCTGTCTTTCACAGTGTGTCTGTCTGTCTGTCTCTCTCTCTCTCCCTCCATTCCAAACAACCACTCCCACACCAGGTGTGGTATCGAACACCTGTCATCTCAGCACTTGGAAAGCTGAGGTAGAAAGACTATTGCAAGCTGGAGCCTGGTCTACACAGTGAATCCCAGGCCAGCCTGAACTACATGATGATACCCTGTCTCAAAAAGACAAAAACAAACCTCAGAAGACAGCCGCTGTCCTGTCTGGATGGCTGAGTATCTTCTACAGCAGTCTCCCAGGGCTCTCATGCCCCCCACACTCCGCTCCCTCCATCTTCTGCTGTGTCTCCAACAGAGATCTAGATAATCTGGTCCTCCGTACTGGCACTGCCTCCTCACCAGCCCCCTCAATCTTATCTTAGACTCCCTGTCCTTACTTCCTCCAACACACACGTTCTTCCCCTAAAGCTTTCACATAGGACTAAGCGATTTTGTTCAGTGGTAGAATGCTTGCCTACCTAACACACATAAGGCCCGATGACAGGGAGAGGGAGGCCAGGAGGAGAGTGAGCACCAGCCTCTACTGGTCCTCCTCAGGGATGCCCCAGACCTGTTTGCTTCCCTTGTTTATTCCCAGAATCGGGAATCCTCTCAGTGTGTCCAACTCACATAACTTTTGGTATTGTGTCTCCTCCACTAAGCTGTAAAAGAAAGCCACTGCTTACCACACTACCCAGCATAAAAACACTCACTGTGGTTTTGTTGAATGGATAAATAAGAATAAAGAAGTTATCAGAGAAATGGAAAAAACAAAACCCTCATCCTTCCATGGCACAGCCCCAGGAATCAAAATGCTACACCAATCTATGTGAATTTTCCTGCTTGCATAAGACCAAGTTATGGGGGAGGGGTCAGTGAACTCAAGTAACCTGACAGAGAATGAGGAACCCACCGAACTGGCCAATCTAGCCAGGGACATCCTTTTAGCTGGCCTGCTGCTTCTCGGGGGTTTTCACATTTTACCTAGTTGCAGGGCATGTTGCAAGCACTATTTTAAAGTGACAAGGAGTTCTAGCAGGCTAATTGAGTTTTGTTTTCTAAGCATGGCTGTCCCGTGTTGGACAAGGGGTGAGTTCTGACTTATTCAGGCTTTAGGACCCCCAGTGCTATAGAGATCCCTCAATAACTTTTATTTCAGTTTTCTCCCGAAGGGGTGAGAGATGACTCAGTGAATAAAGGATTTGCTGCCAAGTCTAACGCCTGAGTTCAGAGCTTGGAGACTTACATAGTGGAAGAAGAAAGCCAATATTCACTCCTACAAGTTTGTCCTCTGATCTCCATGTACACATAAAAAAATAAATAAAATATATTTCAAAATGCGTGTAAATAAAATATTTAAAATCAAAATTTCTCCTTGAGGAATAAGAAAACATAGTTTAGACAACCAAAAAACGCTCCAGAAATAGGTATAATTACAATGTACCAACTAAAACGCATAGCAGAGCCAGGCATGTTGACACATTGACTATAGTCCCAGCACTTGGGGAGCTGAAGCAGGAAGATCGGGAGTTCAAGATCAGTCTCAGCTACGTGAGATCTTGTCTCAGTGTCCCAGTCCTACCCCTCACAAAAGGCACCAAAGTATACATACAACTTACATCCTTTCATATAGACCGCCACCATTGTCTAAAAATCAATATGTAGCACCATATTGTATGATGTAAAACTATATAGCTCCATCTAGCTCTGCCAGCATCAAGTTTTGTAGTTGCTTCCGTGTTGATTGTTTTGAGACATGCTGTGGATATCGCTCTGTGTAAATAAAGTTCTGATTGGCCAGTGGCCAGGCAGGAAGTATAGGCGGGACAAGAGAGAAGAGAATTCTGGGAAGTAGAAGGCTGGGGAGACACTGCCAGCCGCCGCCATGAGAAGCAATATGTAAAGACACTGGTAAGCCACGAGCCATGTGGCAAAGTATAGATTAACAGAAATGGGTTAATTTAAGATAGAAGAAGTAGATAACAAGCAGCCTGCCACGGCCATACAGTTTATAAGCAATATAAGTTTCTGTGTGCTTTCTTGGTTGGGTCTGAGCGATTATGGGACTGGCGGGTAAGAGAGATTTGTCCTGACTGGGCCAGGCTGGAAAACTCTAACTACAGAGACACACTAGGTAACCCTGGTAAACGTGCAACTTGCTGTGTTAACCCGGCCGGGTAGTCTCTAAACCTGTGTCAGCCCTCCTGCCTCGCCTTTCCTGGAACTCACTCTGTAGCCCAGGCCGTCCTTGAACTCACAGAAATCCACCTGCCTCTGCCTCCCAAGTGCTGGGATTAAAGGTGTGCACCACACCGCCCAGCTACACTTACCTCTTGAAGTTCAGCAGATAACTAATGTTTGCTTAGTTCTTTCTACGATCAGGAACTTGTGAGGACTTGGCATGAACTATCCTATGTAATAGTCACTACCAACCCGAAAGGTAAGTTGGGCTGGATAGCTTTTGTAGAATTTTCCATTTGTCTGTTCATTCTGTGTCCAAAAAGGGGGACTTTTTAGATTCTGGATTAGGAAGGCTCAACCTGTACAATGTTTCATTATCTTTAATTATGGGTGGGTGAGGGTGTGTGTATGTGGGTGTGTGCACATGGCAGCAGGTGCCCATGGGTGCCAGAAGCAGATCCTGGAGCTGTAGTTATTGACAATTGTAAGCTGCCTAGTGTGAGTGCTGGGAACTGGGCTAGGGTCCTCTGGAACAATGTCAAGTGCTCTGAACCACTGAGCCATCTCTCCAGACCCAACCTGCACAATTTCATCCTTCCTTTGAAAAAAAGGACACTGAGACTTGGAGTTTCCCAAGTTAAGTAAATACAAGTTTAAATGTAGATATACTGATTCCAAATCCTGTATTCCTTTTCTGTTGTTGTTGTTAGGGGGAGGGCGGTTAGTTTGTCTCATAGAGCCCAGCCCAGGCTGGCTTTAAACATACTTTAGTTGAGAATGATCTTGGTCCTCCTGCCTTCCCCTCAAGTGTTAGGATTTATAGGTGTGTGGCCCCAAGTGAAGCCAGAACTTATGTTCTTAACCAACATACTCTGCTGTATCTTGATTACTAGTAGTAGTGGTGCTTTTTCTGTTGTATTCAGTAGAGAGGAAGAAATACTATTAGAAACAAAAACTAAATGTAGCCTCCCCGATTTCTAGGGGTGGGGTGCACACCTTTAATCCCAGCACTCAGGAGGCAGAGGCAGGATTCTCTGAGTTTGAGGGCCAGCCTGGTCTACAAAATGAGTTTCAGGACAGCCAAGGCTACACAGAGAAACCACGTCTTGAAAAACTAAAAGGGAGGGAGGGAGGGAGGGAGGGAGGGAGGGAGGGAGGGAGGGAGGGGTTAGAACGCTGACTCAGTAGTTAAGAGCACTTGCTACTCTTGCAGAGGACTTGCGTTTGGTACCCAACACCCACATGAGAGCTTACAGTGATCTGCTACTCCAGTTCTAGGGCATCTTATGCCTCTTCTAGTCTTTGTGGACACCACACGTGCAAGTGGTGAACATGTGTGTATGCAAGCAAAACACACATATAACAATAAAGAAATCTTACAAGATGTAAAGCAAAAAAAAATTTTTTTAAGAATTTATGTTTATGTGGACCAGGAGGATATGAGAGGTCAGTTATGACAAATAAAGGTAATGAAAGAAAAGAAATTTGGAGTTTTCAATGAATATCTTAGAGATAGAAAGCCACAGTAGAGGTCAGTGAGATGAGAAGCAGGACAGGAGATTAGGGCTTCACAGCACACAGTCACTGAGAAATGTCTTACTATTGTAGAAACAGCTATTCAGTTTCTGGAATCACATCTGCACACTGAATTTGAAATTTTCTACTGTTTGCTATGGTATTCCTTTTTGTTGTTGTTTTTTCGAGACAGGGTTTCTCTGTGTAATTTTGGTGCCTGTCCTAGATCTCGCACTGTAGACCAGGCTGGCCTCGAACTCACAGAGATCCTCCTGCCTCTGCCTCCCGAGCACTGGGATTAAAGGTGTGCACCAGTGCCACCCGGCTTACTGTGGTGTTCTAATTAGTCTACCAGGCACATCCAACCTTTAGCCATTGTGATATGATCGACAAAGTTCACAGTGGGGAACTACACAATTGAGTCACTTTAAAAAATTGAGTTGAGTTAGGCGCTGGTGGCGCACGCCTTTAATCCCAGCACTCAGGAGGCAGAGCCAGGCGGATCTCTGTGAGTTCGAGGCCAGCCTGGGCTATAGAGTGAGTTCCAGGAAAGACGCAAAGCTACACAGAGAAATCCTGTCTCGGGAAAGAAAAAAAAAAAAAATGAGTTGGGGCTGGAGAGATGACTCAGGGGTTAAGAGCACTGACTGCTCTTCCAGAGGTCCTGAGTTCAATTCCCAGCACCCACATGGTGGGTCACAACCACCTGTAATGAGATCTGGCGCCCTCTTCTGGCTTGCAAGGACACATGCAGGCAGAACACTGTACACGTAATAAATAAATAAACCTTTTTTTGAAAAATTTGAGTTGATGGGGGAGGGGGGGGACTATGAAATGGTTCAACAAGTCCGAGTACCGCTCTGCCAGCCTGAAGACCTGGTGGGGAGACCACCACAACCGCCACGTGCGTGCCACCGCTCCTGACTGCCACGCATGCGCCGTCACACACACACCCAATCATAACAAATTAATTTTCATTGTCGAAACCAAAGCTCATTATGTTTTAAGTACATTTACAATTTTTGTGCTGAGCTGCGCTCAGGCTTTCCTGGGCGACAGTGGTGGCCTGTGACCATGAGTGAACACTCCTCAACCTTTCCTGCAGCGTGACTCCATGGAGCATTTGAAAGAAGGAAGGGTGAGGCGTGACAGACAGAAGCACTGTGAAGCAGAAAGGCCACAACCAAAGGAACAGGAGACAGTGGCCCAGCCTGGTCTGACCCAGGAAATCAGAAGCAATCTTAGAAAGCCTTAGGCTGCGATCTCCGGGCTCCCCACCATGAAAGGGAATGGGTCTCAGGAATGGCATGAAGGGCTGGATGTAGCGGCACATTTCTGTGATCCCAGCATGCAAAGACACTGCAGGAGAACTGGAAGAGGGAGAGAAGGAAGGAGAGGAAGGAAGGAAAAAGGAAGGACAAAGGAAGGACTGACTATAAGTATTAAGATATTTGAGGTTCCAGACTGGAAACTTCTCGGTCACTTCCAAGTCCAAAAAGACCAGAGCGAACCTTGGCATTGTGCACATGCCTATAACTCTTGTCAGCACAACCTGGAGGCCACCCTGGGCTACATGTGAGTTCCAGGACAGCTTGGGCTACAGAAAAAGAGCCCCCCCCCCTTTTTTTTAAGGCATTTGTTGACTCGGAGTAAAAATGAATTAAACTTGGCCCTGCAGATAGCTACAGGATCTTTTGGACTCACAGCCTGTACTCTAGAGGTGTTGTGTATGGGCTGCTAATTGTAATGAACAAATACCCAACCCTAAAAATTAAAGTAAAAGAAAAAAAAATTTTAAAAAATGAATTAAACTTGTTATCATTAGTGCTCATCTCTACGCTAATGTTTGACGATTAACTGTCAGCTCACCAAGCCTTCCTGGGTTTCCCCGCCTCACCGGTGTCCTTCGACACTTCCTCCTCCTCTTCCTGATCTCTGGGTGACATGTGCATTAGTCCTCAGGCCTCCAGTCTCTGCTCTACCAACATACTCATTCCCATGGTGATCTCAGGCAGTGTCATCCTCTTAAGGATTAATACAGCACTTGGAAGACTGAGGCAGAGGAATTGCCATGAGTCACAAGATAATGTAGGCAACTCAACAGTGAGTTTCAGGCTAATCAGCTACACAGAGAAACCTTGTCTCAAAAAAAAAAAAAAAAAAAAAACAAACAAAAACAAAAAACAAAAAAAAAACACCTGAGAGGCAGAAGAAGATAGACTTCTGTGAGTTCCAGGCCAGTCAGAGGTACACAGAGAGACTGTCTCTAAAACAAGCACCAAAGATCTCTCCCACACTCATAGCCCATCATTCACATGACACCTCCCACTTGGCTATCTAAAACTTACCTCAGACTTAGCATGTCCGATGCTGTTATTTCTTTTCCATTGTATTATTTATTTATTTATTTATTAGGTGGGCTTGGAATCAGATGACAACTCCAGGGAGTGGGGTCTCTTCTTCCACCATGTGGATCCCCATGATAAACTCGGCTCATTAGGCTTGGCAGCCTTTACCATGAGCCATCTCCCCTGCCTCCAATACTACTTCTGACCGTCCTCTACAGAGCTCTACTGCTTATGAATATCTAAATCCTTTCAAGCCACAAATCATGGGGACATCCTTAAGTTCTTCAGTACCCTATCTCCAGTCTGACAGGAGGTCTTGCTTCTGAGCTCAGAACATACCCAAGACCAGCCCATTCCACCCAGCTCACTTCCAGTTAGATTGGGTACTCCTCAGCCAAAGTGACCCTTGGGTACGAGGGCCTTGGGGGATTAGGTAGGAAGAGAATCCTGCCATCAGCCACTCTTCTGTTGGTGAGTTTCCAGGACATTATCTATCGCATCAGTCTCTGTTCCAAAGGGTTCTAATGTGCAGAACCATCTACTTCTGAAGCCTCTTAGGCAAGGACATTCTTTGGCATCAACATTTCCTGTGGTAAGGAAACAGTTTTTACTTTATCAGCTATTCCAAAAGTCAATAGATTTGATCTGAGTGCTAATAAAATACATGCTGAGCTGGGGGTTGTAACTCAGGGGCTGGATATATAGTTCAACAGTATAGCATAAGGCCCTGGGTTCACTCCCCAACACACACACACACTCACACACACACACACACACACACACACACACACACACACACACATAGCAATGACAACAAGTTTTAAAACCTGTCAATATTCTGAGGTGAGTCTTTAATTCCCTGCCATCAGATCAGTGATTCTCAGTTGAAGACAGTTTTACCCTCTCTATAGGAGATATTTGGCAATGTTGGGGGTAGTTGGGGTTGTCACAATCAGAGATAAGGGGTGCATTGGCATCACATGGGCAGAAAGCAAGGGAATGGCTAAGTATCAGACATAGGACAACCCCCTATACTGAAGAATTATCCAGCTCCAAATGCCAGTATTACAGACACTGGGGGACATGATCTAGACTCTTGGTTTGGTCTTAGACCAATAAGTGATTGATCCAGACTATTCTATGAGACTTTAAAACCACCAGCTTGTTCATCATTCTTAAACCGCAGGGGTTCCAGTAACTCCCTCTTTCCCTGGAGGATCAAGTCTCTCGTTTTCACCCTGGCATTGGATCCAAAGAGATTTGGCAGGAGCTCTGCCTCCCTGAAAGGTTCACCTGCACCTTCCTCCACACCATCCTTTTGCTGACGTTACCCCACAAGCACATGTCTCTCCTCTCATCCAGATCTCAGTCTTTGAAGCCTACGCATGCTGCACGCCCATCCGCCTAGTCAGTCTTACCCAAGAGTGCTACATTGTTCCATAGCTAATGCCTCTGGCTTGCTCCTCACTAAACTCCCTAAAGGGGATGGGCATCTTCTCTCAGATTTATCTGTCTCAGTATTGACACAGTCAAGTGTGAAGACTGTGTTGCTGTATTGAGAGTCTGAGCATATAAGCCTGGTGTGCCCTGTTAAATGTTCAGAAAATGGTAGTATCCTAGTATTCAGGAGCTCATAGCAAACACTTAATAAACCACTCTTAAGTAGTTATGTGTTGGAGAGAGCATGGCATTCAGGATTAACCTGCTATTTGGAACTAGCAGCAAGGAAAAACTTCCATCAGAAATCCTACACCAATTAATATGCCTTCATGCGCCACTGAATCCAGGAGCAGTGGGTGTCACATTTTCCCAAAGCGGTGCCCAAGCCAACCTTTCTGCATTTAGCAAGTTAATGAACAGCTTGTGAGTAACTCTTGGCCCACTCCAGCCCAATTTAGAAGGCTGCCAAGGGGATAAGATATCAATATGCCACAGCCTCTGCTTGGCTGGGGACCCAGCTCTGTGGTGTTCCCCTTCTCCCCCCACCCTGTGCGTCTGTGTCCAGTCACAGCAGTCTGAGGTCCTTAGAAAGAAGTCACGTCAGGAGGATGAGGCTGCACATAGGCCTGCCCTTTCCCCGAGGCAGAAAAAAGAGCCTTGTCAGAGATCCTGTGAGAGAAGTGAGTGGGGGCATCACATTCCAAGCAGCCCCAAGTTTGGCTGCGAGCCAGGTGCTGAGTGCCAAACGAGAAGGAACACATTCCAGGGAAGCAAGGAGCCCTGCGGACGGGAAGGGGCCCAGTGAGCAGGGCCCCCGCTGGGCACCAGGTGCTGCTCATCTGGAAACCAGTCATGCACGGGGAAGGACTCCAGTTTCTCCGGTTATCGGTTCAGAGGCTGAACTGCCTCCTTGTCTCACACACCCTCGGTGGACACGGCGTATGTAACAGTCACATTTCAAAGCAGCCAGCCTCTCTAGGTAAAGGAAGAAGGGGGGAATGTTGGCATCTCGGCTCACACCCCACTGGAGCCAGATTTCTTTCCTTCTGTGCCCAAAGAGAGGATGCTAGGAACAGCGAGAGAGGGTGGGGGCAGGGAGCCTGGGTTCCATGCCCTTAGAAATTCAGCTCCCCACCCGTGCAATCCAGACACACCTGCTCTTCACACCAACCAGCCCGCCTTCCAGGCAGCCAAACCTTTCAGAAGATCTGGAGAGTCCTTGGAAGTGTTTGGCCGCCTTTCGCCAGGCCGGGGGCAGGGAGGAGGCGATGAGGGACAGACAGAGGGTTGAGCTATTCCTAAGGAGTTAGTTAGATGGCCCCACTGCCTGGCCAAAAAGTCTGCTCTTCCATTACAAACCAAAAGCCTGGGCCAGATTTCATCCAGCGAGGAGGTAAACCTGGAGGTTTACCTTGAAGGGGCGAAGTCCTCTTGCTGGACTTTGCTGCCACCTGGTGGGACAGTTTTGCTCCCTCCCTCTTGAGGGAGGCAACTTGAGAGTCAAGTAATGCAGAGTGGTCTTGAGGCAAACAAGAACCTCCTGGAAGAAATTTCCCTCACCCAGCTCTCCTAACTTCTGTGACAGAGCAGCTGTGCGGAGCGCCTCCATGTGGCCGGGGTCCTAGTGACACGGAGCTCCGCTGGGGAGGGCCGTGCTGGCTACGTGGGCACCTGGGGTTCTTATTCTCAGGACGTCTTGCCTAGACTGAGCCGCACCCCTCACTCCCCACAGCTTTCCTCTGGAAGCCAAGTCCCTCCAGGACCCGGCCCTTCTGTTCAAGCACTACCACAGACACACATCTCGTGATTTCTGCCAATTCGATTAGCTCATTTCAACACAAAACTGAGAAAGATAGGATTATGTGCCCTGTCCAGGAGATGAGAGATGGAAGTGTAGTTTGAAGAAGTTTCCTGGACTTTCGCTGGGTTTTTCAGAAGTCTGCAACTGGTCTGTCATATTTTCCTGTTACATCCAAATGTTTATTTCTTCTGGTTCCACAAAGCACCTGGCTCCAGCAACCTCTAAAGGGCCTTCCACCCCAAACGTTCAAGTCTTTTGAGTACATATCCAAAAATGAAATGGTTCAGTTATCTATTCTTATTTATTTTTGTTTGTTTGAGTAACATTCAACTGTCCTTCCTTCCCTTAGTACTGGGATTGAATGCAGGGCCTTGAGCAAGCCAAGCATTTGCTCTCCCCCTGAGCTACACCCTAGCCACAAGCCACACGACCTCATTCCTCTCAGTACAAAGGAGGTCAATTGTGCCATAATCTCATCAACACTTGCAATTTTCTGTTTGATGGCAACCATCCTGTGATAGCCTATCCATGTTTTTTTTTCTTTCTATAATTTATTTAACTTTATTTTATATGCGTTGGTGTGAGGGTGTCAGATCCCTGGAACTGAGTTACAGACAGGTATGAACTGCCATGTGGGGACTGGGAATTGAACCCAGATCCTCTGGGAGGACAGCCAGTGCTCTTAACCACTGAGCCATCTCCCCAGCCCCTCTCCATGGTTTTTAATGTGAGTAGAAATGCTGACCAGTTTTTCATTGGTTAATGACTATTTTCTAAAAATCCATGAAGAGAAATATCTATGCAAATCTTTTGTCTATTTTCCAGCTGGATCATTTGCTTTTTCTGTTGATATCTCTAGCTAGCCTCTTTACATTTAGTTTATTATTGTATTATCGTTGGTGTTGTGTGTGGTAAGCACTAATGGGCACACGAATGCCATGGTGTGTGTGTGTGGAGGCCAGAGGACAACGTCACTGAGTCAGTTCCGGGGCTCAAACTCAGGTAGTTAAACACATGTGACAAATGATTTACCCACTGAGCTATATGCCCAGCCCTCCAGCCTTGTTTGGAAAGTACTTTATTGACTTATTATTACTGAGTGCACTTGATGTGGGGGTGGTTGCACATGCCTTTGCTCACGTGAAACTCAGAGCACAGCTTTGTGGAGTAGATAGATGCTCTTCTTCCACCTTTTTGTGGGTTCCCGAGTTCAAATGCCAATGGTTCAGGCTTATACAGCAAACTCCTGCATCTACTGAGCCAGCTAGTCAGCCCTTAGGCCCCTTTTCATTCCATCCCGCATCCCCACCCCCCCAACTTGGCTGGTATCCCAGAGTCTCTGTTTCTTAGACATAAATGTTCTTTTCCAACTTCTGCAGTCCCTGAACCTCTCCCAGAAATGGCTCTTATCCCTGCTCCTCTTGTGACTGGTTTCTCATCTTTCAGGGACCAGCCAGCCTAAGTGTCACTTCAGAGGACTTTCTTGACTACCCTGTCTGAAGGCAGTTTCCTCCTTATCTTACATTGCTGATTTTCCTTTATGGAACCCAACATCAAGCTATAGTTTCCCAGGCTGTTTGCATATTTATTACACAACTCACCTTTATGTGGATTTTAAGTTGAATGTGTTTAAAACACAGACATTACCTGACACGGTTGCCGCTGGATCTCCAGTGCCTAGCATGCTGGCACATAGTCTGGACTCAATAATATTTGTTGAGTGAATTCACTAATAGAAGAGGGCATTGTTGGAACAAAGAAAAGGTTGATATGGTCCAGCGAGAGGGCCAGTGGGTGAGCTACTTGCTGCGTCAGCCTGACAGCCTGAGTTCCATCTCCAGACACACACACCATAAGAAAACATTTTGATTAAGTTAAAAATGTGCTATGAGTCAGGCAGGGTGGCACATACCTGAAATCCCAGGACCCAGGAGGCCGTTACGGGAAGACTGAGTGTTTGAGGGCCCCTGGGCATGCAGCCAGACCCTGTATTAAAAGAAATGTTAAGTGGGGTGAGAAGATGGCTCAGTGGATGCAAGCGCTTCCTGTCCAAGTGTGAGGACCTGAGTTCAGATCCTCGAGACCCCTGTTAGAGGCAGATGCAGCAACATGAGTATCTGTAATCCCAGCGTCCCCAAGAGGAGATAGGAGGCAGACACAGGAGGATCCCTAGAAGCCTGTGGGCTGGCCAGCTTGGCACAGGCAACCGAGAAACAACAAAGAAACCCTGCCTTCCTGCCTTTTTTTCCACTGCCCAGCTGCCTTTTTTTGTTTACTTGTTTCTGGTTTTTGTTTTCCTTTGGTATTTTTTTTTTAAGAATTGTTTCTTTTTTCTTTTTCTTTTTTCTTTCTTTTTTTTTTTTTTTTTGAGCTCTACCACTGAGCTAAATCCCCAACCCTTCTCTCTCTTTTTTTCTTTTAATATTTATTTATTATGTATACAGAAGAGGGCACCAGATCTCATTACAGATGGTTGCGAGCCACCATGTTGTTGCTGGGAATTGAACTCAGGACCTCTGGAAGAGCAGTCGGGGCTCTTAACCTCTGAGCCATCTCTCTAGCCCTGCCTTTGTGTTTTTTTGTTTTTTTGGTTTTTTTTTTAGACAGATTTTTCTGTGTAACAGCCCTGGCTGTTCTGGAACTCTCTCTGTAGACCAGGCTGGCCTCGAACTCACAGAGATCCACCTGCCTCTGCCTCCCGAGTGCTGGTGTGAGCTACCATCACCCTGCAAGAAACTCTGTTTTAAACAAAATGGGAAGCAAGGTCTGGCCCTGAGGCTGTCCTCTCATCTCCATACCCCCCATAGCACATGTACACCCACATTCATACACACGAATTTGCACATGTACACACACATACACAAAAGTTTTTAATAGAATTTAATTTTTTTAATTTAAAAAAGTAAACTGGTCAGGCAGTGGTGGCTCACGCCTTTAATCCCAGCACTCAGGAGGCAGAGGCAGGTGGATCTCTGTGAGTTCCAGGCCAGCCTGGTCTACAGAGTGAGATCCAGGAAAGGAGCAAAGCTACACAGAGAAACCCTGTCTCAAAAAAACAAAAAAAAAAAAAAAAAAAAAGAAAAGAAAAGAAAAGAAAATATAAATCTTAAAATAAATACATTTTTACCTTTATTTAATTTCTTATGTATGTGCATAGGGATGTGCATGTATGTGTTCATGTGGATATACATGGGTGCATGTGTGTATGAAGGACAAAGATCAATATCAGGAGTCTTCCTTGATGACTCTCCATTTAAAACAAAAGAAGCATATATATATAGTGTGTGTATATGTGTATGTGTATATGTGTATGTGTATGTATGTGTGTATGTATGTGTACGTGTGTTTGTGAGCATGTGCACATGCACACCACATGAAGTCAGGAGCCCATAGCAGTCAGAAGAGACATCATATCCTTTAGAACTAGAGTTACAGACAGTTGTTGGTAAGCAGGAATCTTAAAAGTTCTTATTAATAAAATCAAACCTGAGGCCAGTTTGGGGTGAATGCTGGAAGATCAGAGAAGCAGAACAAGCTACAGCTATCTCACCTTGCTAGTTCCTCAGGTGATCCTGTTTCCTTAAGCTGGAAGCTTCTGAGTCCTCCTCCACATGAATCTCAGCTTAACTGTGCTGCTCCAAAGCCTGATTGCTAAACCAGCCAAATGCTTAACTAACTAAATGCTTCCAGTTTCTGGTCTTCACGCCTTATATAATCTTTCCCTTTCTGCCTCCAATCCCTGGGATTAAAAATTGGGTTTCTGGGATTAAAGGCCGTGTCACCTTGCCTAGCTGTTTCTAAAGTGGCCTTGAACTCAGAGATCCGGCTAGCTCTGCCTCCCAAGTGCTGGGATTAAAGGCATGCACCACTGCCGCCGCCGCCGCCGCCGCCGCCGCCGCCGCCACCGCCGCCGCCGCCACCGCCCAACTTCTGCTATGGCTTGCTCTGACCCATTTTCTAGCCACCATTTCTGGCTCTGTTCTAGTGGCTGTCTGTTCTCTGATCACAGATAAGTTTATTTCAGGGAACACACAATATTTTGGGGGAACACAATACCACAGTTGTTAGCCACTGTGTGGGTGCTGGGAAGTGAACCCAGGCCCTGTGCAAAAACAAGTTCTCTCAACCACTGAGCCATCTTTCCATCCCGTCTTCACCTTAAAACTTTTTTAAACGCTTATTTATTGTGTCTATATAAATGTGTGTGCATGCAGACACATGCTGTGATGTGTGTCTGGAAATCAAAGAACAACTTGTTGGAGTTGGTTCTCTACTTCCACCACTGGGGTCTGGGGATTAAACTTGAGTTGTCAGATGTGATGGCAAGCATCTTCCCTCACGGAGTCATCTCTCCAGACCCTCCAGCTTGTTTTTTTGTTTTTTAAATATTTATTTTTATTCTGTGTGTATGTGTTCTGCCTACCTGTATGTATGTGCACCATGTGTGTGCCTGGTGCCCTTGGAGGCCAGGAAAGGACATCAGATCTGCTGGAATTGGAGTTACAGATAGTTGTGAGCTGTCTGTTGCAGATGCTGGAATCCAACCTGGTCCTCTGCAGAAGGAGCAAGCGACTTCGGGCCCTGAACCATCTCTTGAGCTCTCTGCCATAATTATTGAGGTCTCTGCAAACCTAGAGTTCATTGATTTGACTAGGCGGGCAGTTTGGAGAGGTCCAGGGATTACCTATCTCTGTTCTCCTCAATAGTGGTTACCAGATGCATGCCCCCAATTTTTACATGTCTTCTGAAGAACTGAACTCAAATCCTCATGGGTTTTTGGTGGTGGTTTGTTTTGTCTCGTTTTTGTTTTTTTGAGACAGGGTTTCTCTTTGTGCAGCCCTGGCTATCCTGGAGCACCACCAGCAGCATCAGAATCTCATGTTTGCATGGCAGGCACTGTACTGATTTAGCCATCCCAACTACTCAAATAAATAATTAAAAAATTATTTTAGCCAGGCAGTGGTGGTGCACAGCTTTAATCCCAGCACTCAGGAGGCAGAGACAAGTGGATCTGTGAGTTCAAGACCAGCCTGGTCTAAAGTGTGTATTCCAGAACAGAAAAAGCTACACAGAGAAACCCTGTCTTGAAAAACAAACAAACAAGAAATTTACATGTGTTGGTGTTTTGCCTGCCTATGGACATCAGAAGAGGGTATTAGATACCTTGCAATTGAAGTTAGAGATGGTTGTGAGCCACCTTGTGGGTTCTGGGACTCAAACCCAGATCCCTTGAAAGAGCAGGCTAGTGCTCGTAACTATTAACCCATCATCTAGTCCCATATAAATAAATTTTTAAAAAGTGTTATAACAGAATTTAGATTTTCTAGACTGTCACTTATAGGAAAGACCACAGGATTTTCTGGCTCAAACTTCCATACATTGGAAGAGATGGCTCCGTTGTTGCAAAAAACCCAGGTTCAGTTCCCAGCATACACACAGCAGCTAACAACTGTCTGTGACTCTAGTCCCAGGTGATCCAATGCCCTCTTCTGGCCTCTGTGGACACTGCACACAAGTGGTTCATAGTTACACATTCAGGTAAAACACTCATACACATAAAAATAAATAAAATCAGGCTGGAGAGATGGCTTAGAGGTTAAGAGCACCGGCTGTTCTTCCAGAGGTCCTGAGTTTAATTCCCAGCACCCACATGGTGTGGCTCACAACCATCTGTAATGAGATCTGGTGCCCTCTTCTGGCACACAGGCATACACGCAGGCAGAACATTGTATACATAATAAATAAATAAATCTTTGCTTATAAATAAATAATAAATAAATAAATAAACAAGTAAATAAATCTCAAAAAAGACTTTCAGATGAAAACGGGGACTGGAGAGACAGCTCAGTGAAGAGGTCAATCCCACCACATAAAGAAGCCAGGAATAGTAGAGCACGCTCACATCTGTAGCCCTGGGAGGTGGGACAGGAGCTCCACCGGGGCTATCCAGGCCAGTCTAGTCTACTGTCATCTAACGACAGCCCACTGAGAGACCCTGTCTCAAGGTGGTTAGTACCTGAGGAACAATACCCAAAGTTGTCCTCTGCCTTAAACACACACACACACACACACACACACACACACACACACACACACACACGAACGATAAAAAGTGAACTTTCACATCACAGGACACTAGAAAAATCAAAGTTTTTATTTTTTAGAAAACATTTTTTCCAGTACCTGGGATTTAACACCTTTTTTTATTTATTTCAAAGGCTAATGCCACGCTGGAACAACCTACCCTTGTTGCACCAAACTCTCAGAGAATCAGAGTTTCCCAGTGCAGTTGGGAATGTATAAATACTCATAGACTACGAACAATCACAAAGACATGCAGCTCCTCGAGAGGTGCTGGATCGGGGACAAAGGGGAGAAGCAGAGAGAGAACCCTCCGGAGGGATGGACACACATGTATCACTCAAAGCTCTGGCCCCAAGTGCACCTCCAAAGCCAGCTACCCTACAGCCTCCTGCCCTCTCTGAGCCTTGGTCTGGCTGGAGACCAGGCTTTCCACAGCATGTTGGCACAGCCACGTGTGACTTGGCACCTCTCGTGAACCCTGGCTCAACCTAGCGAGGCTCAGAGAATGGATTTGTTCTCTTATCTTCTGGCAGGGACCAAGGAGGGAAAGTCCTGGGGCGATGGGGATTGTTTCTATGAAAAGTCGATGGGGAAGAGTGATGGGGAGTTTTAGAACAAAGGAGAGGAAGTGAAGGACGGACATTTAATGGTGTGGTCCTGGGAGAAGAACCAAGTGGACGCCGGGTTTCACCTGAGATGTAAAGATTTGGTACAAACAACATACAAGGCTGGGCTCTACGTTTAGTCCTAGAAACTAGAACAGGAGGAGGCCTCTCGTCCGAACTCAGGGAGTCGTCACCCTCTGTCACACCTCCAGTCCTGCCTGGATTTGTGCTCAATGAGACAGTCACAGCTCTGCAATGATGTCCACCTGGGTTTCCTATCAGCATCGGAAGTGGGGGAACATGGCTGTTCCCAGCGCCACCCCACCCACCACTGTGCCCTTCCTTGATACCTCTGGCTTCCTCCCTAGGCCCCTCTAGGACCTTCCAAGGCACTGTCTTAGCAGATGAAGAGTCCTGAGGAGATGAACCAGAGTTCTATTTAGAAGACAAGCAGACATGGGGAAGACCCCTGATGGCGAAACCATCAGTACACACCTATCTCATTACCTCCATCTTCTCCCCAGCGAGTCAGAGAAGTAACTTTAGCTAGTCTCTGCACTGAACCTGTCCCACCCGCACACCTCTGTCTTACTTCTGATTACTGGACCCAGCAGACTGGCTTGTCGCGTATGGTCTGCAGGTGATATGACGGAGTTCTGCCAGGAAATGGCCCAACACGACTGTCAGATCCCACTGTCCAGCTAAGCCACCCTGGCAAGTGCAGTTGGCCATGCAGGAAGTACACCAGCAGCTCGACCTCAAATCAAACTCCCCACCTTCCTGTTGCTTATGTTCAGGACTTTGGAAATGTCTGTGACCACTAGGAATAGACCTAGTACCAAATACCAAAGTCCCTCTTCTGCCTGTCCTACCAAAGAGGGGGATACTGCAGAATGGGGATGCTGGGACCTCCAATCTCAGCCCCACTCCCTTCCTCTCAGCAGAAAGCATCTTTCCAAGTTCAGGGCCAGCCCCAGAGCCCCAGCTCAACTCTGAGCGCTAAGTTTGGTCTCTTGCTAACCCCCTGCTATGAGCTCTAGTCTCTACATCCTAGCCTCCTCACAGGCCCTGAGGTGCTTGGCTCCCTGCAGAGAAGTCCTGAGGACTCCAGAGGTCCAAGTGAGACCACAGAGTGTGGGGGAGGCAGCAGAGCTCACAGAGGCGATGTGTGCCTCTGTGACTCCCCCAACCCTCCCCCACACCCCTACACTCACTGGAGTGTGTCACATGACAGCAAGCAGCCATCCAGGTATCAAAGCATGCCCTTTGTCCTGAAGGAGGCCCCCAGGGCTTTGTCAGTGTGCCAGAACCATTGCTTACAAAAAGCAAAGTTAATGTGTTTTCTATCATTTAAGTGGTCGTTGAAGCTTAGTGTACAGAACTCCTCAACTGATTAAAAGACAAAAGATCTAACGTTTTGTTTGAGTCCAAAAACTGTAGGAGCCTGTTAATCTGTAAACGGGTACTTCAGATCACTCTTTGGGGGAAGACGTGTTGGGGGAGGGGGCTGGAGGAAGGATCTAGAATATTTTCCTTCATATTCATTCTCAGCACAACTGCAGTAGGAACCCCAGGAATCATCGGTAGAGGCAGCACCAGAACATCCTTGGACAAGGTGTGGGGTGAAGGCCAAGCAACTGTTACCTGCACACAAGAAAGATGTTCAGATCAGAGGAAAGACCCAGAGATCCCCTCGAGAATGGGCCAGAGTGAGATCTGGTACCCTGCACACATACCCAACCCCGCTCAGGGCCATCAAGCCAGTTCAAACAGTTCAAACAGAGCCAAGCTCAATCGGGGTTGTAGCAGCCTGGCTCTGACCTTCTACCTTCAATCCCAAAGGCATCAGGAAGAGAAAGGGCCTCACCTGTCCCCTGGGAGTGGACCACCCCAGTTCAAGGAACATAACTGCTGTTCCAGCCGGGAGATACGGAATGCCAGATAGGACGAGGATACGACTAAGAAGCAGATCCTGGAGAAACAGAGCAACGGGGGTTTGAGTCTGGTTCTGGATTTTCTGGTTTTGGGGTATGTGTGTGTCATCTGTGTGTCTGTGTGTGCGTGCACACATGTCCATCCACAGAGGCCACAAGACAGCATCAGATCATCTAGAACTGGAGTTACAGGGGCTTGTGAACTGTCTGACATGGGTACTAGGAAACAGAAAGGCAAGCAGGCTTCCCTGCTGAGTCATCTCTCCAGCCCGGTTTTGTTTTGTTGAGACAAGGTCACAATACATGCAGTCCAGGCTGACCTCAAAAGTGAGATGTAGTCAAGGATGGCCTTGAACTCCTGAGCCTTCTGCTTCCACCTCCCAATTGCTAGCACTATAGGCACATGCCGACATACCTTGTTTATACAGTGCTGGGGATCAAACCCAGGGCTCTGTGCATGCCAGGCCAGTACTCTACAGTTGAGTTACATCTGCACATGACTTTTCCAATTTAGCTTAGTTTTGTTTTTGAGTCCATCTGAACACATAGCCCAGGCTGGCCTGGAATTTACTAAGTAGTCCAGACTGACCTCTAATTCATGAACCTCCAAGCTACAAAATGGGATTACAAGCTAGGAACTGAGCCTTTCTCCTGATGAAAGGGCATTGGTGGAGGTTCACCAGAAATAGCAGGAGAACTACCCCATTCCCCAAACTGGGGGTTTAAAGAGCACTTTGCTCCTGTTCCTTAAACAGGTCCCAACATCATCGTCCTAGGGATGGTCTGAGGCTTGTCATCCCAGAAAAGTCCTTAAAATTAGCAGGACTTCTAGCCCCTATAGCCGAGCCATGGAGGAAGCCAGCCAACTCAAACTATTATCCTCCTCTCCTTCCTCGCCACCTTGGTTTCTTCTACACCCCCTCCAGTAGCCCTTAAGATGATGTCAATCTCTAAGGCAGCAGGCCCATTCCCCTAGAGAGGCTGAGGTTGAGAATCAGACACAGCTGGAGAGATGGCTCAGCGGTTAAGAGTTCTGACTGCTCTTCTGGAGGTCCTGAGTTCAATTCCCAGCAACCACATGGTGGCTCACAACCATCCGTAATGAGATCTGCTGCCCTCTTCTGGCCCGCAAGGACACATGCAGACAGAATAATGTATACATCAATAAATATATTTTAAAAAAAGAAAAAGGAAAAAAAAAAAGAAAATCAAACATAGGCGGCAGAGGATGTGGATGATGAAGGGTTAATTATCTAAAAGCCTTGGGTGGGTTGAGAAGCTCTGGACAGGAAAGTTGACTGATAACACCTGTGGGATCTAGCCCTTCCAGACTTCAGGGGAACTAACCTGCAGATGGACTCTTCCATCCCAACGTCCCCCCTTTTCTGTCCTATTAAACCCCAAGAACCTGATGCCACTGAGGCACAGTCTCACTTGCACAGAGGAACTGCAGCCCTTCAATCAGAAGTGTTCTGATTAAAGAACAGCTGTTTCGGGAGGCGCCCGTCTTCTTTCTACCCTTTACTTCCAATGTTGCCCACATCAATCCCATCTAACATTTGGTGCCCAAACCGGGAAGATGTTTTGAGGTCCCACACCGCAGGCCCCCCTTCTCTGGGTGACCTTTCCTATCTCCCCTTACCCACCTTGGTCTCTTTTCTGAGACCCATACTACAGAGCACACAGCCACTGTCCAAGCTTAACACCCACCAGTCTCAACTCCAAACCTCTGAGTAAATCAGTTTGGGTCTTTCTCCTCATCTGCCTTTCTTTTCTCCCCCACCCTTGGCCAGTTGTCTCCTGGACTACATGTACCACAAACTCACCGGAAGGTAAGACTTGGCCAATGTCTGGAGGTGCCCCAGACCCAGGCCCTCTCCAGAACTCTGGGAATTCCTCGGCTTTTGCCACAGCCTGATGATGCTCATCCCTTCAGCCACTCTGTGACCCTCGGCAATGACCTGAGCAAAGACTCTAGCCTCTCTCTCCAGGCTGGTTCAAATGAGAGGTGCTGCCTTGGTGTGTACGTTGGAAGGCAGTCAGGAAAGACACTTAGAGTGCTAACCTTTGGCCTTCATGTGCATGGGTATATACATGCACTCACATACATTTGAACATGTATACATGCATATGCATGTTAGAAGGAAAAAAAAGAAGAGAGGGATACAGACATGCCAGGGTCCTGAAAATTGTCCTAATGGCAGGCAGTGGAGAGGACGTGTTTCTCCGGCTAGCATCTCTCTCAGTTATCTGACGGCTCCCCAAGCCTGGGCAGCAGCTTTACCTTTTCTCAACAGTTTAGCCTGCCCCTTGCACTGCCGGAAGTCTAAATACAGGGACTCAGACGTAAAGGATAAGCCCTGAGGTCTTCAGAACCACCAAGAGCTTGGAGCTGATGGGGAACATCCCCTTGGGTCTAGGTAATAACCAGTCAACACTCTAAAAGCACTGTTTCAAACACCTCATCACCATGACCACCAGCCCTCTGGGTCAGAGACCTCCCTCAGTATAGACACCTACATCACAAAGATGACTTTGAGGAGCCGGGAATCCCACAGCCTCAGTTCCTGGTCCACAGTGGGCTCTTCCTCCAGCATATCTTCCTCACAGACGGTCTCTGCAATGGGAGAGCAGCTAGGCATCTTCCGGGAGCACTCACTGGAGGCCCCACCCAGAGTGGGGCAGCTCCCCTCCCTTCATGTCCTGAAGCTGTTTGGGCTCTTGGATTTTCCATATGGGTTTGGAGAAAGAAAGAAACAGCTCTCAAAAGCCTGGCCAGCCACACTGGGCTCTCACATAGAAGTAAGAGAAAAGGTTAAGCCTCTTTTAAGAAAAGGTTAAGATCCAGTAATTGCCACAATCAGGATCCTGAACTCACCAGACCCTGGAGGCTTCCTGGAGGAGAAGCAGCTATCTGTGGCATCTGTGGGGATCCGAGAGACACAAGAGATGTCGTCTGGGAGTGACAGGGATGTGGATGCTGGGCACACTTTTCTCCACTTCATCTCAGGGACAAGGACTTCCTGTGGAGAAGACAGAAGGTGAGTATCCTTTGTCCGGGTTATCAAGATTTTCTCCAGCTTAAATTACCAATCCAGATGCCTATTCAGGAGAAGAATATTGCAACATGTCTCACCTGGATACACCCTGTCTATATCATCCCTCTGTCAGAAAACATCTTTTATGTATTATTAACTGTAATTATACCATTCAATATTACTACTGAAAAGACGTTTGGTTGAATTTGATGCCATTTTAAATGATTTCATACTATACACAATGCATCATAACCATTCCCTCTCACCCCAGCTGATCCTTTTTGGCTTCACATCTAGTCCTCGCCTCCTTTCACACCTCCTGCTTTGTTGGTTTTGACCCACTGAGTTTAATTTGCTTGCTTGTATGAGCATGAGCAACTTACCAGTAGCTACGACACTGAAGAAAATGAACCTCTTTACCCTCCCCCAAAACAATCCCTCTGAAGAACATAGTGGCTCAGACAACCCAGGTCTGTGCTCAGATCTGAGTTCAAAACTGCCTCAGACAGTACAAATGATGGCTTCTTTTAATCCAGATTCTAACTCTGAATGAGCCACTGACCATGGCAGAGGTGACTTATGGTTCCTATCAATACAAAAGGGGACAATGGCTTCTGCCCCTTGCACGGAATTCTATATGCTGTGTGCTTAGTTAGATGCTTCAGAGTTAGAGTTACGGAGGAGGCACTAACCACTGTGAGGTCACCGACACTTCACCTCTGCCCCCAAAGCTCACATCCCTACGCAGGGCCTCAGTTCCTGGAGGAAATATTGCTGGAGTCTCAGTGAAGTGTAAGTCTGGGGTTCCTTTTTTTTTTTTTTTTCAGTGTAATTTGTGTGTGTGTGTGTGTGTGTGTGTGTGTGTGTGTGTGTGTGTTGCTTGCTTATATGTCTGTGTAACCACATGTATTGAGCTCAGGAGAGGCCAGAAGAGGGCATTGGATTTCCTGGGTCTGGAGTTACAGATGGTTGTGAACCACCATATGTGTGCTGTAAACTGAACTCAGGTCCTCTGCATGAGCAGCCACCTCTCTTAACCACAGAGCCACCTCCCCAGCCCCTGGCTTTGGAGTTCTTGTCTAAGGATATGGCTGTGGCTTTGAACGTCCCCCTTCCTCTGAGAAAAGAAAGAGGATGGATGACTGGCGTTGCATCCATTTGGTTTGGGACTCGACTCAGCCAGTGTTTGGGGGGTATACTTCTGGTCAGAGTCGGCAAATCTGCTGAGGGCCTATGTGCTCTGTATGGCATGTGGTCTGGGAGACCCGTAACACAGTGTGGTTCCTGGCTCTAGAACCTGTGTCCTACTTCTACGCGGTGGCCCTGAAGTTTTAGGGCCCTGCTCACTCTCAGGCCCTCGCTCCCAGCCTCAGCGCTCACCGGAGAAGACTCGCACTTGGCTTCCAGGGGGAATTTCCTTACACTCAGACTCTTCTTGCTGGAAGGCTGGGGAGGAAAGGGAACAGGCAAGATTAAACATGGGGAGGCCCTCACAAACCTGTGTCAGGCCAAGCCCAGGTCAGAGTTTGTGCGCTGTGGATGGTTGGGGGTATTTTGTACTACTGTCGAGGAGCAAATCCCAGGCAGCTGGTTTCCTATGCCCCGCCCCCTCCCTACTTCCCCTTCCTCACCTTGGCCAGAGGGTATACTGAGAAGCAGCCATATGCCCCTGTCTATTTATACACCAAGGAGGCGTAGGTGAGGGCAAATGTACACACAAAGACCGGCCAAAAGATATGCTTGGAGATGCATAGTTCAAATACAGCCTCTGGTGCAATGACCTGTACAGTAAGTCCCCTCTCTCTGCTCCCATTCCCTGTGTTAGAGAAACAGGCTAATCTCCACTAACAGCCTTATCCCAAGACCTGGGTTCAGTCTCCCAGCTCAAGCCTTGCCTCTGGGTTCCATACCTGTAAGTGAGTGCAGACCCTCCTCAGCATGTCATACACACTGTCCCGGGAGAGCAGAGACACAAAGATATACTGGGACATGAAAAGGAAAGAGAAAGGACTAGGGTGAGATGGGACTTCTTGCTGTACCAGCAGGCCATGTCCATGGATTGGGGGCAAGCCCAGAGGTGGATGGGGCCATGAGAAACACCAAGACCTCCACCTGGGAAAGGGTCTTCTGGCTCATTAGGGAGTAGGCCAGCATCAGGCTGTGAGTTTCTGGAGCTATGATGGGGAGAAGTGGCTGGCCCGGAGACTCACAGACCTTCTGGCTGGTGTTTGTAGTGATGGCCAGTCCATTGGGAAGGAGCCGCGCCATCTTGTGTTTTTTGATCAGTTGCACAGATACCACAGGAATGGCTACCTGGGAGAGAAAGAGAGGCATGCTGCTCTCAGCCCCTTGGTTTGCTGCACTGGAGCCAAGGACAGACAAAGCTGTCACTCAGCCAAGAATGCATACCCTGGTGAAGCCATGTTTGTGTGCAGGGGGCATCTAGAGCTTTCACATTCTCATTTGGGGGTCCCCTTCCAGCTATCCCTACCTCCATGCCCCAGCCTTGATAACACAGATTCTCTGCTGTGCATGATCCCTGCTATCCAAGACTCCAAAGACGGTGGTTCTGCTGAATCCTTTACTCTACTCAGAGACCCCTGAGCTGGCTCTTAGTCACACTAGTGACTCTCCCTAAAAATGACACCGTACTCTGACCCTGAAAGCATTTCTGAGATCCCTGAAGCCAGCATAACTTAGCTGTCAATTGTTCAGGCCAGATGTAGGATCAAGAAAGGGGCCTGCATTTTAGCAGAAGAACTACTTCCCTGAACACAGGGTGAGATATCTCAATGCTCCTTGTCCAACCAGTGAGAGGCTTCAATCACCTTGTACCAAGCATGTGCATGACACGCATGGCTTGAGGCATGCCCACGGGACAGGGGACTGTCCTTCCCCTGGTCCTGGACAGGGGACTGTCCTTCCCCTGGTCCTGGACAGGGGCCTTACTGAGTCATAGTGACCCTCAGCACTCATTGCTACCTTGATATCCTTGCCGAAGAGGCTGGCATGGAAGCAGAGCCAGTTGGGAGAGATATAGAGCCGCCCGTGGAGAAGGAGGTCTCTCTGGAGAGCACAGGAGCACACTGGGGGTCACAGGAGAAAAAGCAGCCGTGAGTGAGGTTAACCCGGAGAAGCCCCAGGGTCTGGAGCCTCTTACCTTCTCACCTGTCCCCAGTCGCTCCTGTCCCCACCTCCAATCTATCTCACAAGCACTCAAAGGGTCCTGGGAGAATCCTGAGCATCCCATTCCACCTCATCAGACTGCCACCTGGTTCCTCTTTCGAACCCACAAGGTCCAAGCAACTTCCTGTCCAGGTCTCTAGCCCCAGACTTCTGTTAGCCAGGAAGAGGGTTTACCCTGCCCCGAGAAGAGGGTCTAGCTTGTGCAAATGTCCCTACATGCTCAGTGAGAGGTCTGGGCCAGGGCCAACACTCACTGGTGAGACCAGAACAGAAAGCTGGTAATCTTATCTTCCCAGGCAAACCTGCATAACTCAACTGCACATCCCAAACCACCCTGTCTCCTCACACTTTTGAAGAAAAAAGAGCCAACTGCGGCTAAACTGTTCCCACATGTCAATTAAGCATAAAGGTTCCCAAGTAGAAGGCCTGGGTCCCAAACAAGCATGCCCTGGAAACAGCTCACCTTTGAGAACCATCTCCTCCAAGGGGATGTCTTTAAACAGCTTGTGGTATTGCTGGTTGTATTTGCTCAACAGTGCCTGCAAACATAAGACCCGGCTCTGAGAGGCCATCAATCAGACCACCACAGGGCTCTGCTCCAGCCACCAGGAGACAATGCCACAGGGATCCCCATGTAAGCAGCAAGGGTGGGAAGGGCTAAGTCCCAAGCCTAGCTCATCTCCTGGTAATGTTGAGTTCTTACAGGGAGCCAGTGGCTAGAGGGGACATACCATTCCCACCAAGGTCAGGGCACTCACTCAGGTCTCCTGGGTTCCTGCTAACAGGCCTGATGGCCAAGGGACCAAAAATTTGAGCATCCCACACACTTACCCCTTCCCGGCCATACTTCTTTATCTCTTCACTCTTCGAGCCTTCTGACCAGTGCAGACTGCAAAGGAGACATTCCATTCCAGGGACAAGGAACCTTTGAGTCCTGTCCATGTATCCTCAGTGCCAACTCTGCCCTGGCTTTGAGCCAGAAGATTGGAGCAGAGATTGGAGACTAAGCCCTTCTCTGAGAAACTCGATAGAATGGTAAGAACGGTAAGCGCCCCACTCATCTCTAGGGAAGGGCACTCATGAGGCCTCCTTCCCAAGCAGATGTGAGTGCCACACTCACAAAGGTATGCTTGGCCTGAGCCTCAGTCTCCCACAATGCTGAGGGGCTGCTCGGCCCTGCGCAGCAAAGACACTCTGATTTCTCTAGCCAAGGAGTAGGCAAAGACACAAGCAATGTGGCTCCAGGGACCACAGTCTAGGGTGTACAAGACGGAAGCATTAGACTCACAGCTCCAGAGCCATGATACAGACAGATCTGCTTTCCTTGCAGCCTCCTTGGGCAGCCTGCAGGTCCTCATGGAGGCACTCAGCACATTCAACCAACTGACTGAAGCTACTGAGCAGGAAAGAACGGGCTGAAATACAAAGCTTTGCTCTGGCCAGGTTGGCCCAAGGACAGGTGGGCAGGGAGGAGACTGGTAACCTGAGAAGCCTGGCCCCTGCTAGGTCCCAATGTACTGGGACAGGCTGGAAGGGTAGGAGGAAGAGGCCTCAGCGGCTTTGCCCAACCTACAAGGCATGCTAAGGTGTCTTGCCTGACTCAGACTTAAGGTCCCCCCCCCCCCACCTCTCATATCTGTACGTGTGCAAGTGTGAATGTGTGTATTCCCATGTGTGCATGTGCATATAGGCCAGAGGACAACCTTGAGAGTCATCCTCAGGAAAGCCATCCCCCTCTTTTGAGGCAGTGTCTCCCATCAGTCGGGAGCCCTCCAGTTAGGCTAGACCAGCAGCTGTCCAGTGAGTCTCAAAATCCTCCTGTCTCTTCCTCCCTGGCACCAGAATTTCAAGCACACACCGCCGCAATCAGCCTTTTCCTTTTTACATGGGCACTGGGGATTGAACTCAGGTACTCATGCTTAGAAAGGCAAGTGTTTTATGACAGAGGCATCTTTCCAGTCCTTAAAGGTCCCCTCACTAACAAGTCCTGATAATTCCCACCCTTCCTAGTCTGGATTTATCTCTGATCAGAAAGGGGCCTTACCTGTCACCTGGGGGTTCCTGGACCTTTTCTGGTTTCTCTGTGCAAGGCACGGAGCTCTTCATAGGTGCTGCCTTTCCATGCATTTGTTGATTGCTAGAGGGAAATGTGTCCATGTTAGAAAGGGGAGCTTGGGAGTCTCTTTTCCTACTAGCCTCACTGTGTCCATCCAGGGCAGCTGTTCTGTCCCCTACCCTTGCTTGATGTACAAGGTAAACTTTAAGATGTCAGAATTTGGAACCACTTTCAAATGCCATGCCCATTAGCCCAGTGACCAGCCTTCTGAGAGGGAACTCATTTTTTCATATCCAAGCACTATTCACCTCTGCCAATTAATAGGTCAAAATATGTCATCTTCATTTGTATTTTGTCTATTGGTAGGTGTCTCCCACAGCTTCTTGGCTGGAAACCTAAAGCTTAGTTAATGCCTGCCCCAGGGAAAAAAAAAAAAAAAGTCAGTCTATTCACCTCGTTTTAACTTCCAGGCAACTGCTTACTAGTCCAGGAAGAGTTGGGCCTCCAGCCCCGCCCTGGAGTATGGACACAGACATGTTCCTGCTGAAAGCAGAAGTTTCTAAGGTGCCCTAGCAGTTACTGTAAACTATCAGGTTCTGGGAAAGGCCACGGTGTACAGGATCCTTTATCAAATGTTGTTAGAGATGTGGAAAGTAGATTCCAATTGGCCTACAAGTGAGTGTGTCTGGGAGGGATGGGGACTGCCCCAGACTAGGAAGTGGTGGCCTCAATCACCTTCAGACAGTGGGAGGTACCTCAGCCTTGATAGCCAAACTATTTAAAAAATGTCCCAGGAGTAAGGAGGTGTTCTTCCCCTGGGCAGGTGGGGCTTCCCAGTAGCCTCTAAGGTCCCACCTCCACCTACCAGCTTCATAGACTAGGACCCCCAATTCCTGCTTCTCTGGGCATCAGATGTCAGAATAGCCCCAATTGAGTGAGCTTGGGGGTTCTCAAAGGAAGAGGGGTAGCCAAGAAGCTGGGTCAAGATAGGCAGTTCAAAGTCTGGAATATGTAACAAGATCCTGGGTGCTGGTCCCTCTGTATGTAAATAACTAGAATAAAAAAGATAAGGCCGAGAATCCCAAATGCTCAGTTACTCTCAGTTCTGTGACTGGGCCAAGGCAAAATTCTCTTTTTCAGGCTGGGGAGAGAGCTCAGTCTGCAAAGTACATCTTTGCAAACATAAAGACCCCAATTCAATCCTCAGAACTACACAAAAAACCAGGCATGACAGCACACAGGGTGTAATCCCAGTACTGGGGAGGCAGAGACAGGCAGTGGGCTCACTGGGCAGCCCCCCAAATCTCCTGGGACAGCTCCAGGGCAATGAGAGACTGTCTCAAAAAAACAAGGGGGTCAGCTCCAGAGGGACACCATCCAAGGTTGCTCTTCAATCCCACATGTGTGTGCACACATGGGCATATACAACTGCAACACACATGTGTCTTCACATGCACATGCAAATAAACCAACACACTTTCTTGTCTTTAAGATCGAATTACAGACTTGGCCCAAATTCTTCCAGGACCCTCGGAGTTTATCCAGTCTCCAACTACAACATCATACAGATCAGAAAAAGTTAACCCTGTCCAGTGTCACATCGTGAAGATCCAGGCAACCTCATTCATACCATTAGCCTAGTCATGTGTGACCTGGTGATCTCTCTCCTTGACCTCACATAAATTGACACACAGGTCATCATACACAGTTATACACTGCATGCTGTTTCAGCCAATGATGGGCAACTCATCTATGCCATAGCTCCCTAAGATTACACCGCCCAATGATGTCAGAACTGTCTTGTTCCTATAAGCACACTCCACCATGTTTGTACAACAGCAAAATCTACTCATGACACATTTCTCAGAATGTTTCTTTGTGGCTAAATGACACACGATTGTATTTACTGAGGAAAGTGACAGACTATTCTATAAATGTGACCCTCTGGCTCCTAAGGTTAGTTTCTGGATATGTTTGGTTTTATCACTTTACACTTCACAGAGGTGTTTTCTCTTAACTTTTTATGTTTGCTGTAGAGAATATGGAAAGTATAACCATTTATAAATGATTGAAATCACCCACTGAAAATTCCCTAAAAGTTACTGGGTGGTGGTGGCACACACCTTTAATCCCAGCACTCAGAGAGTCAAAGGCAGGAGGGTCTCTAAGAGTTTGAGGCCAGCCTAGTCTGCAGAGCAGTTCCAGGAGAGCCAGGGATCCAGAGAAACTCTGTCTCAAAAAAAACTCAAAACGGGTTGGGGATTTAGCTCAGTGATAGAGCGCTTGCCTAGCAAGCACAAGGCCCTGGGTTAGGTCCTCGGCTCTGACCAAAAAAAAAAAAAAAAAAAAAAAAAAAAAAAATCCCTAGAAAGAGCTGAGGATGTGGATCGGTTGGTAGTGTGCTTGTCTTGGAGTAGCATGGAGGAGGTCTTGAGTTTGAGGTCAGCCTGGACTCTGTGATGTGAACCTGTTTCACAGAAGAGAAAGAGGAGGAGAAGAGATACATTCTACTCAGCTCCTTTACCCATTTCCTTAATCTTAAGCATAAATGCATGTTTTATATAAATGGATCGCAGCCGAGCTTGGTGGCATACGCCTTTTATCCCAGCATTCAGGAGGCAGAGGCAGGTGGATCTCTGTGAGTTCGAGGCCAGCTTGATTTACAAAGTGAGTTCCAGTACAGCCAGGGCTGTTACACAGAGAAACCCTGTCTCAAGATTTATTTATTTGTTTGTTTGTTTATTATGTACACAGTGTTCTGTCTGCATGTGTCCCTACAGGACAGAAGAGGGCACCAGATCCCATTACAAGTGGTTGTGAGCCACCATGTGGTTGCTGGGAATTGAACTCAGGACCTCTGGAAGAGCAGTCTGTGCTCTTAACCACTGAGCCATCTCTCCAGCCGAAACCCTGTCTCAAAAAGGAAAAAAGAAAAAAGAAACAGTAGCAACCAAGCCATCTGAAGAGGTTACCTAGCACTCACAGAATCTTCCAGGCCCTGTGGATTTGACCCAGAGGGCCATAGGGGAACTTTAAGAGCTTGGAGCTCAGCCCTCTACCTGACTCTGCAGGCAACTGATATCCATCCCCCTGCCACCAATTTTTCCTGAGAGCAGTTTCTCATAACCCAAGGGTCATCAATCATAACTACAACCCTTAGCCCTAACCTGTCCCTGTGTTCACACAATGGAGTCAATATCAGGGTCTAGGATACTGCAATCTGTAAATTTTTTTTTTAGATTTTAAAAATATATTTTTATTTTGTGTATATGTATATGCCTGTATGGTCTGTGCACTAGAGCAGAGCCTCAGCAGCCTGAGATGTTAAATCCCCTGGATCTGGAGTTATAAGTAGATGTGAGCTGTTTGATGTGGGTGCTGGGTACCAAACCCAGGTCCTCTGCAAGAGCAACACGTGCTCTACACCACTGAGCCATCTCTCCAGCCCCAAAATCTGTATAAACCACAATGACTACTGCCATGAAAGGGATGGACCAGGGAAACAGCAACATCTCTCCACAGTAAAGGGAGGATCAAAGATTGGAATCCTCAAGCAAGCTCCTCTCCTGAGCTGAGCCGGGTCTAAGGGCAGGTAAGCCTAGAGAGGCCGCTCCAGCAGGATCTGGAGCCTCCCTGGCAGGGGCAGAACTCCTGGCCACTCCTTCTTCCTTCCTTCCAGGAACCTTCCTGAAGTTATCACTGCTGCTGAGCTGGGGTTTTCCCAAGGGCAACAGGGTGATCTGGGCAGCAGCAAAGCAGATACCCAGAGGGGTGGTTATAAGAGGAGACAGAGGCAAGTGAGTCGGAACCAGGGGTACAAGCATAGCTGCCTCCCACAGACATCACAGACAGGCCCCATGAGTCGATGTCATCTCCAGACAGATACTCCCAAATCCCCCAACTCATTGGCCACCCCCACCCCCTCACCCCAACTTCAGCTCTGTCATCCGGAGGAGTCTATCAGGGTGAGCTCAGAACCACCTGTTCCCCATCCCAAGACTGCTTCTCTCTAAGCACCCAGTATCCATGAAAGGCTCCACCCTCCACACAGTGACCCCAAGCCAGAACCTGAAGTCATTCTCTTCCTGCCCCATACAGTCCTCAGAGCCCAATGCGCTTCATTGGAATATGTTTCTCCGTTGTAGCTACAGCACACAAGCTCAGGCCACTGGAGTCTTTTTTTGTTTGTTTGTTTTTTGTTGTTGTTGTTTATTTCAGACAGGGTTTCTCTGTGTAACTTTGCACCTTTCCTGGAACTCACTCTATAGCCCAGGCTGGCCTGGAACTCACAGAGATCCGCCTGTCTCTGCCTCCTGAGTGCTGGGATTTCAGGCCACCAGCACCCGGCCTCTTTTTTTCTTGGATTCTGGCATCCTCTCCTAGCCACACCTGCCCCAGCCATGCCCTCACACCCTTGTCTCTACCCTACATTCACAGTCATCCAAAACCCAGCTCTGCCCTTGCCTTTCTCTGCAGAATGACCTGCAGTCTCCGTTCCCCGCCCCCTCCACTCCACTCCCCTACCCCCCACCCTGCCCCAGCCTGCCACTCCTAATCTTCCTGCTTCCTTTTTGTTTAGTTGTTTCTCAGCAGGGTCTCACGGTGGAGCCCTGGCTGGTGTGGAACTGACGCACTATGGAGACCAAGCTGGATCTCAGAGACACCCACCTGCTTCTGCCTCCCCAGTTCTGGGATGAAAGTCCGCCACCATGTCCAGCCCTGCTCCTCTTTCCACCCTCATAACTCGCTGCTGTACCCCGTGCAGCTCAGCTGAGTGCCCCACTTTCTTCACCACAGCAGCCCCTCACCGCGGAACCCCTTCCGCGGCTTGTCTCCCGGGAGGTCTGGGTCTTCTTTGCACCGTCCCAACCCAGGTATGTCTGCATCCCGGCACACATCAGCACTCAGTGTTTGCTGAAGGGAGGAAGTGGGGAGGGAGAGAGACAGACAGAGAAGATAAATGCTTCTTGACACCCCCCCCCCAAAAAAAGGGTGACGCCTTGTGAGCAAGAAGACAAGGGATGGACAGGAGCTGGTGGACAGGAGTTGGCAAGGTCACCCATGGCTGGATCCTTCCTTCCAGGAGCCCTGGCCTGTGGGGGAGGCAGACAGCCTTGGCACCAGAAGTCGCTCAACCTACCTTGCTTGACTGATCAAGAGGGACACAGAAGGCACAAGGAAGCATAAAGAGAACCAGACGGCCAGATATGGTGCGCATGCCTCTAATCCCAGCACTTGGGAAGTGGAGGCATCAGGATCAGGGTTCAAGGTCATCCTTGGCTACATCTGAGTTCCAGGCCAGCCAGGACATGAGATGGTGTCTCTTTAAAAGGAAGGAAAAAGGAGAGGAGGAGAGGGAATAAAGAGGAGAGGAGGGGGAAGAAGAGAAAAAGGAGACAGACAAGTTGGAAGAGGAGGAGGAGGAGGAGGAAGAGGAAGAGGAGGACCATCTCAAGGCAGCATGGGCTATCTACTAGGTGAAAGCACAGGCGAACCCTGCAGCCTCCAGTTGACTAGGCTGCACTCCTCCGAGCTGTCTGTGCCCAGGCAATGATCCCCCAAGTTTACCAGCCCCTTCCTGCCCTAGTCCTTCCGAACCTTAGGGCAGAGCTGCCCCCAGGTCTCATCTGAGCCTCTGGCAGCAGCAATGCCTGTGGTGGATGTTGAAGCTGAGATCTCAGCAGGGCTCGTGCGGTCACAGGTGGGGCCTTCCCCACAGATCCTAGTGGAGTGCTCCCTTAGGTGACTTCTCCAAGGAAGGGACCATACTCTCCCACCCAGGTTGACTTCTTGTGGACTTCTGAGATACTAGAGCTCCCTGTGGGTCCTGCCAACTCTTCTCAAAGCCAGGCTCAGCGCCAGTATCACCTTTGTAGCAGCCAAGGCACTAAGCCTCTGTGGTCTCCAAGGAGAGAGCTGCCAACAATACTGTTCTCCTCAGACAAAGGCCACATCACCATGCAGGCTCCTGAGAGGACAAATCCAAAAGTCATGGAAGCAGCCACAGGGACAGGCAGCTGGGAAGACTCCTAGCCTAGATAGGACCTCAAAAGCCAAGGCTCAGCATCCTGGGCTTGGGCTTCTGCCTTGATGGCCTCCCCACCCCACCTTCATGTCTCAGCTCACCTCCCACCTAACATCCTCCTGTTAGCATTATCTACTAATTGGATTCACATTAGACTCACCAGCAGGGCTTTAGAACAAGAAAAAAACAAATGCTGTGGTTATACAGGTTCCTGTACTTGAGAGGCTAAGGCAGGGTGGTGAGTTCAAGGCCATCCTACAATACATAGTAAGTTTAAGGATATCTCAAAATAAATAAATAAAAATGTCTGGGAAGGCCAGGCAGTGGTGACAGATGCCTTTAATCCCAGCACTGAATTCAAGGCCAGCCTGGTCTACATAGAGAGTTCCAGGACAGCCAGGGCTACACAGAGGAAAAAAAATTTTAAATAAAAATAATATTAAAAAATGCCTGTGAGGAGATAGCCCAGTGAGTAAAGTGTTTGGCATGCAAGCATGGGGATCTGAGTTCGAGTCCTCAGGACCAAAGCAGCGCTCACAGAAACTCCAGTGCTCTGAGAGGCTGAGACAGGAGAATCCTCTGACACTGGAGGGCCAGCTAGGCTGGCTTACAACAGCAGTGAACCACAACAGAAGAGCCTGCCTCAAACAAGCTGGAAGGACAGTACTGACTTGGAACCTGTCCTCTGACGTCTATGTACGTGTGCACTCACATAACCTGTACATACATGTCATACACATTGCACAGGCACACACAAAAGCAAAAAAAGAAGAGGAGACTGCCTAAGCCGTGTTTAAGGGCAGTTACATCAGAGTTGTACTTAAATGGCTATTTTTAGGTTGATATTGAAGTATAATTTTTTTTTCTTTTTTTGGTTTTTCCGAGACAGGGTTTTTCCGTGTAGTTTTGGTAGCTGTCCTGGATCTTGCTCTGTAGACCAGGCTGGCCTCGAACTCACAGAGATCCGCCTGGCTCTGCCTCCCGAGTGCTGGAATTGAAGGCATGTGCCACCACCGCCCGGCCTGAAGTATAATTTACACATAGCAAAGGAACCGTATGCAAGGAGGTGGACAGTCCAACACTCTCCTTTCTTTCCCTTCTTATTTTTATCTTTTTTTTTTTTTTTTTTTAAGACAGGACCTCTTTAATGTAGCCCTGGCTGTCCTGGAACTCACTATGTAAATCAGGCTGGCCTTGAATTCACAGGGCTACACCTGCCTCTGTCTCCTGAGTACTGGGATTAACTACAAAACAGTTCATCACACTTCAAAAACACACGCCCGGAAACCAGCCCTCAGAACCCTTCTTCTTCCTTCTAGTTTCGTCCCCACCAGCCCAAGGAGAACCATTACCCTGACATCTGACAGCAGACTGCTTCCTCTCTGGAAGCATGCGATCCCATCATCCAGCACGTGCATGGGAAGACTCAAAGGCACATCCACAATGCTGAACGCCTATCTGTTTAGGACTTGGTTTTTTGAGACAGGGTTTCATGTAGCCGAGGCTGCCTTGGAACCTGTCATATAGCCTAGGATGACCTTGAACTTCTGAGTCTCCTGCCTCCATCTCCCACATGCTGGGATTACAGGTCTGTGCCACCACTCTTAGGGATTGAACACAAGACCTTGTGCATGTTCGGCTAGCACTCTTCCAAATGAGTTACAACCCTAGTGCACGCTGTGTTATGTGTAAACTGCATCTTCACTAGCAATTCTTTTGTGTGGATATACTATAATGTATTGCTTTCCTCTTACTAACGACAGGCTTGGGCAGTTCCAGGTTTGGCTTGTTACGAAAGCAATGCAAAAGTTCTAAGGGCAGCCTTGTGAACACAAGTATTCACTCCTGTGGGTAAACACTCAGCACTGGCATTGCTGGGTCACAAGGCAGGTGTATGCTCAGCGTCTGGCTTTTTTTTTTTTTTTTTTAATGAGACAGGGTTTCTCTGTGTAGTTTTGGTGCCTGTCCTGGATCTCACTCTGTAGACCAGGCTGGCCTCAAATTCACAGAGATCCACCTGCCTCTGCCTCCCGAGTGCTGGGATTAAAGATGTGCGCCACTAAGGTCCTGACCATATCAAGTTTTAGGCACACTGTAGCCAGACAGGTGACCCCTATGTCTCTAGAGACTCCCCATGCTTGCTAAGGTCACACAGCCCATTTCTATGCTCTGCCAAGGAAGTGACAGGTTGGCTTTCCCATGTGGCACAAGATAGCTTGATCCACACTGTGTCCTTCCTGGGGAATCTTCCTGTGTTTTCTCAAAGCCAGAGTCCTTCCACACAACCCAGAAATTGGCTGGCAAGAGGAGCCCCTCTGAGGACAAGCAGGACAATTTGTATGGAGCAGGGGTGAGTCACTAATATGCTAAAATGCGAGGATAAAGGGGAATTTCTTTCTTGAGCAAAAAATAATTCTGTAGTTGTTGTCTTGAGGCCACACCTAGCAGACATGTTGTATTGAGAAAATGGCTGTGCCCTTTTGCTAACTAGAAAGAGGGACAAGAGAACCCCACCGCTGAAACTCATACTGGTACAACGGAGCTGGACTTGTAAATTGGAGGTCACCTGATAGATCTTATCGCCCCAACTCAGCATCCCAGGGAAATGCTCAAAAAGGAGCTGCACTTGTCAGAGCCCCTGCCCAGAGAAGAGTCGGAGGCCACCTAGACTAGCAATGTGCTTAGATGAAAGGGGTATGTGTGGGTTGGGGATTTAGCTCAGTGGTAGAGCACTTGCCTAGCAAGTCAAGGCCCTGGGTTCGATCCTCAGCTCCAGGAAAAAAAAGAAAAAGAAAGAAAGAAGGAAAGAAAGAAAGAAGAAAAGGAAGGAAGAAAGGAAAGAAAGAAAGAAAGAAAGAAAGAAAGAAAAGGAAGGAAGAAAGGAAAGAAAGAAAGAAAGAAAGAAAGAAAGAAGGAAAGAAAGAAAGAAAGGTAGGTGTGTGGTGGCAGGCAGAGGCTCTTCATCCAGATACTGTGGAAAGATCACACCAGAGCAGCCAGAACCACATGTATACTTCAGACCCAAGCAAGAGGCCAGGAGCCTCCCAAGAATATAGAGGTAGCTAGCCCATTAGATTCCCTTTCTAATGAGTCCAAGGTGAGAAAGAGAAGGTGGGAGGTGTGCATTAGAGTGAACAGCAGGGGCAAACTGTGCAGATGTTCTCGGAGGAAGGTCTAGAGCTAAGCAAGAGTCAGCAGAGTGTAGACACAGGGAGCCACAGGCCCGAACTCCAGTGCAGGAGAGAGCAGAGGGGGTTTGCTCCCCTTGGCTGTCCACTAACTTCCAATTCTGCTTGCAGTGTGTGGTGCTGGCAGCCAGACAGGAAACCTCCAGGCTAGGTTTGCCCCCAAACCACGCACCAGGCACAAAGCTTAGATATCGCTTAGAGCATAAGTGGGGCAAGTGGTGCTGCCTACATTCCATGGCTGAAGAATGGGAAGCGGTGGGATTCTGTGACCTACCCATGCAGGGCTGGACTGCCATGGAGGTGTCTAACAACTAACTCTCAGCCACAGCCACACCTGCATGAGACTTGAGGGTCGGAAAGAGAAAAGGACTGTACCACATACACTTCAAACCATGGCAAGCTTCCTTAGCCCAGCAAGCCGTGTTTCTTCCTGGGAGGGTCTATGGGAAAAGGTGGTAAGCAGGGCCAGCTCAGGTTCTCTACCACCTGACCTTCAGTCCAGCTCTAGCCCTGTAAGAGAGAAAGCAGAGTCCCAAGGCCCAGTGCTAAAGCTCCTCCCTCGTTCCTGAGTGCCTAGAGAATAGGAAAGCTGCTTCATACTACAGTCTAGGCAGTGGTTATCTGCCTTTCCTTCCTTCCTTCCTTCCTTCCTTCCTTCCTTCCTTCCTTCCTTCCTTCCTTCCTTCCTCTCTCCCCTCCCTCCCTCCCTCCCTTCCTGGTATCGTTTATTCAAGTGGCCTCAACTTACTATGTAGCCAAGGACAACCTTGAATTTGAACTCCCATCCTCCTGCCTGCCCCTTCTCAAGTGACTGGGATTACAGGACACACCCAGTTGATGTGGTGCTGGAGACAGAACCCAGGGCTTCATGCATGCTAGGCTAGCACTCTACCAAGTGAGCTACATCCCCAGCTAATGGTGCTCTTTTCAATATAGCACAGGGACCTGAGATTACTCCCTTCCTGTAGCTTTCCCTGGAGGCAGAGGCCACAACTCCCCACAAAGACCCCAGGAGACAGGATTGGAAAGAAACCAAAGAGAAGTATCAGAGCTGATAACCAGAGGCCCTTCTGGGGAGTGGAGTTCCCTAGATAGACATTTCTCAGTGTGTGTGTGTGTGTGTGTGTGTGTGTGTGTGTGTGTGTGTGTATCTTTGAGACAGGATTTCTCTGTGTAACAACAGCCCTGGCTGTCCTGGAACTTGAACTTGCTTTGTAGACCAGGCTGGCCTCGAACTCCCTCACTGAGATCTGCCTGCCTCTGCATCACCGCTACCCAGCTTCTCCTCTTTACTCAAAGCACCAAACAAGCTGGGAGAGCTAGCAGCTCAGGGAAAGGTATGGGCAGTCTCAGCCACCTGGGAGGTGAACCCTGGCTAAACAAGAATGAGTTGTAACAGGGACAGGTTTCTTCTCCCTACAGGGAACCCATATGTCTTTCTGCCCAGTGGATTTGGAGAGCAAGGCTGATCCATCTTCCTACTGTGGCAGCCAAGACATTTGCCTGCGTACCTTGTCTCAGCCCAGATCTGCCCTGTCCCCCAAGCCCTTCACTGCTTGGGTGGCTGAACCACCCCTAGTTAATTAGCCCTAAACATTTTTTCTCCTGTTTCTGACCTTCGAACCCAAGTCTGGGCTCTCAGCCTGCCAAAGAGACACTGTTCCTTGTGAGATAGAGGTCACAGCAAGGTGTTCTGCTGGCCTTGCTCTGGGAAGAGGGGGCTGATAAACTGTCTTCCCAGCTCTGCTTGGGCCATTCTCTGCCAGCCTGCTCCTGCCCAGGACAGAATCTCCTTGTCCCTTTTCTCAGCATCTCTGCTCCCTGAAGCTGCACCTATGTCCAAGGACGGACATGGCCTCCATTCAGCCTAGAAAACACTGTTGGCTGCATAGCCTGCCTGGAGAACCAGCTCCGGGCAGAGTCCTACCACCCAGTCTCCCACACTCCAGGGACTTGCCCGGTTCCATGCACACAGTCAGTGCTCAGTAAATAATCCCAGATGAAGGATTCCTCTGTGTGTGCAGTTTGTTGGGAAACAGAGGTCTCTGAAGGCACAAGCCCTGAGTGACAGCAGCTTCTGGTTGGACCCTGAACCTCAGGTGATCCTGTCACCTCCGTCAGAGCCTGTGCCTCTCTCTACAAAACAGGACAGAAAATCCTCTTGTTTATGTGCTATGTCTCGATCCGAACAAGGCCAAAGTGCAGCCGGGGTGGTGAGGGGGGACCTACAGCCCTGCCCTTTTGGGCTTCCCATCCTTTACCTGCAGGGAGATCTGTAGCCCCATGTCCCACCACACCCCTTGAAGGATACTTAGAGGCACAGCTCCCTCCCCACAGGAATTAACAATGTGGGGGCACAACGGGGTCTCGTATGCACTCACAAAACTCCACACGTGCCAACACGTGCCTCAGTCTTTTCTTTGGCCTACAACACAAGAAAGCAGGAGTCCTTGAGAGAAGGCATTCTGTGCCTAGGCTGCACCAGGAAAGGGCTCCCACCTGCTGGCCAGGAGGTATACAGCTACACCAGACCCAGCCATGCTCAGACACCATCCTCTCTGCTCCTCCCTCCACTGGAAGTTTGAGGACATCATTGCTGCTTCTGTCCTGCCCAGAGCTCAAAAGACATGCAGAATGTCCCCTCCCAGGACAGATACCCAGGCTTTCCCACAGAGCCCAGGCCACATCAGGGCAGGCAGTGGGTTCTACAAACTGCCTGGCTAGCTGCTAGCCTTGCCAGCAGTGGCCCGCAGCTGGGGCAGCATCTGGCGAGCTGGCCCCCCTGGGCCTGATGACAGACCACTTTTTCTTGGCAGACTCCTTGGGACCTGGCCATCTCCACACAAGAAGCTGGTCATTCAGGTCTAAAAACAGACTTGCATTCAGTCAGAAACAGAACACCCCTGTACTCCAAGTGGCCACTCTTCTGAAGGGAGGTACACAGACAACCTTGGCCACCCAAATGCCCCAACCCAGGCTGCCAGGGGTGTGGCTACTCTCTGAGGACAAGTCAGTTCTGTTTACCCATGGGTACTGTCTAGCAGAATCCCCCTCTAGCATCTGAGGATGCCCGCCTCAGAATCCCTCTGGCCCTGTGGACCCACCAGACTCTTCTTAGAACCATAGGCAACTGTGGAGCCCCAGGGTCTTGAGAGACTGGGTAGGGGTGGAGGCAGGCCCCTCCAACTTATGTTGGAGCCTTTGAGGAAGTCACCATTGCTTTCTGGGACAAGAAAGTCTCCACTCAGAAGGTAAAAAGCAGAGGCCAGGAAGCTAGGTGACCTACAGACGGCCACCCACCCTCTGTGTCAGGACTCCTGTCCCAGGAGGAGCTGGCAGTTTGCTCAGAGGACGGCTAGTTCCCCTCCCTCCTGCTTTCCTTCTACAAATACCAACTAAAAATGCTTGCTATTCCCTTAGCTCTGGGTAAGTGCTGTGTGCTCCAGGAAGGAAAGCCAGGCACTACCTGCAACAGCCTGCCTGCCTGCCCAGGGAGGCAGACAGTGAGGCAAAGACTTACATAAACCAGCACATAATTACAACTCTGTAATGTATGCGCTGAGGAAAAGCAAGGGGGTGAGGAGCAATTCTATCCGGGAGGCTGGACTCACCTGTGGAGGGCGAGGATGACTCTCCTAAAGCAACAGAGAGAGGCCCTGCAACTGAGCACCACTGGATGGAGAAGGGATTCTGGTGGCCGCACAGGGATTATTAGAGAGGTCAAAGGGTGGGCAGCCAGAGGTATGGGGCTGTATGAGGCACATAACAGAAGCCCCATGTCTGGAGGGTACTGGTGAAGAGCAAAGTGGTGAGCAGTGAGGCTGGAGAGGTGGCCAAAGCTGAAGGGGGACCCAGAGAAGGGGTTTAAATGAAAGGAAGGATATGATCAACTTTGTTTTTTTAAATAGAATTTTTTTTGTTTTGTTTTGTTTTGGAGACAAGGTTTCTCTGTGTAGCTTTGCGCCTTTCCTGGATCTCGCTCTGTAGACCAGGCTGGCCTTGAACTCACAGAGATCCTCCTGTCTCTGCCTCCTGTGTGCTGGGATTAAAGGTGTACGCCACCACCAGCCAGCTAAATTTTCATTAAATTGTGTATGTGTATAGCTATGGGTGTACGTGTGCCTGTGGCGGTCACAGCATAGCTTCAGAGGGTTGGTTCTTTCTTTCCACAGTGTGGTTTCCAGGAATTGAATTCTGGTCTTCAGGCTTACTGAGCCATCATGCTAGATCTTAACACTAAACTGCATCTTTAAAATGATTAAGATGCTATGTTATATGGATTTCTTGAATCACAATTTATTCATTTATATTTATTCATTCATTCATTTTGAGGCAGAGTCTCACTATGAAGACCAGACTGGCCTTGAACTCATAGAAATCCACTTGCCTCTGCCTCCCGAGGTGCTGGGATTAAATGAGTATACTACCACACCAAGCTCAACAATTTAAAAAAGAACTCTTACAATTTACCAGTGAAAAGACAAATAGCTCTATTAAAGAGTGGCACATGCCGGGCAGTGGTGGTGCACACCTTTAATCCTAGCACTCGGGAGGCAGAGCCAGGCAGATCTCTGTGAGTTCAAGGCCAGCCTGGTCTACAGAGCAGGACAGGCACCAAAACTACATGGAGAAACCTGTCTCGAAAAACCAAAAAAAAAAAAAGAGAGAGAGAGAGAGAGAGAGAGAGAGAGAGAGAGGCACATATTTGAATCAGTATTTCTCAAAAGAAGATATTAAGTGTCCAGCAAGTATGTAAACAGGCCATAAACACCATTAGTCATGAGGAAAGAGAATCAAACCCACAAAGCATAATCTACTACTCCCCCAAGACCCCAAGACTGTCATCAAGGACAGGTGTGGGTGAGGCTGTGGAGAGACTGAGACCCTTCTCTCCACCTGGTAGGAATCTGAAATGGGGCCTGTGCTTTGGAAAACAACCTGGTGATTCTTTAAACTGCTGCAGTTACTATAGAGCTGAGCAAACACTCCTAGCATGTACAAAAGAGAATTTAAAATGCATGTCAGACACTGGAAAGATGGCTCAGTGGTTAAGAGCATGTACTGCTCTTCCAGAGGACCAGAGTTGGATTTCTAGTACCCACATTCCCCAGCTCACAACCATCTGTAAGTTCAGCTCCAGGATACCTGACACCTCTGGGCCTCTATAGGCACTTAGCATGTACATACCCACACACAGACACAGACACATAATTAAAAATAATAAAACAAATAAATAGAAATGCTTGGCCACACAAAACACCATGCATGAATGCTCACAGCAGCATTTATTCAGAAAAGTCAAGAAGTGCAAACAGACTAAACGCCCAGCAATAAACAAAGTATTTCTTTTCAGCCATTAAAAATAAAAACAAAACACTGACACATGGATTTTTTTTTTTTTTAAAGAATTAGCCAAAGGCTGGAGAGATGGCTCAGTGGCTGCTCTTCCTGAGTTCAAGCCCCAACAACCACATGGCAGTTCACAACGATCTATAATGTGGTCTGATGCCCTCTTCTGGCATGCAGGCATACATGCAATAGAGCACTCAAACTTATAGAAAACATACATAAAAGTTAAAAAAAAAAAAAAAAAGAATTAGCTGAGTGGTGATAGTACATTCCTTTAATCTCAGCCCTCAGCAGAAGTAGGTAGATCTCTATGAGTTCAAGGCCAGACCACTCTACCAGAACAGCCAGGAAATCCTGTCTCAAAAAACAAAAGCAAAAACAAAAACGAATTAGCTGGGCAGTGGTGGCGCACACCTTTATTTCCAGTACTGGGGAGGCAGAGGCAGGTGGACTTCTGTGAGTCTGAGGCTAGCCTGGTCTACAGAGCTAGTTCCAGGACAGCTAGGGCTGTTACACAGAGAAACCCTGTCTAGAAGAACCAAAAAAAGAGAAAGAGGGAGAGCCAAGAATCATGGGGGGTGGGGTAGGAAGTGGTCATTGAGTGTAGTGCCTGCAGAGGCCCGAAGAGGATGTCCGATCCCCTGGAGCTGGAGTAACCAGCAGCTGGAAGCCAGCTGAAGCAGGACTGGGAACCCAACCTAATTGCTCTTAATTATTGAGCCATCTCTCCATCCCCCATGAAGGGACCTTTAAATATTGTTAACTGAAAGAAGCCAGTCACAGAAGACCACTTACTCTATGTGTACATGTGTAAGGAATACACAAAATTAGCAAATCTATACAGACAGAAAGTAGACTGGTAGTTCCTTGGGGGGGAAGGAAAAGGCAAATGGGGAGTGGTGTCTAAGGGTACATTTAGTTTCTGTGCAGGGCAAATGTTCTGCAATTAGGCAGTGGTCTTGGTGACTCAACTGTATAACTATTATAAACATCACAGAATTGGACAGGCAGCAGGTTGTTTATAGGGTCCTGGCTCCATCTCCAGCACTGGATAAAAACAAACAAACAAACATGAATTTTATTGGTATATGAATTCTATCTCAATGCAAATGAGGAGGGAAGGAGGGTAGGAGAAGAGACCCAGGGCTTAAAGAATATGTGGAAGAAAAAGAAAAATCTTCCAGGTCTGTAGGTTGCCATGGAAACAAGCATTTCCTAAGGAGGACTGGGCCAGCACAGGGCAAACAGTGCTGAGGTTTGTCCAAGGTAAGTAAGAGGAGTGAAGGACAGACCTTGAATTCGGACACATGGACGGGTAACCTTAGCAAGGACACTTTGGTGCTGTGACGGGCCGGGCTCCTTCCTTGCTCCCAGACTGGAGACTAGCAGAGACAGTGAGCCTCTGACCACATGTGAGGAAACAACACCCTCAGCCAACTCTGCACGACAGCCTGGGATGCTCGCCTGCCTCTCCTCACTTCCAGTCAGAGACCACATGGTTGCTGGGGTTGGGCAGGACGGTATGCTTCTCTCCGGGTCCGAAAAGGCAGTCGAGTGCACTCGGTGGAGATCAGGTGCTGCCTTATCACAGCTCCCCACTCTCCAGCCACTCTCCTCCACCCCAAGGACGCACCAACCACAAGTCTATTTTCTAAACCTGCCCTAGAAAGAGCTGGGAAGACCAAGGTCCCTCCGGTCCCTAGTGGCAGCCACACCCAGAATTCCAGCACCACACTTAGTGGTTCCCAAGGCGGCGCCTGCAGCGACACTGATGACGTCAGCGTGGCGCGGCCCAGCCTCTGCCAGCTGGTGAGTGAGCTGGCGCGTTGGCCCAAAGGTAGCGCTTAGTGCAGATCGGGAGACCTGACGTGAGGACAGGAGCAGCGGCCCCACCAACCGGCTTCCTGGGATGCTGCGCCTGCACCCCGCCTAGCTCCTGGAGCTGTGCCCAGCACCAGAGCTGGCAGCTGGCCGCGGCTGTGCACGACCCTGGCGGGGCTAGAGTCCGCACCCAGCCGCAGGCTCTCGCCAACGTGGCTCCCCAGGCAGATTCCTGAGCGATGATCCAGTCTTGAGCAGCTTTCTGGGTCTTCAGGGAGCACCACAGACTGTATAATTGACAAGAACCCCTAGAGAGTGCCAGCTCTCTTTCAACTGTTCTTCACAATACATGGAGGTTGTAGCCATTGTTAAAAGGTGAGAAAAATACTGATTTACGGATTTGAATGAAACCACTGTTGCCCCGTGGTGGTGGTGGTGGTGGTGCAAGCTTTTAATCCCAGCACTCTGAGTTCAAGGCCAGCCTAGTCTAGAGTGAGTTATGTGTCGAAAAAAACAAAAAGAAAAAGAAAAGAAAAAGATTGCTGGGCAGAGAGAAACCATAAAGAAAATGGCTTTAGTGTTTTTCGGTTGGACACTGTGCTAGCAGACAGACACATAACTAATACAATATGAGATGCCCCTGGCCCACTGGGGATGCCTCACGCACACTATGGAAGGATTCTACCATCCCACCCAACTACATCCCCAACCCTAAGAGTTCATTACTGCCAGTTGGTGGTGGCACACGCCTTTAATCCCAGCGCTCGGGAAGCAGAGCCAGGTGGATCTCTGTGAGTTCGAGGCTAGCCTGGTCTACAGAGTGAGTTCCAGGAAAGGTGCAAAGCTACACAGAGAAACTCTGTTTCAAAAAACAAAAACAAACAAACAAAAAAAGAGTTCATTACTATTCTTTTTTTTTTTTTTTTTCTTTCAGTTTTTCAAGACAGGGTTTCTCTGTGCAGCTTTGCACCTTTCCTAGAACTCACTTGGTAGCCCAGGCTGGCCTCGAACTCACAGAGATCTGCCTGCCTCTGCCTTCGAGTGCTGGGATTAAAGGCGTGGGCCACCACCACCCAGCTTACTATTCTAATTGTTACAAAATCAACACAAAAATCTGTAGTTTAGCTGGGTGTGGGTGTGGTGGCCCATGTCTGGAATCACAGTGTTCATGAGGCTGAGGCAGGAGGATACTGAGTTGAAGGTCAGCCCTAGGTTACATAAGGGGAGGGTGGATGGAGAGACGAATACTTGGTAAGTTGACTCTAAATGGCCCTACGTTATATTTGATCTGGAAGACTATATGCATGAGAATAGAATTTTATTTTTTTAAAAAAATGTGGAGACTTTACCCAACCAAATATCAGAACAAATTACAAAGGTATTACTGGCTTACAAGATTAATAGATTAGTAGACCAATGGGACACAGAGAGTCCAGAAAATGATCTTTGGATATAAGAAAACTGAATATATAATGAAAATATTTTGAGAAAGAGAAAATGAGTTGTCTAGTACATATGGTAGGACAAAACCTATCTCAGATCACTCACAAAAATATAGTCCAGGTACAGTAAACATCTATGTATGTCTAACTTAGATTTTATTTGAGACAGGGCCTTAAACTCAAGGCAAGCCTCCTGCCTCAGCCTCCTGAGTACTGGGATTATAGGTACACGTCAGCATGCCCAGATGAACACCTATAAATCTAAATCTACAAAGATCTAGGATAAAACAGAAACAATTTTTTTAATATTAGAAGTTTCCCAAGTAAGGTATAAAATCCAGAAAACAAAGATTTAAGTGTATAAGAAGAAGATGGAAAGTTGGCTCAGTGGTTAAGCTCTGCCAGAGGACCCAGGTTCTATTCCCAGCATCTATATGCTGGGTCACAATTATATGTAACCTCAGCCCCAAAGAAGCCTATACCTCTGGCTTCGATGGACACTTGTACTCACAGGTATACACACACACACATACACACACACAGATACACACACACCTAAACATAGATTTTTAAGTTCTTAATTGCATAAGAAATTTTAAGCTTTTGTACATCAAAATCTAATTTTTATTTATTTATTTTGGTTTTTTTTTTTTGAGACAGGGTTTCTCTGTGTAGCTTTGGGTATCCTGGAACTCTCTCTTTTGACCAGGCTGGCCTCAAACTCAGAGATCCACATGGATCTCTCTACCCAGAGTGCTAGGATTAAAGGTGTGCACCACCATCATCTGGCTTAAAATTTAAATTTTGACGTACAAATGAAAGCTGAGGGTAAGTGAAACGCTGCCCATCATTTTAGTATGCTGAGGCTGAAGCAGGCAACTGGGCAACATAGTGGGGATTTTTTTAAAACATTTATAGAAATGATTTATGTCTCTAATATACAATGAATACATCCAAATCATTACGGAGACAGTAAGTAACCTAATAGAAAAAATTAACAAAGCTACTGTCGGGGGGTACATTCTTGTAACCTCAGAACTAAGGAGGCTGAGCCAAAATTGTGGAGCCTTCTAGGCTAGCCTGGGGTACATAAGGAGTTTCGGACCAATCCTGCCTCCAGAAACAAAAACAAGAAACAGTGCCGGTAAATCATACAGGCCTAACGGCCCGAGTTCAACCCTTGGAACACACCGGTGAAGGAGAGGACTCCTGAAGTGGTCATCTGACCTCTGCATGCATGCTGTAGCACCTACATGCACTCACAACACACACACACACACACACACACACACACACTAATACATAACACTTTAAAAATACAAAATCAATAAAATGGGACTTGAATCTACAGATATGTAGAAACTGAATTTATAAATATTTTTACAAATAAAAAGTTTACTTTTAAGAATTAACTTTGAGCTGGGCGGTGGTAGCACATACCTTTAATCTCAGTAGGGAGGCAGAGCCAGGGGAATCTCTGTGAGTTCGAGGCCAGCCTGGTCTACAGAGAGAGATCCAGGACAGGCTTCAAAAGCTACACAGAGAAACCCAATCCTGTGTTGAAAAACAAAAAACAAACAAACAAACAAACAAAAAGAATTAACTTTGGGCGGAAGAGATAGCTTGGCAGTTAAGAGTTGCAGAGCTTGGTTTCCAGAACCCATATCAATTTGCTCACTCACACATGTAACGCCTGTAACGCCAGCTCAAGGGGCATGCAAAGTCTCTAGCCTTGGAAAGCACCTACACACAAATGCACACTCTCCCACACAGACACACACATACACACACACACACACACACACACACACACACACACAATTTGGAAAAATGAACTTTGGCTGGGAATGGTGGTGCAAGCCTTTAATCCCAGGACTTGGGAGGCAAAGGCAGGTGGATCTCTGTGTTCAAAGCCAGCCTGGGCTACAGTGAGTTCCAGGACAGCCAGGAGTGTATAAGGAGATACACTAGTTTCAAAATGAATGAATGAATGAATGAATGAATGAATGAGTGAGTGAATGAATGAAATCTGATCTGGTGCCCTGGTTGGTTTTTGTTTGCTTGTTTTTGTTCTTTTTTGTTTGTTTGTTTTTTACTTTATACAAACTAGAGAGCTAGGGTTATCTGAGGGAGGGAATTACAGTTGAGAAAATGCCTCCCAAGACTGGGTAATGGGCAAACCTGTGGAGCATTTCCTTAATTAGTGATTGAAGCAGGAGTGTCCAGGCCCTTTTAGGTGGGGCTACCCCTGGGCAGGTGGTCCTGGGTTCTATAAGAAAACGGGCTGAACAAGCCATGAGGAGCAAGCCAGTAAGCAGTGTTCCTCTATAGTTTCTGCCTTGAGTTCCTGCCCTGACTTCCCTCAGTGATGGAGTGTGAGCAGAGAGCTGTGAGCTGAAACAAAGCCTTTCTCTCCACGTTGTTTTTGGTCAGTGTTTCATTACAGCCACAGAAACCCTAATTAAGACACCTGAGGATGTAGTTCAACTGCAGTGTTTGTCTAGCGTTTATCCTTAGCACTCCCAAACTTAAAGTAGAGCGAACTGTACACCTTAAAACGGAATACAGAGGAAGTACTGAGAGCTGGTGCTGAATCATCCGAGTCTCCAAGCTGGAGGCACTTTGAAGAAGACACCTCTGGGTGAACACGTACTCTCTACAACTGCAGAAACCGAATAGCCTGGGGGTCTCTGACAAGGCCAGAGATGAACGTCTTACAGACAGAATGGGGAGCTCAGAGGTGAGACTTGTTGAGTAGGACCTCAGACCCAGATCTTTCTGAAAACATGCGCTATGTGTTATATCACATTGACTACCTACCTAGAAACGATGTAAAAGACCAAGAGAAAAAAGCAACACAAAACACCCTTTTCAACATTATCCATATCAAAGAACTTAGGGCCAAGAAAAAAATGTTCAGAGCTGAGGAGATGGCTCAGTGGGAAAACCTCTGGAGGAGCAGCCAGTGCTCTTAGCTGCCAAGCTATTATCTCCAGCCCCTGAAAACTAGTAAATAAAAAGAAAGAGCCAAGTGTTTATTCTGCCTGCCTAGTACTAGCTATCCTCAGAGTAGCCACATAATCAAAGAAGGGACCCTTTAAACAGAAAGAGTCCACCTGCTAAATGAAGAAAAACTTGCAGAATTAGATTCATATTCCTTTTGTCTTTAATGAAATGGGTTTAGATGACATAACCATCAGGGACTACTTATATGGCCCAAAGGGACAGAACCAGGCATTGGATGCTTCTTGGAGGGTAAAATACCCTCCCTACTTGGCTAGGGATCTATATCCAACTTCCAATTTATATAAAATTCAGGAGCCTGAGGAATATATATATATATATATATATATATATATATATATATATATTTTAAATTTATGTGCATGGGTATTTTCCTTGCATATGTATCTGTCTGTCTGCACTCCTTGCAAGTCTGATGCCTGTGGAAGCCAGAAGAGGTCATCAAATCTTCTGTAACTGGAGTTAACAGATGGTTGTGAGCCAACCCTTGGGTGCTGGGAACAAGCCTGAGTCCTTTGGAAGAACAGCCAGTGCTCTTAACTGCTGAGCCTAAACCACAGCTCCAACATTTTAACCACCACCAACTTGGAGTTAGGCATTGTGACTCATTCCTGTAATCTCAATATTTCAGAGGCCAAGAGAAGGGGAACCCCACAAAATCCATTTCAGGGCAGCCTTGCTACAGTGATACCACCCCCATACACACACTTAAATGAAAAATTTAAAAGTTAAACACAAAGATTTTTCAATGTGTTTGGTAACAAGGAAGCCTTATGATTCTGAATGTCAATGACTTGCCATAAAACTCAATTTCTGAGTAGCCCTTCAAAAGTTATTTTTGGAGCTTGGGACATAGTTTAGCGTGGAGTGAACGTTGAGTATGCATGCATCCCCGTGTTAGATTCTCCAGCACCACCAAAGAAAAACAAAAAGGCTTCAACAGTGATAATGATGTCAACATGTTTTGTGTGGCCAGATTATTGGCAAGCTTTGAGTCATTTGGTCAATTCCAACCCAAGTTGGAAAGGGAAAGGGGCAGTTCTGTGACCAGAGACAGTTGTTTGCCCAGACAAACCAAGGTTGCCATTGCCCCTCAGTCAGAGAGAACAGGGGGCTGAGGAAATGAAACACCAGAAGGATTCTGACAACTGTTTAATAACCCTTTGATGTGCTGTGTCAGCACGTGAAGAAGGAAAGCAATTCACGGGAGACACTTAAACTCTTTAAGTGCTTTTTATTTCCACTAAAGAGTTCCGAGCTGGTCTTAGTGGTGTAAGCCTGTAATCCCAGCCCTTTTGAGATGGAGGATCAAGAGTTCAAGGTCAGACCGGTGAGACAGCTCTGAAGGTAAAGACCTTGGCTGGCAAGCCTGATGACCTGAGTTCAATCCCTAGAATTTATGGTGGAAAGGAGAGAATAACTCCCCAAAAGTTTTCCTTTGCCAGGTGTAGTGGTGCACGCCTTTAATCCGAGCAGAGGTGGGTGGACTCTGTGAGTTTCAGGCTAGTTAAGGCTACACAATGAGACCCTGACCCCAAAACAAAAAAACAGAAACACAAACAAAACAAAAAAGTTGTCCTTGGACTTCCACACCTGTGCCTCGGCACTCATGAGCCCGAGACAAAGAAATAAGAAGAGTCCAAGGTCATTTTCAGCTAGAGATCAAGTATGAAACTAACCTGGGTGACGCTAGAACCTTCTGAAAAAAATCAATAATAAACAATAAATTTTTAAAAAATTGGTGGGGCGGTGGTGGCGCACATCTTTAATCCCAGCACTCAAGAGGCAGAGCCAGGCGGATCTCTGAGTTTGAGGCTAGCCTGGTCTACAAAGTGAGACCCAGGACAGGCACCAAAACTACACAGAGAAACCCTGTCTCGAAAAACAAACAAAAAAGTAAAGAGTTGGGGTGTAGCTTAGTGGTAGAGCACTTGCCTCGCCCTGTAGCCAATCCCTGGTACTACAAGACAGGTAGGTAGGTTGGCCAGTTGGTAGGTAGGTAGGTAGGTAGGTAGGTAGATAGCCTAATGTAATTGTAAACATCATTGAGGAAATATTATTTTAGGACAAGGATGTAAAGCAGTGGTTCTCATTCTTCCAAATGTTTCGTGCAACTCTTTGGGGGTTGTGTGGTAACCCCCAATCACAAAATTATTTTGCTGCTACTTCATAACTTATGAATTGTAAATATCTGATATGCAACACCCCCCCCCCAAAAAAAAAAAACTGGGCCATGACCCATTGGTTGAGAACCGCTGATTTAAAGATTGATTCAGTTAGTTATTCAAACTAACTCTAAATTCTACCCACAAGCATTTCTCAACTAACAAAAATAAGCAGATGTGAGAAGAGGGGAAGCAGTTTGTCCCTTTGAAGTTATATGCTTAAGAATAATGCACTCTGCCACAGCAGGCAGGTGTGGTACACCTTGGGGGAAGCTCATTCGTGTGTGTGTGTGTGTGTGTGTGTGTGTGTGTGTGTGTGTGTGTGTGTGTTGTAGGTGAGTACCTGTGTACATTCAAAGAGGCCAGAGGAGGGTGTCCTGCTCTGTCACTCTCTGTCCCTTGAGACAGGGTCTCTCTCTGACCCTGGAGGAGGCTGGCAGCCAGCAGTCTCAATGGAGTCCCTATCTCTTCCTTTAGTGCTAGGTTACAGGTGCAGGTGGCCATACCCAGCTGGAGCTCAGGCCCTCACACACAAAGCAACACTGTTGCTATCTACTGATCCACCTCCCACTCCAGGAAACTCCTCCTCCGGGCTATCTGCAGGGATCCCCCTCCTCCCCAACATTAGTAAACAGGCAGGAGAATGAATCACAGTTTACAGGTTAGAGAATCAATCGGTGATGAGATTGGCACCCTACAGCCCCGGTGAAGAGGTACAGAGGCCAAGCCTGACCTCTGTCAAGCTTATAGCTGCGTCAAAGATGAATACAGAATTAAAGGAAACTTGTCTTCCCTTCTCAGAGGAGGACAAACACCTTATTTTCCGCTCTCCAGACTCAGATACTAGACTTGGAATTGGCACACTCACTCTTCCTGGCTTGATGGGTTTCCAAGGCATGTCACAGCAAATGGCAAAGTATGACAAGAAATGAGACACTGTCAGAAATGGAGGACAGGAGTTAGCACACTGTGTGGAGGGGCCTTTGGTGAGTCTAAGCCACATCTCTCCTTTCTTCATGGGAAAGCAGGCCCCGAGAAGGAAGTGACTTGTTCCAAGTCATAGAAAATGGGAGAAGCATTTGACTGAATCTGAGTCTCAGAGCGAAGCTCTTCATGTCAGTCTTATAAATAGGGACGGTGTCTCTCAACAGCCAAAGCCACAGCTTAGCCAGCTTAAGTGCTGGGTGGAGTCACCTTGACAGGCACTAGCTGATCATGGAAGAGTTATCTCCATGGAGGGGAGCAGGCACAAACCATCCTCACCCTCAGGGGGTCACCAGAACACCCCCAGTGAATGAATAAGCATACAGGTATTTCTAATCCCAAAGCTTTGAGCCCCACCTGAGTTCAGCAATTTGAAAGCAACACCAGTGGGAAGGCCTGGATGGGGCTGAGGCCGACTTCTCCAGGCTATTTAGAATATCCTTGCCCTCTGAGAAGTTGGGAAAAACTTCCATGTGGCCCCAAGCAGAAACTTCCTGATTGCTTTGCCCTCCAGACCTGCTCACTTGCCCCATGGTACCCACTGAGGACACTTTTAATGACTTCCAAATTATAACCTCTGCTCAAGAGTGTCTCCACTGTGCTGGACTCCAAGTGGCCCTCTGAAGAGACTGCAGAGCAGCCTACAGGGTGAGAGAACCATCTCCCCATCTCTTCTGGCAATATTTTGTCTTTGCTGCATTAGGAGTGGAGTTCAGAGCTAACAAGTGGGATGGACATCCAGCTTGTCAGGTCTCTACAAGGAGGGGTACCTTTGCACAATCATGTATGTTGAGGGAGGAAACACGTACAGAGACAAGGGCAGATAACAGCTAGCTGGACACCTCACCTCCTCAAATCCTTAGAGGGCTGAGCCACTAAATCCACAGCCCTATGTATCCAGGGTTGATGTAGGCACAAGATCACATTTGCCCTACCTAGATCCATCCTGACTAGTAGGGATGTCCAGCTGCGAAGGCTTGGGACTGGATGGGAGCAGGAATTCACAGTTTCATCCATAAGGTGAGTCTTCCCTCAAATAATCCCATCCACATGCCCTCAAGACTTCACGAGTTGAATCCCACACTCCCCAGGGCTGGTCCTGAATTCATTATGTAGTCCAGGACGACCCTGAATCTCAGCTCACGGTGAGAGCTTCCCAGAGGTCTGCAAGCGTAAACTATCTTAGATACCGTGCTGGGATTGTAGGTGTGCTTCACCAACGCCTGGTTTATGCCGTGCTGAGGATCGAACCCAAGGCCTTGTGCATGCTAGGTACACATTACACTCACAGCTCCCATTCTTGATGCCACCTCGTGTCTTCCCTGCCCCCTTACTCTCCTCCAGCTACAAGAACTTTCCTTTCCTCCCAGGTCGACTTTGGACCAGCTCTCCGGGCTTGGAGACCGGCCCCAGCCCGCCCGGGCCTGGTGAATGGGGTGCGGCCGAGTCGTGCTGGGACAGCTCCACGCTGCCTCCGGGGCAGCCGCGTGTGCTCCTAGATCTCGCTGGGAGAGGAGAGGATTTTGCAGGGGCCCGCAAGGAAGCACCAGCCTGGGGATGGAGGCAACCGGGACTGGGGAGTCGTTACGGTGAGAAATGAATGGAGACGCAAATGAATGGACCGCGAAGGTGGCCGACAGGAGGTGAGTCCAGGAGCGTGCCTTCCGCTCGCCCGAAGACGCCAAGACCGACTCCTCGGACACCTCGCAGCAAGGAGGCGGCACAGGGTCCAACCGCGCAGCTTGACCCGAGCCGGAATTCCCGCGGCCTGGAAGTGTCCGGCCCGCAGGCAGAAGACACCCAGGCGCTGCGCTCCCACAACCGCCCTGCCCCTCGCCGCAGCCTCCGGAACCCGGAGCCCAAGGACGCCGCCCTTACCTGCCCGCCTCGACAGGCTCGCTGCGGCTCAGGGCGGTCATCGCAGCGCCTTCTCCTGGAGCCCAGGGCTGCGCGCCAGACCCAGTGCCCCCGGGCCCCGCCCACCCGGGGGAAAGACCCACCCCCGCCAGCCCATTGGCCGCTTGCTTGGGATGAGCTCAGCTCACTGGTGGAGCCTTCCCCGCTCCCAGACCGCTCCCGTGGGGCCCAGCAGCTGACAAGTCTTCCTGGGGTCTCGCAAACTGCACAAGGTCCCAGAAGCCAGAGCATGGGGCTGCAACTATTGTTAAGTCCTCACATCCGGTGATCAGCATCCTCAGGGCCCTTTAGTTTTGTTCAGTTCTAGTTCCGCCCACCAATTTTGTTCACTGAGCTATTTGTGCCTCCCCTTCTCAATTTCACAGGCCTCAGTGATCCCACTGGTTCCTGCTGTACCTTATTCCAGAGGGTAACAGGTAAACGAGGGGCCCTTTGTGCTGAGATAACGACCCTGAGGGTCTCATCGTACAGCACCCTCAAGGGACCTCTACTACAGAGGTCAGCCCACCAGCACAAGGGGCAGCTAACTCCGAGTTTACCCACCATAATAGGTAGTAATTGGAATTGTACCCGTTCTTTCCCATCTTTGTCGTGAACAGAACAATGGGCTTTCCAACACACTTAGCCTTGGTGCTGGAGGAGGCCATTTATATACTCGTTACATATATAGCATTCAGCTGCAGCTTTTGCAGGTGATCTGGTGGGACCATAGCACCCAAGGCTGGGCCCAAGGCCGCTGTCATTTTCACCTGCTCAGAGGGCAGGGCTCAACCACTCCCCAGCAGAAAAGAACAGGACACAGGTGCTTCAGCTGCTGTTTATTGACATTCAGGTGGGCACTATAGCAACAGGCCTGGAGATGCTGCAGCAGAATGGAAGGTGGAGAGTGGAGTGTGTGTCTGCAGTAACAGCTGAGGCGCGCACAAGGAGGAACAGGGGAGGCCAAAGCTGTTGGGGAAGCAAGTCAGGGCCAGGGCCAAAGGTTATCTACACAGGAACCTGGGCCCAGTACCCTAAGCCCCTACTCTTGCGGTCTCCTGACTCCAGGCCAGGGCTGGGAATTCTCTGGGCAATTTCTACAGGAGCAAAGTACACAGAAATGTCGCTGCCCTTTTGTGATAAAGCCAGAGGGTTTCCAGTTCTGCATTCCTCCTGCACCCCTGGCTGTATGATAGACAGCTGGGCTTTAGTCCTCGGTTCAGAGAGGCAATAATTTTTCCGGGTGTCCCAGACCACCAGCGCCACACTATGGCCCAGAGTGAGCACTACAAGCGTTGCTGGCCTAATGGATGGATTGGGGGAGGGGATGGGAAAGGGGTTAGAAGAGGGGCTCCAGAGGGCCATCAAGGCACAGGCACTACACGCATGGTGTTGGTGAAACCGGAGCCAGGGCGCCACCCGGTCAGCACAATGACCACATCTCCCTTCTTGAAGAAGCCTCGGGCCTTGCCTGAAAGAGCAGAAAGATTGGTGAGTAGAGGTAAGGTGGGGTAATTGCCCCAAAGTCCCACCCAGTCCTAAATGAACAACCATTACTCTCTCCTACCACAAGGTGGTGCTTTCCTCCTAGCCCAGACACACACCAGGTAGGTATATTCCAGGGCAAACTCTCCAAAGAGTACCTACAATCCCAACCTTGGTAGGGGACCAGGCTGCCCAACCAATTCTTCCTACCACAAGGTGGTGCAAGCCTCCTAGCCTAAACAAGGGCTGAGCTCAGACTGCAGGGACCTTTGGAGATCAGTTTATACTCCAGTGTGGCCAGCCTTGCCCAAGGTCAGAACCAGCTGCCTTCTCTTGCCCCTGGATATCCACCCTTTTACAGGAATGAAGGCCACAGCAGCAGTATGTAGTAATCTGTGTGCCCTACACACAGTATAGTAGCTCCAGGCAGTCTTGAGTATTGAGTAGAGGCAATTAATTTTGGGCCCTAATCTGGGAGGGTAAGGACGGAAGGGCTCTGCCCTTCAGAGGAGAAGTTTTGGGACCCCCAGAAAAGCCATTGCCCTCAGCACCCCATCTTCTTGCTTCCAGTTACATACCAACGTTCATGGCCAAATTCACACGGAGGTCTACATCCTCAGCCCAGGCATCCAGTACCGCATCCTTACACAGCACAGGAAAGATGCCTCGGTACAGATGAGCCTGGCGGGCTGTCTGGGGATTGCGCGTCACGGCGATGATGGGAGCACGTGGGCGGTACCTGGCCACCTGGTGAGCACTCCTGACACGGGGAAGAGTTGGATAGACAGAGCATTAAACACATGTCACAAGACCCGATAGACAGGAATCACCTTCAGTATAGCTCACTCTAATATCAACTCTGAGCCACAGGCCTTGCCCACTGAGAGCTTATTCTGTTCCAAGGACTGGCCAGCCCCTCCATCCTGTCTCCTGTCCTTTCTAAACTGACAGTATAGGTAGCCCCACAGGACCATGGCTAGAATCTCTCCCAGACATACTGTGAACCCTTCCATCTCAACCAGCACCCACAGCTGCACAGGCCCAGCTCTGGACTTCTGGTCTCTGCAAACAGCAGCAGCAGTGTGACCAGACCCTGGGAGCCAACAGCATTAAGACTGCAGCACCATGCTGTGTCCATGGCAGTCTCAGCAACTGAACTCTAGAGGCCCAAACACACTTGGTGTTTAAAAAAAAATCTGGGTGGTAACCAGGCATGGTATAGGAATGCTTGGCCCATCTAGATCCTTCTAGGGACCCCTCCTTAAACAACCTACGACAAATGATAGTGTCTGCTTCTAGCAGGTGTCTTCCTGCTGGCCTGCACCCCCAGGCTTGGAAGGAGGGAGCTACTGGAATCAGGAACTCTTAAGTGAAGTTCCAGAGGTCTACTGCTAATAGCCAAGGTGTGGAGCTGGGGTACAAGATTACCACATATCTTTTATCTGGAGCTCCTGGCCTTGTGCACTCAGTCCATGTGCACAGCCTTAGCCCAGGTTAAGGTTATACTCTGCCTGATTTACAGGCATGGGATCACACCTGGGTATTTCACTATTCACTGTGGAGTGTGTGGTGCACACAGATGTGCATGCCTGTGTGCCTGTGCATACAGCCAGCAGTTGACACTGGTATCTTCTACCACTCCCCACCATTTATTTCCCTTTTCACTTACGTGGAACGGGATTTTGCCCATACGTGCATCAGTGCACCACATACATGCAATACCTTTACATGTTTACAGGAGGGCACAGATTCCTCCGGGACTAGTTAGATAGTCGTGAGCTACCACGTAGGTGCTGGGCCTCTGGAAGAGCATCCAGTGCCCTCAAAGGCCCTGGAACTCACTCTGTAGACCAGGATGGCCTTGAACTCACAGAGATCCGCCTGGCTCTGCCTCCCGAGTGCTGGGATTAAAGGCGTGCGCCACCACCGCCCCGGCTAACATTTTTACCAGAGGTGCCAGATCCAAATTCAGGTCTTCATGTTTGTGCAACAAATACTTACTCACTGAGACATTATCTCCAAACCCTCCAAGTGGGATTTTAAAATGCTTATCACTATTAGTGTTTGTATCTGCCGGCACGCATGTGAGATCAGGAGTCAGTTTGCTCCTCCTCATGGGTCCTGGGGACCAAACCAGGTCAGGCTTGCAGAGCAAGCAATTTAACAACTGAGTCACCTCACCAGCCCTCCAAACGGGATTTTTAAAGACCACATGGTAAGTAAACTAAGCAAAACTGGTATCTGCTTCCAACTCATTGTGAGGCAGGCTGTGAACTTGTTGTATTGGGGCCAAATGGGTTTGGTATACCTGTGAGTGCTGCCTGGAGTCTTGGTGGCAGCCAAATTTGGCCCAAAGACACTCTCGGGATTCCCAAGGAGGGGTGCCAATTGAGCAGGGCATCCCCAGGGAGCCACTGCCGCCTCCTACCTGCCAGACTTGGTGAGCACGATTATAGCCCCACTGCAGCACTTGAAAGAGGCCTCCACGGCACCCACGGCGGCAGCTTCTGTGGGGTCGTTGGTAATAGGTGCCAGACGGCGGAGTTCCTCGAATAACTGCAAGTGGTAGATGGCGGCCTCTGCCTCTCGGGCAATCTAGGGGAGCAACATCCGTCCAGAGGGACGAAGGGAGGGGGGACAGGGCTTTGTCAGAGCTTTGTCACAAATGGAGAGGGGGGAGGAGTCATAGACAACCGGGAAGGAAAATGTCCCTGGGCACAAAAGTGCCAGGAGGAGCAGACTCACTTCATGTTCTGAACTGAGCAAGACACAAGCTCCATAGGAACCACCATCCTGCACCGGTGTCTGTGACTTCCACTGTGCCCATGAGGAAATCCTTTGGTCCTGCCCTATCATGACCTCCTTGGCTGCCTTCCTGAAGCAGAGAGGCTGTGTGCCCACGCTCAGGCACTAGGCTGGCCTAGCTGCCTTTTCCTGAAGCGGCCGGAGTGAGAAGTGGTTATCCTAAAGCAACACCTGCCCTCAGGGCCCTACCTGCCAGACTCCGTCAGAACTATCAAAGCTGCCGCTAAACATTTATAAGAAGCCTCCACGCTGCCCATGGCCATGGCCTCCATGAGGTCTGTGGAGTGACTGGAGGCTCGCACAAGTTCTTCAAACAGCAGACGGTGGAACATGGCTGCCTCAGCCTCCCGAGCTATCTGTAAGGGTTAGGGTAGGAGGGATAAGGAAGAGGGACGAAGGAGGAAAAAACAGGAGACAACACATGGAAAGACAGAGGGAGTTAATCAGAGAGGAGGGTAGTTACATTTGTCCTTGGGGCAGATACAGAGGCAGGGTGGTCGAAGCCCATGGAGTGATTTCCACTGTGCACTTTTGAAAAGTCTTCCATTCTGGAAACAGGATTTTATTTACCCCCTTGGGATTGTATCCTTTCTTTTTTTATCCCCCCCTATCCCCATTTGAGTTTTTAGGGTAAGATCTTACTCCATGGCCCTTACTGGCCTTAAACTTGACACAGCTGGCCTTGAAATCATTCTTTGCCAAGCTCAGCCTTCCAGTGCCAGGATAGTGGGCATGTACCATCGATCTGGGTTAGAAGATTGCTTTTTCTTTTGATTGAAGCTAAGAAAAGGACAAAGTGTTCTTAGGTCCTAGGACCTTGACATGGAAAGATGCCAAGGTGGAGGCCACACCACTTCCATCTGACCACACTGCCTCCTGATACTGCTTACAGGAAGGAATAGGCCCTTCCCTCTTCACATGGCTGTCTGACTACAGCAGGGCTTCCAGCCTAGTTTACACAGACACAGGAGGGTTTGCCCAGTGTTTACAGTGGAAACATTGGGGCAGCTCTGGAAGCTGGGGTCAAGGGTCAAAAGAGCCAAAGCTGCACAGTGTACCAGTTCTAAACGTAACAGTGGAAACTCTGGCTCACTGAAGAGCAGTACACTGAACAGCCATGTGAAGAGGCCCATGCCTGTGAAAGCATGCGGGCACGTCCCTCAAGAAACTGATTAAAACTTAATCATTAAAACCGTTGCAAGATAGCAAGTGTGTTATATTACAGACTACCTGTTCAGGTAAGACCAGGCATTAGAAAGGAAATGTTAAAGTTCCAGAGAATTAAAACCATCAGCATCTTAGTATGGGGAGGGATGAGAAGGAAACAGCAAATCATCACATTGATTTGATGGAAGCAGATTCATAAGCGGAAAGCATTCTTTTGGTGAAGAATGGAATGCATGCAGCAGGAAGGACAGCCGTAGCTGGGACACCTAGCTCTTAATTACGAGTCAGGAACTGCATCAGTTAGACACAGGCGGGAACAGCAGACACAGGAGGGGAGAGGCTGTTCAGTGTTAACCGACGGGAGAGTGAGAGGCTTTGCACCCCATGAAGGGGCAGCCAGTCTAACCCACTCTGTGACTCATCTTCTGAGCAGCACCATGCAACCCCCAGCCTCGAGGTTCTAGAGTCTGTTCATAGGAAAGACCAGGAAGAGCATGGAAGAAAGGACATGGACATCAATCAGAACTAAGCCTGACTCTAGTGGAGACCTGTCCACACCTGTGGCTGCAGCATGACGCAGCAAATGGACAGCAAACCTGTGCTGGAAGCCACATTTTACCACGTCATGTGATTCTCGTTTACAAATTGAGGCCATGAAGATTACATCAACATGTTCAGAGGCTTATCTAACATTTAATGATGGCAATAAATGTTTAATGCCAAGGCTATAATTAATATCTCATCCAACCCATCTTAGGGCAAGGTCCTGAGGTCACATAGCTTACCCACAGCTATTATACTAAATACCTGGTCAATGCCAACCTCAACTTGTCCTGACCCCTGTGGGCAGATCACACAACTAAGCAGGTAGGCTAGGAAGGGGGTATGTGGTGTAAAACCAGGAAGGCAGCGACTGTGGAGGTGATCAAAGGCACATGGTTTTCAGGAGGACAAGCACCTTCCTGCCATGGGCAGTTATGTGACCCCACAATACCAATCCTAACAGTAACTGCATCACACAAGCAGGTGATGAGCCACGATGTCCAAGCTATATACAACAACCAGGACAGGGCTGGTCTGTCAGTTCCAATATAGGCACAGACAATAAACTATGGAAAAGGTCAGAGTCAAGAATTCACTTCACCTTGGAATCTGCACAAACTCAATAATCACACAAATATGCAGGGGAGAAAAAAAGGCAAGATGGCTGGCTAATCAGTGCGGCTGTTCCTTCTTTTTTCAGTGTCTTAAATCTGGGAACTGGTGGAAACTCAGGCCACAAAAAGGACAGGGGTCCTTTGCTGGATGAAAATGGAACAGAAACGCTCAAAAGTTACTTCCCAATAGGCAAAAGTAAGCAGCCCGAGAACTGACTCTTCAGAAGGTCCAGGGCAGAACATAGGGCCGAGGACCTGGGTCTCCACCCTTGAGACGCAGTCAGCAGAAGGAGATGATTCAGTTCAAACTCTTAGCTACCTTCCTGCCTTATCTTCTGAATGCCGGACTTCACTGTATCTGACCAAAGTCTTAACATACTCCAGAAGTCTTCACACTTCCTCCAAATTCCTAGTCCAGAGCCTGTGGAGTTCAGCAGCCTTCCCTCCATGCGCAGCTCTATTTATAGCCCTGCTTTGGGTCTGGCACGGAAGGGGAGGCAGTCCCGGGACATAGGCACCATGCAAGGCCAGCTCAGAACAGCTCAGTGCGGGTACAGCCTGCAGCAGAGAAGCGTCTGTCCACGGGACTAGCAGGGATCAAGTTGGAAACCAAACCAAGAGCCCAGCTGGGAACAAACTCTTGACTTCTTTAGCACAGGTACCAGGCCCTTTGAACCGTCCAGGAGGAGGCCCAAGGCATCCTTTGATTGCATCCTAGGGCTTAGATCTCTTGACAGATGTGGCCCTATGTAATGAAATCGGCATCTTCCAGAGCAGGAGAAAGAGGGTTGGTGGTGGGGTAGAGGCAGTGAATGTACAACAGGAAAACAAATCAAGAAGCTCCCACATCCCATCTCACTCTTGTTGCTGTGTCATGGAGAAAGCAAGAGACCACGGGAGAGGATGCAGAAGCCTCTGCAGCAGAGCTTGCTTCTACCCCAGGTGTAAGGACTTACCAGGTGCTGCATGCGAACAGCCTCCAGAGGGTAGTCCCCTTTGGCTGTTTCTCCTGACAGCATGATGCAGTCTGCTCCATCTAGAACTGCATTGGCCACATCACTGCCCTCGGCACGTGTGGGGCGGGGTTTCTTGATCATGCTCTCCAGCATCTGTGAGGGGACAGACAAGGGCATCCGGTAAGGTGACACGTTCAGTGATAAGTAATTGCCAAGATGACTCCCTGGATAGTGTATAGGTGCACATGTCTGGAGAACAGGGACCAGGGAACAAGGCCCAGGTCTCCTAAGCAGAGTACAAGGAAGGATGCGACACATACCTGTGTGGCGCAGATGACAGGCTTCCCTGCTCGGTTGCATCGGCCAATCATCATCTTCTGAGCCAGGAAGACCTTCTCTGCAGGAATCTCAATGCCGAGGTCACCCCGAGCCACCATGATCCCATCACTGGCCTCCAAAATCTCATCAAACCTGATGCAGAAGAGCAAGATAATAAAGAAAAGGAAGCAGGAAACACAAAGGGAGGACAGAAGCTTTCCTGAGGTCCCTGACTTGGAATGTCCCACCAGGGCCACGCCCTCAGGCATCCAGGCAACCTTGACCCAGAGACTAGGCTAACAATCTTGCCCACTGGGCTTCTTCAACACCACTACAAATACTTCATTGAGCAGAAGAAAGGGAGGGGAATGAGGTTTAGTCACATGGACTCACTTCTCTTCCGCCTGGATCTTACACCCTAGTACAGCTCTTCTCTAATCAGAACTTCCAACAAAGAGCCTGAGCCAGTGGGTGTTCCCACAAAGGCCCATGGCTTCATTTAGCTAAGACCTGAGTGCTGCCCTTTGAGGGCCCGCCCCCAGCCTCCCACAGTTCCACCAGCTCCTATGGCTTATCAAGATAGTCAAATCAGTCACCCTATTTTGCCTCATCCTTATGAACACCAACTTACTAAAGCCTCATGTGCTTTCTTTCCTATGGGAAGCTAACGGACCACTCTTCATCAGCAATTATGTGTTCTAAATGAAGACCACCAAACTATAAGCTTCAGCACAGAGACCAGGCCCTGAGACGATCTGACTCTGACAGGTACCCAGGACATCCCCCCCCCCACACACACAGAGGGCTGGGCTATGCAAAGGGATGCAGGACTCACCTGCGGACGCCTTCATGGTTCTCGATCTTGCTGATAATCTTGATGTTCTTGCCCTTCTCTCCCAGGACCTTCCTAACTTCATGCACATCAGCTGCCTTGCGGATGAAAGACGCAAACACCATGTCTACATCTTGCTCCACTCCAAACTTCAGGTCCTGGACGTCCTTCTCTGACACAGCAGGGAGATCCACAGCAGCCCCCGGGAGGTTCACCCCCTTCTTGCTGCCCAAGGAGCCACCGTTCTCCACCTCCGTCACCAGGAAGTCAGCACCTGTGTCAAAGGTAGGGATGGAGGATCAGTGATTGAGGGTCTATCTCATGGAACAGGCGGCCAGCAGCAGGGTCCCCTGTCCCTTCTGAGTTCTGTGAATTACATGCTACTTCACACCGAGGACACTAGAGCCACGATCAAGCAAGACTCCCACACCTCAGGCCAGGCAACCTACTCCTTAAGTCAGTTTCCTCACCTGTAAATACCCACTCACAGGTTGCTGAGAAATCTGAGTTTTGGGTGTGGTAGCACAGGTTGTTTTGTTTTCTTTCCTTTTTCTTTCTTTCTTTCTCTCTCTCTCTCTCTCTTTTTTTTTTTAAGTTTTTGAGACAGGGTTTCTCTGTGCAGTTCTGGTGCCTGTCCTGGATCTTTCTCTGTAGACCAGGCTGGCCTCGAACTCAGAGAAACCACCTGGCTCTGCCTCCCAAGTGCTGGGATTGGAAGGCATGTGCCAGCACCGCCCGGCTATGGTAGCCAGGCACTTTACCGCAGCACTCAAGGTAGATGCAGATAGACCTCTGAGTTCAAGACTAACATGGTCTATACAGTGAATTCCAAGCCATCCAGGGCTACAAAGTTGAGATCTTGTCCCCAAATAAATAGACAGGCATGGTAAATCAGGAGCTCAAGACCAGCCTCAGTTACATAAAGCCCACCCTAGGCTGCATGAAACCTCTTAAAAACAAATGTAACAAAGAATACATAAACCATTTAAATAAACTTCCACGAACTGTTTAGAACATGTAAATTTTATCTAGCATTCAAAGGCACATAGGTGTATTATACATGCCATATTGAGAGATACCAAACCCATCAACTCCCAAGTGCTATTACCAAATGTTAAAGGCATGAACCACCCACCTGGGCCTTTGTGGGGTTTATGGTTTTTTTGAGGCAGTGGTTCAGACAGAACAGGGATGCAGACTAAGAACAACCTTAAACTTCTGATCCTCAGGGGACTGAACCTAGGCCTTCACACACACACACACACACACACACACACACACACACACACACACGGCAAATACTTTAGCAAAGGAGCTAGGACACATTTAATTTCAGAGCTCTGGAGATGGGAACTGGCCACAGACCATGCATACCTTTCTCCTTCACCAGCAGTGAAATGAGCCCGTCGTCCACGTAGACCTTGCTGCCCACTTCCACCACCTTACAGATGTTCTTGTAGTCCAGCCACAGGATGTTCTCGTCACACTTGTCCATGTAGGCATTGTCCAGGGTGATCTTCAGGGTGGCTCCCTTCTTCAGCTCCACTTCTGCAGTACCGCTCTGGAGATTTAAGACAGCATGCAGTGTGTGCACTGCAGGGGCCAGCACCCCTGATGCTCAAAGCCTGGCTCAAAGTACCAAGACACCCTCCTCCTGGGAATAAATTCTTAGTCTGTCTTTGTATATTGTGAGGAAATGGGGAGATAAAACCCCGTTTATCAGTGACACTTTAGGCTTTTAAAAAAACACAGTAAAGCCGGGCAGCAGTGGCACACACCTTTAATCCCAGCACTCGGGAGGCAGAGCCAGGCGGATCTCTGTGAGTTTGAGAACAGCCTCATCTACAGAGCAACATCTAGGACAGGCATCTAAACCAGAGTAACCCTGTCTGAATGACCCCACACACAGTACTTCTTAGCTCTGCAGATGAAAACATCAATGAATAAAATATTCTCACTTGGGGGCTGGAGAGCTGGTGCAGTGGTGAAGAGCACGCACTGTCCATGTAAAGACCCAGGTTCAATTCTCAGGGTGTCTCACAATCATCTAACTCCAGTTCCAGGGGATATATATTTTTGGCCTGCAGTATACCGTATGCATGTGGTCCACAGCCATACAGAACACCCACACCCAAAGGCCCTATCATTTGTAGGCCTAAACTCTAAAATACGTACTTAAAGACTGACAGAAACTAGAGAAGATGACCAGAGGGAGGGTTGCCTGCTCTTAGAGCGCTCCTAGCTTCCTAAGATACTTACACCTTTGATGAGCCCGGTACGGATCTCAGGTCCTTTTGTGTCCAGAGCCACGGCAACAGGCCGGTAGAGAATAGGGTCAGAAGCAAAGCTCTCTGTGGCCGCACGCACATTCTTGATGGTCTCTGCGTGGTACTGGATGGAGAAAGAAGACTGATTGACAGGTGCCCCCACCACACGTGACTTTAGTTCCTTTTCCTAACTGGGAGCCAAAGTTGATTGATCACTTACGGAAGAAAGGTGTGTCTAAATTCTAATCCCCATCCTATCCCCTCATCTTACCAAATCCATTCTTTCCTCTAAATGACAGGTCTCCCATTTTCCATAGAATCATCTCCAATAGCAAATCTTAGAACATTCCAGAACTCTACCACTAAAATCCACTGAACCCGCCCTACAAGTAAAGCAGCTATGCGTGGCCTCAGTTGCTCTAGTGTGCCTACAACTCAAAGGCGGCTAACAAGTAGGGCAGGTAAAGGACCCAGAATTTGTGTCTGAAGTCTGCCTGGCAGTCTGTGTCAGCCTGTTTTCACAATCGATCCCAACCTCAATTCAAACTCAAAGTTGTTGACCTAGGTCACCAAATGGCCCAAGCTAAATGGCTCATTGCTCACTCAGGCAGACACTTCCTTTCCCAATCACTTTCTCAGATCTGATTAGACGGGGAAGAGCGAAGGTGACAAGTGGCCCGTCTCTGACAGAACTGCCCTTTGCTATAATAAATAGTCCTCTCAACTGTGGACTCAGCCAAGACACCAGCAGAAGTTGTAGATAGTGCAGATCCGTGTGACATCACTGATAACGGGCCATTAATTCATCAGTTTATGCATTGTCCTTTGACCACTGCGCTGGAAGGACACTCGCAAGCCTGTTAGTTATCTCCAGGAGACAGGAGGAGGGCTGGAACAGTCCTGCACCTGCAAGGACCAAAGGTGCCTGAAAGCTGAATCTCTAGTAAGTCAGCGGACTGCCATGGTTTGTTTTAGAGAGGCCCTTAGATTTTGCCCTTAATTTCCATTGAAGAATTATGGCTGTCTAATTTCTACTTTATAAGACTTAAAATCTCTTCCCCTGGCCTAACAAATTTAAGTATGAGTGAGATTAAACCCAGGGATTTGGTCTTGCTGAGTTACACATCTCGGCCCATTCACAAGCGTCCTACACAAATACGTATTTTGGCTTCATGTATATAAAACTGCATTATAATCTTAATAATTAGAACCCTGGGTAGTCTACCATTGAAATTCTCTGTATGGCTAGCCCTTGGTACACTTCTGGGAGGTGGATCGTGTCTTCCACCGTCACAGCTATGGTTCTGCTGGCTCTTTACCAAATGGTGCAGACTGGTACCCATCAGTGTCACCCTTGTAGAGGCTCTAAATTTAGGTCATTTAAAAGTCAGTGTGGGGGTACAGCACTGCCTGTTCAGTAAGAAATGACACATCCTGCCCACGTGAACAGCAAGAGACTGCCAAAGCTTTCAAAGGAGCAGATGCAGCCAGCAGATGTTCCCGTCAGAGGGAGGGTTCCAAGTCCAGTGTCTCCAGGACCAGCAAAAACGCACCCCGCTCCTTATCGAAGGAAGGCATGAGATAAGAGACCTGACAACTTGGCCAAACTGTTTGCATCACAGAATGACTTCAGATGAACTCCCCAAACCTTCTGGAGTTATCCCCATCTCAGTCTAAAAACCTAAAAATAAAATCACAAGGGCAATAAATAAATAAAGCCCAAGCCCAATCTAGGAATAAGATTCAAAGTACAGATAATCTCCAAATGCCTCTTACAGTTTAAAAAGTCAAGTTGGAGCTGGCCCCTTCCCAGCAGGTCTGGATCTCACTGGCCACTGCCATCTTAGAGCTGCATGGTATTATTTTACTGGATTCAAGAGCCAATGAAAAGCCTAAAGGTCATGTCCCCAAATTTATTTTTGCCTGTCCTGCAAACCAGAGTCCAGAGACTCTGCTTGCAAGGACCACGGCAAGTGGATCTAATTCTGCCTCTGAGTTCGGCTCACCCGTGTTACTCCTGGTTGCAGAGCTTGGAAAGCAACCACCTTGGTTTTTGGTTTGCAGGAGGATCTCTGTTATGTTCCTGAAATTAGCTTCCAACCTGCCATGTATCCCAACCTGGCTTTGAACTCACAATTCTGCCTCAGATTCTGTATCATCACACCAAGCGAGGATGTGTCTGTCATCTACTGCTTGGATGCCCACTGGACTATCCTAGGCCCCATGACATTTGGGGGCTAGCCTCCACCAGGCTATTTATGGAATAAATATTCAGGAATCTATGGTGAAGAGTCTCATGTTCTGGGAAGGAGGGGTTCAATTCTTGGACTACTCCTGCACATCTATTTTTAGTTCAAACAACTTCCAAAGGTCAGAGGGGAAACAGCACAGGGCAATACTTTCACTCTGAACCAAGAGGCAGGGGAAGACTGTCTCCCTCCCCAATCAATGCCAGTAGGAAATCCAGTCATGTTTGAAAGTATTCAAGGGGTTGGGGATTTAGCTCAGTGGTAGAGTGCTTGTCTAGTAAGCACAGGGGCCTGGGTTCGGTCCTCAGCTCAAAAAAAAAAAAAACCAAAAAACCGAAAAACCAAAGATAGCTCTTCAGATGCCTCATCTGCCCAAGTGCTAGAAAGGGTTGTTCGAACTTGAGCACCGGCAGCCTCCTGCATATGGCCTGTCCATAAGAGAGAACATCTAATGAAGAGCCCCAGCTCCAATGCATTCCTACCTCACTCCCACGAAGGGCACCGATGCTGGGAAGACAGTGCCGACGGGGATGTGACCTGTTGTAGCCTGGGCATTAGACTCAGTCTTAAGCGGAAACCCCTCTGGACCTCCCCAACCATATCGGAACTGAACTAAGTCAGAATCAATCTTCTGTGTGACTTTTTGGTCACCAGACCCACAGGAGCCACTGTTGAAACCCTGAGGCATGGGTGCCAACTGCAGAGCCAAGACCCATGATGGCCCAGAGGGGTTTCCAGCTAAACCCTTCCTGCCTTCCGTGAGAAGGTTAAGGGGGAGACGGGTCCTCGACAAGGAAGACCTTGTTTGTCTAGGCCAATGAAGGTGGCAGGAAGGGAGGAGGGAGTCTGGGATGGGTTAGGACGCCGTCCCATTCACCACCCAGACTGACATCGGCCGGGGTCGGCATTGTGAACGGACACCACGCCCCCGTCCCAGCAGTCTAGCTGAGGCCCACCTCGTGAGATCCGTGGGAGAAATTGAGCCGAGCCACATTCATCCCAGACTTGATCATCTCCTTCAGCATCTCCACAGATCGGGAAGCAGGGCCTGTTAATACACATTTAAAGCCACAGGAAGAAAACCATGATACTCAGGAAAATGTGTGCAATCTGCTCAACACCAAACTCTTCATCCTTCCACTGAGCTAAATCCCCAAACCCAACTTGCTTAATTTTTATGAGGGCGAAACACTGCCATTTTCTACAAAGTCTTCAGGGCCCCGCATAATCAGGAAGGTAGACGGAAGATTTAGGCAGTTTTCTTTGCCTTCAAGATGTCTCACTACTGGATGTGGGTGACACAGACCATACGAAAAAGCTCCGAGGTCTCTGAAATACTCCTAGGAAGAATCGCTAAGGAAGACTCCCTGAACATCGCATCATCTACTGTAGAAAACCAAGTGTAACTCTTTATGGCCACTCCCTAGAAACATGTACAGGGCCTCAGTCAGAACTAGATTAGCTTTGCAACTGTTAGGCTTTTCAGGAGACAATCAGTTACAAAGCCTCCATTTAGGGGAGGGCCACACTCACCAATGGTACAAATGATGCCAGTGTTGCGGGCCGTAATGGGTGCGGAATCGATGTCCAAGCGGCACATGTGTTCCAGGAAGGTGTCAGCCATGGCTGCATGGAGCTGCTGGGTCTGAATGAAGGCAGTCCCTGCTTCGCTGTGTGGTTTCGGCATGGTTGCTGAGGTCCTGGGTCCCAGAGAAGAGAAGAGTGCAGTTAGACTGGGCTTAATGAGCCAGAGGCACTTGTCTCCCGCTTACACATTAACTCAATGATTGCTCTGTGCACAAGTTACACGGAGGCCTGGCACGTGCTGCTTATGTGGGTGCTGCTCAAATTGGGGAGGGCTCAATGTGACTGTGAGCAAACAGCAAAGTCCCTGATGAACAAAAGCAACTTCCCATCCAATGCATAGTCCCAGGGAACAGAGCAAGCAGGATTCTAGTGTGAGCTACTGTTTACTTTGACAGCTTCCGCGCCCACCCTAGGAAGAACATCGCTTTATACACATGAACAAACTTCCTCAAAAGTTGTGATGAGAAACACCCTCTAACAAGTTGTAAGTATCATCTTTTCTGCACACAAATATCTGGCGCCTGTTTTAGTGTCTTGGGAAGTCTACCAGGAGGTGTCAAATCTCCAAGTATGTGCTTTGGAAGGAGAACCATACGGCCTCTTTACCATGTTCACTCAAACCCAAAATGGCCCCGCTGACCAGGGAGATAAATGTCAAGTCCTTTTTAGCTCCAGAGTTCTAGGTTTTCACTGGCTTCATTGCCCAAGTTCATTTTTTAGCTTCTACTAGCCATGAGAATTAAGATCTAAGACAGGCCAAAAAAAAAAAAGTTTTTCTGGGGTAGGAAGCAAAATCCCAGAATTCTTTAGCAAAAACCAACAGCAACATCTACAAGACTGCACACAAGAGCTCTGAAGCAGCTCCAAAGTCATTACAACTTCACAAGGAGTCATCTGTAACCTCACAACTGGTCCCTGACGGCCTGCAATTCATTCTGTAACCTAGGTTGACCTTGAACGTAGTTCACTATCCTTGATCTTCCCAAGTGCTGACCTTAGACCTGGCTTCCCCAGCCACATTTCCGACATCTGGATTCCCATCCATGTCTGATAAGCAGCACACTCTCAGTGGTGTGGACATCTACCTGTTCCAGGTAATTAACCACCCAGGGCACAATCCTAACAGCAGCCCTGACCTTTGCTTTAACTTTATGACTGACTGACAATTAAATGCTCACTGAGCTGGTTAGAGACAGAACTCTGGAGAAGCTCCGAGCTGCATCGACAAACGTTGAGAGGCTTGAACAAAGCTGAGCATCCTTCTCGAGTTCTCAGACACTTCTAAAACTCCAGAGCCTAAAGTCTTCAGCCTGAGTTCTACAACAAGCCCCTCCTTGCCCTTACTCTTGCCCTGCCAGTCAAGGACCTTCACTCTACAGAATGTGTTTTTTGGATGCCTGAAGAATATTCATTTAAAACTCTGCTACCTGAGACCTGGCAATAGCCAGAGACCTCTGCATCCTACAAGTGATCCAAAGAAAATGGAGGCCTATAAGTCTTCAACCACAGAAACGGGAAACTTTTCATGGGACAAATTCTCATTGTATGTAGTCCAGGCTGGTCTTGAACTCACAGCAGCCCCTTTTCCAGCCTCCTGGGTGCTAGGCTTACAGGGGTGCACCACTATATTCACTGCAAGAATTGAAAACTTTTTAAGGAGGGATGAGCTATTGTCGGTGGCCAACACTGTCCATCCCTAACTCCAAGACAGTCAACCTCTCCTCGAGGTCTACTTGGGTTTTACCCCCAGCACCTTGAAGTGTTTGTTAAACATGCTCAGTCTCATTAAGGCCTCTCTGTTAAGATCAGTTCTCCCTCTTCCTCAGATCTTAGGAAGTCCTTACACAGGATGTCCCCAGGCAGTCAGCTTCTGTCTACCCATGTTGAAACAAACATGGCTGACAAACTCCCATGGCTCCCGGCCATGCTTAGGTGGCCGCTGAGGGAACAGTATTATGGATGGTACATTGTGGGGAGACCCTCTCCTACTTTTTTCCCTCAGGTACTCTTGAGTTGAGAGACGTGAGAAATATTCAGATAGAAATATAGAGGGAGAAACAAAAACATAGGATAGCCTGGGGAAGGGGCAGCTGGATCAAAACCCACCAGCCCCTTCTGTCTCTTCTAAAGGGCTATTTATAGAAATGCCAAGTGGTAGAGCAAAAGACGCCCCCCGCCCCCCAGCACAGCCAAGTGCAGACCCTTCCAAACACCTGGTAACCAGGCTTGTGGTCAATCTACCCCCTTATGCAGTCCTGCTGTGTAAAGTAAGCTCAGATCTCACTTGAAGTCAGCAGGAGTGGGCAGACTCTGAACCCACTTTACTGAAAAGTCACCGGGTGGTTCTCTCCATCTGAGACATTGTGTCTCCTTGCAAACTCCTGCCTGAGGCCACTGATGAGCAGGTCATACCTTTGGTTTTCTGGGCAAGGGCTTCCGGTGACATACTGCTCTTTTTTTGACTCAGGATGACTCCTTGGCCCCACTTGGAGAGACCGTTCAGAGCGGAGTACAGTCTGCTCTGGAGAGCTGTACAAGGATTAAGGTAAAAGCTGAGTGTAACTGAAGTTCTTGGTGGGAATCACCTCAACAACCAGGTAGGAGTTGCTCTTAGAGATTCAGCTACGTTAAACACACACAGAAGACATGATTAATGAAACTCTGGAGGTAACCATGACCCCCTACTGGCTCCCCTGTGGTACTTTATCCCTCAACACCCCAAAGTGGCTATTTAGTTTTAGGGGGTACATGGTGGGCACCGTGCAGAGATCAGAAGACCAGTCTGCTTTCCCTTCCTCCTACCAGGGAGGTCATGGGAAACAAGCTCCTTCACCCACTGGGCTATCGCCCACCTCAGCTTCCCAGGTGTTAAGAGTACAAGAGTAAGTCACTATGACCGACACCCCCTGAAGTGTCCTGTAATTTACTGATTCCTATTGACTTGAGATTACAGGTGTGCACCACCATATTCGCTAGTTTATATAAAAACCTGGTCCCCTCCCCTCATGATAAAAGGTGTAAAAGGATAAATGTCTAAATTATCTGCTAGTCACCTGGGTGGTAGTATTCATGAAGACTCCTTCCCTGATCCTTTTCTGAGACAGTGTCTCACTAAGTATCCCTGACCCGCAGCAGGTGCTGTATAGACAAGACTGACTCCAACTCAGAAATCCACCTGCTTCTGCCTTTCTAATGCTGGGATTAAAGGCATGTGTCCCTGTACCCAGCACAATGGGTATTAATAAATTTATTAATACAATTATTGATGTGAAATGCTTTAAGAAGAATTAAGTGTAAATAAATCTTAAGTGAAGCCCCACACATCAGCCTATTCCCTTCAGGATTACTCTGCTAAAATGGAGTGAATGAAAGCTGTGTGTTCTCCATACCCTCAGTCCCAAGTGTGCCTCTCAGGGCAGCTTCACGACCTGGGAAGGACACCTTGACCCATTGACCCCAAAGCCAAAAGAAAACACTAATTATAATCCATGGAAAACTTGCATGACCCAAACCTGTCAGCACCATGCCAGAGTTCAGCAATTTTCTTTCCCTGTTTAGACTGCTCTCGGGCTTGACAGTACCACCTTTGTTATATAGTGACAACGATGTTCTGATGGACAAGGGCTGCCTTCAGGGCCCGGAAATGCAACTTAGCAGGTAAAATCTCAAATTTTTCACTGTCCTCCAAATACACAACCCATTAACCCATCTAGAATTAACTTGAAGTTTGCAGACTGGAATATCTTGCCAGTTACAATGTAACAAATGGAAATATGTATCAATCAATGGTTTGATACAATTAAATAGACTTTAACAAACTTCCAAGTGTTTCAAGTTCCCTGCCAATCTAGAGCCCAGCTCACTGAAACTGAGCTGTTTCTCTTCCCTGACCTGGAACGCCCCCCCCATCCCCAACCAGGGCTCTTCTTCCTAGCCCACAGACCCCATGGAGCCCCACAACTCAAACCAAATGCCTATTCTACAGTATATATACAGTACCCTTTCTGAGGTCTTCTCTGAGTTTCTTAGGGCATGGTGGGCCTCTTTGAAAGGCTTGCCCTATTAGCTAGCTACTTGCATAGTAGTGTCTGCAAGGACAAATGGCCCCACCCATGCCAGCATCCTCCTCAGGAGGCACCCACATGCACAGCCAACCTCCAGTCAGCAGCAGAAGCTTGGCATGTCCAACGACAGCAGCAAACACCGTGCTCAGGGGCAGGGGCCTTACTCTTGAGCCTGAGCCCCTGCAGCAGCAGTATCTTCCTCAGAGCCATTGCCCCTCTGTGAGAAAGGAGACACCAGCCCAGGCTTCAGTGTGGGCTGCAGGTTGAGGCATGCACAGGCCCAGCTCAGCTCAGCTCAGCTCAGCCCTTTACCATCTCAGGCAGTTCCTGGCTCTTCACATGTTTCCCTCATGTCAGGGGCAAAGGTCATAAAAACAAATAACAAAAAATGCCCAATGCAACCCTTACTCCTAGATCTCATACTCCTGTCGGGCCATGCTCAAGAGTCTCATGCCTCAGTCACCCATTAGATCTTCATGTAGGACCAAATCATTGTGGCCAAAAAAACATGCTTAGGGGATGGAGACAGGGTTTCTGTGTCACCTTGGATGTCCTAGAACACTGAGATCTGCCTGCCTCTGCCTCCCAGATAAAGGCATGTACCATCACTGCCTGGCTTATTTATTTTTTAAGACATCGTCTACCATATAGCCCCTGCTACTCTAAAACTCAAGAGATCCATCTGCCCGCCCCTGCCTCTTGAATGCTGGCATTCAAGGCATTTGCTACCATACCCAGAGGGAGGTCTATCTTTTAAGCCCAGCAAATTCTCTATCAGAAAGGTCTGGTGTTACCAGGCTATTCAGAACATGAGCCCACCTTTTGGAGTTAAAATTCCTGTAGCTTAAAAAAACAAAAACCAGCTCTCATTTATTTAATCTTACCCTTCACAGTCCTAATTTAAACACTTGTGGAATTATGGGGGCCTCCCCACCCCCCAGGAAGACCATTCTACTTCAGGACAGGAAATTCTCCAGTCCTCAGTACCAAGATCTCCTGGCCTCCATCTCAGCTTTGCTGAGCAGAGAACTCGTTTGAGCCAGGAGGAGGTGATCTGGGAGAAGTTTCTGTTCTGCTGGCACACGGTGCCTCTTTAGCAGGCTTAAGCAGCCAGTGTTTCTTTCTGGGAAGGATGCCCACACTCTGGACCCTGGCTTAGGCACCTAGGGAACCAGGTATAAGCACAATGCACAATGGCCTCCAACTGAAGGCACAGGCTCAGCATTTAAAGGAGTGCCCTGAACCAGTCGTGTGTCTGTGGGGAGGATTAAAGTGGGGAGGCAGCAGCTGTCCCAGAGCACTGACCTACTTACTGTGAGTGCCTGCCTACAGTGACCTTTACAGGATTACAACTATTGCCTTTCCTACCAAGGGGGAGCGGAGCCCCAAACCCCATTATTTCTACCACCCAGAACTCAGCATCAATGTATTTTTAGACTTCCCAAAAATAAAAGTCAATCCATAAGTAGCCCCATTCTTCCAACCCGACTCCTCTAACTCTCCCACTTTCCTTTGTCCCCACCCTTCTCTAGATTTTGGACTCCCAATCCTGTTGCTGACTTTGTTTGATACAGGGTCTCACGTACCTTGGACTGGCCTTGGATTCATTAAGCAGCTGAAGATGACTGTTAACCTCAGATTCTTCCGCCTCTACCTCTTGAATGTTGGGATTACAGGCATGTGTTACTATGTTAACAGTGCTATGTTACAAGATCCTTCCCCTTTTTTTTGCTTTTTGAAAGTGTAGCTACAGAACCTGGGGTTGTCCTCAAACTCAAGATCTGCCTGAATCTGCCTCCTGAGTGCTGAGACTAAAAGCATGCACCACCACACCCAGTCCTTCTCTACTTTCTTAATCAAAAGTTTAGACTCCTCCAAAATGAGCATGTCATGGGGTAAAATCTTTTATACTCATGGCTGGAAACACCAGCAGTTTAAAACCAAAATATGACCGGTGGGTTAATTAAAAATGTTTGGGAAGGGATGCAGCTTCCTCTAGAGACTTAGCTTTGGGAAAGAGACTCAGAGCTCCTCAGACCTCAGTGGGGAAACAGGTCTCAGAGGCCACTGGAGGTACTGCAGTTCAGACCTCCCTCCTACGTGCAGACAGGCACAAACTAGGCAGGGGCGTGGCCACACTGCACAGCTTGGTGGCTCTAAGACCATCCCCAGTCCTGGGCTGAGCTGTTACATTAGGCCTTAAGAGCCAGCAAGGGTTTGCAGGCCCCCTCCTACGTGGGCTCACCACTCCTATCTGAATACTCCATATGGAGCCTAAAAATTGCAAGATCCAAGAAAGTATCAAGTCAGGAAGAATGGACATCACAGTCTGTCGTTTATTCCTATCTGCACCACAGTGAAGTTTACAAGGATGACTCAGTCCTTAAGTACTCGTACCAGAAAAGTAATAATTGTACAGCCATCAACTCATTCTTGCAGTTTACCAGTTAACTTGGCTGTGGGTATTGGGATGATTCAGAAACTGAAAGTCAAGTGAGTCATTTTCCTCTACCTCAAATCTCCACCTTAGTTCTTGGGTTAACTCCTCTTGACTTCCTGCAGAAAAGCTACAGCAAAGACACTAAAAACCCAAGCAATGAGTTTAATGCAAGAGACATTTTTTTCTACCTTCCTGCCATGGCTGTTTCCTCATTTCTTCTACCCAATATTAAGAAATCAACAGTTTTAAGAAATAAGATGTCCTTTCTAAGATGTCCTTTCCTGTGACCAACACCTTCATGTCGCAACACAGATGGATCCAACCCCCATGAGATGTGAGTTGTTTGGAGTTGGCTATTAAGTGTGTCAAGTCACTCACTGGGGACATGGTTTTCTTGAGACGTTTCACTATGTAGCTTAGGCAAGCCTAAACTACATACAGCCCAGGCTGGCCCGAACTCATAGCCACTTGCCTGTGTCTCCAGAGTGCTAGTAATAAAGGAGTCTTGTGCCTTGACAACTGGCTGCGACACGGTTCTTAATAATAGTAACTCTTTGTAAAACAAATTTCCCTATGATTAGACAATTATTTTCAATATGTTTAAAATGAAAATAGCTGTGTGCTAAAAAAAAAAAAAAAAAAGTGATTAGCATCCATACAATTTGGCTTAGGGAGGAACTCAGAATTGAGTTCACAGAAATTGCCATTCTGGATACAGGTTGTTCCATGAGGGGATAGCTGCCTATCAGTTAAGAACGTATACAGAGTAGGACCAGCCACTCCATACTTATACTCTTAGAACAAAGGGCCTGGTCACCTGCATTTTGTTACCCTACCCCACCCCACCCCCACACACAATGGAGACAGGGTTTCACAGCCTGGCTGGTGTCAAACCCACTGAGATCCTGGCCCGGCCCCGCCTTTCCAGCGCTGGGATTAAAGTTATGTTCACCACCACACTCAGCCTGGACGAGACATTGTTTAACTTAGGGAAATGCACACCAGTTCAGCATTTGACTCACTAAATAGGAGACCTTACTACATCTGGGAGAACCAGGTTTCCCTACTCACCCAAGGATGAGAATCCTCTCAAATGCCGCCAAGTTGAAAGGCTGAGTCATCTTGCCCACAGACCCGGTGGTGGTTTAGACTACACTTTCCCACAGAACAGCCTCGCCGTCTTTCCTATAGCATCCTCAGGCTACCAGAGGGTAAATTGTTTGCTCACAATGGTACCTTGAATCCTGACCCAAGGCCCTCCCTTCTGTGCCCTAAAAAGTAGCCACACCCTGAGTATTGTGGCAACTTACTGCAAAAGCCTCCAAACCTAACTTCCGACAAGCCAGCATGCAGTAAGGTCTCACGTGAGCAATCAGGGATGAGAATCGGAAGGCATCGATTTGGGTACCTTCTTTGTTTCTACCCTTACAGACGAAGACAAAGGCTGCCCGCATTTCTCTTTAGATGGCAGGCTCCTTTTCTCAGGAGAGTTGCAATGTAACTTCCATTAGTTACATTGTAAACACCGACGGATTCCGGAGAGAATTCGTTTCCAGGGGGATACTGGGTATTCAGAGCTTTCCTGCCTCCCCAAGCTTAATACTAATGTGTATAGCAATAGCAGGAAGACAAAGACTCAATCTCGCGGCCTTCAACGTAACTGTATTTCATTCATTGACAAAAAGAGGGCACACGCATGCCCTCCTGGGCATTTCACCCGAGACTACTCACTGCATCAGGTATGCCCCCTACTTACACGGAGACCAGTAACTTCAGAAAGCCTGGAGCAAATGTCTACTCGGGACACAGGATCAGAGGCTGAACCACCTCCAAACACCTGTTTATATCCCCTGCTGCACGCAGGACTGGACCTTCATTATGAGGCTCATTTTTTTCCTATCCATCTCCGGGGATTTTTGGTAACCTTCAGACTAGGTGCTTTCCTGCTTCTTCAGACCCAGTGTGCAGACCACCCTGTGTAGCCCCATCTTCCCCACAGCACTGATTTGGCAAATTTTGCTTTCCTATTTAGACTGAGCTCTGTGGACTACGAGTGGGTGTGTGGTCGTCGGGCTCCAGCTTCATTCGGAAACCGCTCCTGGTTGGTCGGCCCCCTCCCCCACCCCCGCCCCCCGGAGCACGTGGGGGCAGCGCGACCCCTGCGGGACGTGCAACCCCGCCACCGTGGGATGGAGCGCGCGAGCGCTTGCAGGCCTCGCCGGCAACCAGAGGAATCTGCGGCGGCAGAAAATAGTTAGGAATAGCGGCCAACCCTTCTTGCCCCGCCACCGGGAAGACTAACGTTACGTAACCCGTGGCTACATCTCCCGGGAACGCGACTGACCGCCATCCTACCGACTCGCCCCGGACCACGAGGGCCAGCGGGGAGTCCGCGGACGTGACCAGAATGCGGGGGGGGAGGGGAAGCTGCCCGGAGGGGGAGGGGGAGGATCCGGATGCTGAAAGGATGCAGCGGCGCGGACGTGACCGGAATGGAGGGGGAGGGGCGACCGGGAGCAGCGAGCACGGGCGCGGGAAGAGCACGCCGACCTGAATGGGGGGTGGACGGGGATGAATGCGGGGGCAGAAGGGGGGAGCAGCACAGCAGCAGACTTATCCCAAGGGGAAGCTTACCAGGCGGGCACCGAAAGAGGGAGGGCACAGAGCCAAGAAGAGGGACGCGAGAACTACTAGCGAACGCTGGAAAGAGGATGAGCATCGGAGAAGAGTGGGAGGGGACAGGGTGGAGAGGATGGCAGGAGCAAGATAAGAGGGTGGAACCAGATTGAGAAGGAAGAGGGACCAGAACGAGGGCGTGGGGAAGAGGCTGGGAGGCCGGCCCCTCTGACTTCGGAAGCTCAGGACCTGCGCTCCAGTGTAGCTTCCCCCGCGCCCAACCCGGACTGGGATGCACGCTGCCGGGAGCCTGGGTCCCGCGTGGGCGGGCGGGCCTGCGTTCCGCAGACGCAGGCGTCGGCCCTGGCCACAGATGGTGTAGGCTCCCCCCCGCTCACCTCGGGCGTCCTGCGGCTCCTGCAACGGTCTCAAAGACGGAGGTCTGCACGGTCAGGTCGCGTCGCTGCTGTGCGGGGCTGCGCCTCCTGGGCCTCAAGGTTATCCCAGCTGCGGGCCGCCGCAATCCCTCCGCAGCCCCGCCCCTCGCCCAATCCCCGCGGCCGCCCGCGGCGCCCCGCCTCTCCCGCCTGGCCGGGCGTCCGCACCTTCTGAGAGAAGCGCGGTGGAGGCGGGACAGGCAGGTTGCCCTTTTGAGGAGAACTACCTTCTGCGGCGGAAGGACACAGCAGACCAAAATTGTGCTTCGGTTTTTTCCGATGGCCAATGGGGAAGTGGCGAGGAGGCAGGGCCCGCCCTCGGAGTCAGGGACACCACTACCCCCAGATCCCCTGGCGCCTCGGCCACCTGTTGCCTTAGGACTTGGGCTGCCGTATAGGGCTCTCTTTTTGGACCTCTGCCCAGGTCGCCCCGTCTGCCCTGGACTACCAGGGCGGTGCCCAGATTTATAGGTCCCCGAACATTCCTCCAGCCCCGCCCGGGGCCTCCCCACCCTCCCGGTGCACGCCCCAGCGCACCCTCCGAGGTTGAGCGGAACGGGAAGCTGGGGTGATGTGAGCAGGGGATGGTTTGAGGTCTGGACTGCCGCCCCAGAAAGTTCCAGCCCTAGAGGCCGGGTAGGGAGAACTTGGGAGCCTGTTCCTGGAGCGTGAGCGCGGCCTCATAACAAGAAACGTCAGGTTGGGGCCACCTTAATACTTGGAGTAAGGTCTCCAATCCTGCACTAAGCGCCTTGGAGCAGAAAACCAATCCAAGGTCATCAGTGCAGAACTGACCCTCGCGCAGCGGACTTCTACGCAGGAGTCAGCACTGGCTTTCGACTCAGTCATGGATTTAAATCTGTAGTATAGGAGCCTTCCTTAATTTTTTTCCTACAAGGTATTTTCTAATTTCCCAATTTTAGTCTTGGAGTACCTATTGAGCTTAATCTGTTAACACTTTGCCTCAGCAAAGTTTAGAAAGCAGATACAATGTTGCCACATTCTAAATATGAAGACTGTCTCTTAGGTTTAGTTTTTTGTTTTTTCTTGGAAAAAGATCGGTGCGACCAACTCTAACAGACACCTTTTTGTGGCTGAATCACAGGCCTCCATTCCACTTCCTGTCAGTTTAGATTAGAGGAGGATGACAGCAGAAATGTAATTTGTAGTGAAATAATGTCTTAATTTACTCTGTCTTTTATGGTCCCCTTAGTTTAGGAGAAGTAAATGCTTGGTTGTTAAGGTGGAAAGAGAACACCTGAAGTCACATGAGGAGAATCGAATTTTTTTGTTCAGAGAGGAGTGGGAAAAAAGAACCATATGTACTCACGCTGAGGTCTACTGTGCATACTGAGACCCAAAGTTCTAAATCTAACTGGAAGTCAGGCATAGTGGCTCACACCTGTAATCTCAGCACTCAAGAGGCCAAGTCGGGAGAAACTGCAGAGCCCAGGCTCAGCCTGAGCTACACAATGAGCTCTAGGCGATCCCAGGTGCGCTCTCTCTCTCTCTCTCTCTCTCTCTCTCTCTCTCTCTCTCTCTCCCTCTCCCTCTCTCCCCTCTCCCTCTCCCTCTCTCTCTCTCTCCCTCTCCTGTCCTCTCTTCTCTTCTCTCCTCCTCCTCCTCCTCCTCCTCCTCCTCCTCTTCTTCTTCTTCTTCTTCTTCTTCTTCTTCTTCTCTCTCTCTCTCTCTCTCTCTCTCTCTCTCTCTCTCTCTCACACACACACACACACACACACACCACAACAAATCTAGATAAAAAGCTATGTGTGCCCAAGTCTGTGATCACTGAAGAGACAGAGGCAGGACTGGAGGCCAATCTGGTTATGGTCCCAAGATTAACATGAATATCCAGGTTTCAGTGATGTGACAGTTACACAAACGGGGTTCATAGGAAGTGGCAGACTACAGCCTGTCTTGTTCACATTAGATGACAAAATGTGTCACAGTGGCTTCCTAAAGGTCACTGTATTGCTCTTGCTGAGAGGTCAACATGATATAGAAGAGTAAGGTTAGGTTGTATCTTATCTCTGTTCTAGTTTTAATCACTAGCCCTTTGACTATACCTGTAATTTAACAAGTATAGTCCGTTAAAAGTAACTTAAGGACAATCCCTATTTCACAGGGTGGAGTTTGATCAGTTAATTATAAGTGGATGAGTCCAACAGTGTCCACCAGGCACCTTCCTTTGGTTACTGCCTAGCCTTAGAGGGCTTTCTGGTGACTGGGGCAGAACAACTTTCTGAATTCAGACCTCCCTTCTCTGAGCCATCCCTCTGAATCTGCATTCCTTTGATCTACAGCAACTCCAAGACTACAGGAAACCAGGGTTGAAGGACATAGGCCCCTCATCCAGCCTAAAGTAAGCCTTTCCTTTGTGTTCACTGACTTGATCAGGATGGGAGAGTGAGTTTCAAGATTCACTGTACTGCAGACCACAGAATCTGTTTTAATGACTTAAAAGTTCTTGAAATTCAATGGGCATTCTTGGGCAAGGGTAAGTTAAAAAAAAAAAATCACACTCCAACCCAGGAGCTGCAAAATAAACTTTGGCCCTGCTGAAATGGTGACCTATTGGTCTCTGGAAATGGTAGTGTTATTTCTGAGGACAAGATAGACTACCAGAGCTGCCCACAAGCCTTGAACATCAGGTTTAAAGCAGAACTTAACACTCCAGCCCTACCTGCCCCTAAAACTATACCTGTTGCACTTGTTTTTGAGATAGGGTCTCACTCTATAGCCCACAATGATCTTGAATTCATAGATTATAAGTATTTACCACCATTCCCAGTAGGTCTTTTTACACTATGCCTTCTTCAGACCTAAAATATTCTTCTATCACAATGGTAGAGCAAAGTTTCCTGGAGAGGAACCCTGGAAAGGAGAAAATGACAGATTTTTGGAGCTAGGGATAAAGAGAAAAAGAGTTGTCTCTGTGGGAAAGAAGGCTTCAAGAAGGAGAAAACATTTGAGCTTCACATGGAAAGTCATCTTAGGTATGAAGGGCCTCTCCAAAATGTTCAGTATTCAGTAAATGAATGTAATTTCAGTAAATACTGAAAATACAAGTTTTCTGAGTGCAACTATGTCTGGTCTTTCCTAGCATCTTGCAAACGCTGCATCAGCAATGAAAAGCAGCCAGAGATAAGCATGGAGTCCTTACTCACTCTGTAAAGCACTATCTCAGCCAAGGAGGCCTTGTCACCCGACATGACCTCCAATTATTTTTCTATCCTAGAACTGCCGGGACTGAGTGGTGTAATCTACCCACCCAGCTACTCCCTAGAGGTCTCGTGCTCCCCTTTCTCCCTACGTTTGTAGCTCAGGCTCCCTAGTGTGCAAACCGGAGAATTCGTAGAACCTACCACGAGAAGTCCTTCTGGGCATAGTCTGCCACTTTCCATCCCAAGGAGGACAGGAAGGCAAAGATCCTGACTCAACAGCTGTGTGATGAGACTGGGGATGAGGTTTCAAGATTTAGAAGACCAAGGGGTCGATGGGCAACATGGCATCCACCAGCAAAGTCATCTAAGTAGTGAATCCACATGGTCTATCAGTAAGGTTCCCATACAGAAGAGACAATTCTAAGCTCAGTGCCTCAGAAGCTGTGAGACTACTGAACTTCCCTCTCTCTTCTATAATTTCATATCATTCTAAAGTAAGTATATCCCCAGGTGGACTGCTAAGTCAGGGGCCATCAGACACTGCAGAAATAATAAAAATCTATGTCTCAAGAAGAGACAGAAATGTAGAATTCCAGAATGATCACTGTGACTGCTGTCTGTCATTAGACAGAATTATCTTTCCAGAAAGGGACTTTCAAAATGACAAGTAAGCCAGTCGGCGGCGGCGGCGGCGGCGGCACACACCTTTAATCCCAGCACTCAGGAGGCAGAGCCAGGTGGATCTCTGAGTTTGAGGCCAGCCTGGACTAGATATCCAGGATAGGCACCAAAACTACAGAGAAACCCTGTCTCAGAAAAACAAAAAAGCAAAACAAAAAAAACGGCAAGTAAAAAATTGTCTATTTAGCAATCTTAATATTCTGGGGGGCGGGAGGAAAGACCAGGAAACAATGGATCAAATGCCCTCCTCCCAAGAAGTCCTATCTTCTCCTTAGATATGTTCACCTCTGTCTGTTCTTAAAGACTGGCTGCCAGCTACCTCGCCCACTCATCCCAAGGTCAACTAGAACTAAAAAGATTGTAGGCTCTCTATGTATAAAACCGTAGCATCTCTGGCCCTATGGTGGTGAGAGGGAGAGGGTGGGTGGTCTTAAACTCCATCTGTGGAAAGCCCTATGCTCCAGAGGCCAATGCCTCTTCTAATGAACTGAATGAAGCCTACCTTCTTCCCATTCCTGGGGTTGGGGGGCTCCAGTGGAATTTTGTGACCCACAGAACTGCCTCTGCCTCTATAAGAAGCCAAGATATTCCTTGATGCCTACACAGAATAATGCTGTGAGTTGGTAAGCACCAGTAATGACTCAGCACCAGACTCTGCTCCTTCCCAGCTAGAACTAAAGGCAGAAGCAAGCTCCTCCCCAGCTGATGGCCACATCCTCACCACAAACTGAGTCATGGCCACACCCAGCCTGTATGGAAAACTACCAGGAAGGGAGGGAAGGTGAAGTTCAAGGAGTATTGAGTCCAAAATCACAGCTATATACTCTCCACCTGGTACTAACTGAAAACAGTTCCTTCTCCTGGTCCTATCCCTCTTCAAGCATGTCTAGATCTAAGTGAAGCAAGATTGCTTACACTCAGATAAGTGGAAGTGGGCTGTCATTGTGTGTGCAATAAGAGCCCTGGCCTCTGTGAAGAATGCTGTCTTGCAGCTCAAACATGTCTTCATGGACCTCAGTCCTCTCACCTTCAAAGTAGCAGGGCCCTCAATTCTCCCTCCAAGCTATGAGAGCATACCTCTCCAGAAACAGAGGCCCCTACTAAGCAAGTTTCTCTGCAATGAGGGCATTCTTCTGTCAGATAAGACTTTTTCTTCTTCCTTACAGAGCTGAGAAATAAACCCAGAGCTTTGTACATGTTAAGCAGAGGCGCTAAAGGCTGAACCACAGGTCCAGTTTTTGTTTTTTAATGATTTTTTTAAACTCGTGTTTTAAATTATCAGGCTTTATGAACTTCTGAGATCAGCTTTTTAGCAGAGAACTATAAAATTATATATATATATATATATATACACTGATGTAAAAAGATCATTATAATCATTACAATGTTGTGCTGTTTTACACCCCCCACCCCCCAAGACTTTCTCTGTGTAGCCCTGGCTTGTTCTGGAATTCGATCAGTAGACCAGGCTGGCCTCGAACTCACAGAGATCCGCCTGGCTCTGCCTCCTGAGTGCTGGGATTACAGGCATGCGCTACCACCGCCTGGCCGGCAGGGCACATCTTTAATCCCAGCACTCTGGAGGTAGAGACAGGAGATTTCTGAGTTGAGAACCACTGTCCTCACACATTTAAGATGAAGAAAACACGTCTCCCAGGTTTGCTGTCAGAGGCTATAACCATAGAACCAGAACAGGAGTTCTGGAGTCAATTTACTACAATTAGCTGTGGAATACAGCAAATTATTCACCATGTGAGATTATTTCCCCATCTCCAAAATGGGGATAATAGCATTGATTTCTTTTGTGAGAATTATGAGCCAATATATGTAGGGAGCTTGCAACTATATATATATATATATATATATATATATATATATATATATATATATATATACACACACATATACATATATATACACACACACATATATACACACATATACAATATAAAATGTTAGCAAATTATTAGGGTGGTTTGCACACTACCTGGAAATTATAAGAACTGAATTATGTTAGCTGTCTCTAGTACCATATTATGGGTTACAAAGTCTTTCTAGGAGGCAGGATTTTCTACTGCATGTGTCTACTGGTAGTCATTTATTTGGGGAATGTTATTTGTCTTAGGTCTGAGTCTTAGAAGAGTTGGGAGTGTTGGGATATACTAGTTATTTTCTTTTGGAGATGGGGGTCTTGCTAAGTTCCTTAGGTTGGTCTTGACATTCTGGGCTCAACTGATTCTCCTATCTTGGCACCCAGGAGATCAGCTAGGACTGCAGGTGAATACTACCATACTCATTTATAATGTTCTAGTCATAAGGGCTTGTAAGACAATGAATTAATCAGTTTCTCTGGGGAAGGGTCTTTAAGAGTGGTACTGAAGGTCACAGAAGACAAGAGCTAGTCTAGAGCAGGCTTTGAAAACAAGAACTATAGAATTTGAAATCATATTGAAAAGCTAGGCTTTTAAAAGAGCTTTGTGGTGTTTTCTGTGTTTACATTTTTATTTTTCATTAATATTTCATAAAATATTTGAAAATGTTCAACATGTCTCAGCTATGATTAGAATTGACTAAGGGGCTGGGCAGTGGTGGTGCACGCCTTTAGGCCGAGCACTTGGAAGAGGCAGGTGGATCTCTGTGAGTTCGAGGCCAGCCTGGTCTACAAAGTGAGTTCCAGGACAGGCTCCAAAGCTACAGAGAAACCCCTCTTGAAAAACCAAAAAAAAAAAAAAAGAAAGAAAGAAAAGAAAAGAAAAAAAGGATTGACTAAGGGAACCAATATGATGGCATCAATGCCTTCAATGCCTTTAATCCCAGGACAGACAAAGGCAGGTGGTGCTTTCTGAGTTCAAGACCAGCTTGGTTTATACACAGTGAGTTTCAGGCCAGCCAGGGCTACATGCTGAGACCATTTAAAAATTTAGTAAGAGTTTTGGGTATAAAGAACAAGTCTGAAAGGCCCGAAGTTTTCTTTTCTTTTTTTTCCAGAGCTGAGGACCAAACCCAGGGCCTTGCACTGAGCTAAATCCCCAGCCCCCAGAAGTTTTCTTTTTTCTTTCTTTTTTGGTTTTTGGAGACAGGGTTTCTCTGTAGCTTTGGAGCCTGTCCACCAGGCTGGCCTCGAACTCACTGAGATCTGCCTGCCTCTGCCTCCCGAGTGCTGGGATTACAGTCGTGCGCCATCACCACCCAGCCCTGAAGTTTTCTTAGTAAGACAAACTCAATCCTCCCAGGCTATCAGTGTCAAAGAAAGGCAGTGGTTTCAGAACACCTCCTATCCAGGGAGCTCCAACTTCTTCTGGTGAGTTCCCACTCCAAACCCTGAAGCCTCTGGCCCCTGCAGCTTCATGCATACTAAGCAAGCACTTTACCACTGAGCTATACCCACAGCCCTAGACTAGCCTTTCTTAAAGGACTTCAGGTTAGAGAAGCCAGCTTCCTGCACCTGCCAACTCACCCCTTCACCTCACTTATCCCAACTAAAAGCCAGACAGGAGAAAGGCTAAGGGCCCAGCCTCTAAGACACAAAGCGAGGATGATGGACAGGGCTGGCTTTGTGTAAGAAAGCAGCTGGTCCTGAAGGTTTAAAAAAAAAAAAAAAATCAAAGCTGCTCTGGCCTCTTAACAGCCATCACCAGTGGAGTTTTCTTCCTGTTTGTTTCATCTGCCCAACTGATAAATCCCCTCTTTACTTAATCTTTTGACTAAAAATACTGACAAATCTATAGAATACAAAAAAACCTGAAACTAAACGGATACGTCTTTTACTTCAGGAAACAAAAACAGTCCCACCTTTCAGGATATTCCATCCCACAGAACAAAGCCCCTATCCAGGGCCTCGGTTAGGTGCTGGGCCGAGGTTAGGCAGACCACAGTGATCATATCCAGTCCACAGCACCTTCCATTTTATTTGTTTTATTTACAAACAGGGTGAAGTCAACTGGGCAAATCGGGGGTGGGAGTCAGTCAGGGCCGTCCAAATGTGGAGTGGTTCCTGGGTCAATCTCCACCATGAAGGCCGCCTCTTCTATCCTTTCCTTGCCCCTTGAAATTTCTCAGGGCAGCCTCACCTGCTGCTCCTGAGCCCTTTTACAAGGGTAGATGGATCCTGGGGGAACAGGGTGATACGAGGGCTGGGGCCCCCTCAGTTTGTGTAAACCTGAGTTCCGATCACACGCATGATTTCCTTCTGTATCTTGGGGTCCTGAGTATTAATGTTGGCATCGCCCACCTGCCCATCCTCGTATCTGCCAAAAACAGGGGAAGTGTGAGCACAAGGGGACCAGAATACCAAACCATGTCTACCAGCAGAAGTGTTTTAAGATGCAACCATTTCATCCCAAACTCAAAGATTTTATCACTGCTCTTTAGGATAAAGAGATCAGCTCAGCAGTTTTTCTCTACACAGACCCCAATAATCTGTCCTTAATACGAAGGGCAAAGTCCCAGTGCCAGCTAAATTAGACAGCAAGGGACAGAATTCAGACAACAAAAATGGACATCCTCAGCAGTCATACATCTACCACCCTCACTCTTCAAGTAATCCCAAGGGCTTCTTTTAGACTCACACAAAGAAGAACCTTGTGCAGACATGGTCAGACACAGGGCACACCCAAATGTTTCCATGCTTCTGAAGGTCCTTCGATGTAATCACTGGGAGAAGAGGGGCCAGAAGTCACAGACTGATAGCTTAAGGCAGTCCAGGTAGGGAAGAAGGATATGATGCTTCAACCTAACTTTTGGCTGAATCATGTGCCAAGGGAGCATCAGAAATACAGGTTGGGGTCTCAAAGGACATGAACTGGGTGAAGTACATACCTTCACAAAGTGCTATACAGTTTAGATTCCGACTCTGCAGGAACCTTGACTGAATGGATCGGGTCTGAAAGAGAAAGCAGCAGAGGAGAGCAGAGCAAGGTAGAATGTTAGAGCTTGCTCTCAAGAGGCTGGTTAGTTATTGATGATGGGGATGACAGGAATAGGAGCTGGGTCTCCTGAGCTCCCAGCCACCCTCCAAATGTTTGCTTACATATAATTACCCTGATGGGTCCACAGCTTCCATGTTCATCTTTTCATTTAACCTGCCTTTGCTTTCATGTGACCTTGCTTTCAGATAACATATGACTGAAGTAAGATCATTTTACAACACACCTAATACCTTTAAATGACCTATAACGGCCCCAGCTCCACTGTTCTCCCATCCATTATTTTTAGAAGGATCCAGGGAAGGGTCCTAACTTAGGCAGACCCAGCAAACAATACCTGGGGGATGGTGTTCATCCTGTTATATCTCTGGACCAGCTCATCCTTGGAAGGCATTCTGTGCTGTCCTTTGCCCATTCCTGACACAGAACAACAAATTCAGTTAATCCATCCATTTCCTAAATATTTATAGAAGTACTTACTATATGCCAGATACCAACTAGAGACACTTGGTGATACAGTGGTGAATATACAAGTTATTTTCCCACACAGAATTTAGTCTGGTGGAGACTACAGGCAAGGAATAAGTAATTACGACACAGTATGGTGAGGGTTGTGATGGTGAGCCTATAGAGCACCGTGTGAACCAGAGAAGGCGAACTAGCTTAGCCCAGAGGTTTGAAGATGTCCTGGTGCAGTAAGATCAGGACCTCAGAATCAGGAAGAGTTAGTATAACAGAATATGGGAAGCATAAAGACAGGTAGACCCACAAGACTTAATTTGCATACAGTGTAACAAATGGCAAAAAATGATGTAAAAGATATAAACTAGAGCTAGCTCAAGCAGGCCTATGGGCTGTTTAGCCAACTGGAGTTGATCCTCTAAGAATACTAGGAAACCACAGTAGGGTTCTAATGCAGGAAAGAAGGGCCCAGCAGAGTAGGATACCAATGCCTCACAGTCAAATGACAAGCCAGAGACATGAGTTGGGAGAAAGCAAGCAGAGGAACTTCAATATTCTGTAGTTTTAAAGTTACACAAAAGATTGACCACTCAGGATAAAAGAAGAAAGCAGAGCCCTTCCATATTGATTCTCCACAGATATTCACAATGGGAAGCACCTTGAAGAGTCCTACCTTTAGAAAAAGTGCCAATTGCCTCTCACTGCTTCATTATCTCAGTGTATCTCAGTGCATAAGTTCTCTACCACTCCCCCCTTTTATTTTTAGTGTTTTGTTTTTGTTTTTTGGGAGATGGTTTTCGAGACAGGGTCTCTCTGTGTAGCCCTGACTGTTCTGGAACTCTCTTTGTAGACCTCAAACTCACAGAGATCAATCTGCCTCTGTGTCCCGAGTGCTGGGATTAAAGGTATGTGCCACCATGCTTGGCTTTTTTAATCAAAAAATTCTTTTTTTCCCTCTACCATTCTCAGCAATTATAGAAGAGGCCTTGTTTGTAAAGACTGAAATAGGACTTTTACTTACAAATCAAACAATACCTATATGCCCCCTACTCCCAGCTCTTTTTTGGCCTAAGGACAGGATTTCAGACTGTCTCCAGGCTTACCAAAATAACAGCCTTATCAGTTAGGGGTGTCAAACCAAGGAGATGGGACAAATATGAAGATGCCGTTATCATTACAAGCCGTAAACAGGGCTCCAGCCTCACCATTCTACTTGCTACAGCATCACTCTGCTTTAATTCTTGGTTTTGCCACTGTCTTTATATCAAAATTTTAACTTAAATTTTATTAATCATTATGTGTATGTGATGCGAGTGCAGGTGCAGATGGAGGTCAGAAGACAACTTTTTGAGTTTTATTGTTTTGTTTTTATTTGTCTGGGATTTGTTTTTGTTTTCTTTTGCTTGGGTTTTGATTTTCCAGCCTTAGCTGACCTAGAATTTACTATATAGACCAAGCTGGCCTTGAACTCATAAAGAGCACCTGCCTCTGCAAGTGCTGGGATTAAAGACAATGTGTGCTACCATGCCCAGCTCAAAAGACTACTTTTAAAAGAGGGTAGGGACCAAACTCAGGCCATGAGGCTTGGGCATCAAGCACTTTAACTGGTTGAACTATCTCACCAGTTTATCTTGGTTTTATAATGTCCATGGTGTAGAAGAAGGAGGTGATAATCACAGAATTGAAATTCTTCACTGAGCAAGCTGGCTGTCAACCCAACACACACTTACACTATAACCTCATGGTAAATTCATGGCCTGAACAAAACTCAGCTTCAACTCCCAATCCCTTCTTCCTTTAGAATACCTTGTCCATCATCCTTAACAAGGCTCAACTCTGCATCCAGCCAAGACATTTCATTGCCAAGTTTCTAAGAGAAATTCCCATTCTGGTTCAATTCCAGAGAAAGCAGCCAGGAGAAAAAGAAAGAATAATTTGATTTCTTTGGTAGCCTTAGAGGCAGCACTTTAAGTAACTAAACTCTTGTCCTGTCTCAAACCTATGACACTGTCCCATTCTTACTGACCCAGTGATTATTCCATTCCTGTGCTCAGACTGTACTATTTGATGTCTAGAATAATGTCTGGACACTTTTATGTACATCATCATCATTATTATTATTACTATTATTATTCATTTATTTATTTATTGGCTTTTTGAGACAGGGTTTCTCTGTGTAGCCCTGGCTATCCTGGAGCTCTCTTTGTAGACCAGGCTGGCCTCAGACTCAGAGAGATCTCCCTGTCTCTGCTTCTCAAGTGCTGAATTAAAGGCGTATGCCACCATCGCCTGGCCAGAATTAAATTCTTTTTTTTTAATTAAAAAAATTTTTTAATGATTCATTTATTTATTTATGTATATAATGTTCTGCCTGTATGCACACCTGCACACCAGAAGAGGGCACCAGATCTCACTATAGATGGTTGTGAGCTACCATGTGGTTGCTGGAAATTGAACTCAGGACTTCTGGGAGGGAGCCTGTGCTCTTAACCTCTGAATCTTCTCTTCAGCTCCCAAGAATTAATTTCTAAACAGGACTAAACAAAGAAAATTTCCAACTCCATTCACTGTCCCTAATTTCTTCTAACATTCATGGCCAAGTTATTAGCAGTGCCATTGGTCAAATGCATGCTCTCTAAGCACACCCCATGCCACCAATCCAAAGGTATCCTGAGGAAAGAGAAACAGGAAACCAGAGGAGACTAAGGAGAAGGAAACACACAGGAGAGTTGGCCAGAATTACAATGGTAACTGGGACATTTGCATACATCCCACCCAGTGTTGCAAAGATTCTTATTTATCTTTTGGGACCCCAACAACCCAGTGATTCAAACAAAGCCTCCCCTTGTCAGTCAATATAATATGAGAACAGTGGCCTACAAGTCAGGAGACTTGGATTTCAGTCATATCTTTGCTACTTAAGCTGTTTGATCTAAACAAAGTGTTTGGCTTTTCTATGTATCAGCTTATCCATAAATAATATGGAATTAGACTAGATGGTCAATAACTCCAATAGCAAATTCCTATTAAAATCCTACGATAGTTTGGATCTATAATCCTATGGTTTGGAAATGGCAGTGTGATAAGATTTTTTTTTTCTTAATTTATTTATTTTTTTTTTTAAATTTTTTTTTTAGGCTGAGGATTGAACCCAGGGCCTTGCAAGCGCTCTACCACTGAGCTAAATCCCCAACCCTAAGATGTTTTAATGTAGTTGGTAAAGTGCTAAGGAAAGACAAGAAATCTATAAAGATTCCTGGCTCTACCCTGGTAACTGAAGATATTCAAGTACTTATTGATTTGAAGAAAAGGAAAAGCTTGGTAAGAGATGAGGGAAAGAACATGGGAACTGAAAGACAGGAGAATCTGATTACCCGGAAAATAAGAACCAGAGGAACACTCAGGCTGGAACAAAGATTAAAAACTGAAAATCCTGACAAAGAAGCCATAAAGACTAAGTCAACCCACTCTTACTGTGAACCTGAAACACAGCCGAGGATTCATTTATACATTCAGGATTCATTGGGCGCTTATCCTGTGTAGATTAAACATGGTACTTCAAGACATTCTGACTCTAAGTGATGCATCTAAGAGAATTGGCTCTGAAACTTAGGTAACATTTATTCTGCAGCACTGGGAACTGAAGCTAGGGTCCAACATGCTGGGCAGGTGTTCTACCATGGACTGACATGCCCAGCCCAGAGTTAGAACTCTTTCATATTTTCACTCTTATCTGGTTTTATTATACACAGCCCAGTTAAGTTTGATTTGTCTGCCTTTGAGTAATATAAAAATCATTTTGCGGCCAGGCGGTGGTGGTGCACGCCTATAATCCCAGCACTCGGGAGGCAGACAGAGGCAGGCGGATCTCTGTGAGTTTGAAGCCAGCCTGGGCTACCAAGTGAGTTCCAGGAAAGGCACAAAACTACACAGAAAAACCCTAAAAAAAGATATGCTCTGATGAATGGAGTGCTTTAGTTTCAATCAGGTTCTGCCAAACTTTTATTAGTTGTTTGCCTTTTTCCATTCTCTAGATTTTTGTCTAAGATTAAAACAATCTACTCCTTGATAGTTTAAGACTCCTAAGACTAGAGAGTGATATCTCAGAGGTAGAGTGTTTATCTATCATGCTCAAAGCCCTGGGTTCTCCAGCCAAAGAAAGAAACAAACAAAACCCCCAAATAGCATTTGGACTTGGTCGTCATTCATGTTTTTAATTTCTCTTAGTCTTATCAAGTTACATTTTTCTAGGCATTTTACCAAAAGGTTTCAAATTATTGATAGAACATTCGAAGACTTTTCTCCTAAGCATTAAAACATTTGGCACATCTATAGTTATGCTAGTGTTTTTGCTCACGTTTGTACCCATTCTTTTTAAACTAACCACAATCTATCTACCAGTTATTTTTGTTTTGTTGCCACACTGACATGCTGGGCAAGGACTGCAACACTAAGCTAGTCTTGGTCCCTCATTTTGTTTAGTTTTTGAAACAGGGTTTCATTCTGTAATCAAGAGTGGCCTGGAAATTACTATGTAATTCAGACTGCCCTTGAACTCATGGGGCCCTCCTAGCTGCCTCCTGAGGTCTGGGATTAAAGGTATGAGTCACTATACCCATCTAAATCAGCTGGCTTTTTCAGTCCTTCCCTATAGTGTCTGTATTAGCATACCCGTTTTTCTTCCTACCTACCATCATCTCTTCTTTTTTGATTTCTCTATCATTAAAAAGGGTTCTAGATTTTTTAAAACTTATTTATTGGGCTGGAGAGATGGCTCAGAGGTGAAGAGCAACGACTGCTCTTCCAGAGGTCTTGAGTTCAATTCCCAGCAACCACATGGTGGCTCACAACCATCTGTAATGAGATCTGGCACCCTCTTCTGTATACATAATAAATAAATAAATCTTTAAAAAACGCATTTATTTATTATGTATACATATTTATTATGTATGTTCTGCCTGTGTGCCAGAAGAGGGGTGGGTGCTGGGAATTGAACTCAGGACCTCTGGAAAAGCAGTCAGTACTCTTAACCGTTAAGCCATCTCTCCAGGCCCCTTGTTTGTTTTTTGTAGTAGTGCAGATTGTCCTTAAGGCTTCACATATGCTAAGAAATACTCCACTATCAACCTACATTTCTAGGCATCTTTTGAATTTATTTTGAGACAAGATCTCAATAAGTAGCTCAGGCTGACCTTAAATTCATGATTCTCTTGCCTCAGCCTCTTGAATATCTGGGATCACACACACACACACACACACACACTCACACACACACACACACACACACACGATTATTAGTTTTGCTTTTTTTTTTATTTTTTTTTTTATTTTTTTTTTTAGCTTTTCGAGACAAGGTTTCTCTGTGTATCCTTGGCTGGCTGTCCTGGAATGCAACACGCTCTGTAGAATAGGCTGGCCACTAACTCACAGAGTTCTGCCTGCCTCTGCCTCCCAAGTGTGGGGATTAAAGTCATGTGTTACTATTGCCTGTCTTAGTTCTGTGATTCTAGATATGTTTTTTTTTTATTTCTATAATGGCTATAATTACTAAAAATACTAAACAATAATCTATAAAACAACAACAACAACTAGTATAACTGCCTTCCTATAGTGGGCATGCAACTGCATGGTTTGCTGTTGCTTAGACAGAGACTCCATTGAACAAGAACAAAAGCAGACCAAGGAGGAACAGGAACCTGGAAGACTGAAAGAGTTCTAACTTCAATTATTTCCTAAGCTAAATAATGCTAGAATTATCTCCATACAATCTGGATCTCATTCATGTCTCTAGAATGAAGCACTTTCTCTTTCACTCAATGTTAACTATTATAATAGTGTGATTATAAACCATTTAAATTTTAAAAGGTGGTGGAGGGAGAGAAGAACAATATTTCCAAAAATATAAGCAAATTCTAAGACCCCAACGTTCAAGAATATTCACACATGAATTCACATGTATGCACATAATTTGTAATTGCTTATATAAAAAATGTGGTTTACGTAGGCATGGTGGCACATGCCTGTAATTCCAGTACTTAGGAGGATCAGGAGTTGAAAGTCATCTTAGGATACATACTGAGTTCAAAGGACAACATGAACTACACAAGTCAGTCTTAAAAAAAGAAAACAAATCTGGTCTATACAAAGCCTTTTTTCTTTCTATTTATTCATTAACCCATCCCCAGGACCTAGTTACTACAATGTATAAAACTACCATTTTTTACAATAACTATCCTTGCCTCAAAAATAATCTAAATTTCTAATGAGAGAAAATAGAAAGAGACAGAATATGTATCCATGATTGAGGAGGGCGCTGACAAAGACCAAGTATCCACAATGGGAGAGGAGATAGCACAGATCATGTGTTCACAAATGAATGCAATATAAAGAGTCAAGGTGGCCAAAGAATATTGCTTACCTGAGTATCCAAAGGAAATACTGGAGATGGGGCTCAGGTAGATGCCTTTGCCATAGGCTGCTCCATGCAGCTTGCAGGGAAACACCAGGATGAATATATGAGCCTGGGCTCCCCATGGCTGTATATTAGGCATCCACAACACATACAGTCCTATGTCCCTTCATTTATCTACCTTCTCACTCATTAAAATAACTCTAGGCACCTAACTCTTAAAAAGCTGACTGGCTGAAAAGGGGATTAGATTAAACTGCTTGCTTACAAAATACTAAAGACTAATGCCTTGGAGAATGGGGAGTAGCAGAGCTACTGAGTCACTGCCTCTGCATTCATACTTATGACCTCAAGCCTTCATACATTTTCAGATTCTCAAACAAAGGAACTATGGAAGAGGTAGCAGGAAGAGGAACAAAAACCACTCCCAGTAGTTTCTCAGGGCAATAAAATAAGTCTTTGTAACAACAATTTCAATAGTCACAAAATGGAAAGTCTCTGTCATAATAGGTTAATTTCCATTCACTAAACCAAAACACAGAGCTCAACTTAAAATATACAACAGCCACATTCATTCTATAGCTACAGTGCCAACTTTCTCTGTAGAGAGGCTCTATTTTTCTCAAGACAGGCTAGGCATGATGATGCTGAGGCATGAACAGATATTCAAGCACTTTAGAGTAGACTACCACAAGCTGAGTGAGGCAGGGAGTGGAAAGAAAGGGAAAAGGACACAGCCTCACCTGCAGTTTAGTGTAGGATGCATTGACCAGCCCATTGCGCAGGATGGAATGCCAGTTCTCAATGTGGGACCCACTGTAAGGCAGGATAGAATGTAAGTCCCTCATGGTAGGAGATTCCTAGGAGTACTTTCAAGACTGCCATTACCACCCCTCCCCCTTCCCCACACAGTACATGCAGATGAACAGACACACCTAATGACTGATACATTCACAGATACAGTCACAGGCAGCGAGTGTGTGTGTGTGTGTGTGTGTGTGTGTGTGTGTGTGTGTGTGTGTGTAGTTAAACCTTACATCTCCTGTTGTTCAACTAACCACATCCTAAACCTGGACTTTCATTTGCCTATTTTCCTGATGCTTCAAATTCAATAAATTAATTTCAAATTCAAGAAACTTATCACTGATCTCAAATATAGCTTCTAGTCTAGAGGTCACATCGTATTTGTTTGCTTTTTCGAGCCAGGGTTTTTCTGTGTAGCTTTGGAGCCTGTCCTGGAACTCGCTCTGTAGACCAGGCTGGCCTTGAACTCAGAGATCTACCTGCCTCTGCCTCCTGAGTGCTGGGATTAAAGGCATGTGCCATGTCGTATTTTTTAAAGAAGCACTAAGACTCCTTCTAAACTACCTTTAATACATTTTTCTTTTTCTTCTCTCCCACAGTTAGATATAATATTCTTCCAATCTGTTCTTTCATATCATATGTAAATATTCTTTCAATTCAACTACATCATAAGTAATTTAAAAATAAAGACCATGTCACACATAGCACTTTATCCTTTATAGAGCACCTACCACAGTGGCATTTAATAAATAGCTGCTGACTAGTTGACAATCATGAAAAAAAAAAACAAAAACTCATATATCTCAAGGCTCTACCATCCTATCCCACCTACTGCTGCCCAGCTCCACCAGCCTTACTGGAAGGCAAAGGTGCTTCCGTACAGCTTCTTGGCGGTCCGGAACCGAGCCTCCTTGGCAGGAGGGCTGCTCAGCAGGAGGAATTGGTGTGAGGTGTGCATGAACTTCAGCTGCTGCCCAGGGTGGGGGTGGGATAAAAAAACAGAACAGAAATAGAGATCAGGGAAGGAAAGGTTGGAAACAGAAAACAAATCAGATTTACACTAACCCCAAACAAGGGAAATCTGTTTAGGCTCAAAGACTATGCTGATGGACAGACAGTACCAACCAAACCAATTAGGGACCAATACAGTTAGTGGGCACAGAGCCCCTCCTTGCCTCTTACTGTTAAGTCTGAAGCTTACAGAGGGAGAATAATTACTTACCCTGCTGAGAGGTAGTTTGACAATGTGTGACCTGTTGCTAGATATTATCCTGGGAAGAAACAGAAGAAGGGGAAGGGACAGAAAAAGTATGTGGTGAGGCTATCCTGAAAAGGCAACTTTCCTCTGATCTAGGTACTGCAAATAAGTGTCTGAATTGTGCAATTATTTTCAGGTCATAGCTGATATTTCTTTTAAGTGATAATGCTTACATAGAAATTACACATATAATTATATAGATTTTAGAGGGAAACTACCAACCAGACCAGTTAGTTATCAAGGAATTAAATAACAGATCAAAAAGAGTCAGAGGGAAGGCTACTACATCTAGGGAGAGAAAAGCATTGAACAAAAAGAATATTAGAAGCTGGGGGTGGTGGCAGCGGTGGTGCATGCCTTTAATCCCAGCACTCAGGAGGCAGAGCCAGGTAGATCTCTGTGAGTTCGAGGTCAGCCTGGTCTACAGAGTTGAGTTCCAGGACAGTCAGGGCTACACAAAGAAACCCTGTTTTGAAAAACCAAAAAAGAACCACAAACAGACAAACAAACAAACAAAAAGAGTATCAGAAGTTACCAATTAGAGAGAGAAGTCTGAATCAAAAATGGTTAAACTTATGTTTGCATTTAAAGTCTCAAAACTGAGGCTCAGGAGCCAACCTGTATAAGCTCAAAGGAATCCTAAAGGATCTCAGGGATGGGAAAATAGAAAGGCATTGTATAGATTAGGGGTAAAAACCCAAAAGAAATTAGAAGAACTCTCTGAGGATCAAGGACAGAATAGGCTGTATATAGCTTGAACGTAAGGCTAGAGAACAAAGGCAAAAAAAAGAGGGTTCAGCAAGAGTACTATCTCCAGCAGTGCATACAGTACTCTCTGTACATCATCTATGTACTTCTTTTGTGGTTGTTTAAATTTTGGTGTATGTATAAGCAAGTATGCATTGGGAAGGTCCGTGGAGGCCACAGTCAACCTCAGGTGTTGTTCCTTAGGACATGTCCAACTTGGGATTTTTTTTTGTTGTTTTTTTGTTTTGTTTTTTTATAAGTTTTTTTGAGACAGGGTTTCTCTGTGTAGCTTTGTGCCTTTCCTGGAACTCACTCTGTAGCCCAGGCTGCCCTTGAACTCACAGAGATCCACCTGCCTCTGCCTCTGAGTGCTGGGATTAAAGGCGTGCGCCACCACTGCCTGGCCACCTTGTTTTTTGAAACAAGTCTTGACTGGGATCTGGGGCTCACTGGCTGATCAGTTAGCCCCAGGAACCTGCCTATCTTTGCTTCCCAGGGCTGTGATTACAAGTGTATGCCATCATGCCCGAGGTTTTTTGTGAGTGCCAGGGATCAAACTCAGGTCCTCATGTTTATATGGCAAATATTTCACCAACTAAGCAATCTCCTCAGGCTCTCCCCATAACTTACGATGCTACTTTAGAAATCTATGTCTGGTAATTACTCATATTATGTGGGAATAGTCTACTGCACTCTCTTAGTGTCAGAGCTGACTTGGTCGGAGGCCAACTAGAAAGAGAAGTTGTCAGGCAAACAGGAGAAAGGAGCAGGAGGGAGGGAGAGGAATGGATCAGTCCGGGCCTTTGCTAGCAGTAGGAGACAACATTGCATCGGTCCTAGCTGCCCTTCACCAGGGAAGGAGATAGGGGGTAGAGATGGATTTCTTTGGACACACAGAAAACTAAGTTGACATAAACTATATAAGAAAAACTTAAAACCTCCTAATGGCATCTATAGTTAATAACAATAAATTTTTGAAAACTGCTGAGCCATTATGGGCAATATCCTAGCACTGAAAAACTCTAATGAACCATTATATAATGCATGTTGTACATGACAAATACACACACTTTTTACAAATCTTATAATTAAAAGAATTAAGTAAGGAAACAAACATTTGGGGAAATATGGAATACTTAAAGAGAACTTGAGAAATCATGTCAGAATTTGTGAGCGCTTTGTAGTTACTATCAAGTTGAGACTTGTCAGAAAAACACCAAGAGAAAGTAGTCATAATACAGAATCTTGTAAAGAACACTGCATGCCTCTAGGAGAAAGTATAGATCCATGCCTACAAGTCTTTCCTTCTCCACCCTATAAAGCCTGAGCCATTCTATCCATACCACTGCAGAAGAGGATGGGCCAAGGGATCCAGCTTGTCCATCTGTTTCTTGATTTCCAAATATGAGCCCTGTAAGACAATGGCCATAAGATTACCTCCCAGGAGAGGAAGGACCCCTCCCACTCTCAACAGACTACCGGAACCCAAGGCAAGATAGGCAATTGGAAGAACGAAGACAAGGGGCTTCCCACCCTTAAAGAGGCTCAGTCAGGTTGGCAAGACTTATAAATATGAAAATGACTGAAGATGCTCACAAAACAACATGCAGGTGGGTCTCCCTCATTTTATGCAACTCCTACAGCTCTAAAAATGCTGCTTATAATTCAAAAATAAATAAAATCAATGTCCCCCAAAGATTAGGCTAAAGAATCCTGTGGCAAATCTTCACATAAAACAGTCTTTCTAATAGTAAACATCCCTTCTAGGTGTACCTTCTGTGTTAATCTGCACTGTGATATATAGGATTTGCTGAGAAGAGGCCCACCTGTAAATGTGAGTACAAATGAATGTCTATTCATGCAGACTGCAGACGAGGGGTGGGGAAATCTGGTGAGGGACAGCCTTGAGTCAGAGATGATCACTGCTCCGTGTGGCTGCCCCACCCCTAGAAGGACAGAAGATGCAGCCCCTGGATCTAGCTCCTTCTCTCCAAGCCCCTCTTCACCCTCCCAACCTTGGGCAGAGGTCTTTCCCTAGTCTCTCTAATTCCCAAGAACTGTGGAAAAGAGTTAAAATATGAACAACTTGTGAAAGAATGTGCAGCAAAGATAGAGGTTGAGAGACAGTGGGAGACTAAGGCAGGAAAGCAGACAAAGCAGAGAACAAGAACTGGGACGGTCACAAAGGAAACAAAGGAAACAAGAGTTTGAGTAGCTTCTCTAAATCTTTACCCGAGTCCTGTGAATTACAAGCAGGAAAGGGCACTGAGCTAGGCAAAGAGAAGGCAAAATACCTGGGTCATTTCCCGGATGGACATCACACTATCCAGAGCTTTCTGAAGCCGCTCATAATTCTTTTTCTGTTGATAGTCAGTGGGAGAATTAGCAGAAGAAAAATAGTAGTTACAAAGATACGATGATCTACCAAAAAAGGAGGCCGGCTTCAGTCTAGACTCAAGTGTGCCATGGAAAAACAAACTTCATCAGGAAACGTTAGAGTTGTATGCTAGGCTTTTTACCAGTTGAAATTAATGAGTAAGTCACAGAACACCTTCAAGTATTACATGCCCTGTTTACGAATGACAGGGGTTATTTTGCTTTGTTTTTTTGTTTTTTTGGTTTTTTTGTTTTTGTTTTTTTGTTTTGTTTTGTTTTGTTTTGTTTTGTTTAGCAAAGGATCAAACCCTGGGCCTTGCACTTGCTAGGGAAGCGCTCTACCACTGAGCTAAATCCCCAACCCCTTGTTTGATTTTTTTCATGTCAGGATTTTGGTGATGCTAGGGGTTGCATCTCACACATGCTGGACTCATACTCCAGCCCATTTGTAACTAAAAATATTTCTGTGGCCATTCTCAGAAATGTTCTAAGAATTAAATAAATGTATTAATCTAGCACTGTGCCCAATATATAGTACTGACAGATAACAATGAGGCACTGTGATATGCAGTGATGGTTAATTTTAGAAGTCAATTTGAAAGCTGGTGGCGCATGCCTTTAATCTCAGCACTCAGGAGGCAGAGGCAGGCAGATCTCTGAAGTCAAGGCCAGCCTGGGCTACAGAGTGAGTTCCAGGACAGTCAAGGCTACACAGAGAAACCCTGTCTCGAAACCCAATGCCCTGCTGCTGCTGCAAGTTAATTTGAATAGGTTATAGGTACCTACACAGTTGGTCAAACATGGTTTCTGGGTTTGTCTGTGAAGGTGTTTGGGGTTCAGATTAACAGCTGAATGAGTAGACTAGGCAAAGCCAATTGCCCTTCTTTTTTTTTTTTTTTTTTTTTTTTTTGGTTTTTTTCGAGACAGGGTTTCTCTGTGTAGCTTTGAGCCTTTCCCAAAACTCACTTGGTAGCCCAGGCTGGCCTCAAACTCACAAAGATCTGCCTGGCTCTGCCTCCCGAGTGCTGGGATTAAAGGCGTGCGCCAACACTGCCCGGCTTTTTTTTTTTTTTTTTAATATGATTCTCTGCTCATTTCATGTGCCCTCGGTGTCCTGTCTTTTTCTTTTTTTTAAGATTTATTTATTTATTATGTATACAGAAGAGGGCGCCAGGTCTCATTACAGATGGTTGTGAGCCACCATGTGGTTGCTGGGAATTGAACTCAGGACCTCTGGAAGAATAGTTGATGCTCTAAACCTCTGAGCCATCTCTCCAGCCCCCAATTGCCCTTCTTAATAAGGATCTCACCTAGCCAATTAAAGACCCAAACAGAATAAGAAAGCTAATCTCTCCCAATCTTGGCCATTGAATAAAAAGGTATTCTTTACAAGTTGGGGTACGAGCCTTTTCCTGGCTTTAGATTTGAATGAATTACAGAACTGGCCCTTGTGGGTCTTGAGCTTACATGGTTCTCAGGCTTCTGAACTGGACCATCGTTTATCACAGACTTTCTAGAATTTCCAGCTTGCTGACTGTAGGTGTGGGAACTTCTCAGCCTCCCTAATTAGGTGAGACCATTCCTCATAATAAAATCCTCTCTCTATAATATATATGGAATTGAATGGAATATATTTATAGCTATCCACAGCCTACTAGCTGTTTCTCCAGAGAATCCCCACAGGGTATTTTATACATTATCTCTCATTTTGTTACAGTCCACAAAATAACCACTACCCCCTTTTACAGGGTAAAAGGCAGGGCAGTTGAAACTGAGAAAGATTAAGTACTTTCCTAGCATCATTCAACGATGCAGCCAAAGCCCCTCTGGTGGAATCCAGTCTGGCTGACTCACATCAAGCCTATATTCTGTCATTGTTGTTTTGTTTTCCTACCAGTCATAATCCCATTCTTAGAATAAGCTAGCTTGAAATTTACTATGTAGAGCAGGCTGGCCTTAAACCCTAAGCCATCCTCCTGCCTCAGTCTTCCAAGTGCTGGGATCATAGGTATGAGCAACACGTCTAGCCCAAGCCTATATTGCTTCCATCATGTTGTAACAGGTACTAATTTTTCTTCCCTTGACAAGCTCAGCTATTTCATCAGATTAACCCCAGTGTTCAAGAGTACCCAAGAAACAAGTGTTCCATTTCCTCTGTCCTTACTTCATCTGTTGTGTGTATTGGAATGACAACCCCACCTCCCACCATTAACATTTCTGTCCTTTAGCCCTTTCCTCCCAAACAACTATACCTTAGGGTTAAAGGCCAGAGTCTTGGGATCAGTGGGGTCCACCACAGAGGGATAAGGCTCGAAGATGATGCTCTTTCTAGGGGACTCCAAAGCTGCTCTACACATGGCCACCAGCAGATCTACCACCTTAGAAGAAAAGACAGGGAAGAACTAAATGATTGCCCAGTTCTGGCAGTCAAATGGTCTCCAGAATGTCCCTCCACCCCTATATAGAAAATGTTTTCAATGCTTTCTAAGTCGAAAATACAAAATTATAAAAATTCAAATACTAGGGCTAGAGAGATGGCTCAGTGGGTAAGAATACTTGATGCTCTTGCAGAAGACCAGGGTTCAGTTCCCAGCACCCATATGACAGCTCACAACAGTCTGTAGTTTCGATTCTAGAGGATCTGAAACCCTTTCTGACCTCTATGAACATCAGACACCCACATAGTACACATACATACATGCAGGAAAAACACTTATACACATAAAAATAAAAATAAATCTTTAAAGTTCAAATACTAGCAAAATAATTGAAAAGAGATACCATCTCCAATCCAGCAAACAAAGTCATTTGCTTCCAAGTAACTACAAAATTTGATGACTATCCTTCCAGATATTTTGATATACAAATAGTTATGTGTCCTTCCCTTCTTGGGCAAAGGGGGCGGAAAATGGATTGAGGACCTTATCTAGGCCAAGCATGTGCAACTCTTTAACTCAAGCAATCCTCCTGCTTCAGCCCTCCAAGCAGCTAGGAAGCTAAAGGAACATGCCACCACAAGCCTGACTTGGGATTTGACGTTGGACATAACTGTGTATTACAGTTTTTGTTTTGTTTGTTTTGTTTTTTTAATGGTTTTTTGAGGTAGGGTTTCTCTGTGTAGTTTTGATGCCTGTCCTGGATCTCGCTCTGTAGACCAGAATGGCCTCGAACTCTCAGAGATCTGCCTGGTTGTGCTTCCTGAGTGCTGGGATTAAAGACGTGTGCCACCGCCGCCTGGCGCTTGTCAGTATTTTCAATTTCAGGATATGCCATAATTTGGATGGACCTCCTACAGAGTTCATTATCCATTTTAGCTTTATTATAAACTTTACACTTTAGTGAGCACCATTAAGCATGAAAGCATATTTGGAGGTTAAATTCTAAGGAATGAAATAGCTGGCTTCCTTTGCTTTTGTTTGTTTTGTTTTGAGATAGGGTCTTACTATGTAGTTCTAGCTGTACTAGAACTCACTGTGTAGACCAAGCTGACCTCGAACTCAAGAGATCCTCCTGTCTCTGCTTCCCAAATCCTGAGGTTAAAGGCACTGACACCATACCTGGCCTCTTTCACTTTTCTTATCCCAATTCCCCAGTGTCCTTTTCCTCTCTCATACCTCTGCTCCAGTAGCCACCTCCTCTGCAGCTCCAGACATGACTCCCAGTGTGTAGAAGGAGAAGACGCACAGTTCACGAGTACAGACAGCTGGCTAAAGAGACATTAAACAGACAGAAGAGGTATGGGTTATGTATGGAGAAGATATAAGCAGAGATGAGTTGTGTGTTGAGAAGATGTGTGTGTGTGTGTGTGTGTGTGTGTGTGTGTGTGTGTGTGTGTGTTGGGGGGGGACTATCAATCGAAAATGTAAATGCCTTACTAGTAAGTTTGAGAGATCTTATCTACCTATAAAATTCTCTCTGGTCATTAAGGTAGTTAGATGTTCTCTCTTCTGAGTTTCCAGAATGGTGTTCCTTGCTCTTAAATATATACACATAGATTTGGGAACAGTCAAATAAACCCTGGTCAATACCAGATCCCTGTTTATAAATGTTAGGTGGGAATATTGTCTTCAAAATTATTTTTATACCCTTATCTCTCCAGAGAGGATTACTGAAAACTGTTTTCTGAGAAAACAGTTCTTTCTAGTCTATAGGATTGCGAACAGAATGTATCCTTTACTAAAGGCATAGGAAGAAAGGAACGATAGGAAGCAAAAGGCCTTGGCCAAGGAAGAGGTTCAGAGCAGGGCCTATACCTTAAGCATGGACCCATTCTGGAAGACATGCTGCTCATCACACACCACACAGTACTCATTCAATGTTGGAATCCTCTGCTCTGCATACTTCATGATCTGGAGAGAGAACAGATTCCACATCTTTTGGAAGTATAGAAGTTTTTCATGTTGTTTTGGAGATAATGGAAACAACTGAATCTTTTCTAGCTTAGATTCTGAACTTAAACTGATGGCCTCATGCCGGGCAGTGGTGGCGCACGCCTTTAATCCCAGCACTCGGGAGGCAGAGTCAGGCGGATCTCTGTGAGTTTGAGGCCAGCCTAGGCTACCAAGTGAGTTTCAGGAAAGGCGGAAAGCTACACAGAGAAACCCTGTCTTGAAAAAAAACAAAAAACAAAAAACAAAAACAAAAAAACCCTGATGTCCTCACTATACTACTAACCCTGTATGATACTATACAAGTAGATCAGCATGATTTTTGACATAGAAGTCTTGAGTTAACATTTCACATCTATTATTTACTATTAAATATAACTAGGCAAGTCAGATATATTTAGCCTTATTTTCTTCATTTATAAAGCAGGACATTATGCAGCTCATAGGTATACTGCAAGAAATGAGATCTGTCCATGAAAGTATTTAAATTTGGGGAGGTAGTATCAAGCCTGTCAACCTGAGTTCCTGAGACACATGTATAGAAAGGTAAAACCAACTCCCACAAACTGTCTTTTGACATTCACACAAGTGCTATGTTATTCATGTGTGTGCATGCATGCACACACACACACAAACACATACATACTCCCTCAAATTAATTAAATTTGAAAACTAAAATTTTGGTTTTAGTCTTCATCATTATGTATTTGATGAGAGGAGGAGGCATGAGGGACAACTTTATGGAATCAGTTCTCTCCTTGAGCCTTCACAGGCATTCTAGGGAGTGAACTCAAGTTGTCAGACTTACACAGCAAGTGCTTTTACCAGCTAAGCTATTTCACAGGTTCTCATGAAAGTATTTTATAACTAGATACTAACTAATCAGTTACAGTAGCTATAGTCGTTATAGACTTTCTATTTGTGGCATGTGAGTATTCAATCCAAGATCAGATGCTGGAAGGCAGGACTTAAGTCATGTCTACCACCTAGGACAATTAACCCATCTCTTAGTCAAACACACACATGCATGCACATGCGCACACACGCACACGCACGCGCGCGCGCGCGCGCGCGCGCGCGCGCACACACACACACAAGTGCACACACTCTATGGAAGAAAGATGGCAAAAATCCAGAGCTCTTGCAACAATATTTTAAACTATTTGGTTTTAAATTTTTATTTACTTAACACTGACTTAACTTTTTCCTCTGTATAAATCAGGCTGTTCACATGTTTATGGGCTGGTTAATAAGCCTGTAAGTCAGTGCTTCTAAACCTGGGGGTCGAACGACCCTTTCACAGGGATAGCATATCAGATATCCTACATATCAGATATTTTACCTCATGATTTGTAACAGTAGCAAAATTATAGCTATGAAGTAGCAAAGATAATAATTTTATGGTTGGGGTCACCACAACATGAGGAACTGTATTAAGGGGTCGCAGTATTAGGAACACTGCATTAAGTGTTCTTGATAATGCTCTGACCTTAAGGATGGAATCTATGCCTTCTTTTGTCCACTCAATATAGTTCTGAGAACCAATCAACTCAGGAAGTAACTAACTCAAGAGCTGTGGGTTAGGCAGTTAGATGGGTAAGCAACAGGGAAGAGCTTCAGAAAAAAGCTCTGGACTTGATTACCTGCACAAGGAATCCATACTCCAGAGTGGGGATGTTCTTGCAGTGACCGCTGACCTAGTAAGAGTTCAAGACAGATCCTATGAGTCTCCTATAGAGTGGGGCCCAACACACCTCATTCACACCCTCATCTAGGATTCTGAAATAGCTCAGATCAGCCTACGGAATCACAAAACTGGAGAGAGCTTCAGAAGTTTTTGTTAAAGGTTCTGGAAAGGTTCACCTGTCCTTAACCGCCTTCAAAGTTAGAGTAGGTTGGCACAGCAGCTGACTACCAAGTTGTAACTATAACCTAACTATATTGTACATGATTTCTCCTTGGCATGCCAATCTCCAGACGCTGCTTTATCAACTACTATCAGACAGGCCTGTGAGACATGACACAAGCACTTAATAATTAAATCATTATTTAATTATATAATTTAGATACAAGCCTTTAATAATTAAAAGCTATTCCATTCTATACATCCATGATATTATGTCTGGACTTGGCGGGACAGCTCTAACCCCTCACCCCTTTGAAGTTATTCCCCTACATCTCCACCCCCACCCTCCTGATGCCCACATCACACCATCCCCAGCCCATGTACCAAAGGAGAAGTCCGTGCTGGGGGAGGGAGGCCCACGTGCTGAGGGCACAGGAGACCTGCCTGGGGGCTGGGGGGATAGCCAAACACCTCTACTTTGGGGTTCTTCATGGTACAAGAAATAGAACGATTCATAAGGCGCCCAACTCGAAGCTCTGGTACACCCAGTTTGCCTTTTAGCATGGAGTCTTGTATGATAGGAAAACTGGGAGATCTGCAGATAAAGAACAAAGAAAAAGTAATAAAACTGGGAATTTATTATGAGTTCTAGAAGAGAATCAGAGAAAAGAACATTTGTAGGCCAGTGATGATCATAAATTCAAGGGGATAGTCTATTGTTATCTTAAATAATGTCAAAAGAGAATAATAAATCACAAATTTGACTTCTGCTATCATTATCTGTATGTTCTTCAGATTGTGACACAGAAAAGGCAGAGGCAGAGCCTAGGCCACCATGGTATGAGGATCAAGTATGACTAAGTACACTCCTTAAAGATGATATGATTACTCTATGTTGTGAGAGAAAAGGACTAAGCATTCAACACTCTGCAATGCAAGTAGCTGATCCTAAACCGTGCCTAATGTCAACTATTTAACCATCAAAGGTGGTTTGTGGGACACTACAAATATAGCTTTGTGTCACCTTTGGAGAATCAGAAGACACCAAAGTGTAGAAATGTAGAACCAGTGTCAAAGAATGGAGCAATATTTATTTACAGAGTCTAGGTATCAGTACATTCTACATAAGAGCAAGAAGTTAGTGTCCATTACTCTGCTTCTTTATGACAAGAAATAAGGATGAGAGCTGAAGTAAGATAGAAAAATAAAGGGCTGAAAAAGTTAAGGAGTTCTTGCAGAGGACCTGGGTTTGATTCCCAAGTCCCACATGGCAGCTTACAGCCATCTGTAACTCCAGTTCCAGGGATTCAACACCCACCTCTGGCCTCTGAGGGCACCAGGCACACACATAGTGCAAGCAAAACACCTATAAACATAATTTTCTAAAACGACGGAAAAATAATACACATGCCTCCAAAAGCTAGGTATTGTGTTTTACATAAGGAATTAGTTACAGATATTGACTCAAGGGGCTGGAGAGATGACTCAGTGGTTAAGAGCATCTGGTTGCTCTTCTAGAGGTCCTGAATTCAATTCTGAGCAACCACATGGTTGCTAGTGCCCTCTTCTGGCCTGCAGGCAAAACACTGCATACACACTAAACAAACAAAACAAACAAATAAATAAATAGAATCAGAGTAGAAAGGTAAGGATACAAAGGAGACCAGGACCATGTGCTATTATTAGTAGTAAATGGTACAGAATTTAGCAGACTCACATTAAATACAGAAGAAATCAACTTAGGCATTTAAGAAGGTGAAAAGACAGCTATTTGGAAGTGATCAACTCTAGGGAATTGGGAATTTACTTGGGAATGGGTGAGAAGATGCTGAGGCCAGCTCGGAACTTCTTGATGGTACCACTTGCTTTGAACCAACTGTGCCTTTTCTCCTGCTGGGTCTTCAGGAAATCATTGCTCAGATGTTTCCACTGTTGGGATGTAAACATACCCAGGATCCTAGGAGATCAAGATCAAGAGGCAAGATCAGGCAGAAAAGGACAAAGAAAGGCAACTATCTACAGACTCATACACTATAAAGCTAGTTCCAATAGACTAATGTATGCCTAAAGCCTCCCTTGATATGACACTGGCATATGGAAATACCCTCTGTCCTAAAGCACCATCTTCATCCTAGGAATAAACACTCACTGTCATTACCTAACCAATAGGCCAGAAAATTTCTCCAACCTTAACCCCTCCTGTACAAATCAAGTTGATATACTGTATACTGAACACCTTGTATATTCCAAAGTTGCCTTGAAACAGCATGTTTAAAATTCTTATTCTACAAACTTGTTCCTCTTATGTTCTTTTTGGTAGTATAAGATTACCCAGATATTTGGGTAGAAACCCAAGAGTAATTTTCCAGTATTTCTGGATTCTTAGAACATTCAATATATCCAAATCAGTCAAATATTACTAAGATTATAACATATAAATCTTTTGTCTACATATATGTAGGGAAAACATTCGCCTATAATATGAGTACTTCAATGTTTTTTTCGAGACAGGGTTTCTCAGTGTAGCTCTAGCTGTCCTGGAACTCATTCTGTAGACAAAGCCGGCCTTAACTCAGAGATCCACCTGCTTTTGTCCCTGAGTGCTGGGATTAAAGGTGTGTACCACCACTGCCTGGCAATAAAAAAAATTCTAGTATTTTGCATGCTACCAGAGAGTTTTCTAAAAGTAAATCAGACCATGTCCTTTCTTTGCTAAAAACCTTTCATGAGGGCTAGAGATGGCTCCATGGTTTTGAGTGATGGCTGCTCTTCCCAAGGACCAGGGTTCAATTTCTAGAACCCACATGGAAATTTACAACTACTCCTAACGCCAATTCCAGGGGATCCAGCAACATCTTCTGGCCTCCATGGGCACTATCACACTTATATACATATAGACAAGACATCTAAGACATATAAAATAAAAATAAATCTTTTTAAAAAAGCCTTTCAATAGAAGCCAAATGGCTTAGTAAATAAAGACGAATGAGTTTGATTCCAGGGAGGACCACATGGTGGAAAAAGAGAACCAACACCCACAAATTCTCCTCTGATCTCCAGACACACACTGTGATACATGTACCACAACACGAACATGTCCACAAAATAAATAAATATATAACTTTAAGAAACCAACAAGCATGTACCAAAAACCAGAGGCCTTGAACCAGACCAATGACACATTGCAATGAACATCTGGACATAAACCTGACTGGACAAAAGGGTGGACTGTGTGAGGTACTGAGGCTCTCAATGCCACAGAATGAATGAAGAGGTGTTGGAGAGGCAGGAAAGATGGAGGAGGGAAGAAGTTTTCTTGTATTTTTTTTTTTTTTTTTTGGTTTCTTTTTTGTTTCTGTTTGGTTGCTTGTTTTGGTTTGGTTTGATTTTTTTTTTTTTTTTTAAATTTTCATTTTGGGGGGCTGCTGCAGTGGGGAGAAGAGGATACGAAGGAACTTGGAGGTGAGCAGAATTGGGATGCACGATGTGAAATTCCCAAAGATTCAATAAAGAAATTATGTTAAATATAAACAAAGTGCTGGAGGGTGGTGATGGTGCACACCTTTGATCCCAGCACTTGGGAGGCAGAGGCAGGCGGATCTCTGTGAGTTCGAGGCCAGCCTGGTCTCCAAAGTGAGTTCCAGGGAAGGCACAAAGCTACACAGAGAAACCCTATCTCAAAAAAACCAAAAAAAAAAAAAAAAAAGAAGAAAGAAAGAAAGAAAGAAAGAAAGAAAGAAAGAAAGAAAATGTGCTTCAGCTCTCTTTGTGGACCAAACACTCAAATTTCAAACGTCAGCACAAACATCTTAATACACTCACTACCCTAGCTTTCTAAGCCTCTGGAGCCCTTCTGAGGAAACCCCAAGGGAAAACAAAAGCAGTGGAGGCCTGAGTCTAGGCTGTTGACTTCACTTTTCTTTAAATGCTAGGTAATAATGAGCCTTTCTCTGAACTTCCAGGAAGTGTCATGTCAGCCACTCAAAAAAATAGGCTTCCCCTCCAACACCACAAATCTGACTTCTCAAATTTGTATTGTTGCCGTTGTCATTGGTTTTTTGAGACAGGGTTTTTCTGTATACCCTGGCTGTCCTGGAACTTGCTCTGTAGACCGGGATTCCCAAATTTATTTTAACTCTCCCTAGGAATATTTGAGGACACTTTTGGAAGAAAATATGACGTTCAAGGCTTTGACACATTTGCTGTTATAGTCTGGATTGTGACTGTCCCCAAAAGGTTAACATGCTGAAGGCTTGGCTCCCAACCTGTGACACTATTGGGAAGTGGTAGAGTGTTTAGGAGGTAGGACTTGGTGGAAGAAAGTTAAGTCATTGGGGACATATCCTTGCAGGGGATATTGGTACCCTGATCCCTCAAGTGTATGTGTGTCTGTCTTTGTTTGCCAACCACACTGTAAGTTGAACAGACCCCTTCTACCACATGCTTCCACAATGATGTACTGTGCTGTCAGATATACATAGGGTCAAGCTACTGTGGGCTGAAATCTCCAAATTGTGAGCTAAAATAAAATTTTCTATCTTCTGAGTTGAATAGTTCAGTTATTTTGTAACAGAAATGGAAAGCTGGCTAAGATACATAAATCTCAATCCTTTTCCCTCATATGTCCATGAACAAAAAAAAGTTCTTACTTTTTTAACTGAAGACCTAGCCCAAACCCTTCTTTATTCGATGGCTGGAAAACCTCAATTGATGGTTCTGCAAAGAAAAGAGAAAGTTTCCAATATGTGCATACCTCTCATCTCCACAAAGTCCAAAGTCACAGTTTAGTAGGATAGATTCCTCAGACTCTAGACACAGTAGTTGTTACATACTCACAGGTATATCCAACTTGCAGTTAAGGAAAGCTATGAATGTGGCTGAATATAAAATTGTAACTTATTTAAAACATTATGAGAATTCTGTAAATTTATTTATCTATTTACTTATTTAGGTATGCCAACTGCTCAGTTCTTGAGTGTGGATTTTGAAGAGGACAATGTGTTGGAATGTCAACAAGTTGGACATGCCTGCATAGTGGAAGAAGAAAACCTGAGATAGCAATAGACTCTAGAAGCTATTTGATAAATTTCAAATATTTTCAGTAGGAAGTTGAGAGGTTTGGAGAAGAATAAATATCTTCAAATCAGAGAAAACAATTTCACGAGTCAAGAAGGCTGGGGATGAGGACACTAATGACAAGAAATGGAAAACAAAGGGTGAGCACAAAGGTCTTATTTCCAATTTTATTTCTACTTCAGTTAACTTAGGACTTTGGATCAGACCACACACAGATTATCCACTTGCCCAAAGTCACTGCCTTTACCTGGTCCATCCAGGTACTGGGAGAGGGAAAACCGTAGCCTCAATACAATAGGTTCCGTTCGAAGGACCTTCCAAGCTGTAGATACTTCCTCCTAAGAGAGTAAGAGAGACAGCTTCTGGTTTCCCAGAGAGGACTAGACTGCAAGTCTCCTCTATACGACACACACACGCACATAACGGCACACACCAGTGTCTGCTGACGGCCTAGGAGAGACAGGGATGAAGAATATACACTCCAAATACAGCACTCAAGACCAGACACAGAGTCTACATGAAAAGTCCGTAAGGCAAGCTACACATGCTGCTTGCTGGCACTACTCACATCGAGGAAGCTGATGTGGATATGGAGGTCAATGTCCACATCGTCGATAGTTCCATATTCTCTATAGGGACACAGGCAATCACAGGTGAGACTCATTAAGAGAGGAGGGAATAAAGAGGTAAAGAAGGTAAAGAAGAACTAACCCTGGAAACAGGAGAAGGGTGGAAAGTAGCTCCATACTTAAGATCTTAGCTGAGTGTCAGACCACTTATTACCATAGCCCTTTTTACATCGAAGGGAACTAATGGCCTAGACGTATTTAGGATGAGAGGGAATAGCTGAGAAAAGTAGTTTTAACTCCTATACCTTATAGTCAACCATGTCTAAATACTCTGAGCAATCTTCTACTGCTAAACTCATAAATTTATCAGTCCATCACACCATCTAAAAGGAAACTCTAGCCTTTTAAAGATCCTTGTCACCCTGAAGTGGAGTCGCACCTGACAGACACAGAGTTCTCACTGTAGATCTCCTTCACTGCTTCAATGTCTGCATCAAGCTGTGGGTGTCTGTACAGGTCAGCAGCACAGCTCCCCTGGTGTAGCAGTGAAAACAGTGAGGCAGCAGGGGTAGAAAGAGATAAACAAAGGGGAAGTAAGAAAGAGGGTAAAAAGAAAATGAAGATACACCAGGAACAGGAAAAACCAAAGTGCAGCACATAGGCTCTTGGTTGTAACCCTAGCACAAATTCCATGGAACAAGTCTCTCTATCGCAGTCTAAGAAGGTTTCAGTAGGCCAACAAGCAGGCTTTCTTTTTGGTTTTTCGAGACAGGGTTTCTCTGTGTAGCTTTGCGCCTTTCCCGGAACTCACTTTGTAGCCCAGGCTGGTCTCGAACTCACAGAGATCTGCCTGGCTCTGCCTCTTGAATGCTGGGATCAAAGTCGTGCGCCACTACTGCCCAGCTCCAAGCAGGCTTTCTTAAAGAGTTCATATTCTCAAGCTCTAGCTTTCCCTCCCAAATTTTGCCTTTTATGAAAATTCAGCTGAGTTCTATCTGAAGAATGTCCTGAGAGTCTGAACAGTCTGGCTTAGGATTGCAGTTGGTAGTACTTGGATTTTTCTACCTAGCAATGATAACGAGCACTCTCCAAGAGCCATTTAAGACTTGATCCTAATGATGAAATGAGAAGAAAATGATAATTTCTAACACAAGGGGCACCTTCATGTAGAGGACGTAGTTTACTATGGGATAATGACAAGTCCTAGGCATGAGCAAGGACAACACAGCAGTTCTCAAAGATTCCCCTCAGATCAGATCCCACTAACATTTTCTCTTACTTCATCTCAGCTCAGCAGAACTTCTTTCCTTCTTGATGTACCCAGCATATAAAGTCTAAATCATCCAACATGAGTTTGGGGGAATACAACCTCACCTGAACTCCATATAGGAACTCCTCTGATTCATTATCTCCTTCTGAATCATCATCATTCCAGAACTGGCCTTTGATGTCCTGGAGACAAACAACAACATGGACTAGTGTAGGCTAACAGGATGGGAAACAGCCCCTCACATTTCTTGGAATACAATAACTGAAGCCTTAATAACTTAATCCTCTTACACCTTTCACTTTACTCTTACTAAGTCCAATATTATCTATAGTCTAGCTCTGACTCAGTGGGATAGAGGAAAACATACCTGAGCTCTCCATCATCACTTCCTCATCACTCTCGATCTACGTTTTGTCTTTGAGTCAGGGTCTCACTATGTAGCCCTGGGTAGCCCGGACCTTGCAGCAATTCACCTGTCTCAGCTTCCCAAGTGCTGGGATTACAGGTACAAGCCACCACAGCCAACGCTCACTCCTACTCTTCTATCTCCAAGTGTTTACCTCTCCCTTTCCTCTTGAAGAGAACAGTCCTACACAGTTCAAGTAATACTGTTTCCACACTCCTCCTTCCTTTAACTTCAAATAGATATTTCCAAAAGGGCAAGAAAGGGGTAATACCAGGAAAAGGTGAAGTCAGTTTTTTGTCTTATCTGCCCCTTAGATGATTAGTTAGGAGACATGAGTCAGTCCTCACCATTGGGTCAGTGGGTCTCACACACACTCTCAGGTCTGTGCTAGGCAGCACCCCTCCATACCACCAACTGAACCCAGGCCAACAAGATGAGCATTTAGGAGATCACAGGATGAGAAAAAGGAGGTGATGATGTCATAGGTACTGTCGATCTGCTGGGGATGGCAGGCTCTGCTGTTGTGGTAATAAGTCACTGTCCTGTGAAAAGTAGATTAACAATTGGGTTCACCATTTATTAGCAGGGTAGTATATACACAGGTATATTTTATCCATATATAGTCACATGTAAAGAGACATAATGCATGCAAACACACATACTTTGGAAGTTCTTATCCAAGCTGAAAGCACTACAAGTAGAATATACATTTGTCTAATCCACTGAAAGTTGAAAGTTGGGACTGGAGTAAGTACCTGCTCTAGTCTATAAGGTTACAATAAGATTAAGGCAGCTGGGCAGTGGTGGCGCATGCCTTTAATCCCAGCACTCGGAAGGCAGAGCCAGGCGGATCTCTGTGAGTTCGAGGCCAGCCTGGTCTCCAAACAAGTTCCAGGAAAGGCGCAAAGCTACACAGAGAAACCCTGTCTCGAAAAACCAAAAAAAAAAAAAAAAAGATTAAGGCGAAAAATAACAGTGGCAGGACCAATTGCTTCTGTTTCTGTGTCCAATAAGTCATTTATGAACAGCTTTCACAATACCAATCCTCACCAGCCTTATGAACCAGAACCAGACTCTTTTTAGACTCTTTGTTCCTATTTTTCATAATGGGCCATTATCACTTTTTATTTCTTTGCATGTGTATGTGTGTGCAGGCAAATGTATATGCAAGTGCGTGTGTGTAGGCTCCCATGGCTGACTCTTGGAGTCTTTCACATTCATTTTCTGCCTGACTGAGACAAGATCTCAGTCTAGCTAGCAGGCTTGCTGAGATCCTGTCCCCACATTCCCAAAGCTGGAACTACACATAGCCACTGTGCCCACCTGACATTTATGTAGGTTCTGGGGATCCAAACTCTAGTCCTCACACTTGCATGGCAGGCATTTTAACCAACAAGCCATATCCCTAATCCCTCATTATTGCTTTTAAAACGTCAGCTTTAGTTAAGCTTGGTAGTGCACACCCATAGTCCTAGCAATAAGGAGGAGGATCTAGGATCTGGAAGATAACATGTCTGAGGTCAGCCTGGGCTACAATGAGGACTCTCTCAAAAGTAAATTAATTCAAGGGGGCTGAAGAGATGGCTTAGTGGTTAATAGTGCTCTTATAAAGACCCTGAGTTGGGTTTCCAGCACTCACACCAGGCAGTTCATAACTGCCTATAACTCTAGCTCCAGGGGTTGGAACACACAAACTCAAACAATTAAAAATAAATCTTTGAAAAATAAAAGCAATATTACTAGAAGCCATTCTATGACAACCATCTAATTAATGTACAGGGTTCTCAGTAACACTGACGATGCTCTGGTAAACACTGAGTTATCAGGGGTGTCTTGGAACCTAACCTCCACACAGTTATAGTAATGACCAAACAGGCACTCAGAAAAGCACTAAGCTCCTCCCCGACTTCTAATCCTAGAAGACCTTCATCCTACAACAGGTTACTTTTAGCCCCACTGAAGCCTTCACTTGCAACATATCAGGGAAAAACACTCAGCTATAAAATTATGAAGGCTTGAATGGTAAAGGATGTCAAAGCTACTGTAACAGTAGGCTTTTAAAGCTTTCTGCTGCTCTCTAGATCAGCAAGTCATAAACATTACCTATACATTGCAATCACCTGGGGAGCTTTCAGCTTAGACCACGCACAGCCCTATCCCATAACCAACTGGTACAACTTCATAGGAATTAATCATAAATGTTAGATCAGTTAAATGCTCTCTACTATTAAGCCAAAACTAGGAATCACTATTCTAGTCCTTCCTAGCTCCACATACACCTCAATCTAACCCACTCCACACTGCTCAGGGGTGTTCTTGGTCCTTATTATGATTCTATCAAACCTTACTTTTCTACATCATGATTCTATCAAACCTTACTTTTCTACATCATTGGTTCTAAGTAGGCTGGTGTGCCAACAGCATCAGTATTACCTGGGAACTTGTTAAAATGCCAATTCTTTTTTGCTTTTTTTTAAAAATTTTTATTTATTTATTTATTTATTTATTTATCTATCTATCTATCTATTTATTTATTTATTTATTTAAGCTGAGGATCGAACCCAGGGCCTTGTGCTTGCTAGACGAGCACAATCCCCAACCCAAAATGCCAATTCTTAACTCTTACCCGCTAAGATTCAGTGAAGTAGAAAAACCAGGGCTGGAACTCAGTGATGTTTTAACAAGCCCTAAAGTTATTATGCTACATGATAAAATTTGAGAACTAGGTCACTGCATCTTTCAAGGGTCTGTCATTTCTTCCCAGAAACCGAGTTAAACCCAGTAATTGCTCCAGTGTGTGGCTATAAAACACAACACCAAAGCAAACTCTACAGAGCAGTCCTTGAGCTGACAGTGCTACCTCAGTGATCAAAAAACAACATGTAAAAGTCAATTACAACTGAAGTTCTTAGAGAGGAGATAACCTGGTTTCTAGGAAGTGCTTAGAAATCTACTGAGGGGATGAGTATGAGCAGAGCACAATTATACGTATGAAAAAACTCAATGTTTTGTAGGTCAACTAGAATTTTATTTTTAATTTTAGAAATTAAGTTACCCCAGTTCCAAAGAAAATAAGTGGGAAAACAGATGAAATAAATTTTGCAAAATGTTGATAACTTTGAGTCAGACATGGTGGCACATGTCTTTAATCGCAGCATTCCAGAGGCAAGTGGATCTCTTTGAGTTCTCAGCCAGTCTGGTGCTATGTCTCAAAAAAGAGAAGTTGGTAACTGATGATGCTGAGGAATGCTGGGATTAAAGGTGTATGCCACCACGGCCTGGCCTCGATGGTTATCTAGTGGCTAGCTCCGCCCTCTGATCTTTTCAGGCAAGCTTTATTTGTTAAAGCACAAACAAAATATCACCACACAGGTTTTCTTATATTTCTTGCCTTTTGGTACACAGTTGGAAAACTGCAATTTCAAATCAAAGGCCCTCCCTAGAAAGTCAACTCTACACATTAACAGGAAGATTCCCCTTGTCTCCCTGCTGTTCTTCAAACACAGCGAGCATAGTCCCACTACCAGCCTTGTCTCTACTGTTCTCCCCTTTTAGGATGCCTTTTTAGATAGCTACACTCTGGTCAAAAGTCACCTTAAACCCTATAGAAAATTCCTGCACTAGCCAGGAGGCAGTGGCACACGCCTTTGATCCCAGCACTCGGGAGGCAGAAGCAGGTGGAGCTCTGTGAGTTCGAGCCCAGCCTGGGCTAGAGAGCAAGATCCAGGACAGGCTCCAAAACAACATGGAGAAACCCTGTCTCGAAAAAAAAAAAAAAAATCCACTAAAAAATAATTACAGTAATAATACCTATACCAGCATTCCCTATCCCTCTCCAATTATTTCCTTCCCCACACTCTGACTACTCTAACATACATTTGTCTCTCGCCAGACTAAAAGCTCTATAAGCAAAGATTTGTACTGTTTTCACTGTTCTCAGCCTCTATAACACATTTACTGAATTAGTGAATGATCCCTTAGCTAAGTACCTAAGCTAAATGGGAGATAAACATAAGAACTTAAACACTGCTTCTACACATCAACAACCACCACAAGATGCTTTGTAAAAGTCAAGACTTCCTTCACCTTCACGAGCAGCCGAGAAGCAAATTATGAAGTTCTGGGGACTGGAGGTTTTTTTGACACTTGAAAATAAACAGTCAAGTGCTGATATGGACGACCATGGAGGAATACAGAGGGAAGGAAGCACTACTGTCCAGCCTGGGTTGTCTTGGGGTGAGTAGGAGAATGATGGCAGCTTAGGCTAGAAGTGCCAACTTTTTCAAAGGTCTTTCACCGCAGAAGTCAAGAAAAAGTGAGCATCTTTTCAAGGTTTGCTGCTTGGCTTCTGCTATTAAAAGGAGAAAAAAAAAATCAGTTTTTCCAAGGAAAAGACGGTTATGAAATGACCAACTTTTCAAACCAGGCTGTTTTAGTGAAAAAGACTTGAACCCTCAACACTAAATACTCTTCCCTTAGGGATGGAGAGCAGATTTAAAAGCCGGAGAGTGAAAAGAGGCAGGTGGTGGTCATGGAATACAGACACTACAGAAGAGGGGGCCGAGAGATGACCCAGTTCAAAGTTTTCATGTTATATATTTAATACTCCAACCTAGGGAGGTCACAGAACTTGCGTAGGGAACTCGAACATTTGACAGGTCCTAAATACAACCATTTTCCATGTGATGGGGCAGTAACTAATGCATGGGGTTAATGCACTGAGAGACGAAAAAAAGAGCTGGAACCTTCCAAGAGGAGCTGGGCCAAACAGCAACTACCAGAGTGACCAGACAGGAGTGAGTGCTGTTACGCTCAGGGTTTGTTTATTTTGGGTGATAGCAGCTTGCGCACACGCTTGATCTATTTCTATGAGATTCTGCCAAAGGTAAAAAATCCTCAGGCCGACTCACAAAAGGTCTTTTTCTCTAGGTTCATAGGCACTTTTCAGAGTGACCATTTGACATCTACCAAGCCAGAGAAGCCTCTGATCTCAACGTCGACACGCTGGGCTTGACTCCCAGCTCTGGGTGCTCGGAGAGGAAAACTCCAAGAGGAGTGTCAGGAGGACTAAGCCACTAAACAAAGGGCGAAGCCGGGCGCCGAGGGGCGATTCCTGGGGGCCAGCGCTAACCCGGGCACCTGCGGAGGGAGAGGACCGGGATGCTCGCGAGGACACCTGTGCCCGCAGGGCTGGGCCGGAGGCCCCCAGCCCCGGCCTTCCCTGTTAAGAAGCCGTCTGCGGCTCACCGCCGCCGGCCGCCCGGGCGGGCGAAGCCTGTCATCGCCCCTCACTGGGTCCGTCGAGCAGGGCGGACCCCGCCCGCCGCCCGGCCACCCTGCCCCCCGCCCCGTCCCGCGCAAACCTCCCCACACGCCAGCCTACAGAGTACTCACGGCGACCCCGGGCCGCGCGCGGCCGCCGCGGAGGGGGACGAGCGGCCCGGGACGCCCCGCGGGGGCGGAGCGGCAGGCCAAGGGGCGGGGACCGAGGCGGGCGGGCCAGGTCGCGCACCCACGCCTCAGCGTGCCGTCCGGGGCACGCTGGGCCAGGCTGCGCATGCTCGGGCGAAGACACTGCGGTCACGTGCCTCGCTTCCGCCCAACCGCCGTGCAAGCTGAACCTGGGCGTGTCCCCGCCCCAGGATGGCTGCCTGGGCGCGCGTGCGCAGTGATCGATAGATGGAGGCGGAGGGAGCGAGTGGGTGGCGCCTGTTCCTTGGGTCCCTGAGGGTTAGTGAGAAAGAGGCGCTCCGGGTTCGCCAAAAAAAGAAATAATGTTTTTCTTTGTCGCCTCGTGTGGTTGGGAGGACTGCGGAAGGCTAGCAATCTAGATTGTCTATATATAGAGATACTGAGGTGTCCCCTTGGTGCAGGTTGAAGCCGGGCCAAAAAAAAAAAAAAAAGGAATCAAAAATAAAGATTCTTAAATCTGACTCGCCCCCATGCACACCTGATTAGTGTGCTGGAATCTGCCTGGCTTACGGGACAAACACGCTTGGGGGCTCGGGGCACAGCTCACTTTAGTGGAGTGCTTGCCTAGAATGCACACAGCCTTGGTTTATGCACACCTGTGTAAATCCCGTGTGATGCGGCAGGCCTGTAATCTCAGCATTCAGGAAGCCGAGGCAGAAAAATTAAGTTATCCTCAGCTACATAACAAATTCAAGGCCAGCCTGGGATATATGAAAGTTAAGTGAAGATTTTAGTGGGGGTGGAAGAGATGCCTCAACAGTTAAGAGCCGCGGTTCCACTTGCCTAGGACCCATGCAGCAGCTCACAATCTGTAACTCCAATTCCAGGGGATCTGACACCCTCTTTTGGCCATTATGAGCACGAAGAACCAATGTGGTGCACACACAAACACTCATTCATATAAAATAAAATAAATCTTTAAAAAAAAATAAGTGATTTATGTGAGAGAAAAGCTTGGTTTGAAGCACTTGGGATTTTTCACTGGGTTCTAGATTTTCTCCTCACCTACTCACGATTCCTGTGTGGATATAGCAAAAGTCCCCCAGGTAGCTGACTGCTAACAAGCTTCGATATATGTTACACTGTAATAACTGAAAAAAATGAGGGCTATGTTTCAGTTTTAGAGTACAAAGGTTCGTAGTAGTTCAGAAAGGGGTTTGCCCTACTCATGACCCAGGGTCACATCGTCTTGTGAGAGCCATGCACTGTGGAAATGTGCTCACCATAGTGTTTTAAGGTAACACAAGAGTTTGGTCCCGTGAATAAAATGTCCAGCTCCCAAATCCTACACCCCCCAGGATTCCTTCTCTAAGCCCGTCCCTCTCATGCTCACATACTCATGGTGAATATCAACTGCTTTATAGATTATTATGATCTTCCTGGCTTCCTATGCACATATATCCTTGTCAGTTATCCTCCTGCGTGCCTGTGTGTGTGTGTGTGTGTGTGTGTGTGTGTGTGTGCCCACCCGCACACTCTACCTTACTTGTTGAGACAAGGTCTCTTACTGAAAGTGAAGCTCTTCAATTGGATAGACTGGTTGGCCAGTGAGCCCCAGGGATCCTCCTGTCTCAGTGCTGGGATTGCACATGGTACACTGCACCTCGCTTTTTACATGGGTGCTGAGGATCTGAACTGGAATCTCCATACTTTCATGGCAATCTTTTACCCAGTCATCTCTCCAGGACCACATCGGTCAGCACAATCACAGTTTTGTTAATATGTGCTGTGGAACACTCTCCTCTGACCCTACTAGCCATCACCATTCATCAGGGAAGCAGTGGTTACCACAAGGGACCCTCACAAGATTGGGTCTGTTGATGTCTCTTCATAGAAAGAGGGAGTGAGGAGGGCCATTCGACCCTCACTGGAGATTCCAGACATTTCCTCTTGTGCCTCCCTCCAGCACCACGCCTTCTCAGCCAATATGGACTGGAACTTCTCTGAAATCATGAGCCAGACAGCTCTTTTCTTCCAAGTGTCGTTTCTGTCAGGTATTTTTGTGTAGCTTCAAGAACAGTGACTCATGCACTGGTGAAGGAAACTACCCAGTTCTAGACTTGAGCTTGTGCGTAGACATCATTTTTGGTTAGTCCAGCTCCTGAGCCCATTCTTTGGGAATTGTGTTTTCCATAGCTGGGCTCCAGATCCACGGGCTCCCTACGTTTCCTGAGATGAATGATGCCTGAACTGCAATTGACTGAACCGTGAGCGGATTCCTAATCCAATCTGTGGACCAGGCTTTCTCTTTTGGGCCACCAAGCAGCTCCCAAATCAGGACACAGAGACTTACTATTAGTTTTGAATGCTTGGCCTCACTTAGGCATGTTTTTGGCTAGCTCTTTTAATTTAAATTAACCTGTTTCTCTTTATCTATATTTTGCCTTGGGACTTTTTACCTTTTCTTACTTTCTTGCTGTCTCTGTGTCTGGTTGACTGCTGGCTGCTTGGCTTGCGGCCCCAGGTGCCTCCCTCCTCTCCGCCTCCTTCTCTCATTCCCCTTCTCCTGAACCTAGATTTCTCCTCCTATTTATTCTCTCTGCCAGCCAGCCTCGCCTATCCCTCTTCTGCCTAGCTACTGGCCATTCAGCTCTTTATTAGGCCAATCAGGAGCCTTAGGGAGGCAAGGTGAAGTAGATGCAACACATCTTTACATAATTAAACACACATCCTTACATCATTAAACAAATACAGCATAAATAAATGTAACACACCTTTACACAGTTAAAGTAATATTCCACAGCATAAACAAATGCAACACATCTTTGCCCAGTTAAAATAATGTCACAACACTGCTGTGTTAAACAGATAGTTTGGGGATTGGGAGATTAGAGCTGAGAGATTAAGATTCTAGTTGGACATCATCCATTCTACTCTGAGGAATGAGAATGGAGAAAGACAAACTGCCGAAGGGAATGAAGGAAGAGAGGCAGAGAAATGGGGATACTATTCTCAAGTTCCTGGCAGCTTCTCAGCCCTTTCTGAAAACCTCTGAACCCTGACCTGGAAGGGGGTTTCTGTGAATCACTCTACCTAGACTAAATTGCTTATCCGCAATACACTTGCTACAAATTCACAACCACCCCGCCTCTTGAGATAGGATTTCATGTAGTCCCAGCTGGCCTTGAACTCGCTATGTAGCCCCAGAACTTCTGATCTTTCTGCCTCCGTTACCCGAGTTCCGGGATTACAGGCGTACGCCTTCACATCTGCTTTGTGCAGTGCTAGGGACCACACCCAAAGGCTTTGTGCACACTAGGCAAGCACTGACAAATGAGCTCCCGCCCCGCCCTCATAGTCTCTTCAATAGAAACTCTGGCCCCGGCTGTCCTTCTGCCTGCCAGCCTCTCCCACCTGCCCCCATTCTGCTTCACAGAGAAAGTGAAGGCCACGAGGGAGGGGGGGCTTCCATTTTGTGCTTACACCCAAATGGTCCTTCTCTCTCATCCTTCTATTTGAGCTGGGGCAGAGACCCCCTAGTAACCCCAGGCTATCCTTTCACTGTATCCTGTGTTTCACTCATTTTTGCCACATCGGGAACTTTGCTCCACTTATTCCTTCTCCTTTATGTAAATTCAATTTTTTCTTCTCTCCTACTCTTTGATCTTAGCACATAAATATGATAAACTAGCTCAGTGTTTAAAAAAAATGTGTGTGTGGGGGGGGGTGTGGGTGTGAATGTGTGTGAGTATGTATGTGCTCATGAAGGCCAGAAGAGAGTATAAGATACCTAGAACTAAAGTTATGGGTGGTTGTGAACCACTTGTCATGGATGCTCCTTTGAAAGAGCAGCCAGCGCCAGCTCCCTAATCCAGTCTTTTTTAAAAAATTCAATTTTAGCTGGGCGGTGGTGGCATATACCTTTGATCTCAGCACTTGGGAGACAGAGGCAGGCAGATCTCTGTGGGTTCGAGCCAGCCTGGGCTACAGAGTGAGTTCCAGGAAAGGCTCAAAGCTACACAGAGAAACCCTGTCTCGAAAAACAAAAAATAAATAAATAAATAAATAGATTAATTAATTAATTACTTTTAGCCAGGTGCTCATGCCTATAATCTCAACACTTGGAAGCTGAGGCAGAAGGATCACCATGAGTTTGAGTTCAGCCTGGTCTATAGAGTAAGGCCTGTCTCAAAATGTAAACAATAAAAAAAATCAGAACCCAGTTTTAATCTCACACACTATTGGTTTTTGCTGCACAAGAAAGGGAGATGTCTGGAGGCTGGAGCATGAAAATCCTGAGATTTTCAACAGAGCCCAAACAGAATAAGTTTGCTGCCTTAAGCCATCAATCCAGACCGCCAAGACTAAAATAACTGTGCATGTTACTAATTATGAAAGTCAAACTCTCTTTCCTAACCTTTTTTCACTTTCGTATGTGTGTTATGAAGTGTGTGTATATGAACATTTGTATGTGTAGGGGCACACATGTATACTTACTTGTACATGAGGATGCCAGAGGTTACTGCTGTGGATTCTCCACCATCTCTCTTCTGTCAGGTCTAAAAGAAACCCGGGACAAATGGCTAACTGTGGTGCCCGTGAGCACACAGCGCTGCCGGCCTCTAGGCTCTCCCAGCAAGTACCTGGTCCTGGCATCCTGGCTTCCACGGTTCCTCTCGCCCCACCTCCTTTCCTAACCGTCTCCAGTTCACAGGCGCCCCACCCCCCCCCCCGCTTCTCATTCCTGTGTAACTGTGCCATTGCTGCCATGGGCCCTCTTTTGCCCTCTCCCCTCTTGGCTCTCTTTCCCTTCTCTCCTGGTCCTCCTCTCTCACCGCCTCTCTCTCATGTTCATGGTCATGTTTAGTCTACTACTTTCTCTCCCTGCTCTGGACTCTTCCAGATGCCTCTGGCTGTACTCACCCTGATCTCTACAATGAAAACCTTCTCCTCAGTCACACCTTGGGGTGCCCGTCTCCCCGTTTCACTCGTCTCTCACTCTTTTTACTGAGGCAACATCTCTCAATCAAACTCACAGCTGGACGTTGTAGCCAGGCTCCCCAGCCAGCTTGCCCAGGAGATCCCTGTCTCTGTCTGGAATTACAGCAGCCCACCACTTGGCTCTTTATGGTAGGTTCTGGGGATCCGAACTCTGGTCCTCATGCCTGTGCAGCAAGCATTTTAACCACTGAGCCACCTCCCCAGCCTTCTTTCCCCAAATCTAAAGTGAGCGAGAACACATGGACTGAAATGGGGAATCTAGGAAAATCTGGAATTTCCAGGGGTTTGGAGGAGATAATCCTGATCATCAAAACCACACTTAAGCACTTCTTTCCTCTTCCAAGTTAAGATGTGTTTGGCTTGGAACTCAATGCGAGGGTTCTGGTGCTTGGCTGCCAACCCTGTGTAAGGCACTGGGCACAAACTTCATACACCTTCTTGGAGCCCATAGCTACCTCCCTCTTTCTTGGTGGGTGGCACCTGCCTATGCCAAATAGTGTCTCTACTTTTCCATCTTTGGCTGAAATGTGTATTGGCCTTCCCAACACCCAGGGGGCAAAAGATGCACCTGGTAAGTACCTGAGAGTTGCTTTGTGGGGTGTGCCCTGGCCAGTGGGAAATAACAGATGAGGGGGGGTGGAGATGGAAAATCCCGTTGAAAATCCCCTTGATGAACTACTCCAAAATGCAGCTTCTCCTTGCAATACGGAATGCTTAGGAGCAAGGCTGGCACTGCCTTGTGACTGGCCCTTTCTTCACTGCTTATGTAGAGCAGTGGCCAGCACAGTGCTACATAATCCTCCAATTGCCTCCTGTCTCTCTCCACCCCCACCCCACCCCACCATCCTGGGTTTCCACACTCAAGTCATTTTCATCTTTGCTTTCTGGAGGACCTGAGTTAAGATATAGAGATATATTAAAGTCCCCATCTCAGCACTGGGGCCTAACCATGAGTAGCTGATTTTTCTATTCAACTACAATTAATTTAGCCTGGGTGGTTGGCTTTCTGTCGGGGGCCTGGAGTCAAGGTGGCTGTGTCAGGCCATTTGTGGACTACTTACCTGGAAGATGAGGCTTCTTCCAAAGGCTCTCTTCCCGAGTCCCTGAATTTCCTGCTGAGCACCAAAGGCATCTCTGGGGAATGCTAGACTCGGTTTTCAGTTTGTCATGATAAGCTGGGTAAGTAGGTCTGTAAAAATGTGACCGAATATGTGCCCCATGTCAACTCAGAGAAGGGCAGAAGAGAAAGCTGGACGTACAGATCCGGATCCAAGCTGCAGGCTGGGAGCCAGCAACCTGGCATGCCCTGGCTCTGAGCTTATTCAGCCCAAAGAATACCAGGCTGTGTCATATACAAACAAACTGGTCATGGGGAAGGCCTAGAGGCCACAAACAGACTATTGAGTCCCTCCTTAGCTTGGCTTTGTCATGACGGGTGCCACAGCCTCAGGACAGTGGGTGCCCGAAGTCTATATGACTGAGGCTAGAAAGGAGCAAGGACATCCCTGAGTCTCTACGACTCTAATGCTTTCTTTTGGAGAGTATCCCATGTGTGCTCTGCTGCACTGAGGGAGGGGTGCGCCTCCAGATATGAGCAGAGCACATAGTGGCATAGGCAGAGTTGTTTCTGGCTCAGCATATATGTATATGTATGTATACATGAGTAATATATGTATATGTACAATACAGGTGCATATAGTGTATATGTATATATGTATATATATTATACATATATAATATATATTGGTTTTTCGAGACAGGATTTCTTTGTGTTACAGCCTTGGCTGTCCTGGAACTCACTTTGTAGACCAGGCTGGCCTCAAACATGCAGAAATCCACCTGCCTCTGCTTCCCGAGTGCTGGGATTAAAGGCGTGCACTATCACCCAGCTCTGTTTGTGTACATATAGTTTTCTTTTAAAATTTTCATTATTTTAATTATGTGCATGGGGGGTACACATGAATACAAGTGCTCACAAAGATCAGAAATGTGAGATCCCCTGGAGCTGGGGTTACAGGCAGTTGTAAGCTGCCTGATATGGGTATTGGGAATCGAACTCAGGTCCTCAGGAAGAGCAGTATGTGTTCTTAACCACTGAGCCATCTCTCCAGCCATATACACATATTTTTTATGTATGAGTGCTCTGCATGCATACCTGCATGCCAGAAGAGGGCATCAGATCCTATCATAGATGGTTGTGAGTCACTCTGTGGTTGCTGAAATTGAACTCAGAACCTCTGCCAGAGCAGCCAGTGCTCTTAACTGCTGAGTCATCTCTCCAGCCCCCAGAGCTGTTTCTGAAGTCAGAGGTAACCATGCTCATCTCAGACCAAACGCCGTTTTCCTCTGCATTTGGGATACCTAGGTTGCATCTAGGGAAAGAAATCTGTTGAGGGCTGAAGACTCTGCCCACAGTCTCCAAGCTATTTGGGTTGTCAAAGGGTTCCAGATTCAGGATTAGCTGACCGAGCCTCCTCAGGAGTCCTTGATGTAGCCTCCACGTAAAAACTGGCTAAGGCTGGTGGCAGAGGCATTCAGGAAGCTGCAGACTGATGGCTGGTTGAGCACTTGTGTGGTCGCCTCAGTCCTGCATTAAGCATCTTCTGGAGGCTGAGGCCTAGAAGTCAGGGATTTCGACTAGTCAGTGAAGGCCAAGGTTGCTGGAATATGAGCCATACAAGAACAGAATGGGAGTTGTCTCTGAAGGGGCAGCAAGATAGATGGTCTGTTAGAGAACCAGGAAGCTGAGGAGTAGAGGAAGGCTCAAATCGTGACCTGTTGCCATTATGGTTATCTCTGTCAACTTGACACAACCCAGAATCACATGGAAGAAGAGTCTTAATGAGGAATTGTATATTACTGAATTGGCCTGTGAGCATATCTGTGAGGGATTGTCTTAACTGATGTAGGAAGCATCCCACCGTGGGTCTTTGCACTAGTCCCTAGGCAAAGGGTCGTGAGAAAGTAGAGAAACCAAGCTGAGTATAAGCAAACCATTGAGCAGGTCTGCACCCAGTTCTCTCTGCTCTTGCCTGTGAATGTAATATGCCTAGAGCTCTGAAACTCCTGTTTGATGTCCCACAATGACGGACTATACCCTGGAACTATAAAATGAAATAAGTCCCTATCTCTCCTAAATTGCTTTTTGCCAAGGCATTTTTTTTATCACAACAACAGAAGTGAACCTAGAACAGTTGCTAAGAAGTATAATTTGTGACGGCCAGATCAAGACTCAAGGATGAGCACTCAGCAGAGGTCTGGAAACCATGGGAGTTTTACTAGCCTACAGAGAGCCTAGGGATCAGCCAATCCTCACAGCCGGCAAATAGACCTGGGTTGCTGAATTGCTAAGGCAATCCTTAGATCCAAGTCCATGAAGAACTGGGTGAGAGATGCTTTGATTCTAGAAAAGCCATTTTCTCAGGGATGTCCACAAAAGGTCAAGAAAGGAGATATTCCCAATGGAAAGTATCTGGAACAGTCATCCTGCTATCTAGAAGGAGGTATTACAGACTGGAGTCCATTACTTTCTCTTTTGTCTTATTTAAAATGGAAGAGTTTTAAAAAATAATGCTCTAGTCTTCCTCCACTTTTTTCTTTTCTAGACAGGTTTTCTCCGCCTCTGCCTCCTGGCATGCACCACCACCACCCAGCTGTCTCTCTCCATTATTTTATATTAGTTATTGTAGGGGTGAAAAATCAGGCCTTTTGGCCACATACTGCAAAATCTTCAGGACACATCTGGACCTGATCAAGAATCAGATATCACTTGGGGATCAAGACTGGGTAAAGCAATTGTGTACATAACTGCTTTGTCTCTCATATACACAGAAAATGACTGTGTATGCTTCAATTGGACCCAGGATTATTACAGTTAGCCAGACACGGTTTGGGAAGTGTATGTTTGTCAATAAAAGTTTAGGTGCAATAAAAGGTAAAATGTGCTAGGTGGAACCTGCTCATCTGTTGATTATCTTTCCCTTTGCTGAGGTGTTTCTCACCTTCCTCACAGACCTGGGAAAATGGCCCAGTTTTCTATCTTAGAGGTATGCACATGCTCAAGGCTGAGGAAAGTCTTCCTTAGGATTTTAGAGCTAGAAGTAGTGAGATCAACATATAAAAGGAAGTGGAATAAAGAGGTAGAGACATCATCATTTAAAGCCCTAGACCCAGCAATGCTTAGAGGCAGGAATTTATCCTTTGACCAATTGTTTATGCAAGCTATTTAATTTCCTAATGACCTAAAGATGTTTGTGTTTAGGTTTTGGTACTTGCAATTGAAAAGGGCCAGACTATTACATGAACACACAAACAAAGACACAACACTATGTTGCTCAAACTCAACATTCTACAAGTCTTCCATTACCTTACCAAGGGTCTATGGGACCAGATAAATGCTTTAAGCTTTGTGAGCCACATATGGCTCTGTATCATCATTTTGTCTGGACAACTCTTCAACACCTGCAGCTTGGGGATCTAGAATTTGCCAATCCCTCACTCATACCCTACAGTATGAAATAAAGTAAGTTCCATATTGTTTCAAATGCCTTGACATGACTCAGTACTGAGTTAAGGTTCAGGGTAGAGTTAGAAACGGTAAAAGGGTCTTGACTTATTTGTAAAGTAATAGAATCTGAAATAAGTGATTATTATTTCTTGGCTATAAACACCTTCTCAAAATTATGCATTTCCTCAAAGACTTTGTTTGAATATCCCAGTTCCTTCCTGATGACTCTGCACCTTAACCTTAAGGAAGACTTTCTTAGATTGCCCAACGTTAGGCCTCGGTTAGTAGTTTTCTTGCTATAGACCATACACGTCCCTCTATCATATGTGCTTTAATAGTCTGTGTTTCCTCTTAACTCCTGCTACTTGGTAGTAGCCTGAGCCCTAGAACAGTGCTTAGCATCTAGCACTGAGAGAATGGTCTGCTTTTAGGTGAACACCTGAAGTGTGTTTCTGTGCATGCCTGTGCATGTGCACATATATGCAGAGACCAGAGTACAACTTCAGCTATCATTGCTTAGCTGTTTTGAGATAGAGTCCCTCATTGTCCTCGAACTCACCAGTTTGGCTAGGATGGCTGACCAGTGGACCTCACAGATCCACTTGTCTCTGTTGAGTGCTGAGGTTACAAGTGCATGCCTGTTTGTTTGTTTGCTTGTTTGTTTGAATGTGAGTTCTGATAAATTGACCTCAGGACCTTGGGCACACAAGGTAAACACTGTATTGTCTGAGCTGTGTCCCTAGGCCCATGAATATCTCTTTGTTTGAATGGGCAGATGTTGCATATCTCCACCTGTACCCAAGGCACTCATCTGTGGGTTAGCACCATGCTGGTGTATATGTGCCTCCACATCAGCTCCTCTCCCAGCTGGCAATTATTTGTGGATGTAAACCACAGCTAACCTGGTAATGTGGTTGACAAATCTAGTTTTAATTCTCATTACTTCCAAAAACCATTCAAAGACAGAGGACCAGGTGGAAACAGGTTTTCTTAGAAAGTGCCTGGAGGGCATTATTCTCTTTTCCACCCACATCCTTCACTGTCCCAGTGTTATCAGATGGCAGACCTCCAGTGTTGGACCAGAGTAGCCCCATTCTGTGGAGCTTTGAACTAGGTTAATCCATGACTTAGGGGTGGGAATGTAAATTATTCCCTCAGGGAAAAAAAATGTGTCCTAGGCCTCACAGGCCCAGGAAGGGCTGGTCAAGGCAAGGTGAACTGTGGTGTTCTAAGCTGAATCTTTGCCCATCTCACAGAAGCAGGCAGGAAGCACCACTGTTGATCAGCTTTATATGGCACCCACTGTATACAACAGACAGACAAGGACAGACAGACAGAGCACACACCACTTCTAAGCTGAACACTGCTCACCATCTAAAAGCACCTTGGGTAAGCACATGTGAGACACACTTGCATAGGAAAGATGTACTCTTTAAAGGAATGAATTAGTATTTTGGCAAAACATCTACTTCCCTCCTGGGTCCTGGGTAAAGAGGGACCTCTAATTCTGAAGCTTCTACAAAGTGAAAATTATCCCCTTCTCAAAGGCAGTATTTACAGCAGCAGACCTTCCGTATCCATTGTCACAGCCCTCTACATATATCTTGAGTCTACTTTACAGGTGGGCAGACTGACTAAGAGACAGAAGGTGGTCTGGAGCTAGGGGACACTGGGGCAGTCGCAAGAGGAAGGGAAACAGGAGGTGTCTCAGCTCAGCCAAGGCGCGGCCTCGGTCTGCCTGGGCTGGGAAGGCAAAGGCTCCCTCTTTCTTCCTGCCTGGGGAGGCTGGGGCTCCGCAGGAAAGAGCATCGGGAAGGAAAGGCAGGTTCCCATTCTGATGGCTGGGGCCCTCCCTGGAGAGCAGAAGGCAGAGCAGGCCTGAGCTCCTCTTGAAGCCTCATCAGGGATACTGTCGGAGTTTGGGGATTGTGGGTTCACTGCTTCCATAACCCTCTTCTTGCTGGAATATGAGTCTAGACTTCACATCCTTTTCCATTTTTTTTAAATGGCAGGGTAAGGAAGTAGCTTCAGAAGGAATGAGACACAGGACATCTTTCCACAGCCTCCTCTGCCTAGGCTGGGCTATCAAGGGTCTCCTTCACCCTGTCTCCTAGGGGTATTTAAAGGCCGCTTTTATGAGACTCTATACTATCATTTTTGTCTCTCTTCTGTTTTCTCTTCTTTGTTTAAATTTATATAGATATATATATATTCTTAAAAAAAAGCAATAGTCCTTTGGTCCCTAAACACTAAGGAATGATATGATTTTGAACGAAGCAAGTCTGGGCTCCCTTGTGGAGAAGCCCTTGGCACCCCCAGGCCCTCTGCTGGTTCCCTTAGACCAGTCGGTCCTCAGCCAGCACTGGTCACCCTGCCAGCTTGAGCGCTCCGTGGAACAACCCACATGATGAGTGGCCTGAGCCCCAGGCGCCAGCCCTGGGTCCGGTCCACTTCCGTCTGCCGCCACTCCTTCCGGTAGGGCCGCTCCAGCGTTTCTGTGCTTTTCTTTTTCCTTCCTTCTCACTCTTCAGTTTCTGTTGTCAGGTATTAATTGATAAGGAGACAGGGGCGGGAGGAGGCAAAGGTCACTGAGGGTAAGATAAGAGCAGCCTGTCCCCTCTGTGACATCTCAGCTAAATGTCTGGGTTTCTCTACCTGGCAGCATCCCGGCCACAGAAGCCAGCCCCTGCCTGATTCATAGGCAGATCATTGTGGTCAATGTCCTGCAGGAAGTTTCTAGGGCAGCTGGAGTGAGCTGAGGCCATGCAGACCTGCAAGGACTGCACAACTCTCCAAGTTGCAGGCAGCCTCCTATGACCCTTTGGGAAAACTGGCCCTTGTCACCTCACCGCTCATTGTCCATGAAGCCCTGCAGGTCTATTGAGGATCTTTACCTCTCTCCCTTCATCTCCACATTAGCTGCTCTGTTCTTCATTCAGACTGCCCAGTGGTTCCATCCCCTTCACCATAAAGTCAGGACTTACGATCCATGAGGTCCTCATGAACTGAACCAAACCCCATTTTTACCACAGCCCTCCTATATGGGCTCACTGCTTCTGTGGCCTCCTATAGCTGTTGCCAGAATATATTGGGCTGAATTTTCCTAAAAATTGTCTCTCCAAGGCTGGAAACACCAAGGTTGTCTAATTCATCTTGGACTTTGGGTTGAAAGAAAATCCCAGTCTCTGTTCCCCTTGTCCTTCCCTGCCTCTTCTCTTTAGTCCTGGATTTCTCAAAGGGCAGTACCCCAATGTCATAAAGCTGGCAGGGTCTTTTTTGCCTGGGTCCCATTTGCCTGACATTCATCAAAGACTCACCTGTCTGTGACTGATCAGTGAGTGCAGATCAGTAAGGCCTGTTGGCATCCTTAGGTCTCTTTAGCTGGACCTTGAGCCTCTTCATGCCGATTTGAAAGCCATTCATGGCTTGGATGGCAGTCTGGGCACTGGTTGGATTGTCAAAACTAACAAACCCTGGAGGGTGTGGGCAGACACATTAGCTAGGAATTGAGCTTGCCAGGGTCTCCTTTCTCTAATTTCCAGGCTAGGTCCATCACATATGTATCTTTCCATTGCTTAACTATGTGAGCATGGATGCATACATAAGCATAGACACATGCTTAATAGAGGCAAATCATTCCTAAAGGTGTGATTTCTAGAAAGATGGGAAGTAAGTCTGGTCGGGGAAGGGACCGGGTGTTGGTCAGTGTTTCCCTGATTTGGGTCGGCTGCTTTACTCCACTCCTCCCAATCTGGCCTCAGATCAGCAGTTGGGGTCTGAAGGCAACTCATGATTCTAAACCCAGACTTATCTGCTCTGGACAAACCCCAAAGCTGAAACCTTCCTGAATTCACACACTCTAGTTACCCAAGATTCTCAGGTGATCTGAAATAAGGCTTGCTGTGCCCATACTTTGTCCCATAATATTCAGTCTCTGGAAGCCTTAAGTATCCCCTAGGGAATCCTGAGGAGCAGGGATGGATCAGCTCACCAAAACACTTGCTCTGGTTGGTGGCACGATCCACAAAGACTTTGGCAGAGACAACGGCTCCGAAGGGCAGGAATGTCTGTATGAGTTCTGCATCCCCAAACTCCTGAGGCAGGTGATAGATGAAGAGGTTACAGCCTTCGGGGCCTGCGGGAACAGTAGCAGGCTTATTCAGGGGAAGGACCCCAAGGGGCACCCCCACACATACAAACCCCTGCTCTCCAGCCCCCAGTCCCTCACCTTCTCTTTGTTGTTGAGGCAGAGCTGAAGGCTGTTGGGGGAAAGCTGTGCTCACTGGGCCGTAGGCCGAGGGATAGGCTGCTGGAGACAGAGGTGGGAGCGGGCAGTGACCCACAAGAGCCATTTCCCAAACAGATCCCTATGTGCCTGGCCACCTCTGACAGATTCAACCCTTCACCATAACCCTTGTCCCAAGACAGGTCGCTGGGGGCTGGGAACTGAACAGGATGGAAGAATTGACTCCTCAGAACAGAGCCTAACCCTCCCACAATCTCCCTATTCCGTTCTGCGGCCCTTTAACACCCCACATTCCCACCCCCGGGCTGGGCAGCATAGTGAAACCTGCATAGTGGTGTATCCCGGCGTAGACCTGCTGCAGGGGGTCAGCCACACCGGGGCTCTGGGCTGGAGAGAAAGGGGGCCCAAGGCCCACGATGAAGGCAGGTGGGCAGGGGTCAGAGGCCAGGGGCCAGGGGAGAGACCCTGGGTGGGAGTGTGGGAGGTGGAGGACCACTGTGAAAGGTAGCAGGGAAGAAGGGGAATCCCTTCCCCCAAGCAGGACCTTGCCTGAAATGTCTCACTTCCACTCACTCCATTTCCAGGTTTGAGTCAGCAGGGTAGGGCGACCCACCTTGGTAAGGGGAAAGCCCGTTGTTATACAGTGTATCGGAGCCTGGCTGTCCGTTGGTCTGGGGGGTCAAGGAGCCGAATCCATTGACCCCCATGGGCGCTGGAAGGCCGGGGAGTGCACCAGGGCCACTGCCACCAGGTGACGTGTTGGCTGTAGATGGAGGTAAGAGAGTCAGGAAGTGACACTTAATGGGTCCTTTCAACCATGGCTTCAGTCTCTTGGGTCCCTTACCTGCTGTAGGCAATAGTGGTGCAGCCACCAGGCTGAAGGCCGCTACGTGCTGCATCTGGGCGGCCACCGCGGCCACCTGGCCTAACCCGGGACCCTGCGCCGCCGCCAGCAATGCTGCCTGGTGTTGCAGGATCTTGGGGAAGGAAGAAGGGCGACTGTAGAGGCCTCAGCGGCTGGTAATTGCCTTATCTCCCGACCCGGAGCCAGGTCCTATCCTCTCTGGGCCCGAGGCAGGCACCTACCGCAGTGGTGTAGGCGCCACAGGCTCCGAGAGGCAGAGGCGCTGGATGGAAGGCGCCCAGCTGGCCAGCCATTTGCTGCATCCTCCGTAGCGCGCGCTCGCGGTCGGTGTCTGCCAGCTTTACCACCAAGCTGGATGAGGCGCCCTGGGCAGAGGAAGGATATGGTGACCTGTACTGACCCTGACTGAGCTCTAAGCCCAGCGCCTTTCCCAGCAGGTTACCCAACGCGGAGAGCCTGTTAGGTGAAGGGAACAGGTTCCCACCCCGCTGGCTTCAGCCTCAGCCCAGGTCCCTGCTCTCACCGTCATTGTCCGGCTACCATGCAGTCCCTGGATGGCAGCTTGAGCTTCCCCTTGACTCCCGAATTTCACAAAGGCACAGCCTGGTGCAGGAAAGAATGGAATGACTCAGGCTACAGGAGTCAAAGGGTAAGAAAAGGTCACCGGGAAAACCCAGGGGTAATCAGGTCACCTTTACTGGTACCATCAGGACTCCGCAGGACAGTGCACTCCTCGATATGGCCGAAGGGCTGGAACAGACGTCTGACATCCTCCTCACCCTGCTGCTTGCCCAACATCCCCACAAACAGCTTCCGGTCCTCTGGGGACAAAGCCAGGAATGACCTGGGGACCCCAAGTGTTCCTAGACTCCCCAGAGTCGCCTGTGGAGCTTGGGAAGGTGGCTCACCAGTCTAACTCTAGGAAGATGTGTAGGGAGTGAGAAGGTCATGGGACCCTAAAGCTGGGTCTCTTTGAGGAGCAGGGTGACCTACAGGCAGATGCAAAGGGAAGAAACTCGGCTAAGATTTCCATCATGAAACCTGGATCCTGCAGAAGCTCACAGAGACTCTGTGTCTTGTGGGGAGCTACACAGTCTTGATGCCTTTTGGGGGCAGAGCCCTATACACAACATGTTATATTTTGACCTTTTTTTATTGTTAGACTTGTGCAATGCTGCTGGAGACTCAGAACGCTGGAGGAAGGATGCTTGACTATGACCTTACTGGTCAGCCTGCTGGCAATGGCCAAATCACTGCCCTTTCTTGCTTAAATTAAGGAGGGCTCTGTTAAAGAAACAAACAAACAAACACCAGCACAGAACACAGCGATCCTACTCTACTGTTTTAGCCTTAGACACTCAGCACTGGAATGGTGAATCCTTAGCCCCAGCACCAAATCTAGCCAAAGACCTACAGAGAAAGTTTGGTTTTCTGAGCTTCTGACATTAGCATTTCCCCCCTTGTGTCTGCTGAGCCCCCCAGCCCCTTTCCTAATCCCCAGACTTGGCCCCTCCCATCTCCTTGCCTAACTTCCAGGGCCCTCACCGAGCCCTGTGACCTCCTCTTTGACATCTCATTCTCTCATGCCCTGATCCTTCCTCTGGTGTGGTAATGCCTTGGAAGAACACATTCTGTCTGTAACCTAGATGATCATCAAAAAACAAGGGATCTCTCCATGCACCCGCATTGCCTGTGGGAGTGGCAGAGAAAGGGACGGGATTGTAAGCTGAGTCTCTGTCCCACGAGGAAAGTTAGAGGGCGTGGGTTTGAATTAGGGGTTAGCTATACATCTTCCAAGTCGGACCTCTGCAGCACTGTCTAGGAAGCTGAGACTGAAGGGTAGGATCCAATGGACTCATTGTTATAGTCTGGATTCTTTCTAATGTAAGCCTCTGAATTAGGGGTGGGGCTTGCCAATGTAGGGCACGAAGAACACTGGGAAAGAAGGGTTGGTTGGGAATCAGGCTTCAGGTTTTGTTTGTTTGTTTGTTTTGTTTTGTTTTTCAAGACAGGGTTTCTCTGTGTAGCTTTGCGCCTGTCCTGGAACTCACTTGGTAGCCCAGGCTGGCCTCGAACTCACAAAGATCCTCCTGGCTCTGCCTTCCGAATGCTGGGATTACAGGCGTTTGCCACCACCATCTGGCCAGGCTTCAGGTTTTATCTTTAAGATTCCAGAGCTCAGAAAAATCCAGCTCTTAAACCCCTTTACTACCTCACAAGCTTGCGGGGTAAGAATTCAATCCTATGGATGGTTTCTTTTTGCTTCTACAGGTGGTAGTGGGAGAATTGAACCCGTGGAACAGATCCCTGGTTTCCCAACCTCTTAAAAAAGTGGCGAAATATATTGTTTCAGCAAAAATATTAAGATGGTGCTGGTGAGATGGCTCAGTGGGTAAAAGCACTTGTTGACAAGGATGGACCTGATTATCTATCTATCTATCTATCTATCTATCTACCTATCTATCAATCATCTGATGAACCTGAGTTCTATCCCTGAAACCCACATAATGAAAGGAGAGCACTGACTCCCACAAGTTGTCTCTGAACTCCAAATTTATGCTACCCCTCTCTCTGTGTCTCTCTCTCTGTGTCTCTCTCTCTGTCTCTGTCTCTCTGTCTGTCTGTCTGTCTGTCTCTCTCTCTCTCTCACACACACAAAAATCAATAAATCAATCAATGTAATAAAGTATTAGGGTAAAAATAAAGATGTGAGAGAAAATCAGAAATGCCTGGACTGAAGCCAGAAAAGGGAGCTGAAATCTTCACTGTGCAATCCAAGGAAAGCTCTTCGAAACCATTAAAAGATAGAGGGTAGAGTTCCAGATAACCCAAGAAGACTGGAAAGAACAAGGGGGCATGCAAGTCACTAAGCAATGTCAAAGATGGGGCTCAGCCTTCCAGGAATGGGAGGAGATGGAAGGCAGCATCAGTGTGGATTTGAGCCTTGCGTAAATATTATGAAATTAATGGCTTTGCCCTAACATTGAAGAACAAGCTCAAGTGGTCAGGGAAATGTCCAACATCAGACGTCAAGAAGTCTGTGCTATTGTTCTGAGCTTTGACATTAAAATATGCCCATGTCTGCAAAAGGCCTGGAAGTGTCTGGAGAAGATCCCAGAACCTCCACAGTCTCAAGGGAGCTTCACAGTGCTCTAATTTACAGTAGAGTAGTGTCACTGATAGGGTCTGGAAGCTGTCATGCCTCCTGGGCCAGCATCCTGGTAGCCCTGTGTGAGAAGAGAGAAGACAAGCTTAGATGAAGCTCCTAACATAGTGAAGAGGTGTGTGTGGACAGCGGCCTTCCCATCCTTCATTTAAACTTCATGTTGCCCTTTTCTGCCCATGGTGGAGTGTGGAGCAAAGGTTGCCACAGCAAAGCTATGACAGGCGCCTTTGACCCTCCTGTCTCAGGAAGAACCTCTTGATTTAGTCAATTACATCAGGGCATTGAGCCTATGGTTCTGGACTACTGGGATGTAAAAAAGTCATCTTTAAAAGAGCACTCCTGTGGGCTGAGTTCTCTAACTGTTTCCAAGGTTATCACTTGAATCTTGGAACTTTCTTTGCTACTTTACGAGGATTTAATGTTTCACAGGATGATGAGCTAGGCCACGGTGACTATGAACTTCAGGCAATCCAGAAATGGTGGGATAATTTTAAGAGACTTGATCAAGCCGGGCGGTGGTGGCGCACGCCTTTAATCCCAGCACTTGGGAGGCAGAGGCAGGCGGATCTTTGTGAGTTCAAGGCCAGCCTGGTCTACCAAGCGAGATCCAGGGAAGGTGAAAAGCTACACAGAGAAACCCTGTCTTGAAAAACAAAAACAAAAACAAAAAAAAAAAAAAAAGAGACTTGATCAAAGGCAAGCCTGGGTCCTTCAGTGTTGCCTCCAACACTAAGACTCTAAGGCTTATTGATTCCCCTTCAGATAGAAAGGATGGTGCTAACAGACCAGATACATCAGTTTTCTCTAAATCAAACTCTACCAGTTTGTTTAAAAAGAGGATTCTACAAGAGCTAGGAATAAATGTCTGAGTGAGGGCTGGGGATGTAGCTCAATGGTAGAGCACTTGTATAGCATGACAAAATCTGGACTTCAGTCCCAGTACTTAAAACCATCAGAGTAGAGTATCCAATGGGGGCTCAAGAGGTCACTAAGCTGTTGAGGGCAGCGACTGCTCTTCCAGAAGACCCACATTTGATTTCTAGCATCCACATTATGGATGGTTGACAATCATCTAACTAAAGTTCCAAGGGATTCAATATCTTCCTCTGGTCTCTGTAGGCCTCAATCACACACATAGTGCATAAACATACATGCAGATAAAAAATCCATACACATTAAAAAAAAAAATAAAGAGTATCCCATGGAAGGTGGGTTGGTCCCTAAAGACAGAATATCAGTTGTGGAGTTCTACATTCCTGGAGTGTAAGAAAAAGGGAGGTAACATCAGTGGGGAGTTGAGACATAATTGGAAAGCCACATAGTTCAGTGGTGTGATTGCAATTTCCTATTGGCACCGAATCATACTCCTTGTTATTCTATCAGATGTTTTTGAACTCCAAGCAAGTGACTTAGGCTCTCACATGTTCATCTCCATGAAGCTACTTCGTGTATCTGGTCATATAGTTCAGGAATTCTAATGTAACCAATGATAGGTTTGAGAACCCAGAATCAGTCTAGACTGTCTTCTGAAGAAAGAAGGGACCAGGGTGCTGATCAAAACCAGAAGGCCTTACCTGAGATGTGCACATTTCTGGCATTTGGGGCCTTTATATATACCTACCCGCCTTGACATTGGTGGGATGCCATGACTATGAGTAAAAGTTGCAACTTTTGGGTACCAACCACCAAACCCATTCTGAAAATATTTAGTTCACTTTTCAGTCCAAAGACAACCCAGAAAGTCCTGCTGGCGCAGTGGCTGCAGCAAAGGCTCTCTCCCTTGGCGTTATGCTGCAGTGGAAGAAGCCAAGGAAGACTTCACAAGCAGGCAAAACCTCCTGGCCAGACAAGCATCAGGAAACTTAAAGGGCCTGGGATGTAGCTTACTTGGCAGGATGGGTCGGATCTCTAGCACTTCATAAATCAGGCTTTGTGGCACACACTTGTGATCTCAGCACTCAAGAGGCCAAGGCAGGAGAATTTGGCATTCAAGGTCATCTTCACTTACATAGAGGCAAGCCTGGGCTACCTGAGACTCTATGTCAAAAAAAGGCTTAACCAGTTATGGTGCTCACCTTTAATCTGCACTCAGAAGGCAGAGGCAGGAAGATCTCTGTGAATTCAAGGCCAGCCTGGTCTACATAGTAGTGAGACGCTGCCAAAAAAAAAATTTTGTCTTCAGTGGGCAAAGAACTGGGTAGTGTTATGGTAGGTGAGGACAGAACGGCCAGATGGATGCCAGCCTGGGTTATGTAATGAGACACTGTCTCAAAATTCAAAACAAACAAACCAGCTAATCAAACTAAACACACAATCAAAACCAAACAATAGGCAAAGATTTTAAATTGATATTTCTATAAAAACATACCAATAAGCAAGAAGCATATGAAAAAAATTTTAATATTAGTCATCATTAGGGAAATGGAAGTCAAAACTACAAGGAGATGTCACCTCCCACCTACTGAAATGACTGCTGTCAAAGACACACACACACACACACACACACACACACACACACACACACACACACACACCACAAATGTTACTGAAGGTGTGGAGAGACTGGAACGTTGGTGCTAGGAAGGAAGATAAAAGAGGCACAGTTGGTGTGGTACAAATAGTACTCGGTTTGGTGGCGCACGCCTTTAACCCCAGCACCTGGTGGATCTCTGTGAGATCAAGGCAAGCCTGTCTACAAAGAGAGCTCCAAGCCAGTCAGGGCCACACAATAAGACCCTGTCTCACTGCCCTTCCTCAAAAGATGTAATGGCAGTCCCCCAAAAATAAAAACAGAATTACCATATGATCCAGCAGTATCTCTTTTGAAGTATTTACGCCAAAGTATTAAAAGCTTTGTTGTACTTTTTTCCAAGATCATTTTTCTTTTTAATTTATCATTAATAATTTTGCCTATTCATGGGATACAATGTCATGTTTTGATATATGTATGCATTGTGGAATGACTAAATTAAGCTAATTAACATATCCATCACCTTAACTACTTGACTTTTCATGGTAAATTTTTAAATTTCTTTTAAAATATTTATTTCATTTCTTAAAATTTCATTTATTTATTTTTGAGACGGTGCTATATATAGTCCTAGCTGTCCTGGAACTCATTTTATACATGAGGCTGGCTTCAAATACACAGAAATCCACCTGCCTCTGCCTCCAGAGTGCTGGGATTAAAGGTGTGCGCCACCACACCTGGCTTTGTGGATTTTTTGGTTATTCACTTTTTAAATTTATGTATATATGGGTGCCTGCTTTCTATAAGTACGTACACCATGTTCTTGTAGAATCTTTGGAAGCCAGAAGAGGGCATCATTTGGGTATGGGTGCTGGGAACTGAACTTGGATCCTCTGCAAGAGCAGCAAGTGCTCTTAACTGCCGAGCCCACTCTCCAGCCCCACAGTAAGGCATTCGATTCCCTGGAGCTGGAGTTACAGATGGCCGTAAGTCACCTGACAAGGATGCTGGAGACCAAATGCAGTCCTTCTGCAGGAGCAGTATGTGAGCTGGGCCATTTTTACAAATTATTATTAACTCTAGCTACCATGCAATGTAACAACCCACTAAAACATGTTTCTCTGCTTAACAGAAACCCAGAGCCTTTGGCTAAAGTCTCTCCTTCCTCCATTCCCTTCTCCCATCAGCCACTGTGAGCCACCATTCCATTCTGCTTCTGTGAGTTCCTCTTTATATTTTACACGAGTGAGATCATGTGGCATTCGTCCTCTGAGAAAGCAGGATCCTAAGGACATGTCTGCATACTCAGTTATAATGCTATTAATCACCATGGCCAAAAGGTAAAAGTAAGCCGAACACACCAACAGATCAATGGGTAAATAAAATGAAGCATATATATCCAGTGGGCTGCTGTTCAGTCTTAAAAAGGAGAAGCATGCTGACTTTCTCACCTCGAGGGATGAACCTTTAGGACATTATATGCTGAGCAAAGTAGGACAGTCACCAAAAGACAGATGCGGCTTATTCTCACTTCCGTGAGTTACTGGGAGCAGTCTGACTGCTAGAAACGGAGAGGAGAATTGTAGTGGATAGCCATCCCAGCATTGGCCTGGAAGTTCCAACCCCCATTGAGGCTTCGGTAATGGTCACGCCCACAAGGCGGGGCGGAGGAGGAAGCGGAAGACCCAGGATCGGGAGGAGGGCTCTCTCTTGGTTCCGGGACGCAGGAGGTAGACTGAGCAGAGTTCTCCAGAGAACACCGCCAGACTGCGCCATACCTTTGCCAGACCCTACAACCTATCCCTTCATTTGTAAGTTACCCCATAAAATAAACCTCCCTCTTAACTACATGGAGTGGCCTTAATAATTTCACCAATAGAGAATGGTGCTTGCCGGAGGCTACAGAGATGGGAAAAGTTTAACGGTGGCAAGTTTCAGGGTTCTGGTTTTGTGTGTGTGCTCATGTTGGGGTGGGGAGGGCACGTGCACATGTATAGAGTGGATATGGGAGCCAGAGGTGGACACTGGGGGTCTTCCTCAATCACTTTCCATTCTAGTTTTTGACACAAGGTCTGTCACTGAACCCAGTGCTCACTAGACTAGCTGGCCAGAAAGATCTAGTAATCTCCTTGTCTCTACCTTCCGGTACTGGGAGGCACATAGGTGGACAGGCTTTTACATGAAGGCTGGGATGGAACTCAGGTCCTCAGGCTTGCATGGCAAATACTTTACTGACTGAGTCCTCTTCCCAGGCTGTTGTGGATATCGCTCTGTGTAAATAAAGTTCTGATTGGCCAGTGGCCAGGCAGGAAGTATAGGCGGGACAAAGAAAAGAGAATTCTGGGAAGTAGAAGGCTGGGGGGAGACACTGCCAGCCGCCGCCATGAGAAGCAACATGTAAAGACACTGGTAAGCCACACGCCATGTGGCAAAGTATAGACTAACAGAAATGGGTTAATTTAAGATAAAAAAGGTAGATAACAAGCAGCCTGCCACGGCCATACAGTTTCTAAACAATGTAAGTTTCTGTATGCTTTCTTGGTTGGGTCTGAGCGACTGTGGGACTGGTGGGTAAGAGAGATTTGTCCTGACTGGGCCAGGCAGGAAAACTCTAACTACAAATGGCGCCCAACGTGGGGCAAAAATTTCCACCTAAAACCTAAAAAAAAAGATTTTAAGACGGAGCTAAAAACAGCTTCCTAATTGTCTCTCTCAAGTTAGAGGCAGCCTGCCAGTTTGAGCTACTATGACGGGTTCCTGGCGTGTGCTTCTGACCTGCAGTGTGGCGGGAATGAAGAGTCTACAAATGACACTTTACTCTACTACATGGTGGATTTAGCCTTTGCTAGTTAAAAAAAAAAAGATTTCTGGGCTATGCACTGCTTTGATAAAACTACTTCTAATAGTTGATGGTACACATGGCTCCAGACCCAGAGCTGGCGGTAAACTGTACCGCCGCCATGTTGGAAAGCTGAGGTGGGCGGAGCCAACAGCCACAGTGGCGTTTCAATCTTACAAAGATGGATATTACACAAACAATCTTGTTTGTCTTGTCTTTAAAATTTTTAACTACAAAAAAAGATTTGATCGTAAAAACTGTTAAGTTAAACAAATATGTAAATTTTAAAGGTACCTTGACTTCAAAATTTGGATATAAGGATATATTGCTTTAAAAAGGAGTCTCTGCTTTTGTTTCCACAGAAAGCCAGAGGCTATAGATTTGTTCCAGATTAAGATACATCAGGTTTGATCAGCCAAGACCACCTAAAAGGTCTCTGATAACACCATGGCCCAGATGATCCGACATCCAAAATGGTTTCAAGACAACTGGCTCAGAGGTTCACCCTAATAGACTACTCTATAATCCTAAAATTTTCTTTATGTCCCCATAAGATACAGCGCCCCCCTCCAACAGAAAATAGTAAGAAAAACTACGCCCACATTCCCAAAATTATCAAGCTGGCTTTAGAGATGAAATTGGCTCACTCCTTCTCTAAACCCAGATATTGCTAAAAAAAAAGGTTAAGAGATTCTTATGTCCCAAATCAAAAGAGCCCTCTGGTGTGGGACAGAAAAAAACCAATATTTTTCTTTAAAGCAGGTTGATTATAAATACAATCTCTTTCTAAAAAAAAAAAGGAGATACGATATAAATATAATAAGATAAAAGGGTAGATTAATAAACTTACTTCTAAAGAGCCACAACTTGTTTAAAATGTTTTACATTGGTATAGATTTTAGTCTATTGATACAAACTTAAAGTTAATTTTGTTATACTATGTATATATTTCTACTCATGTTTAAGGTATTATATTTATATAGCTCATTTAAAATTGTAATAGATAATTAAAAATAGATTAATAATTAGTCATCTATGATAATCATACTTGTAGCCATGTTAGTTAAGTCTTCTAGATATACATAGACATATTTCAGATAGATAGGTAATCTTCAAATACTTCAAAGACCTACAAAATATGACATTTAAAATACTTTTAAAATTTAGACTTTCTAGATAATGAGACATGTCTGCTCCTGACAACACTGATTTACTTCAGAGACAACGATAGACATTAAAGACACTTCATATCTTATCTTCACCTTGACAAAAATAGCCATTTGGGCAAGAAACTGTTCTTGCCTGGACTGCTTGATTAACTGGACATACAGGACCCATAGAAAGGTGACCACTAAACTTTGCTTAAAAAAATGGTCCTTCAAGTTCCTGCTTCACAGAGGAAACTGCCAGACATTCTATAAGACACTGAAAAAAATAACCAAGAGACTCTAGCCCTATGGGCTAAAGACAGATGCCCCAACTTTACAAAGGAACATTAGGTGACTGTCCAGGCTGCCAGCTGTCTCTGTCTACTCTTACAAGACTCCCGAAAAATGCTTACATCCTTCTCCCGGTTCTCAGATAATATTATATCCTTCTGAGGTCTTTGATATGGTTAAAGACTAGATAGTTATAATTTCCTCAGTTATGATAAAAGATAAATTAAATATAAAACCTTAGACTCACAAATATAAAATAGATAGGATATCTTCTTTAATATTGTAACTGTAATTCTTGCTTGATAATTGTTTTGTTATATGTAATTGTACTATATAAAAGTTAAAACCTTCCTTAAAAAAAAAAAAAAAGAAAAGGGGAAGTGCTGTGGATATCGCTCTGTGTAAATAAAGTTCTGATTGGCCAGTGGCCAGGCAGGAAGTATAGGCGGGACAAAGAGAAGAGAATTCTGGGAAGTAGAAGGCTGGGGGGAGACACTGCCAGCCGCCGCCATGAGAAGCAACACGTAAAGACACTGGTAAGCCACACGCCATGTGGCAAAGTATAGACTAACAGAAATGGGTTAATTTAAGATAAAAAAGGTAGATAACAAGCAGCCTGCCACAGCCATACAGTTTCTAAACAATGTAAGTTTCTGTATGCTTTCTTGGTTGGGTCTGAGCGACTGTGGGACTGGTGGGTAAGAGAGATTTGTCCTGACTGGGCCAGGCAGGAAAACTCTAACTACACCAGGCTGTTTACATTTTGAAGATTAAAATCTTTGGAGGTTTGGTTGCACAAACACGTGAATATACTTAACACTAGTAAGTGTAACACTAAAATGGTTAAAATGATACATTTTTTAAAAAATTCATATTATTTTGTGTGTATAGGTGTTTTGCCTACATGGGTGTATGTGCACCACATATGTTCTTGGGGCTCTCAAATGCTAGAAGAGGGCATCAGATCTTTTGGAACTGGAGTTACAGATGGTTGCAAAGCAATCTGGGTGCTCGGAATCGAACCCAAGTCCTCTAGTACTCTTAACTACTAATCTATCTATCTATCAGGACCCTATTATTTATATTTTACTATTAAAACATAAACAAGAACTTTAAAGAAGATGGTAACAAAGAGACTTAGAGCAAGAAATGGAAACAAGATACTACTGACCCTTCATTATGATCTAAGAGAGCCAGGGCTAAGCAAGAAAGGTGAACTAGGCCCTAGAGTGAGAAGACACTTCAGGAGTGCATTTTCCTTTGTGGGTTGCATGCCTGTGTCTGAAAAGTAACACTTCTGACGGGGGCTTGCCTTGGGTTCCACCGCAGCCAAGGCCCTAGAGTGTTATAACATGCGATCAGCATGATCTGTTCTCAGCCAAAGTGCAGACAAGCAGCTTTCTTAACCTTCAGAGGCAGAACACATTGCAGGAAGCAAAGCGTTAACTTGAGGCAACTCTCAAGTGCTCTCTGTAAAACCTAATGAGTTAGACTTGTAGGGAAGAGAAGGGATATTTTTCTAGAATAAGAAGCCTGCTGACCAGAGATAGAGATAACCATCACTGACTGTATTACAACAGTTGTTGCTAAAGTATGTGTCTGATTTAAAACAGTAATACGCAGCCAGCTGTTGCAGCACACGCTTTTAATCCCAGAACTCAGGAGGCAGAGGCAGGTGGATCTCTGTAAATTTGAGGCCAACCTGGTCTACAGAGCAAGTTCCAGGCTACAAAGAAAATCCTTGTTTCAAAAAAATCAAAATTAAAAAAAAAGAAAAGAAAAGGAGGGGTATATGGGAAGTTTTGGAGAGAGAAAAATGAAGGGAAAATGATGGAATTATATTTTAATCTCAAAAATAAGGAATTTTTTAAATATTAAGAAGCTGGAGGGATGGCTCAATGGTTAAGAGCATTGGCTACTTTTACAGAGGGCCCCTTTGATTCTCAGCAGCCACATGTGTCTCACAACTGTCTGTTACTCCAGTTCCAGGGGATCCAACACTCTTTTCTGGGCTCTGCAGAAACTGCACACTCATGGAGAACATGACAAGTAGGCACACATATAAATAAGATAATTTTACAAAGTTAAATCAGAGTGTTATAGTGCACACCTGTAATTCTATCACTCTGGGTCTGAAACAGGAAGATTACAAGTTCAAGTTTTGAATTAATTAATTACTTAATTAAAAAGTAGAAAGAGTGTATTGATTGAGTGTATTGATTACTTTAATCTATTTCTGTACCTTAGGCATCTTGGATGTGTAAAGATTTGTGTAGCTAAAAGAAATACAGCCAAGTTGGGAAGGAGAATGAACAAAATAATCGCCATTATGATTTATTAATTTATTGATTATATTATAAAATTGAAAAGGAAGGAAAAATATGAATTTAGTGGTCCACTGATTTTGAAAGTTTTATCGTGACTAAAAATTAGTTTCCTGTAAGACTATACTTACAGTTTAACTTAGTACTAATGTTTCAAAAGTAGAGAAAATATAGATAAGAAAAATTCATAGTGGTCCTCATGCTGAATGACAAATAATGCCCATTTATGTAGTAATCATTGTTCAATCAACTTAGGATCCTTGCCTCTGATAACATTTTCCATTCTGAAAAACCTTGGGATTTTATCCCAGGAAACTTTCTCCACTAATTTATCGGGATAGGGTCTTGCTATGTTGACAAAGCTAGCTTCAAACTCTTGAGCTCAAGGGACCCTCTTACCTAGCATGCCAAGTATCTGGGACTATTCATATGTGCCACCACATCCAGTTTCAGAAAGCACTGTAATGCCCACCTTACAAAAATCAAATTCAGGGATGGAGAGATGGCTCAGAGGTTGGGAGCACTGGCTGTTCTTCCAGAGGACCAGGGTTCAATTCCCAGCACCCACATGGCAGCTCCTAACTGTCTGTAACTCTGGTTCTAGGGGATCTGGCATCCTCACACAGATATACATGCAGGTAAAACACCAATACACATAAAATAAAAATAAATAAATTAAAAAAATAAATCCAAATGCAGGAGGAAAAGTTTTTGATGCCATGTTTGACCAATACAGAAATAAACATGATATATTTGATAGGAGATGGCTTCCCTCTAGGAAATTCAATTCATTTTTCTTTAATAGTTTACTGTTTGATGTATAATTGCCACTGGATGAAAAGTAGAGACCCAGGGTATGGACTCTATGAACACCATGGAACTTAGCTTCAGAACTCATAAGACCTAGCCAGGATACATTAAAGTAACATAGCCTATGTAGGTGTGGATGTGTATCTTAGAGACAAGTGTCCCCAAACTTACAGGGGCAGCCATGGAAGAGAAGGATCCTAGTAGATAGATCCTGCTGTATTGCTATCATTGTGTTGTGGGATTGAAATCCTAAGTTCTGGGGCTGGGGATGGTTCAGTCAGGACAGGGCTTGCTCTGCAAACATGAGGACCTGAGTTCAATCCTCAGAACCCGTGTAAGAAGCCGGGCATGGTGATGTGTGCTTGTAATCCCTGTATTGGGGAGACAGAGATGGAAAAATCCCTGGGACTCACTGGCCAGTTAGCCTAGCCAAATGGGGTGAACCCCAGGTCCCAGTGAGAGAACTGTCTCAAAGAAACAAGGTGGACAGTTCCTGAAAATAACACATGAGACTGACCTCTGGATTCCACATGCTTTTCCACATATATGCAAACACATATGCAGCACACACACACACACACACACACACACACACACACACACACCACAGAAGCATGAAATCTCCAGTGTTACCACTAACATCTAAAAGGATATTAGTATACACATTGATTATTACTACCACAAACTTCATGTTTATTGATTAAAAGAACACATTGCATTGTCATCAAACTTCAAAACGAGAACACTTAACTATTTTTGTCAAAAGGCTCATTTTATATTTCCACATGGATGATGGGAGAACTGCAGCTCAGGTGCCAAAGAAGTCATCCCGATGGGTTTATCTGTGTTCTCACAGTGTAGTTAACAAAAAGCTGAAGTAACTTCTGTTGTAATAATTAAGACGTAAATTTTATATTAAGCTTTCTGGGTTCCTCAAGTTAGTTTCTGACCCTCATTTTATAAGAAAAAAAAAATCACATAATGATTCCTTCCAGAAGATAAATGGGAAGCCTTTAGATTACATTTGCCTTGATTTCTTTTGTAAGTGGCATTCTATTATTTGTTTCTCTCTCTCTCTCTCTCTCTCTCTCTCTCTCTCTCTCTCTCTCTCTCTCTCTGTGTGTGTGTGTGTGTGTGTGTGTGTGTGTGTGTGTGTGTGTGATCACATGTGATCACATGCCATGGCATGGATGTGAGGTAAGAGGACAATTTGTGAGAGACATTTGTCTTTTCCACCATGTAAGTCCTAGGCATTGATCTCAGGACATCAGGCTTAACAACAAGGGTCTTTACTTGTTGAATTACCTCACTTAAGACAATGTCTTTTAAAAAAAGTGTGGGCTGGGCAGTGGTGGTGCACACCTTTAATCCCAGCACTCGGGAGGCAGAGCCAGGCGGATCTCTGTGAGTTCGAGGCCAGCCTGGGCTGTACAGTGAGTTCCAGGAAAGGCACAAAGCTACACAGAGAAACCCTGTCTTGAAAAAAAGAAAAAGTTTGGTTTTGTTTTTGAAACAGGACCTCACGCTATAGCCCAAACTGGTCTGAATCCTACTGTATAGCCCATGGTGGCCTCAAACCCATGGCGATTCTCTTGCCCTAGCCTCCCAAATTCTGGGATTACAGGCATCAGCAGCTTTGATATTCTTTAAATTAAGATTTCATTGACACAAGTGTCTTCTCAGACGCAGAAACTAATAGAAATCAGCTGTAAACTAGAGGCTTCAGCTCAAGCAATAATAAAAAATATACAGGCTCACCAGCTTAGAATACAAGAACATTTGTAATCAGCATTATAGAATACTTGAGGTTACTGAAAAAAAAATACTTTATTGGGAAAAATTGTTCCATGTTGGTGGTGTTTATTACATTTCAGAGGCAAGACATTAAAAATCATCTTTAAAAAATTGAGCTCTCAGCCAGGGGCGCTGCTGCACACCTTTAATACCAGCACTTGGAAGGCAGAAGCAGGTGGATCATTGAGTCCAAAGACAACCAAAGCTACATAGTGAGACCTTGTCTCAAAAACAAGCAAACATGGCCTTTAATCCTGGCACTTGGGAGGCAGAGGCAGGTGGATCTCTGTGAGTTCGAGGCCAGCCTGGTCTGCAGAGCAAGTTCTAGAACAGGATCCAGGCTCCAAAGCTACACAGAGAAACCCTGTTTAAAAAAACCAAAACAAAACAAAACAAAAAACAAACGAACAAAATCAAGCTTCTCACATTTTAGACAGCATTAAAATTCAGCAATCAAACCCTAGAAGAGGTGTGTGGGGACTAAGAAGATGGCTCAGCCATTACAAGGGCTTACAGCTTTATCAGAGGCCCAGAAGGCAGGTCCTAGCACCCATCCTGGGAGCTCACAAATGCCTGTAACTCCTGCTCCAAGGGACCCAGTGCCCACTTCTGGCCTCTGCAGGCACCCATATATCTGCACATATACACACACATCACACACACACACACACACACACACACACACACAAATCATTTCTTTAATCTAGAAGAAATGTGATAGCTCTGAAGAAAAGCAACTCATTTTGATTAGACACGAGATTGCAGAACACAGATCAGTCAGTAAATAAAATATTTATAAATGGCAAAGGCCCAACTGCTTTGCAAGACTTACTACGTTTACTCCTTTCCTGAATATGTAGCAAGAAGGCACTGAAAAATCTGGTCCTGCGTATCTGCAAGGATTATTCAAGCGTGTGCTCAGATGCATAACCCTTGAAAACCAACAGTTGTCAAGAAAAATCTGTGTAACATAAAACTCCTGAAGTAATAAATAGGGCTGTTAGGCAGCCCTCTTTTCAGCCAGATTTCTTGTCCTGCCCCTGAACTACCCTGAACATGAACAGGTGAGATGCATCAGGTATAGAATTTGTCAGTGATGTGACACCTGCAAAGTTCATACAGAAAAAGGAGGAAGAAAATGTTAACACCCAAGCGGGTGCCACAAAGCCTAGCAGAAGTGTTACTGAGCAGCCACCTGTGAATTCTGGTGGGATGTGCAGGATCATGAATAGCATGCATCCCTTGGCATATGGACCAATTACCAAAGAAGATTCCAAATTATACCATATCTTGCTGAGTTCTGGGGTCTCAGAACATGCCATTCCCCCTGTCTGAGGAATATCCTTCTTCTTTCCTACTTCCTCTAACTACTTTCTGTTACCCTTTGAGGTCTCCTGTTCAATGTTACCTGCCTCTGGGAGGTCACTTTGACCTCCTAATCTAGGTTAGCTCCCCCTTATTTGTGTCCCCACAGTGCCATCCTAGACTTTTCCTTGAGAAACACTGTTCACACTGAAAAGTGACCCCTTATTTGTTTTCCTATCTGTCCCCTCATAATCTGGGGGCTCCGTGGGACCAGATCTGCCAGGCTATTGTATTCCTAATGTGGAGTAGCCTAGAACATATTGATTGGATAGTTGAATGAACTATACAGCACATTCTATTTGTTTCTCAGCTCACTCATGTACTCATAAGTGACTTATTTGTGGGTCTGTCTCACATATGTGGGCTGGGGAGGGTTTTAGAATATGGCCAACAATGGCCTCGATCCCAACAGAGCCTCCCAATGAGAAGAGATTTTTGAACATGTTTTGTATGCAGTTGGCACATCAGAAAAGCCTGTCTGGAAAAGACTGAGATGAAAAAAGATGGAAAGATAAAAGGAACCTAGACATATCTCTCCAAGGCAATGTGGGGCTGATAATATCTTGACCAGAGATTATGAATCATAGACAGATGTCAGAGAATCTAAAGGGAGGAAGGAATATTTATTGGGACCAAACAGAACCCTGAGCCACCAAAGTGCCCAGTGAATGCAGACAGGAAATCAAGGGAGGGTGTGAAGGAATTAGTAGGGTGTTAATACATGTCTCTATCAATGAGTTGCATTCTCTCCTAAATCTTAGACTCTCACATAAGAAAGCAATGGCTGATCTTTGGTAAGATAGACAGAGAAAGTGTCTTATCAGAGTGGGAGAGTTAGCAGACAGCAAGGAGGGCTGTAGGCAGATACCTTGGGATAATCTAAAACCCAAGGACAAGAAAGATATCAAGTACTGACTCTAGAAGCCAGTGTTGCCTTTCTAGCAGGGAAGCTGACCGGAGCACAGCTATGAAAGCTCCTCTCCATTCTTAAGAAGCAGCACTCTACTATGGAACAGTGCAGCTAAGAGTGTTTAAAGATTTCTGTGAGCCTCAGCTCACAGCTACGTTCCTTACTATAGTTCACAGTACCTGTTGTGCCAGCTTATCTTTTATGGTGATTAATCAGGCCATGATGGGAAAGAATGAGAGGTCCCTTCTGTGGACCCAGAGGAATCTGAAAAAGGAGAACCACCCCAGCTTGCTTCTTTATATGCACCTGTAAATTCCACCTGGCAAGGCAGTAATGGCCATTCTCCAGGAGTAAGGCAGCAAGAGCTTCCTTCCTCTGCTTCTGCCCTTTCTGCCACTTCTGGGTCTGAGCTTTCTAGAACCTATCCCTTCTCAGTCTGAGTTGAGATGGCTGAGCTATTTCTTGAGATGCACAATTCTAGACTCCCCTAACCTGGGCTGGGTCTAGTCATAAGCCCTGGCATAGGATAACTCCAGGAATGGGCCCACCCATCCTCTACTCAGGTACCACTCTGAAGTTTGTCAGGCAGGGAAGTTACCTCCTCGGCCCTCACTGGCAGCCGGCTTCACTTGGATCGGACGATTCATCTGAAAGACATGGGACCAACACACCCATTTAGCATGACTGCCTGGACCCAAGGCCTCATTCTTTCTTCCCAGCAAGCTCCTCAGGCTCTGAGTCCCAGCCCTCCTTACACCACTCTGTACCCCTCCACTCCCATTGGGATTACAGATTCTCTCCAACATTGCTTCCTTAAACCCAGATGTTTAGAAAGTGCTGGAACCTGAAGGAGTGGATGGCAGGAAGCTCAGTGGCAAGCATAGGATGGATGCAGTGGCTAACGAGATTTTCTCTCTTGGACTCAGGGTAGCTCCATGTGGTGCCTGTTTCTTAGGCTCCTGGACTTACATAAAGGCTTTGAGTGAGAGGAATTGGGTGGGAGGGTATAATTGCTGTAGCACATTTGTGGTTTATGTCTAAAACTGAGAATATAGCTGTGTGTTGTTTAGATTAAACAGTCTGGGACTCAGACTTAGTGCTATACACCCCTAACTCTGCCATTTCTTGGTTGTATGATTTTAAGTAAGCCACTATCTCTCAAATCCAGTTTGCTAATCTGGGAAAACATTCCCAGCTGTCTGTGCTATGATAGTCTCTGCACTCACCACTCTGTCCCTCCTGAGTGCCCCTTTCCCTGACAGCGCTAGGGTTCTCTAGTCACCATTTTCTCCCTGCTCATCTCTCTCTTCTAATTCTTCTTGAATCGCTTCACCCACATCCACAGCCCCAGCAGCTATCCACACAGGGATGACTCAGACCTCTGCGTCTCCAGCCCACATTCTCTCCTGAGCCTCAGACCCATGTTTCCAGCTGCACGCTGGGCATCCTGGCTAGAAAGGCCCACTGGCACTTCCCACTCAACACACCAGAACCCGAGCTCATCTTTTCACCCCAACTCGATCCTCCATCACTCAGGTTATAAACCTAGAAAGCAACTTAACTTTTCCCTCCAACCCTTCCCTCCTCCAGCCAGCTTCACCTTTTAATTCAAGGGTTCCCTGATTAGACATGGTTAAAAATCACTTGGGAACCATATTAGATTCTTAAGGTAGGGGGACTGTATAACCTGAAAAAGCTCCTAGGTGATTCAATATATACCCCACCTTCCCATCCCCCAACCACCCTAAGTGAATTCATGATTGAATCCCCATCTCACCTTCCTCTCATAGGTGTTGTGGGGATCACATGAGGTAATGGGGGTGCAGAAGGTCTTGGTAAACTGCCAAGAGCTTGGTGCGTGGGATGTGAGGGATTGATGTTGGGGGCAGACAGCTGAGTGCCGGGAGGAAGGAACAGCGGCCTTCCTGTTCCTGGAGGAAGGGGTAACTGATGCCCATCTGGCCTGAGAAGGTGATGATCTGACCCCCTCCCCTCAGGAAACGTACTGCTTCTGCACCAATCAGGGACCACTCCATCCCTTCCAATGTGCTCGTTGCCGAGACAACAGGCAGCTTCCTGTTACCATAGCCACAAGTGCTACCCAGTAACCATGGTAACACCCTGGCAGTCACAGCTGAGCAATTTCTTTGGATCAAATTTTGAGGTGGGAGGGGTGAGGAAGACTCATTTTTAAAAAAAATGAAAGGAAAACAGGCCAAGCCTGAACCATTGTAATCCTCCCTCCCACCCAAGGCTCTGACACACCCACCCTCTGGTAGTGGAGCACCTGCAGTGTACCAGGCTGTGGGTGGGGGCCGAGACACCGACAGGACTCAGGTTGTAGTCTAGAGGGGATGACAGATCAATCCAAGCAGATCAGGGCGAGCTGGACAGGTCTGGACTGGCCTGGACCAGGGACCAGGAGGACAGGACCAGTCCCTAGGCATGGCCACCTGTGAGTGTGGAGGAGAAACCGAGAGACAGAGCTATGGAGAGCAGAGACATGGGGAATGATGAAGAAACACAGCAAGACAGAAATTATGGGAGAAAGTAAGAGATAGACCTAGAAAAGGGCAAGGAAAGAATTATTGGTGGGAAAGGGAAGGAAAAGGGGGGGTGGACAGAAAGTAGGTTTGGGGGAGCAAGGAGAGCCTGGTAGAAAGAAGGAGAGGGGCAGAAGCCTGAGCTGGGGGGGGGTCAGTGAGAGTGAGCAAAATCATCATTATTTTATTAGTTCTTAAATAGATCCTGAGAATTTTTCTCTGGAGCCTAGAGTGACGAGCACATGTGACAGCAGCGGTTTCCATGGTAGCTCTTGGCTGGGTTTCCTGGGAGATGGTGCTCACGGGTGCTCTGGGGGGACGCTCCCTTCCCTCTTCCCAACCACCTGACCTTTTGATGGAGAGTGGAAATTGGGTGCTATGTATGAATTCTTACACGGGCCTGCCAGGGTCCAATCCTCAAGAAGCTCAAGGTCTACACTTCAGGCATGCTGCCAACATTTATGGAACTCTGTGATGAGCCCTTGTGATGATTGGATGGAGACTCCCCTCACAGGCTCACAGAGAAGATGAGGCCCCCATTTTCTGAGAGCCCACAAGATGCCAAGCCTTCCCCTGGGACTATTTATATATGTTCTCTCCAAATCTTTCTAACCACTTCAGGAAGTCTACTGTCCCCATACTATGGATGAGAAAGCTGAGGCTTTCAGGGAGAGTTATTTGTCTAGGATTACATTGTGGGTGCTTGGAGATTCACCCCATGTCTGACTGATGGTAAAGCTCCTGCTTTTTTGCAGCCTACTGCTCAGCTCCTTGTTTTTCACTTGTTTGTGTTTTTGTTTTTAAGATAGTTTACCATGTAGCTCAGGCTGCCCTAGAACTTGCTAATAGCCTAAGCTAGCCACAAACTCATTATCCTCCTACCTCAGCCTCCTGACTGCTGGGTAATAGTATCATCACCCCCAGCTCAAGTTCACTGTGCATTCGCTCAAGTGTATGTGTGTGTGTGTGTGTGTGTGTGTGTGCAGGCCAGATTTAATATCAGGTATCAGGTCTCATCCTCACTCTATAGAAAGACTTGTTTTTTTTTATGTGTATGGGTGTTTTGTCTGCATGTATATCTGTGCATCATGTGTCGGAACTGTAGTTACAGATGTTTGTAAACTTCCAATGAGTCTGTGTTCTCTGGTAGAGCATCATTATCATGAGTCCCCTCTATCTTGTTTTTTTTTTTTGTTTGTTTGTTTGTTTTTGTTTTTGTTTTGTTTTGTTTTTCAGACAGAATCTCTTACTAAACCTGGAGTTCTGTAATTCAGCTAGACTGGTTGGCCAGCAAACCTGGGGACTTCCTGCAATCCTGGAATTACAGGAATGTATCATTGCCATTGGCTTTGTATGTGGGTTCTGGGGGGCAAACTCCGGTCCCCATGCTTGCACAGCAAGCACTTTCCTGACTGAACCACATCTCCAGCCCATTCTTAAGACATGGATACAAATAATGAGAAACAGAGGTAGCAGGGCCTTGGAGACAATGCAAGGCGAGGAGCTATTAGTGGCTGCATCTGGAAAGGATGGCACAGGAAACAATCCATGAAGAAACAGTGTTTGCTCTGGGCCTTGTAGGTCAAAGTGGGTAGAGATAATGAGAGAGGCAGGGCAGGCAGCTGAGCATTCTAGACGGCTAGAGAAGAAACAGGGAACGTCAAGCCTGAAAGAGCAAGGGCTCCAGGTCCTGAAGACAAACTGCTCACGAGACAGATGGGAACTTCAGAGCTGGTTACATCACTGGCAACTTCTCTAAGGTCTTTGAGCCTTAGTATGCCCACGCATAAGAGGGGGAATCATTCCTATGCTTGAGGGTTTGTGGTAGCAGGTATATTAGATATGGTAGGTTTTGTTTGTCTTTTTGTGTGCTTCTATGTGTCTTTTGGGTTTTACAAATTTTTGCTTTTGTTTTGGTGAAACAGGGTGGAACTGAAAGGCAGGCAGGAACCAGATCAGGGCAGGCTGTAAAAAGCATGTCAAGGATTTTGACATGATATATTTTAAATACTATAAGGATGCAGGGAGGGATTTTAAAAAGGAGGACAGGTGATGATGATCTGGTCTGTTTAGTCTTAGAAAGTATCTCATAAGTTGTCACAGTGCAGAGAGGATTGGGAAGGAAGTGAAAGAGGCAGGAAGGTCGGTGACGTAGGTGGGAGGTGAGAGTGCCTGGGACCATTGTAGAAGGAAATGCACAGACCCAAAAGATGTTCGGGACAAATGAACTAAACCATAGTTCTGTTGAGGGTGGGGCCAAGGGAAAGGAGGGTGTGTGGGCTGACGCTCAGGATTACAGCTCAGGAACTGGCAGAGTATTGCTTCCCAGGCTCTGAGCCTGAGCACCACAGGCAGGGATTATGGGGAACACCTGAGGTTTAGGCATGCTACTCATAGCTGGAGGGGACACTGCTCATGAGAGCTACCGGGCAACCCTGCCTGTTTCAGTCCTGCCATAGGCGGGGGAAATGGGGGCATTGACTCCCCAACCACGGACTTGTCGTGAGATTTCAGGTGAGCCTTTGCCTGGACTGTTCCTCCAAGAGTTTCCCAGGCCCATGTCTGTGTCAGGGCCCTGAAGGGGAAATCGAGGTGGAGAGTGTCAGAGAGAAGAGAACAACCCACTCCACGAAGTGGGGTGAGGAAGGTTAGAGGCAACCAGACCTGTACAAGGTCCTGTTCTCTTGAGCCAGTAAGCAGAAGGGAAGCAAGGTGTGTCCCACTTCTCCTATAGGCTTGTCTAAAACCCCTGTCTTTGGGCTGTTCATCACCCTGCCCTGACTTCTAGCCCTCACTCAGCATTCTTCCCGTAGGAAGGGGTTTTGTCACTACCCCCTCAGAAGGACTGTCGGTGAGTCTAGGAGAGGCACCATGAGGGCAAAGACGAGTATGGCAGACATTGGCGTCATCATTTTCAGGACTTGGTTCTACCACACTTCTTCACTTTGTTTGTTTGTTTGTTTTGTTTTTTGAGACAGGGTTTCTCTGTGTAGCCCTAGCTGTCCTGGGACTCTCTCTGTAGACCAGGCTGGCCTCAAACTCACAGAGATTCACCTGCCTCTGCCTCCTGAGTGCGTTTGCCACCACTGCCCGGCTTACCACACTTCCTCTAACCCAGTTTACTATCAAATGCCATGAGCTCTAGAGTCCATAGGCATGCCATGAGCCGTCCTTCCCTCCCCACTCCAGAGCAGCTTGCTTCACCACTGGCCTCTTCAGAAGCCACATTGTCCCATTGTCTCGCCTCCACTCTTACTCCCTCTTCAGTTTGTTCTCCATGCTGTAATCTTCAAAACTTCACCCCTAACTTTTCTTAAATCTGCCCAGGACTGACTGTCAGAACTTGTGTGTCCTGTCTCCTCTACCCAACGTGCATCGCACACTCCACCCACTGACAGCCACAGTCATCTTTGCTGGGAGACGTTCCTGTCAGTTCCCATAGTATCTTCAGAATTTTAGAAGTGTCCTTTGGCTTTTAGCTTTGCAGACCATCAGATATGAAGAGAGCATCTGGTGGCACTCCCCTTCCTCTCCGCTCCTGAGGCCTCTTTTACATGTCCAGTGTAACTCCAATGGAGTGCAACCGGAAGCTTCTCGAGGGCATGGCTTGGTCTGTAGAATATAATGGGATTTAACTTCTGTTTTCTCTCTCCTCCCAAGTTGTTTTGCACAGGACACAACTTGTGCAAGCAAATACCTTCCTCTACTTGGTTGTATCTGCCTCTTTCATAGTGTCTGAGCGGGTAGGTTCTTCTAAAGAAGGGAGGTCATGGACAGGGAGATAGACCAATAGGGACACCCTCTTAATCCCAGAAGTAGGGACGAAGTTGGCTTCATTCTCTTCATGTGGATTCTAGACCTAGAGTGAGGCTCAAAGAAACAGCAGTAGCTTCGCCAGGAAGAGGCTTCGGGAATTGAGAGCCAGGAGGCAGATGGCTGAAGTTTGAAGGAAGCACTGAGTAGGGAGCCAAGCTTCAGTAGGTGGCAGAGACTGGTAGTGGGTAAATGGAGAGGATCCAAGAGGAGGTCTCACTCCAGAACAAACTACGTTACTGCCCGTAAAGATTCAGGCTTTCTTTTGGGGGTTCACTCAGCCTTTCCAGGCTTTCTACCCTTCAGTTTTGCCACATTCCAGCAAAAATACAGACCAAAATCTTATCCCTGTCTCTCCAGCAGATGGCAGCTACACGTAGGACCCAGTGCCTACAGAAGGCTGGGTGCCCGGTCCTCTCTCATAAGAGTTGCTGCTGCCCTTGGCAAGCTCAAAGGAAAGATTGATGGCATGGATGTTGCTGGGGCTAGCCAACAGTGCCATTGATTTTCATTTAAGAGGCTAATTAAATATTAATTTTCACTTTGTTAAGTTGAGAAGGGTGAATAAAGTCAATCCTGGTGGTAACAGAGGAAACCAGTCCACACTAGAGGTCTGCAGATGGAGGTGTGGAAGAAGGCAGAGGTCCTCGAGTGCCACACTCTTCAGAAACTGAGAAAGAAACTAAGCCACATCTGCCACCAAGTTAGCTCATGTAACAGTGGAGCAATTAAGTGACTAGACTAACCAGGCTCAATGACCAGAGAGCTTCTCATACTTCAACTAACCAGGCTCAATGACCAGAGCTTCTCATACTTGAGCTTGGGCAGCTCCCTTGAAGACTCAGTCTCTTCATCTGTAAGATGGGGCTGGGGGCAGTAACAATACTGTCTTCACAAAGGATTAAATTACTTGAACACGTAAAATGCCCTGAATATTGGTGCTGAGAACTGTTGGTTATTACTATTTTGCTTTTCTCCCTTAGAGTCAATCCTCCCAGGTCTCTGGGCTTCAGTGTCCTTTTCCAAGGACCACCCATTCTTATAAAACCCCACAGGGACTGCTCATCACTTCTTCTGAAGCTTTTTCTCCCAAGCCTCTTAATTTGCTCAGGGCTTTCCAGGTAAAGTCCAAATCTCCAAGTCTCCTGCTTGTTTCCCCTGCAATTGCAGCCCTCAGCCTGGCCCAGACTCTCTTGGGGTTCCCCCTCCTACCATTAGGCCCATCCACTTCACACCCACCTGTTTCTTCTAACTCGGTATTTTTTACCACACTGCCTCCTGCATGGGGTTCCAGCTCGTCCTGATGCCTGTTCTAGCGGCAGGAATCGCTGGCTCCCACGGTTACATGAATGATGCTTTCTACAACTGCTCCTACAGACATTACTCTTCCGATGACTGCTGCCACTACCGCCGGCTAAGCCGCACTGTGGGCTCACTTCCTGCTGTGCTCTGTACTTCACAGGACTCAGCCCATCGGCCCACGACTTCAGTCTTATAGATGAAGAGACTCGGGGTTTATTGTATTTTTTTGAGGCAGGGTCTTACTATGCAGCCCTGGTTGTCCTGGAACTCACTATGCAGATCAGGTTGGTCTCAAACTCACAGAGCTCTACCTGTCTCTGCCTCTGAAGTGCTGGGATTAAAGGAATGTCCAGAAAAACTTAGAATTTAAACTTGCTCAGAGAGCCGGGCAATGGTGCTACACAGAGAACCCCTTTCTCAAAACAAACAACAACAACAAAAACTTGCCCCAGGGTCACAGAGTTGGTGAGTGGCTGGAAAGCTCCAATTCATAGAACAAAGCTGAAATGGGTACTTATTTCTTACTCTCACTGATCTTGCTCTTGACATCTGGACTCTCTACAGAAAATCAAAGCCAGGTGGTGGTGGTGTACACCTTTAATCCCAGCACTCGGGAGGCAGAGGCAGGTGGATCTCTGTGAGTTCAAGGCCAGTCTGGTCTACAGAGCTAGTCCAGGACAGGCTCCAAAGCTACAGAGAAACCCTGTGTCAAAGAAAAAAAAAAAAGAAAGAAAGAAAATCAAGTCCTTTGTCAAGATCTTAAGGCAACAGTCATATTAACGGGGACTTCCTTACTACAGCCCAAGGAGTTACATTGTTAGTACAACCCACTCCCTAGAAGTGAGAAAACTAAAGCCTGAGTGGAAGGAAACAGAACACCATGGTAAGTCACAGAGGTGAGGTTCAAATCTAAGTCTGAACAATATGAAAGCAAGTATTTTTAATTATCATGCTACAATGTGTTCATATTAAAATCCCATTAAATTCTTTTTTTCTCCAGATATACATATCTGCAATTCCTTTGAACATATCTCATGATCTATTTTGTGTCTTTGTGCCTTAATTCTACTCTGGTTCCTTTCTAATAGGGCAGTGACCTTCTTATGTCTAAAACGACATTGTCCCAGACTTTGCCTACTCATGACATTTGAATATTGCTCTTTTTCCAGACTCAACACTCTTCGGATAGGAAAAAATGAGGCTGGGAAGTATGTTTTCCTTTTGGCAACCTATGCTAGATCCTAACTGTCACTACCACATGGATGGGAGATTCCAATTTTCTTTTACTTGTGACCATCCATTAGTTGAGACCAGATCATATAATCCTGGGTGTAAAACCAAGAAGTCCCTTTTAAGTTTAGCTATGTTTTGTAACATGGAGAGAAGACGATTTTGGTGAGTCAAGGTACCCCAAATGTGTTACAGGAAGAAGACCGCAGGAAAGCATCATCTGGGACCACAAGATTGGAGAATACAGGATAGTGACTCCACAGAGCCTGTCCCCTACATCACTACATACATGCTCAAAGTAGTGACAAGTAACTCCTGAAACCATGATTTTAGCCAAAGTGGAAAAATTCTAACTTAGCTTACATCATCATGACTCTTCTAAAAAATAAGTTGGAACACTTAGCTCAAGTGTCTTGAGCCCATTTCTTTGAGCCAGAAGACTGAGTGTAACATGGGGCTTAAGTTGTTCAAGGAACGCATAAATCCTTTCCTGGGTAGATGGCCCTGTTTCTAGCTGTTGGTGCCAACTTAACTCTGTATACTGCTTTGGCATGCATGTAGAGCATTGTTCCAAGCTTGAAGTGATTCTTACCCATCCCACCCTCAACCTTGGTTGACTTACCCCTGGCAGGGTCTTCTGTTCATGCAGTGCACTCTGGGCCTTGAGAGCAGAGTCCCGGGCGCAGTAGGTGAGGAAGGCACAGCCTGAGGAGGAACAGCCTGGCTCAGGGGGTTTTCTGAAACCCCTCAACATTATTCTTGGTAATATTTAAATAAGTTAACAAACTTAGTGTCACTATCCTGGAAACATGAATACTGCCCTGTGAAGTGTTCTGTGATGGGAGAGTCTTCACCTGCTTGGGGACCTATGTCCTAAGTTCTGGCTACCTCTCATTTTCTCCTGGCCTTCTGTCCAAGAAACATCTGTACCCATGCATCCAGTCACATGCTCATTCAATCTCACAGCTTCCCACCTCAGTCCGTCCATAAGTCCTGTCAGGGTTAAACCTCCCTAAGCGGCTTTGCCTTCTTCAATGCAGTACCCTGCCCCCACAATGCCCATCTATTTTAGATATAGACTCGTAGTCTCCAAGGATCAGCCTCAATTCCCTCCTAATCCAGTTCCAAGTGGCAGAAAGAAAAAGAGGAAGATGAAGGGTTGAAGGCCAACTACATCCCAACACTTCCTTCCCTAAGTTTGAAGTTGAGGAATGGATTTGATTTCAGCCTTGGTTCAGGTCTGAGGGCTTCCTGTAAGTAGGAAATTCTAGAAACTCCTTAACCCTATCCAAGGACCTTAAAGGGTTATTTGTGACCCAACCTGGACTCCTGTAAAAGAAGCCTAGTTATTGGGTCAGGGAATGAGTCTAGGTTGAGCTAAAGAGTAGGGCTACTGTGTTCAGCTTCAAAATCTGCAGGATGCTGGAAAACACTGAAGTAGGTTTCTTCCTTTCCACTATTCACTGAGAATCCATTCATCCAGAAAATATCCAATACTTACTTATTTGGTTGGGCATTAGGATGGATTAAAAATGGAGAGTTCTTGGAGACTGAATGTCACGAGGAGTACCTAAGTCTGTTTCCAAGTGTTGAAGACTGTCTACAGGAAGACGCTGAGGGTGGGGATGTAACTCAGTGGTAGAGTTCTTACCTAGCATACATGAGATCTTAAGTTCAAACCCCAGCAAATAATGATGAAGATAAAATAGAAGGTATCGAGTTCTCAAGAACAGGAATAATGAGTCCTTTCAAACCAGGTGAGAAGGGTGTGATCATTTCAGGTGGGAGGAGTGAAAACTAGCCAAAGTGTGGTGTTGGAGGAATGGATAGAAAGTTAGTATGGCTGAAGACTTAAGCGTTCAAGCTGAGTGGCTAGTGAGATATGCAGGGATTGGGTTACAGATCGCCTTAGAGACCTCAATAAATTTGTACTCATCCTTTAGAGCAGTGGAGAGCCACTAAAGGGTTTTCACTAGGGTTGTGACATGATAAAACCTATATTTTCAGGACAAACTTTTTTGAGTAGAGGAAGGAGAAGGACCGAGAAAGGGTACGTGCATGTGGGAAGCCATTAGGAGGTGGTGGAGTTTTCTGCTCAGACAGCTGACTAGAAAAGCAAATGGGAAATGTTTGATTTTTTATTTTTCCAGTGTCACCTTCCATGGAACTGCCTCCTTGGGATGGAAGGGTTGCCTATGGTTCATTGAGAACTCTTAGCTAAAGTGTTCTCATATCAGCAGGGTAACTGAAGCCAGAGATGATGTCAGTCACAGGTCAGGGTTTGGGATTTTAGAATTCTTAGGCTATGGTTGTTTTCAAAGCATGGTGGCTTTTTCTCCCTCAATACTCAGCCATCAGAATGAAAATGAATCATACCAGTATTTAGACATCATGGTTGCTGGAGAGAGAGCTGGGATGTTGACTTGAAGGCCCTCCAGGCTGCCTCTATATCTCACAAGGCAACACTTTCCTTGGAGAGGTGTAGACTGTTTTGGGACTAACTCACCTAACCCTGGGTCTCATACTTATCAGTTCTGCCACTGAGCCATAACATATGACCTCAAACTGGAAGGGGCTTTATGAAAGGCTCAGGAGCCCAGGTGCCACCACAAAAAATCCTGTGTAGATTGCTTGGGTTAGAAGGCAGCAGAAGAATGGCAGGATGGAAATACAGAGAAGCATGGCTTAAGGGACACTGAAAGAGGGAACAGCTCAGAGACTCTGAGTGTTTGAGTGGGTAAGTGAGAATTGCAGCTCTTCCAAGCTTTATTCTATAGATCATCTACAAAGATTAGTTTTATGCTTGCCTACTGAAATCATTGTCTAGAGAAAAGTGCTGTAAGTGGATGGGCAGGAAGATAGGCAGGCAGCTGGGCTGCCCTGTAAGGAGTCTGGATGATGTGAACTTGTCCTGGTGGCCCTTTAACATAGCCTCACCAAAAGATCCCCCCTCCTCGAATGGCTTAGGTCTTTCATGGACATTTTCTCAAAGCCCCCTATGTTAGCATGCCAAGGGATGCTCCGGGGTCTCAGGCTGGAAAGTAGTAGCAGGCTGATGCTGGCTCACAAGCCTTCAGAATGGACCTGCCCTGTAAGACCTGTCACTTTTCTCTTAGGAAGACTATGGAGGAGAGTTGGAGACCCTTCCCCTACCAAAATCTTGAAGCCACATTATTTCCCAGTGGAGAAATCAGGATGTTTCTCTTTAAATTATTATTATATGATTCTGGCTCTGTTATTCCAGCCCAGGCTGGACAGACTTTTCTGCATGTAAACAAGTCTCCTCCCTTCTCTACAGGAAGAAAGGGGTGTGGCTGGACAGGACCATGGTGCCTCTGTCTTCCTTGGAAAGGCAGGGAGAAGGGGCACCATCTCCATCTCCCTCATTAGACTGACCCCACCCCTCGAGTGCTCTGGTCTGGGACCAGGCAGCCCAGAAAGGAAAACAAGAGGCCACCAGGAGGATTGAGAGGGAGCAGACAGGAGTGGGGATGAGTGATGAAAAAAAGTATATCCATCCAAGGGAGAACCTAGGGATGCAGGGATGCAGGAAGGTGGATGTTCCCAGCTGAGGCTGGGATTCTGGATTCAAATCAGAAGAGGTAAAGAGTGTTGGGGTTCTGGAAAAATATACGAGATATCAGGGTTATTGTCAAATGTGAGAGGGCATTTATCTCTGAGAGTCTCCTGGGAGGTGAATTGGACTGTGTAGATTAGACAGGTTTGAATTCTGAAGGAGAAGAGGAATTTGGGCATGGGATGTTTAAAGCTGTCACACACAAGAGTTAATTGGAGGCTTTTAGGGCTGGCTAGGGTTGGAGGCCAGAAGGAGGGGGGCAAATCCAAGATATGTATGGGTGGTTAGGCCTGAGTAGGGTGGCACCAGAGGGCTCTGGAAATACATGGGTCCAGGGATCAGGAGACCGGGTACACCAGAGCTGGGAGGTAGAATAAGTTTCCAAATTCCAGGGCTTGGGGTGTCTGATGGGAGGGATGGTGGAGAGGTCCAGCTGGGAGGTGGGGATGGTTGGGATGTGAGAAGTAACAAGGGATTTGGAGGTTAGAGTGAAGAACCTGTTAGGGAATCGGAGTGGTGCTCAGGAGGATGTCACAGAGAAAATTCTGGGTCTGGGGCTCTGTGACCTGGGGAGGGGACAGAGCCGAGGTGGGGCAGGTACTGGGCTGGCTCTAGGTAGGGCTGGGGTTGGGCCTGCGTTTGGGGCCAGGGTTGGGTTGGGCTGCGCTCTAATTGGATTGGGGCTGGGCTGGGCTGGGCTGGGCTGACCCCCGCGCACCTTTGTGCACGCCGGTGTGCGGGTCCTTGAGCACCGTCAGCTCGTAGATGCGGCCGAACTGCTCGAACAGCGGCTTGAGGTCCTGTTCGTGCAGGTGGCGCGGGATCTGGCCCACGAAGAGCTTGATGGCGTCCAGGTCCTTCATGGGCACCGCGGGACCTGGGTTCAGCCCGCTCATGCCGACGCCGCTGTCCGCGGTGCTGAAAGCCAGGCGCGGGCCGGGGCCGGCGGGCGGCGCAGACCCTCCGGGCGCCGCGGCCATGTCCCCGCCCCGTCCGCCCTCCCGCGCGTCCGGCTTGTCCCGCCGTCCCTTCCCTGGACTGCTGGAGAGGGCCTGGGGGAGGGGGCGGGGCCCGGCTGCGAGGGCGGGGGGCTATCCAGGGGGCGGCTCCCGGCCGAGAGCGAGGGGCGGGCCGGGCCGAGGGCGAGGGGCGGGGCGGATTAAGAAGGGGCGTGGTCTAGGGCGGGGCGCTTGGGTCCCGCTGGAGTCCCCCACGGAGCTCTCTGGGCTCCCGCCCTAGCTCGCCAAGCCCAGCCCCGAGCCCCAGCCCCTCCACTCCCCCCCCACCACCCCGAGTTTAGTGACGTCAGACAGCTAGCCGGGCCAGTCTACGCAAGTGATTTGCATAATGAGATAGCGGTGGCCAATCAGAGTGGGAGTTGGCTGAGCTGGGGCGGGGGAGTGGGGGGCGCGGGAGGAGCGGCTGGGCTCACGCGCTCCCGCTCTCCATGGCAACCGGACCCTCAGCTGCCCTGTATGTGGAGGGAGTGCGGGCGTGGCAGTGGATGGGAAGTAGCTTCGTCATGCGTGGCGATGTCTGCGGGAGTCAGAGCCGATCCCTTCCTGCACACCTCCAACAGCGAGACCGTTTTCTGCGGGGCAGATGGGGCTTCCACCTCTCTATCCCTACTACCGAAGCCAGTCCCACGGAACCCATCCTACCACACACCTCTTTGGTATCTTCAACCACTTCCTTGCTCCTGAGCCTCAAACACACTCCCGTCTCTTGCATCCTAAAACAAGCCCTCAAGCGCTGATTTCTACCTCAGGAGAGCGAGAGAACTTATGTAGCCATATTTACTCAGCGCTCGAGCCTGGTTCCTCCCTGTGCTAACTCACGGGTGCTATCTCCTTTTCCTGAAAAGGATGCCGTGGGTCAAAGAAGTTGGGGCGTAGGGGCCCCTAGCATTTGCAGAGCCTAGGGCAAAGGAAGAAAGTGCGTGTTAATACCTAAAAGCTATCTGTAAAATCACAATGCTGAAGTGTTTACCTTCCCTTTCACAAGTGCACATTCATAAAGATGAAGGAACGGCGAGATAGCCAAGCAGGCTGTTAATGAACAAGCTTGATAACCCGAGATGGATACCCAGAACCCGCATGGAAAAGCCAGATGCAGAGCCTTGCATCTGTAATCCCAGCAAGATGGGAGGAGGAAGCAAAAATCATGAGGACCGGGTAGCAGAGGGGCAGAAACAAGAGGGACCCTCAACAACGTGGAATGAGAACCCACTCCTGAAAGTTGTCCTCTGATCTCAACAAGCATGCCACCACATATGTATTTTTTCTCCTTCACACACACACACACACACACACACAGAGAGAGAGAGAGAGAGAGAGAGAGAGAGAGAGAGAGAGAGAGAATTTGTAAACATTTTATTATTGTGTATATGGGAGTTTGGGCAGCATGTATGCATGTATGTGTACCAGATGTATGCCTGGTACATGCTGAGGTCAGAAGAAGGTGTCAGATCCCCTGGAACTGGAGTTATAGACGGATATAAGCCTACCTGTCAGTGCTGGAAATAGAACCCAGATCCTTTACAAGAGAAGCCAGTACTCTAACTGCTGAGCCATCTCTCCAGCTCCAGCTCCAGCTCCAGCTCTATGTTATTGTTTTTGAAACAGGGTCTCATGTCATCCAGGCTGGTCACTAACTTATTATAGAGTTGAGTGGGACCTTGAACTCCCGAACTTCCTGCTTCCACTTTCCAAGTTCTGAGGTCACAGGCATTTACTCTCATGCTAGGCTTAAGATGTCTCAGTTTATGTATTAATCACATATTTAGTAGTTTGTTTGAGGTACATCTACTTTTCAAACTGTTTTTTTTTTTCTTGGTGGAGCAGTTCTTTTCTTTCTTTTTTGACAAGATCTTGTTACGTAGTCCAGGGTAGCCTCAAACTTATGGTTCTCTCTGGCTGCAACCTTCCCAGTGCTGGGAATGCAGGCATGCACTACCATGCCCAGCCTTGAACTGATCATTGCAAGGAGGCGAGTACCAGACCACTGAGGTGTACCTTCCAGCACCACAGCTACATTTAAAGCAGGTAACTTTAGAAGTGTGTGTAACTGGGTCTTTTTATAGTTTTCAGGACAGGGTTTCTCTGTGTAGCTTTGGAGCCTGTCCCAGAACTCACTTTGTAAACCAGGCTGGCCTTGAACTCACAGAGATCCTCCTGGCTCTGCCTCCCGAGTGCTGGGATTGAAGGCATGCACCACCACTGCCTGACTAATTGGGTCTTTTTAATTTAAAAATGATTTGTTTGTTCTGTGACAAATTGAAAATTAAATAGTCAATGCTCCACGTTGCTCTCTTTTGATATTATGTTATGTACTCTTTTTTTTCTTTCTATATATAAACTTTTTGGTTTTTTGTTTTGTTTTGTTTTTTTCTTTTTTTCAAGACAGGGTTTCTCTGTAGCTTCGGAGCCTGTCCTGGACTAGCTCTGTAGACCAGGCTGGCCTCAAACTCACAGGGATCCACCTGCCTCTGCCTCCCAAGTGCTGGGATTACAGGCGTGCACCACCACAACCTGGCTCTATATAAACTTTAGAGTCAGCTTGTCAGTACTCATTGTGTTATTTTGCTTTCTGATGTCAAGATGAACTCCATGATCCAAAACAACTTCAGGAGAAAAGGGTTTATTTCAACTTACAGCTCCTAGGTCACCATCAATCACTGAAGGAAGTCAGAGCAGGGACCTTGGGAGAATACTGTTGACTGGCTTGCTCCCGATGCTTGCTTAGCAAGCTTTTTATGGAGCCCAGGCCCACCTGCCTAGGGAAGAAGACATCTTCTACAATGGGCTGGACCCTCCCACTTCACAGATATGACCAATCTGATGGGAAAAAAAATTAAATTAAGGTTATCTCTTCCCAGGTGACTCTAGTTTGTGTTAAGCTGAATATCACTAAACCCATAAAATAGCTTCCTGGAACTCTGACTGGGTTTGCATCAGTATAGATGACATTGGGAAGAAAAAATGAAACAAAATTGATATTGTGGCCCTTAGAGGAAATGGCTCAGTGGATAAAGGTACTTGCCACCAAATCTGACAGTCTGAATTCAATCCCTAGAACCCACAGGGTAGAGGGAGAGAACCAAGTCCTCTGCCCTCCACACACATGCAATGGTGGCATGTACTCATGTGCACACATGCACACACACACACACACACACACACACTGTTTAAAAATGTTATTGTAGATGTAACCGTCTTGTTAAATAAGAAACACAGAACTCATTGCAGAGTTAAAAACCACGAGGTCAGGGCAAGAGCAGAAAACCTTACCCTTCACTGCTTCTGCTGTTCTTCCTCTCCCCCAGGGAGCAACCTCTGTGTGTCCTATCTTTTTTATAGACTTTCTGTTCTGTTTTCTCATTGGTTGTAAACCCAGCCACATGACCTCCTCATCACTGCCTGTTTGTACAGACCTCCAGGTTTTCTATGGTTGGTATTGAGATTAAAGGCAAGTGTCTGCCATGCTGGCTGTGTCCTTGAACACACAGAGATCTACCTAGCTCTGCCTCCCAAGTGCTGGGATTAAAGGTGTGCACCACTATCGCTCAGCTTCTGCTCTGGCTTGCTCTGACCTCAAGGCAACTTTATTAACATACAAATAAAATCACATTTCAATACAAATAAAATATATCACTATATGTTATTGTAAGGGCTGGAGAGATGGCTCAGTGGTTAAGAGTACTGGTTGTTCTTCCAAAGGTCCTGAGTTCAATACCCAACAACCACATGGTGGTTCACAACCATCTGTAATGAGATCTGGTGTCCTCTTCTGGCCGGCAGCCATATATGCAAGCAGAACACTGTATACATAATAAATAAATAAAAATCACTAAACTCCTTTAAAAAAAAGTTATTGTAACAACATTGTCTCTTCATCTTCACAAACATGAGAAATCTCCATTTATTTGCCTCTTTTTCATTTCCTCATTCAAGAGTGGTGGGTATACATTTTTCTTTCTAAGTATGCCACACCTTCTAATCCTTGCTCCTCTGTAGATGGATGGGATATTTCCTCCGGCTCATCTCCTAACCCCAGTTCTCTATGTTTTTGGTTTTCTGCAGTTTGAATATGATATGCTTAGATGAGGGTTGGTTATTATCTAGTGTTTATGCTGCTGGGCCCTTGTCAGGATTCCTGAATCTTCGATTTGTTGTCTGTCACTAATTTTGGGGCATTCTTTATCATTATCACCTCATTAATATTCTATTTATGTGCCTGGATGATTCTGATTATGTGATAGGCATTGTGTTGGAAAAATATTTTTAGAAATAATTGGAGGTTGGGGGAGGTTAGTATTTTCTTCTCCAGAATGAACTTACATTTGTTTCTGGAAGGCATCCAGAATCTTGTATCAATTTGAGATAATCAAGATGATTCAAAGCTGAGCTGTAGTCTCCTGAGCCATTGATCTATTTCCAACTCACTCTTTAGTTGGGACTTTTGAGTGGAGAGTTTTTTAGGAAGTGTGTGTGTGTGTGTGTGTGTGTGTGTGTGTGTGTGTATGTGTGTGTGTTGTATAAGATTAAAGGATGGTTTCTAACATTATTCCATAAGAATCAGAAAGAAACTGGGCAGTGGTGGCACACACCTTTAATCCCAGCACTTAGGAGGCAGAGGCAGACGGATCTCTGTGAGTTTGAGGCCAGCTTTGTCTACAAAGTGAGTTCCAGGGCAGGCTCCAAAGCTACACAGAGAAACCCTGTCTCAAACCAACGAACAGAACCAGAAATAACTAGAAGTCCCATGCTAATTTTTAATGTAACCTCTGATTATTTCAGTGTCTGTATATAGATAAGCCCTTTACTGGGTTTCATATCCTGTTTTATGAGTTAGTATATTCCTGAACCAATACTCCTGTCATTAATTAAAGGTATTTATTTATTTAGAGACAGGATCTCACTGTGTATTTGTCCAGAATTCTCTTTGTAGACCAGGTTGGCTTCAAACCCACAAAGATCTGTCTGCCTCTGTTTCCCAAGTGCTGGGATTAAGATGTGTACTTAATCCCATGCCCATCTATTCATTTGTTTTATTTCCTTTTTTTGTAGCCCAGAATGACCTCATACTTACTCTATTGCTGAGACTGGCCTTGACCTCCTGATCTTCCTGCCTCTACCTACTAAGTGCTGAGATTAAAGACATGTACCATACCTGGTTTTATAATGACTCACCGTCTGGCATTGTCGTAACAATATTCTGCATAATTAATGTGTGCACTAGCTAATAAGAATAGACAGTGGCCATAAAACCTGTGTATGAACCAGGTATAGTAGTTCGTAATTCCAAACTTGGGAAGCAGATACAAGAGGATCATGAGCTTAAGATCCATGTGGGCTAACCAGTGAGTTCAAGGCTAGCCTGGGCTACATTTGTTTGACATTGAACCCATGTCAAACAAAAATAATTATGTCTATATGTCTACAAGTATATAGTCTTGACATTTTGGTTGTGAGCCTAGCCTTTAACAGCTGAATTACCTCTCCAGCCCTTGTACATATAATTTGTATGAGAGTAGCTGAAGATTCTAAACTTAAATGAGATAATTAAAGAAATGTGAGCTGGGTGGTGGTGAGCCTTTAATTCCAGCACTTGGGAGGCAGAGCCAGGCAGATCTCTGTGAGTTCGAGCTCAGCCTGGTCTACAGAGCTAAATGTAGGACAGCCACCAAAACTACACAGAGAAACCATGTCTTGGGAGAAAAAAAAGAAATGTGTATTGAGTTGGGCTTGGTGGGCCATGCACTAGGGAAGCAGAGGCAGGAAGATCTCTGAGTTCAAGATCAGCTTGGTCGACAGAGAAAATTACAGGACAGTCAAGGCTACACAGAGAAACCCTGTCTGGGGACACACACACACACTGTGCATTGGCTGGTTATCAACTCAATTCCATAGTGCAATTTTTTTTTTTCTCTCCTTGAAAATAGACTTTGTTGCTCTTGACTTTTTCTTCTTTCAATTACTTTAAAATCATCTCCAAGTTCAACAATTTAAAAACTGACATGCTAGAAGTGTAACTCAGTGGTAGATTGCTTGTTCAGCATTGTGCAAGGCTCTAATTTTGAATCCCACTACTGCAAAAAAAAAAAAAAAAAAAAAAAAAAAAAAAGGGTCTCTGTGAGTTTGAGGCCATTGTGGTCTACATGGGGAGTTCCAGACATTTAGGCCTATTTAGTAAGACCCTGTCTCAAAAATGAAATGGATTTCATTTGGAGTCACATCGAATCTATAGCCCATGTTAAGCCCTTGCTGTATTGAATCTTCTCATTCATGAACATGTCATGTACCTATATCTGGTACTTCTTACATATTTCCAAACATTTAATAACTTTCTCCATAAAGTTCTTACATATCTGTTTTGTTTGTTTGTTTGTTTGTTTGTTTGGATAAAGGGTCTCATGTAGACTAGGCTGACATCAAACTCATTATATAGTCAAGAATGAGTGACCATCTGGGCCTCCTGCCTAGTTCGCCTCTCAAGTGTTGGGATTACAGGCGTGTGCTACTTCTCTTGGCTTCTTTTATTTATTTATAGGCTTATTCTTAGGATCATGTAATGCCTGCTTCTGTCACATGAGGTACACTGATGTTTAGACTTACATAACTCAGAAATTTGCATTTTTGGCACTGTATGTACATGGTAAGGGGGTGTCACCTCTTGCTTAAGCCAATTTCTTTTCTTGTATATAATATAGGTGGAGTGATAGGAAATGATATTTCAAGATAGGTATTCTCTAGAAGCAGAAGGCTGACATTCCATGCTGAGTGATCTAGCAACCAAATGAGAAATTTGAAGTGGAGAGATGTCTTAGTGGTTAAGAGTACACACTGCTCTTCCAGAGGACCTGAGTTCAGATCCCAGCTAATGATAGGAAGCTCACAACCTCCTGTAACTCCATTTCAGGATATCTAATGCTCTATTCTGGCTTCCATGGGCACCTATACTCAAATACACAAACCCACAAACATATACATAATTAAAATTAATTATTTTCTAGAAGACTTGGACCAAGTGTATCCAACAGGATGCTAGTCCAAGCTTAAGTGAAGTGTGTGTTGAGTCTGAATGAAGATGGAGCAGTGTAAACAGGAATAAATGGCTAAATGGCTCTAAGAATTGTTGATGTAGAATGAGGACATATTGATAAAAACTGGGATGGAAGAAATTAAACATGATTCCTAGATTTTTTTTTCTCTCTCTTTTTTTCTGAGACAGGTTTCTCTGTGTAACCCTGGCTGTCCTATAACTTACTCTGTAGACCAGGCTGGCCTCCAACTCACAGATTTGCCTGCCTCTGCTCCCAAGTGCTAGAATTAAAGGTATGCCATCACTAACCAGCCTCAAGATTTCACCTTGACAGGTGGAATTGTGTAATAGTGGAGTGGAGAGCTGTGAAGAAGAGGTGTCAGGGATGTCAAAGGATAGGCAGTTCAGAGGATGGGTACTTGTATGTTAGTTAGTATGTGTGTCTTTGTGAATATGCATACCTATGCATTATCTAGCAACACATACAAATGTATTTAGAGAAAAGGAAGTCACTTAACGATTTGTTTACATGCAAATGGGAACTTAGAAGCAAGAAGAGACTGGGGAAACCTCAGTGGTGGGGCACCTGCTCAGCATAAGCAAAGCATCAGCTTCAATTCCTGACACTACAAAGTGGGGGGGGGGGGAAGGAGGGGAAGAGGAAAAGGGAGAGGGAGAGGAGGAGACCAGGGGCTTCATGCCTGTAATTCCAATATTCACAGGCTAGACGAGGGAGGTCAAGACTCTCTTAGGCTACATAGTGAGTTCCAAAGAAGAGAAATAAAGAACCAGCCTCCCTCCATTTTAGGCTTAAAAGCTTCTTAGAGTAAAGACAAACAAGGTTCATTCCCATTTATGATTTAAGCTCTGTTTTTCAAGGGTTGGTTTATGCCCCACCTTAATTACAAATGGTTCTGCACAATGTTCAAGGAATGGCAATCTTATCTTTGTTTCAAAAAAAGTTGTTTATAACCAACCTGAAGTCCTACTTTTTTTTCTTTTTTGTTTTTGTTTTTGTTTTTGTTTTTCAAGACAGGGTTTCTTTGTGTAGCTTTGGTGCCTGTCCTGGATTTTGCTCTGTAGACCAGGCTCCAGAGTTTGCCTCCTGAGTGCTGGGATTAAAGGCGTGTGCCACCACTGCTCAGCTCTTACCTTTGCTTTTAAAGGTTTTACGAACATCTATGACTCCCTAGTTATGCCCACCCTGCAACCATGGCATTGTTTGGGAGGTCCTTAGGAGTAATTGCTATGCTTATGTTCTGCTCCTGGAACTCTATTTTGCCTGACAAACCCCCCATTTGGAAACTCCTACCCCTGAGTTATAAAAGCCTTGTCTTCCTCACATCCAATGCTGACCTCTTGAACCCTGCTGTAGTGGATAGCCATCCCAGCATTGGCCTGGAAGTTCCAACCTCCATTGAGGCTTCAGTAATGATCACGCCCACAAGGCGGGGCAGAGGAGGGAGCGGAAGACCGAGGAGGAGGAGGTGGCTCTCTTGGTTCCGGGACGCCGGACGCTGGAGGTGGACCGAGCAGAGTTCTCCAGAGAACACCGCCGGACTACCCTATACCTTTGCCAGACCGTGCAACCTACCCCTTCATTTGTAAGTTACCCCACAAAATAAACCTCCCTTTTAACTACGTGGAGTGGCCTTAATAATTTCACCAATATCCTGCCTTGGGGGAGGCAGCCCCTGTACATGAATAAAAAAGCCTTGTTTTAATTAATTGCTTGCTTTAGTTAATTTGGCCATGATGATTTGGGTTGGTGGTCTTTCCTCTCCCATCTTTGGGATTAACAGAAAGAAGGGAGGAGGGAGGAAAGGAAGGAGGGAGGGGTAAAGGGAGGCAGGAAATCCCCCAGGTCCAGGATTGTTGGATGGACATTGTTCAGACAGTGGTGGAGCATGGGAAAGATGACGAAAACAACAGAGAACACAGGAAAGACTCTTGCAGAAACCTGACAAGTAAGATTTTAGAGGGAGAAGTAAAAAAAAATTCAAAATACAAAACCAAGTCACAAGATACACTGCTTATTATTGAAATGTGTCCTGGCTTTAACATGCAGCTTGAACCAGCCTTGTTGTGAACGGCTCTGGATGGAGCTAATGTCTAACTGTTGTGGCCTGGGGCATGATAGGAAGGGAACCGTGAATACAAGTCAGAGCAAACAGGAAAAGCAGGTCTGAGAGACTTGAACTATAGTCCACTAGAGGAAGATGGGGTGTGTGGTGGTAGGGGAAGCTAGGGCTTAATTTAGTAAGAAGCCATATGTTCAACTCCCCAGTACTGCACAAACTGCACATGATGCTTCACAGCTGGGATTCCAGCATGCAGGATGTAGAGGACATAGATGAGCAGAAGTTCAAAGGGATCCTCTGCTACACAGTGAGTTTGAGACCAGTCAGGGATACATGAGACACTGTCATGAATAAATATATTAACAGACAAATAAACCAGAAAAAATTGACTCAAGCCAAGATGCATCAGAGTAACCAGCATTGTGGGTGTGTCCTGTGGGGCGTCCAAACAAGAAGACATCTGATGTAGTGTCAGGCAGTGGCTGGAGGTGGCATAGTAGAGGGTAAGTTAAGATCAGAGCTCTGTTCTCTAAGCAAATGCTGACTCAGATGAAATGTATAATCATAGTGAGTCATGTAATCTTTCTATGTCTGTCTCTGTTCTGGTGGTCAACTTGAAGGATCTAAACTCACCCTGAGACAAGCCTCTGGGTATTCCTGTGGGTGAGTATGTCGATTGCGTCAGCTTCTGGGTACACCTGTGAAGGATACCTTGATCCCGTTCACTGCAGTGAGAAGAGCCACTTTAAATGTGGGTGCCACCGTTCGGTGGGCTGAAGCCCTGGGGCACAGAAAACGGAGAAAGCAGGCTGAACCCTGGCATTCCCCCTCCTCAGCTTCCTCATTGCAGATGCAATGTGACCAGCTGCCTCAAGTTTCCACCACAATGGACTGGGACCTCAAAGTGTGAGCCAGAAGAAACCCTTCCTCCCTAAGGTGCTTCTGTCAGGAGACTGAATCACAACAGAGAACGTCAGGAGGTAACATGGATACCTACATCAATAACAGGATGAAAGGAATACCCACCATCGTGGTGGGTGGGCCTCTGGTACACACTAAGAGAGCATGCTACCACTAAGTTCCAGCTTTAGCCCAACACGTACTGCTGAGCACTCAGGACACCTGGACAGCCAACACAGAAGCGACAGAGCACTTGGATGCCCAGCTGAGTGTCTGAGCATCCTGACTTACAGAGACTAGATAAGCATCAGCAGTGTCTTCTGAATTTCTCCATTCAAAGAGCCTTTCTGATGCTAGATTCCTCGAGTAACTGACCACCTGCTCTGGATCATACACTTGGCTGCACACCAGCTAAGTGGAGCCAGCTCCTCTTCCTCCGATGTCTGCCTGTCGGCAGCTCAGCTTCCTCTTTTACACCCTTTTGTGGTTTCTAAGAACTCCCTTTGTAATCTGCTATAGAGTGATCCGTAAGCAATTTATTAACAGGATGGGTATGGTGATGATGCTACACACCCAGAACTCAGGATGTGCACGGACGACGGTCAGGATTTCAAAGCTAGACATGACTACATAGAGAATTAAGGTCAGCCTGGGGGGCATCAGATCTCCTCTCAAATTTTTTATTTTTATTTTTATTTTCCAGACAAGGTTTCTCTGTGTAACCCTGGCTGTCCTGGAACTCACTCTGTAAATCAGGGTGGCCTCAAATTCAGAAATCTGCCTGCCTCTGCCTCCCAAGTTTGGGGATAAAAAAAAAGAAGAAGAAGGAAGGAAGAACAGTTAAGTACCAGAACCAGACGCTGTAGAGAAAATGTGATTTAAGTTAAATTCTGGGAAGTGATTTTGGAGAAGGAAGGGAATAGGTTGAGAAGAGACATATCTAATGCTTCTTGTGCTTTTACAACGTTTGTTACATTGTATGTTGTACACATGTGTTGCATGCATGCTCATGGGCCACAGGACTCATGTGAAGTCAGGGGACAACTTGCAGGAGTCAGTTTTCTCCTTCGAAGTCAATCGGACGTGTAAGTCCTGGGATTGAACCCAGGTTCTCAGGCTTGGTGGCAACCACTTTTACCCATTGGACCATCTCAGCAACCCCACGTTTCTTCTTTTTTAAAGATATATAACCTGGGCTCCAGATGTAGGATATAGCTCAGTGGCAGGGCACTTAATGTGCAAAGTCCTGGGTTCAATTCCCGAGCATTACAGTAACAAGAATGGAAGCAAATGGCTGCTGAGATGTTATAGTGCTCCGTGTTTATAGCAGTATAAGAAAGGATGCGGTTTCCAGTCATTCAGAGGTTATTTGTAAAGGAAAAACAATTTTTCTTAAGAAAGCATCCCTGGAGCTGGAGAGATGGCTCAGAGGTTAAGAGCACTGGCTGCTCTTTCAGAGGACCTGAGTTCAATTCCCAGCACCCACATAGTGGCTCACAGCCATCTGTAATGAGATCTGGTGCCCTCTTCTGGCATGCAGGCACACATGGAGGCAGAATGTTGCATACATAATAAATAAATAAATAAACAAACAAACAAATAAATAAATATCTTTTTTAAAAAAAAAAGAAGAAAGAAAGCATCCAACTTGGATTTTCAAAGTAACAAAAACCAAACCAACAAACAAAAAACCCAATGACACATTTGCTATGATGGCTCACCAGACCTTGACTATAGACCATGGGTCAGGTTAACCTCAAAAGACACTGAGAAAAATGACATAGATCTAGATTTCATAAGTGTTAGGAATATCAGATGACATGTGTCTCCTATGAATACAAAACACATCTTTCCCCTTTCACTTCAATGGTCTGGAAGTTTCTGGATACCACCACAGCATTCCTAGTGCCGTAGTGGCACCTGTACCCACAAGCCCGATATAAGATCCCTACAATGGTCCACTGAAGTGTACTTGAAGACATGGGACATCAGTTTGTCAGAGTCCTGGAAAGTGTACTACCTGGCACTCAGTCTCGACTCTGACCAAGGAAAGGGGGCCAAGTGCTCTCCATTCACTCCTTCTCTATTCTTCAGAGTAACGGCAGGGTCAATCCAGGATGACTGGTGCGGTGCCAGGAGGCCACTATGGGTGCTTCTCTGCCCCCTGGTGGAGCATCAAGAACCCTAGCAATCCCCATTCTGTGCACTGTATGCACTGGGTGCTGGCTGGGGACCACCGTCTCTGGCCTCGGGGCAGTTCGAGCTCTGACAATCTTCAGGTAAACGGCCTCATGGTCACTGGACATAAGCAGCAACCGGGGAGGCTGGGGAGAAGCACATCCTACCTTGTCTTGACCAGGCTACACTCATTTTTTAAAAATGGTAATAACAGTAAAGAAAATGTTCCAGTGAGAGTCAAAAGTCACAGAAACTCAGTTCCAAGATCTGTTTCCGTGGTTTCTTCCTTCACTAACTTGCAACAGTACTTGCTCTTTTCCTTAACGTTGGCCCAAACAGTAGGAACAGCAAAGGTGTCCCAGGAGAGGGCAGGTGCATTTCAAGTCCATCATCAGTGCCTTTGTTACTGGAGTCGCCAGGTGAGCAAGCCTGGGGGCTGGCAGCCCTAGCAGAGCTCGGCCGCTCGGCCTCCACAAGCTGAACAGTGAGAAGCAGGAAGATGGATCCAGTGTAAACAAAGAGCTCTCAGCCTTGACACCACTGGAGGAATCCCAATTTGGGGTGGATTGTCTCGGGAGGCTGATACCTGGCTTGGGGGGTGAGGGGGCGCGAGGGTGGAACACACCTTTAAACACAGCACTCAGGAGGCAGAGGCCGGTGGATCTCTATGAGGTTCAGGCCAGCCAAAGCTACATGGTGAGACTCTGTCTCAGAAGAAGAAAAAAAGAGGAGGTGGGTATGGGTGCTGGAGAGGTGGCTCAGTGGTTAAGAGCACTTGCTGGGCTGGAGAGATGGCTCAGTGGTTAAGAGCACCGACTGCTCTCCCAGAAGTCCTGAGTTCAATTCCCAGCAACCACAAGTGGCTCACAACCACTTGTAATGGGATCTGGTGCCCTCTTCTGTCCTGTAGGGACATATGCAGGCAGAATACTGTGTACATAATAAATAAATAAATCTTAAAAAAAAAAAAAAAAAAGCACTTGCTGTTCTTGCAAAGGACCCACATAGTGATTCACAACTGTCTATCACTTCAGTTCTAGAACACATGATTCAGACACATGTGTGAGCAAAACTCATACACATGAAAGTCTATAAAAACAAACAAAATGGAAAAAAGGTGATACGTAAAGAAGGTATCCAGTGTCTATATTTTCATTCCTGCTTGGATCATTCCATTTCTGCAGAGTCCTTGCCAGGAAGCACCCCTCACGTTTCTGTGTAACAGAGACAAGAGAGCTCCTCTGGTGTAGTGGTGAAGTGGTGAAGTCTTAGCTTATGGCTCTCCAGGCCAGAGCCCCACCCAGGCATGGCTAGGTGGGACTGTGAAAATTCCCTAACAATCTGCTGTAGCAGAAGGTGGTCACTCCATTCCCATAAACATGGCATGACAGAAGGTTCTAGTGGCCTATCAGGTCCCCAAAGAACCTGACTCAAAGACTGCAGGGTAGCAGCTAAGGGCCAAGTTTGGTTTAGATTACCTTCCAGCCTGGCCCTCCAAAAGCTTCAATCCTGGAACCTGCTGACCAGGCAAAGGGACCTGCAACCAGCAGGGGGCAGCCTGAGTCCACAGCAAGGCACTTCCTCTTGGACAGCAGCAGCTCACACAGGTGAGAAAGACCCTCCACCAGAAACGTGAGCTTGCCCCCAGGACGTCACTTTCAATATCATCTGTGTCACCCACTCCAAGAAGCTTTGGGCTGAACCAGGAGGGCGGAGTGGGAAGCTGTCTGTGTTACTTTGGATTTGCCCAGGGACCGCAGAAACAAGTCCTTGCTGGGAGTGGTGGTGTACATGGTAATCTCAGTATTTGGGAGGCAAGGCAGAAGGCCAATATATATATACCAAGCTTAAGACTGTCTCAAAACAAAGAGAGAAAAGAAAAATGCAACACTATGGCAGTGCCTCTCAACAGTACATAAACAGTGGGTCAAGGAAACGGCAGTAACAAGACGCCTCAGAGAGAGGACAGTGAAGGTTTCTGGAGCCCTGGCCACCGCCTGGAGCTCCATTTAGCCCCATAGCATCTTCGTTCATATACAGAACCCTTGGCGGTGACACAAACTGAAGTGACCTGAGGGTAGAATGTGGCAGGGACATGGCTAAGCACAGACTTTCACCTGGGTCACCATCCAGGTGCAGCTCTTGCGCTAACTCACTGGGCCTGCTTAGCTCCACCACTGAAAAGCAGGAGGCTGTTCCTGAGGGCTTTTTGTTTTTTTTCTGGTTTTTCAAGACCGGGTTTTTCTGTGTAGTTTTGGTGCCTGCCCTGGATCTCGCTCTGTAGACCAGGCTGGCCTCGAACTCAGAGATCCACCTGCCTCTGCCTCCCGAGTGCTGGGATCAAAGGTGTGCACCACCACCGCCCAGCATTCCTGCTTTTTTTTTTTTTTTCCGTTCTTTACACAAGCATCCTAATCGCATTAGAGAAAATGCCACATCACTCTTTATTGAACTCCAGTGCCAGCACCAGCCTCCTCCTCTCTAGTCACAGGGGCACGTGGGCAAGGGGCTCTGTCCCCTGGCCGGGAGACAGTGGACACCTGGCCCCATGACTGTTCTCTTAGGGCCAGCATCCTCCTGGGCGCTTGGTGCTGCCAGCTCAAGTCTGCTCAAACTCCTGCTCACAGTAGCCTACGCTGATGGGCTCGGCCTGGACCCCTCGCCTGTAAGAGGACACAAAAAATGGCAGTGAGTAATTCCACCTTGGACCATGGCAACACCTTCTCCACAGTAACCATGAGCCCCTTCCCATTTCAGTGAGTTTCAAAATATTACTGTACTCAAATGACTCGGGGAACCTCGCTCCAAGGTTCTCAATGAGGAGACTCCCTTTTTCTATCCTGTATGTCTCTACTGTCCAACCTCCCCCAAACCAGTTACATTAGAAAAGAGGTCAGGGCCTGAGGGGTGTCTGATGCTCTTGGCCCACTCAGATGTCCACTCCTGCTTCTAAGATTCTATAAGCACAGCAGTGGAGAAGGACTGAGCTGGGGATTAAACCCTGTCCTTTTATCTCAGACTCAAGTACTAAGAACTGACCTTTAGGGACCTCTGAGCACACCTCCATTATTATCTAAATAAACATGCTTAGAGCTAACAAAATCCCAGCATCTTAGAGCCCAGAAGCCTCCTCTGCAGAGCACTGTGTCGAGGTTATCAAGACCCAGGCAATAGCTGAATGAAGGAGAGGGATGACTGCTTACACAGGCCCACAGTCAAGGGAGGTGTAGGCAGAGCTCACAGGCTCAACTCCTGCTTCCACTGACTTTGGACAAAGTACTCAGGAGATACACATGCCTAAAATGGGGACAAAGTTTTCCCACGCAGTGGGTTGTGGTACAAGTTCAGTGGGACAGAGCCTGTCAAGAACTCTGCCTGGCACAAAAAGCTTCCCAAAGTCTCTGCTTTTACTCTTTCCCTCTCCGTTTGGGTTCCAAGCCTCAGATCTCCTCACAGCCTGCTCACCTCAGCAGCTCACAGCGGAAATGTGACATACGTTTAAAGGCAAAGTCCATATTGGTTGTCAGGTTGCTGCTCCACAGTCTCTCGGCAATAGCACCGGCTCTGGGCCTACAGGAGGGAGTGCGCAGCAGATTGGCCCCTGCATCTTCCTTCCCAGACTAGCTCAGACACGAGTGACGCCTCACTCCATGCCAACAGCCAGGCAGGGGCTCTCAGGCAGTTCCAAGGCTCAGCCCCACCCTCACTAAACCATGCAGACAGTGATCCCAAGCTCCTCCTATTCCAAAGACATAGGAATAAGGGTAAGCCTTAGAAGCATGGATGGCGGAAAAGCTAACTGAACTTGGTACACCCAACCATATTTGGGGAAGCTGCTGAGAAAATGACCTTACTCCCCCCTCTCAGGACTAGATCCCAAGCAGCTACCCTTGTGTTCTTTATGGTATTTGTGAAGTGGAAACAGTGGCCATTCTCCTTCATACCTAATACTTATTGGAAGCACACACAGAAGACAAGCGTCTCAAATACAGAAAAGCGTCATCTCAATGCCCCTCTGCTCTCGGGCTGAAGGGAGTGAGAGGGGGGGGGGGGTAGACGCCCTTCCTCAAGCCTGGCCTCACCCCAAAATCCTTACCAGAGCCTGGGGACCAGGTTTGTGCTGTCCACATACTCTCCCCACATACAGGCCTCCCCTCCAATGACCAGATCCTTCTGTTCAGCAGTACCTGAGGGAAAACAACAGACCGTGTGTGTGTGTGTGTGTGTGTGTGTGTGTGTGTGTGTGTGTGTGTGAGAGAGAGAGAGAGAGACTTTCAACCATTCTTCCAGTGTGGCCTTCTCAGCCAGGCCATTTCATTTCCTGAATTGCCATGTGTTGCCCTGCCTCTCTTAACCACCACCCTGTATCTCAGTCTAGATGCTGGTCAGCCAAGAGTTCCCTGCTCTCACCATGAAATGCCAGGGGCTCCACTTTGTACATGTCCTTCCAGTCAGGGCCGTATGTTACACGGTTCAGGTACCAGGGAGCAGAGAGCAGGGCCCGAAAGCCAGCCTTAGTGATCTGTTCCATCTCCTTCATGTACTCTACTGGTACCTCTTCCCGCCATACCTGTATGATTGTGTCTGGCCGAATCTGTCATGGAAGGTCAAAGGGCAGTCACGCTATGGAGCTCAGGTTCTTGAGATTCATTCTTATGCAAGACCCCCGGGGCCAAGGGGAGTGCTCCCCTTGTTTCCCAAGCAGCAAAGGATACTTCTGCGACTCCGATCACTCATCTCACACAAACCCTTGACAGAGCTGAGGTGAGGTGTCCGACTCTGACAGAGCCCCTGAGGCTCCCTCCCAGCCCCGCTGCAGCTTCCTGTCTCTACGGAAGTAGTAATTACTTGTTGAGAGCTGAGGGGAATAGCAGTGGGGTTGAAGCAGGGAAAAGGTGGCCCCGCTCCAGAGGCTCAGAGGATTCATGCCTACGACTCAGGAGGAAAACAGCACCTAAGGCCTCAGGAACCCTAAGCAGCCACAATCACATAAGAGGTTCTGACTCTAAAACCCCAGTGGTCACACCTCCAAAGCTCTTCTAGAGAGTCAGAGCCATGGCACCCAGTTCTCAGACTATTCTGTACCAGGATTGGTCCCTATAGAGTTGGGGAGGGTCAGGGAGATGGAGACAGGGGCCTCTTCTCTGCCCCTGGCTCACCTTTACTTTATTATCAAATACTTCCTGCCACACCACATAGCCCTTGTCATAATCAGAGACGATGTCCAGCAGCCTGGAGAGGAGAGGAACATCAGCAGTGTCACTGTGGATGCCAGCCTCCAGGGGCGCACCAGGCGGGGCCTAACCTTGACTGGGCATTCCCTTCTCTGGTCTGTTAGCTGACCACTCTAAGCCTGAAAGGCTAGGGCAAGGGGACCTATGGGGGGGGGATAGTCACACAGGGATTGACTTTGGTGAGGAAAGCAGACACCATTCCCCACAGGAGGTGACTCCCAATGTGCCCCACCCTCCTTCCTTCCTCACGTCTGGATGTAGAAGGACTCCAGCTGCTTGAAGTCAGTAAAGCCCTTTTTCTTCATGAATGCCTGGATATCAGGGTTGGACCTCCTGAGTAGCAGGGGAAAAAAATAAAGATGATTCATTCTTTCATCATCCTGAAGTCACAACTTACAGATCAGTCACCTGGCCTCCTGCAACTGCCCTTTCATCTAAAACACTGGAAGAAACCATCAGAGAGAGCACAAGTCCTCCAGTGAAGGTGTGGCCACAGACACAGGCTGAGAAAGAAAGCAGCCTAGACTTGAAGAGTCTGAAGTCCAAACTCTCCATCCACACCAGGGTTCAAGGCTAAGCAGGTGCTGGTGCATGCTGGCCACTGGCTCCCCTCTCTGTTGCTCTACCCAGACACCAAACCTATGTAGGACCTGAGACCTGCTGCACATTCCTGGCCCTACAATGTCTGTGTTTTGCTTCCATGTTCTTCTCATGATGTTCCCAAAAGACAGTCAATCTTCTCAGACCCAACTCTGGGGCCTACTTCTCAGAAGCTCTTTGGCCTCTCTTGAGCTCTGTGAGTTAACATTAATTAGGCCTTGTCATTTATTAATCTTGGATTCTGAAACAGACTCATTTATGAGTACGTGTGTGTGCACACTCGTGTGCAGGGTCCCCCAGGGGCCATAAAGATCCCTTGGATCTAGTTATAGGCATTTGTGAGCTGCCCCACGTGGGTGCTGGGAATCTGAACCCCAGTCCTCTGACAGATCAGCAAGTACCCTCTAACCTGTACTAGACTCTTCCCCCACATTCTCCCAGTCACTCTCCCCACCACCACCCCTGGCCCCCACCCCCACTTTGTTTCCACCCTGCAATCCACTCCTCCTCCGTTTCTGTTTAGGAAAGGGCAGGTCTCCCACAAGTATCAACAAAACACAGCAGATCCAGTAGCAGTAAGACTACCTCCCCATGTCTGTACTAGACTCTTGAGGAGACTATTTTAAGCCTTCGTAAGTGGGAATTACTTTTCTCTAGCCCCCATTTTTCCAAGACATTTCTGGGCTCAGAATGAGTATATTCATAAATACCTCAAGGATGTGGGAGAAGAGGAAGAGGGGCCCATGCCAACAGCCTTGCTAGTCACATAGGGCCTCTCTGGGTGGAGACCTGGCTCCCTCAGCAGACAGTCCCTAAGTAGCAGTAGTAGAGGGTGCATAATCCACCCTCAGGCTGGTGTGTCAAGTCCAAAAAGCTCATACCAGCAGGTGAAGTCAACTTCATCTCCTCCCAGGTGAAGATAAAAGTCCGGGAAGACAGAGCTGATCTCCAAGAAGAATGTGCTCATGAAGTCATAGGTACTGTTGAGACTGGGATTCACGGGTCCAAAGGTGCCAGAGGGATGGGGCCCAGAGTAGCAAGGAGTTAATAACCCAGGGACACCTAAGTTAACAGAGAACCCATACAAGTGTTACAAATACACAGATTCCCATGTATACTCCTACACATGGGGCCCTTATGTTATACAGTAGATGACTGTGTTCATCTACACTGAGCACCCAGTACTCACATTAACAACTGTTCAGTCACAATCAAATAAATACAAATATATCTCCATCAGATGGAGGCTGGGTTATAGGCACATAACTACGGATGCTGTATACTCTGGTCCTGATACATGTCTTCCAGTATAAATCACCCAGCAACTCAAGGCTGCTCTTCTCTTATATTTTGGTTGTGAGCCTAGCCTTTAACGGCTGAGCCATCTCTCCAGCCCAGGCTGCTCTTCTCAACTGGCTTTTCATCAACCATGGAAGGGGAATGGTCACTGCACATAATGACAATCGCTTTAGCTCCCACTACCCACTTCCACAGTTCCTGAGGGGTGTCTCCGGCCTGGAAGCTTCTTGCTTGTGGCTGAGGCCAGGCAGCAGCCTTTTTCAATCTTCCTGAGGGTTTCATCTCAAGTCTCTCTCTAGGTTCTTGGGTACAGGAGCAAGTGAGTGAGCAGCGAGAGTTACAAAGTAATGGTGACCTCTGGAGGCCAGCCCCAACTTCTTTGGTTTTTTTGTTTTTCTTTCTGTGTAGCCCTGGCTGTCCTGGAACTTTCTCTGTAGACCAGGCTGGCCTCGAACTCACAGAGCTCCACCTGCCACTGCCTCCCCAGTGCTTGGATTAAAGGCGTGCGCCGCCACCGACAAGCCCCAAATTCTTTCAGAAAAGATTCCACCCTGGAGTCAAACTCCTCAGTATCTACTTTAAGGTCCAAGAAACTTACAGCAGTGTCTGGGAAACATCTCCCCCTTTGTTGAGGGGACAGAATTCTGCCAGGATAGCACTTATGCGCCTCAGGCTGGAATTGAATGAACTTCAGATCCTCTTGCCTTTGTGGTTTCCCAAGTGTTGGGTTAATAGCTGTATACCGACATGCCTGGCCTCTGCGCACACACTTTCAGATTCATATGTTTCAAGTATATGAGTGTTTTGTCTGTATATGTATCTGCACATCAGATCCCACAGAACTACCGTTACACATGTCTGTGAGCTGCCATGTGGGTGCTGGGAATTGAACCCAGGACTGCTGGAGGAGCAACCACTTCTTTTAACTGCTGAGCCATTATCTCTCCAGTCCCATCTGCCCATATTTTAAAGTAAAAATGCCCTCCTCTGCACAAATTAAATACTTCCCAGGAGCTGCCCCAGGCAGGAAGATCCTGGGGCCAGGAGACACCCTTGGAAATGGCATGGGTAGCAGGAGCTAGGGTCTAGCCTGTGCTACTAGGTTCAGTCGGGCCACCCCCTTGCTTTGCTGCTGGAAAGAACTTCCTCTGGGCAGGAGTTGATGCAGAACAGTTTCCCAAGGGCCAAGACCAGGATATGTGACAATATAAGAGCCAACACCCTGGATCCTCTCTGAGCAGACCCCTCTAATTGCAGCGCTATCCTTACCTGGCCCCCAGGACAAAGTGTGGCCAGGGGTGTCAAATTCTGCTACCACACGGATACCGCGAAGCCGTGCATATTCAATGACCTCCTTCACATCTTGTGCTGTGTAGATGTGGGTGACAGGGTTGTAGGACCCCTGAAAGACAGAGGTACTCTTCAGAGTCTCATTCCTGTGGCTATTGGGAGTAGAAGGTATTTAGAACCCCTCAGAACACCCAGAATTTTAGAACGCTGTCCACAGCCTGTGTGTACTAGAGACTTCTTCAAGGGTCTTTATCATAATTTTTTTTAAGTGTGTGTGCATGTGCACATAGGAAGTCTGAGGTGACATTAGGTGTGCCCCATACGACTTCTTATTCTCTGAGACAGCGTCTGTGGTGTTTGAGTAAGAATGGCTGCCACAGGGTCCCAGATGCTAACACTTGGTCACCAGAGGGGGGCACTATTAGGTGTGGCCTTGTTGGAGGAAGTGTGTCACTTGGTGTGGGCTTTGAGGTTTCAGAAGCTTAAGCCAGGCCCAGTGGCTCTCTCTCTCCCAGCTGCCTGTGGATGTAGAACCCTCAAGCTACTTCTCCTGCACTATGTCTGCCTGCATGCCGCCATGCTTCCTTCCCATATGACGACAATGGACTAAACCTCTGAACTATAAGCCAGACTCAACTGAATGCTTTTCTTAATATGAGCTGCCATGGTTGCTGGGTAATGGTGGCACATGCCTTTAATCTCAGCATTCAGGAGGCAGAGGCAGGTGGATCTCTGAGTTGGAGGCCAAAGTGGTCTACAGAGAGAGTTCCAGGACAACTGGGGCTGTTACAGAGAAACTCTGTCCCGAGAATGCCATGGTCATGGTGTCTCTTCGCAGCAATAAAACACTAAGACAGGATCACTCACTGAACCTAAAACTCACCATTAAGCTCCAGGGATCCACCTATGTGGACTCCCCCTCCCCATTCTCCACCCTCATTCAGGTCCTCATGTTGCTCAGTAGACACCTAACTGATGTACCTATCTCCCCAGTGCCACATCTACGGTTTTATCTGAGCATTTTAAGGTCAATGAGATAAATAAGAAGGAATTCTGCCCATTTAATAGAACATATATAAATAACATCAAAAACTGAAACCAAGAGATCTTATCTCCTGAAGGTTTCAAAACAATGAACGTGTGGACTTGAGTCCTTGGGTTCTGACTACAAAGCTGCTATCCTTTGCCTTTGTCTGGTCGGGATGAGAACCTCTGCCCTTGAGGATCTGGAAGCTGGGTTTGGGGAAAGGAAATCATACCTTTCTGGTGAGCTCTGGGAAAGTGAAGCTCTCGTACGGAAAGGAAGAGTCGTCCACCAGGTGCCAGTGGAACACGTTGAATTTATTGTATGCCATGACATCCTGGAGGTCAGAGCACAGACCATCAGCCCCAACCTGGACAGGCTGCTCTAAAGGCAATCGCAAACTCAACCTTCCTTAAGTTCCAGGCATGCATGTGTAGGGACTCTAAGTCAGAGCTTCCTGTGAGGGAGCCTGTTACAGAGCTCACTGACATCTCCGCTCTTCGATGAATTCCGGCCACAGAGAGGAGAGCTGCAGCCAAAGTGCCCTTACATCTCAGAGCAACACTTCCTCCTGCCATCTTCGTTATCTGACTGGGAGGCCTTCGAGGCCAGCGGGGATCTCAGCTGCCCCATTACTTAACTCCCAGAAGCCAAGGCTACATATGTAGCTCCCTTGGTCCCACCAAAGGGACAAAGAAAAAGGCAGCCAAATGAGCTGCTGCACGTCAAATTCAGGAGTGTCAGGAACTCCTCCAGCAAAGGTGTGACGATCAACTTTCCTACAATACTGACTTAATTAAATTGCAGTCAGCTCTGCCTGGCAAGAGAAACCAATCCCCCAAAACAATATAAGCTGCACTGTAACCAAATCACTCTTACCCTGGAGTACAGTGTCTTCTACACTTTTCCCAGGGGCTCACAGAATTACACATGCCCCCCCAATAAAAAGATTTTATTTATTTATTTATTTTATGTATATGAGTGCTCTATCTGTATGTACACCTTTATGCCAGAAGAGAGCATTGGATCCCACTATAGATGGTTGTAATCCACCCATCTTTCCAGCCCTAGACATACTCTATTTATTTAGGAATATGACATCTACTATCCCTTGCCCCATTACCCCAGAACCAATGCATAAAATGAAGGAGGCCATAAGGTCTGGTTACCAGTGTGTCCAGGATGGTAGACAATGGCAGGTAATGGCGAGATGTATCCAGCAGTATGCCTCGGTGATGGAAGCGGGGAAAGTCTTCAATCTTCGTCTTGTTGATAAAGAACTGTGTGGAGCAAACATTGAATGCTTCAGTATTCAAAGGGAGCTTATCTTGAGGACAGAAGAATGACAGAGACTCTCCCCAAATCCCCAAAAGCCAATGTGGGAATGTTCTCCAAAGTGACTATCCTTTCGCCCTTCCCACCAACCTCTCTGCGTCAGAAACCACAAGTAACTTTCCCGTGCCAACCAAACACATGCATCCCATATACCACTCAGTCTACACACTCCATTTTGCTGAAGCTAGTGGGTTTATTTTCTTCAAAGCAATGTGGCATCAAGGCAATTACTAAATGACCCAAGGGAACCACATTATAGTATCTCCAAACAGACCAATTCTATCAATTCTGATCTTTTTCTACACTCCCACTGGGGCAATCTGGAGTCATCAGGACCCCCATCTAAAGCAGACAACATAGATTTTGGAGGAAACTTCAGAGCCCTCTTGGAGAGTCCATACTCACTGTTCCCTCAGCTGATTTCCAAACGAGCTGACTGAAAGTCTCCAGACCTGTGGAGAAGGGGAGAGGCAGAGTAAAGACCCAGAGAGTAAAAGCGATGTATCCACTTGGAAAGGGGGACCCCAGTGTGCTGCCCTTCACATCTTCCAGTGAACTGTGAAAAAAGAATCACAACACTGAATTCCAGGAAGCTGGATCCATAACTAGGCCTCTTCTGTGTCTGAGGGGGAGACCCAGCTGCTGGAGGCTGAGGTATGGTAGATGCAACTGCCCTTGAGGGTCTGTCTAGTCACCAACACAGGCTTGGCGTCTAGCAAGACCCAAACACAGATAGACTGAGTTCAGAGTTTTACATATTCTCAACAGCTTGGGCCCTACTTCTGGAATCTCAATAGAAGCTCCACAAAGGAAAAAAAAAAGAAAAAAGAAAAGAAAGGAAGGAAGGAAGGAAGGAAGGAAAGAAGGAATAAAGGAAGAAAGAAAAAGCCCCAGATTTCAAAATAAAAGGCTCCACAAGACCTCAGTGGTTAGGCAGAACCTGGTTTAAAGCACATTACTGTGTATTGTTTGGGTTTCTCCCTACTTGGGAGTGGGATCTCAAATGTTCTATGCCCAAAGCCTTGTACCTTTTGTGTAAGAGAGCAGAGGACCGAGTAGGGTTGCATGTTTTTTCTCCAAAGAATACAGTCTAGGCAATGGAATAACAAAAACTCAAGAGTGTGTTTGCCTTGGCCCCCAAGAGAGCTAGCATTACAGGCATGAGCCGCCACACCTAGCTTTTTTTCTCTCTTAAAGAGATGGCTGGTCTAGCTATATTGCTCAGCATGACCTTGAACTCCTGGGCTCACGTAATCTTCCTGCTTTAACGCCCTGAATAGCTGGGACTATCAGCATGCACTACCAGCATGCCTGGGTTAGCAATTGTGGACCGAGTGAACAGGACAGTGTCTGTGGCAGGGTCCTCTCCCCAGCTACCCATCTCCACTGCTGCACCAAATGTTAATGCTATGCACAGCTGCAAGATGGGAAATACTCCAACTTCCCTCTCTACTCCCCAAGTGAGTATTCACTGTCAGCCCTTCTCCACCTTCTTACCTCGGAGGGCACCCCAGACAGTCTCGGAAGTAAGCAAACACTGGTCATCATTTATGGTTAAGGTGTCTGAAATGACAAAAATGAAACTGTAGACCAGGTATTTTATATTCATCTCTGAATAAACAAGCAAGCAAACAGGACTGAGGATGGCACAGAGGTAAAATGCCTGCAATCACAGGAACCTGGGTTTGGATTTTCAGCATCCCTGTAAAAGCCAGACTCTGAGGCACATGTAACGGATGTGCTAGGGAGTGGGGGAGGCAAGGCGGAGACAAGCAGATCCCAGGAGCTCATTAGCCAGCTAGTTTAGTGAAATGAGGAGCTCTAGGCTCATGAGAGACACTATTTTAAAAAAACACTAGGTGGAGAGTGACTGAGGAGGACACCTGATGCCAAGGTCTGGCTTTCATTTGCACACATGCAACATATACCCGCATGAACACGTTGCACACAACCACATGAGCAAACATACATACTTCACACATACAAATGAATAAACAAATCAACAACAACAAAAAATAGCGGGCTGGGCACCACACTGGTTCTGCAGGCCTGGCAGATGATACATGTGGTTTACGCTAGGCAGGGTCCTCTGCAAAGCTCCACCCAGCTTGTTGGTTAGTTTCCCCAACAGAATCATGAGATCCTTCCTATCAGCTTTTAGCTGAAAAGTATGGCGCCGACTTGGCAAAGGGAGTGGGAGGCCTACAGAGTCCAGTCCAGGAGGCAAGGCAGACGGCCCTATGCAACCACCTTGCATTGCCTTTTCCTCCAGGTCTCAGCCAGTCCATCGAAGAATCTGAGAATGATCTGAAGACTCGGGTGTTCACACTGGAGACTTCCAAGTCCCCTATCTATTGCTTAGGGAAGTGAGTCTCAAGACTAATGACTTAGCTTTACTGTGGTATAAATGACCTCCCCAGTGTAAGATGTCCTCAAGAAGAACCAGCAAAGTGTCCACCTGCCTCTGCCTCTGCCTCTGCCTCCTGAGTGCTGGGATTGAAGGTGTGTGCCACCAGACCTGGCTATGTGTCCACATTTCTTAATCAGTTCCCTGCTCAGTCCAGAAGGCAAGTGTCCCATGGGACTCAGTGAAGAGTCTGTGTGACACTTTCTGTGGCTCTGGACACTTGGTGAGCCCCAGTCCCAGACAGAGTTTGCTTTGAGGACAGGGAGCAGGGTGGTACTTACAATTTTCTATTGACTCCAAATTAGGAAACTCGTTACATTCAGCAGTGATGACAGCGACAACCAGAACGTTCTTCCCCAACATTGGCTGTTTCCCTGTGAAGACAGAGGAGGCTCAGTGGGCTGACCTGCCCCCAGAAGCAGCAGGGTAACGAACAGCTCTCCAGTAAGGCCTTAGCTCTCAAAGGGGAAGGAGGACAGGACGTTTGCCCTTGGCACTGGCCCTGCCTGGTCCCGTTTAGCCATCAGTCTGCCTGTGTTCCCACTCCCCCAGCAGCTTGCTCTGACCCTGTCTGAATGAGCCGGCAGCTAGCCCTAACCAGGTCTCTCCATTTCTAGCTTCTTGTATTGCCCCAAGCAAGATCCCAAGATCCCAATAATGGTTTCTCAGGAGAGACAGCTTCAGAGCACCTCAGAGGGCAGCACATGCTGAGTGGCAGGCTCTGTGACCGCTTAGAAGCTACAAAGCAAATCAGCTATGTTAGAGGACTCACTAACATTTTTGCCAACCCCCCAATCATTTTTCCATGATCAATTTATTTGTTTATTTTGAAACAGAATCTTGCTATGTAGCCCTAGCTGGCTCTGAACTTGCAACATAGACCAGATTGGTCCCAAACTTGGCAGCCATCCTCTTGCCTCTCTGCCTCCTGAGGGCAGGGATTATAGTTATGAATTATAGCTATCAAGCTCCTACACCTAAGGTCCATATCCATTATTTTTCATGAAGGGGAGTTCTACACTTGGCTGCATAACCTTGTCTCATTGTACTAGCACACTGTATGTAGTACTACTCTTCAAAGCTCCAGGTAAAGGAGTTCCCATTTTGTTCAAGTTCACGAGGTGAAGAACAGATGGGACAGGAGTCAGGAGGTCCCCCCATGAGAGTGGGCCTCAGAGAAGGCTGGTGCTCATCAGCCCATCCTGTGTCCTTCTCTTCTTTCCCAGGGTTCTTTAGGGTAAATCTCTGCTCTCAAAGGCAAAAGCCACCCTGTGTGAGTCAGCATACTCTGTAATGATGTTCTACAGACCCCAGGGCATGCAGATAAAAATGTCAAAGACAAAATACTAAGCATTTCTCTCCCTATTTTCCAAATTTCTCTGTGAATTTTTTTGTGATCTGATTTTGTTGTTGTTGTTTTACTTTGTGAGATAAGGTGTTGCCCAGGCTGACCTCAAACTTGCAACAATCCTCCTGCCTCAGTCTCTTGAGTGCTAGGATTTCTGGGATGCACCACCACATCCAGCTTGCAAGGTGGTCTGATTTTACTGCCTTACGTGGGATCAAATGAACCCTCTCTGTTCTTTCCTGGAGCTGTATCTATGCCTTTGACCCCACAACACCCTACAAACTACAGAATCGGGGATAGGATGGCTTGGCAGAAGGCAGGGCGAGTCTTCAGAACCAGACTACAATCCCAATTGTTACCCATCTCCGAGCAGAAGGGACCCAAGTGCCTCAAACCATGTGAAGAAATCAGACAAGAGATGCTAGGCCCTACCATATGTCTACATCTCCTCAGTCTGCAGGATGCCAAGCAGCCAGTCGGGAAAGGAGTTCCCCCACCCCACCTGCAACCAGAGCCAAACAGATCTCTCACCTCACACTAAGTACCCTGTATCCCACCCCACTAACTCCTCCTACTTACACCCCTTAGGGAAAAGAACTTGACTCAGACCGATCATTGCAACTCCGTTCTTCCTAAGCTTGCTTTCTTTCTTTTTCTTCTGGAGCTGAGGACCAAACCAGGGCCTTGCGCTTGCTAAGCAAGCACTCTACCACTGAGCTAAATCCCCAACCCCTTCCTAAGCTTTCTAACCACAGGAGCTACCTCTCTAAACACATGCCTGCAAATTCCCCAATAGAGCCAGGTGAAGAAAACTGACAGAGTCCAGTTAGCTCTCTGTGAACCACACCTCACCTCTGTCTTTTACCCTCTCATGTCACATGCCAAATGTGACTTCAGAGGGCTCCTCTGACTGTGTCCTGACAGTCAACTCAACAGAGGAAAGGTCCTGGCTTCCCTACCATCCTCTTGGCCCTCAGTCTGCCAAATGAGAAGTCACAAGTCACCCACATTTAATTGCTATGGTCATTGTCCTGATGGTAAAATGGAGGCGAGCTGCAAATGTCAGGCTTGTCTGAGGCACCTCTTGGAAGGCAGGAAAATTCCCATTTTTTGTTAAATGTCATTTTGTTTGTTTGTTGTTTGTTTTTTCGAGACAGGGTTTCTGTGTAGCTTTGCGCCTTTTCTGGAACTCGCTCTGTAGCCCAGGCTGGCCTCGAACTCACAGAGATCCCCCTGCCTCTGCCTCCCATGTTAAATGTCATTTTTATCTCTCTAAACACACACACATTTGCTGTCTATAGTCTGGGCAAGGGGAATGTGTCACAGACTCCTTTGGTGACCCCATAAGCAGGAAAGCACTTTTTCCCCTCAGAACAATGTCCTTCAGATAAGGGTTCCTTCTCCAGGGACAAGCTGCTGCCTGCCTCCAATCTTTCGGAGATGAATCCTAGCATTCCCACTGCCTGGCTTTGGGATGTTACAGAAGTCAGTTCAGAGGCCTGGATTGGACAAGCTCCTGGAGGGAAGGTCTGGGGGAGGTGGCAGACCAGGAGGGGCACTGGGTCATCTGAAAGGATGTAAACACTGTGTCATCGTTGTGGTTTTCCGCTTCCATGTTGCCACTGTGCCAGGCTCTGAAGAGAGCTGGAAACAGGCAGGAACCGGTACAGCCGCCTCTACACTCCCCAACACTCCTAGAACTGAGAACTGAGGTGTGGGAGGCCTGGTATGGCAAAGAGCCTGCTCAGCCAGTAAACAACTGGGCATGTGTGCCACGTGTTTGGCTGAGAGAACAGGAAGCAGTAGGGAGGTGCTCAAGCGTAGGGTTGGCAAGCTGAGTAGGTCTAGGTTTCCACTTCCCTGTAAACAATGGCAAGGTGGAACCACGTTCCTACCAGGACCTCAAGACTGCAGACGGACAAAGTTCTCCAGGGCCTGCTTCATGTCCTCTACCTCCTATCTCGCTCAGCATCCTGCCTTCATCAGTTTAAATGAAATGTCCTCTTCCTCGGGTTCATAGAAGTTCCTTTCCTTTTCTAACTAAAGAACTAATTGAAAAAGTAAGGCAGTCCAAAGGCATCTAAGTATTAAAATTCTAAGCATCGGGTTGGGGATTTAGCTCAGTGGTAAAGTGCTTGCCTAGCAAGTACAAGGCCCTGAGTTTGATCCTCAGCTAAAAAAAAAAAAAAAAAAAAAAAAATCTAAGCATCGTTTCCATCCTTCCTCAGTCCTCTTGCTGTCAGGCTTTCACTTTTGCAAACCTTTACAGTGCACCGTTGCCTAGACACCAGACATGGAATTCTGAGAACAAGGCCCTTCTCATTACACAAGTCCCATAGATGAAGTTTCTACACAGCTCCTCCATTTCCTGTCTGTATGTCCTCTCCATCCCCGCTTCCTTCCTTGCTGGCTAGATATGCAGGTATAACCTCAACAATACTCTCAATAGCTTGTCTGTCACACCCAATGACCAAAATTCTCAATCCTGATGTTAATCTGCCAGCTGTGCCTCAACCCTATCTCCTGGGCAGGGAGTGGGGGTGGGGAGATACAGAACAGCAGGACTGTGTAGATGGTTCAATGCTGAAGTCCTTGATGTACAAGCATGAGGAACATGTTCAGATCCCCAACATGCACCTAAAGAGCCATGAGTAGCAGTGATCATGGGCCTGGGAGGTAACGACAGGAGAATGCTGGAGGCACGTTGACCAACCAGTCTGGCCCAACCAGTGAGTTCTAGAATCAATGAGACCCTGTCTAAAAATAGGAGAGCAGCTGCAGAAGACACCTGACATCAACCTTTGGCCTCTAAAGCACACGAATATGCACACACGTACATATACCATACATACATATGCATACACATACATGTATCACACATACATATGCACACACATACATATATCACACATACATATGCATACACATACATATACCACACATACATATGCACACACATACATATACCACACATACATATGCACACACATACATATACCACACATACATATGCACACACATAATATACCACACATACATATGCACACACATACATATACCACACATACATATGCATACACATACATATATCACACATACATATGCACACACATAATATACCACATATACATATGCACACACATACATATACCACACATACATATGCATACATACATATACATATATCACACATACATATGCATACACATAATATACCACACATACATATGCACACACATACATATACCACACATACATATGCATACACATACATATGCACACACATAATATACCACATATACATATGCACACACATACATATACTACACATACATATGCATACATACATATATCACACATACATATGCACACACATAATATACCACATATACATATGCACACACATACATATACCACACATACATATGCATACATACATATATCACACATACATATGCACACACATAATATACCACATATACATATGCACACACATACATATGCACACACATAATATACCACATATACATATGCACACACATACATATGCACACACATAATATACCACATATACATATGCACACACATACATATACCACAATACATATATCACACATACATATGCATACACATAACATACCACACATACATATGCACACAACACATATACCACACATACATATGCACATACATAATATACCACATATACATATGCACACACATACATATACCACACATACATATGCACACACATAATATACCACACATACATATGCACACAACACATATACCACACATACATATGCACACACATAATATATCACATACATATGCACACACATAATATACCACACATACATATGCATGCACATACATATACCACACATACACCAAAAAAAATCTGAGAAAGGTATCCTCTGTGGCCCCCTTTGATTCTCTCTAGCATATATTTCAAGCTTGTGCCACCCCCCTCAAGTCTATGACCGGGTCTCATCTACTTTCAACAGATTAGGAACTCTCACCCACCTTATCACAGACCACCTGCAACACCACACCTGCCCTTCCCTTCCCCCACTCACAGGCCACCTGCAACACCACACCTCCCCTTCCCTTCCTCTTCCCCTCCATGGAAGAGGTTTCCCTTCACTTGCACTCTGGATCTCCCCTCAGGCTCCTCTTGTATAATTACCCTCCCTACCAAGTCTTCAAGTGATTTCTTTGCACTCTTTGCCACCAGCATTGAAGTATTTGCTGTGTTCCAGGTCTCAAGTGCACATCATCTCAAACACCTACTCTTTCTCTGGCTTTCCTGCCTTAGGGAAACTTCAGAGGAAATGCAGACTGGGTGGTTGGGACTGGACCTCAAAGATAGGCAGACTGGAGTTTAAATACCTGTAAGGCCTTGGGCAGGTTATTCACTGAGTTGTGGTTTCTCATCTGTAAAATGGGGATTGTGACACCATCTACCTTATCTGTTAAATATGAGGAAGGTAAATACGCTAACACTGTCAAGTGCTTAGCTTGGTATCTGGCACATGGTAAACACTCAGACAGCTGGACCTGTCCAGTCTTCTCTTTGTAGACACTTCCTCACACTCCATCTTTGTGACCTAGCTTCCCTCAACATACTCCTCTGAAAATGGCTTCATCAAAATTCTGTGGTTCTGTAACTAAGTTCATGGGATCCTTTCTAGTTCACTCATTTATTCATACATTCACTCAACATGTTATTTATTGAGGGCCTACTAAGTACTAGGAATACAGCGGTGATCAAAATGAACAAAAATTCCTGTCAGGGAGTCAGTGTTCTGGAGATGGCTCTTCTTTCAGGCTGGTCAAACATCCCCGACACTGAAACTAAGCGCTCAGCTTGGCTCTGGTAGTACAAACTTTTTAATCCCAGCACCCGGGAGGCAGAGAGAGGTGAACCTCTGTGAACTCAAGGCCAGCTTGATCTATGTAGTAGGTTCCATGCTATTCAGGGCTACACAGAGACCCTGTCTCAAAACAGAAACAAACCTTCCCTTGACTAAGGGGGACTCTGGTCCCCTACATTCTTGAACACGACCCCCCTTTTCTGGTGCCAGCCTTCTCTCTTCCTCCTCTTCCAGTCTCCTTGGACAACATCGTCTACTCTCACAGTAAGCACATGACTTCCAAATCTATCTTCCAAGCTAGCCCCTTTTGTGGAGCCGAACAACTGTGCGCCTCTGGCATCTTCAATGCAAAAGTGAACTCTACTTCTCTTGGCTGAGTCTCTCCCTCGCTTGGATAATGGTCGTCATATTCACCCAGACAAGAAGCCTCCTCTTCCTCCTCAACACTCTCCACCTGAGGAGACTACAAATCTACTCACTCAAAACAATTTTTATAGATTGCATGCCATGTGTTAAACATTGTCCTAAGCACTGAGGTTTCAACAGTTTAAAAAAAAGATTCAACTAAGTCTTATAATTACAAAACTCATCATTAACTTAGCATTGTGCCACTTTCCCACCCTCACTGGGCAGAGCTCAGTTCAGCCAGTTGTAGTTTCTCTCCTAGATGACTGTAAAAACTATCCAGGTGGTCCCTCCCACCTCCACATAGTCCTCATTTCAACTGGCTATCTTCTGGGATCTCTTAGTATGAACATCTGATCATGACAATCCTTGTGCAAAGCCTCCCAATGGGACTAGAGACATAACTGGAGGATAGAACACTTGCCCAGCATCATAAAGGTCATAAAGCCCAAGGTTTGACCCTCAGCACCAAAAACAAAACAAAACAAAACTAAAACCATCTTCTAATATACGGTGTCCCAAGGTTTTCAGGTGATGCCCAGAAGCCACCGGAGACCTTCAGGCTCATTTTCTCTTACTCTATTTGGGAATTCTCATTACAATGAAGTGAACTCCTTCCAGAGCCTTGGAACTGTTTTGTCTTCTCCAGTCTTTTCTCCTCACAGATTGCTTCTTCCAATTGAAACAAACTTTGCATTTCTTCCACACTTGTTTGGCTAAGAAAAAGCTCTGGTTTTCCTTCTATAAAGCTGTTTTGGCCATTCCCCCACCCTTTCCTAAGAGAGCTCCCTATGTGATCATGGAGTACACAAACATTTTTCATAACACTTATCTTAATAAGCTGTCTATGTCCTCACCTAGGCTGTGAGCTCCTCAACAGCAGGGACCAATCTGTGTCTTTGTATTCCCAGTGCCTGATACACGGTAGTCATTCAATAAGTGTTTGCTGAAAAAATGAATGATGCTAGAATTAAAATATGCACATGGAATGCTATGGATGCATAATGACTGTGCTACACGATAGTCAGGCAAACAGTTAACCTAGTGATCCTTTTACACACCAAGTCTAGAATTAAAATATGCACATGGAATGCTATGGATGCATAATGACTGTGCTACACGATAGTCAGGCAAACAGTTAACCTAGTGATCCTTTTACACACCCAAGTCTAGTTATTTCTGAAGTCTTAAGGCTGGGGTGAAGGTTGCTAAGAAGATACCCAGGCTTGTACAAAGTGCCTTTTCAGACAAGCTCTGAGGGACTCGGGGTGTAAATCCAAAGTTTTAGGTCCTTCCACTTCTTGAGAAGGGAGAATTTGCTACTTTTAGGGCACCTGGAAACTATAAATCTTTACCTTAGTGCAAAACCATCTCTCCCTCCACCCAGCTCACTCCTCCCCAAATCAAAGCATCCCCATCTGCCATGCACTAGATACAAAACCCTAGCAAGGCAAAGAAAATGTATGGGGTTGTGTTATAAAGTGGCATTTGGTTTGGCCTCTGGGTTGGAAACTAGGAAAAGTCAAGCCCCCTGAGGACACCTTCCCACTCTTTAATGCCCACCCTGCCCCCATAGGCTCTGGTATTCTCCTAAACGGTGACAAGGTTTGTTCCATGACCACTTTCTCCTCCTGCTCCCCACTGTCACTCACCACACTCTGGCCTTCCCTAACTAAGATGCATCAGGAACTGTTACAGGTGCTGGGGCAGTTAAAAAGAAAAACCTGCCCTAGGGTCCCTGCCCGTGAGGAGCTCACAGTTTAGCAGGAGAGATAAACAATTACTAAGCCCTGAGATGACTTATGGCAGACAGCACAGTGGTCCCTCCAGAGGGGAAGAACACTTTACACCAGAAGAACCTCCTGCTTGTGATCTGGAACCATGACTTGTGTTTGCAGAGAGGTCATCTGCAGCATGGGGCACATGGGTATGACTAGGGTAGACAGGGATGTGAGATGTATTTTGTATATATGAGATTTTACCTGCAGGTATGTCTATATCATGTGTGTGCCTGGTGCACATGGAGGTCAGAAGAGGGTGTCTGATCCCCTGGATCATAGATGGTTATAAGGCACCACAGGGTGTTGGGAACCAAACCTGGGTCCTCTGGAGGAGCAATGAGCAGTCTCTCCGACAACTCCCTCACCCTCCACCCATGCACCGACCAATAGCAGTCTCAGAAGTCAACTGCCCTGACCGGGTCTCTCCTTGATGCTGATCTCTAACAGGATGTCTCAAGATTCTCCACCCTCCAGACACTACTAACCCTTATTCTCCCACCCACTGATAATATGAATATTTATGAGTACTTATTCCCATCCTATCTTTTGTTGTAAAAACCAGTTAGATTTTTTTTTCTTTTTCTCCATTCTTTAAAACTCTGATCTGTCCCTTCCAATGCCATCACTACCAGAAAAAGAACATCTCCCCACAATTCTCAATCCCAGGGGAGACATTTGGCTAATAATTTCACAGTTCCATTAAAAACAAAATAAAATCCTTAACTTATCTAACTCTTATTTATGACATCTGAGGTTCCCCCCACCCCCCACCCCAGACAGGGTTCCTATCTGTTAACTTCCCTGGCTGTCCTGGAACTCGCTTTGTAGACCAGGCTGGCCTCAAACTCACAGAGATCCACCTGCCTCTGTATGCCTCATGAATGCTGGGATTAAAGGCATGAGCCACCATGCCCCACTATTTAAAAACATTTTTACTTTTTGGCGCGCGTGTGTGTCTGTGTTTTTGTAAGGGAGGGGGGTGAGAGACAGCCTGCAGAAATCAGTTCTCTGCTTCCACTGTGTGACGGCTCAGAGATCAAACTCAGGCTGTCCAGCTTGTTGAAATCACTTCCACCTGCTAAGCCATTTTGAACTCCCATGCTTCTAAACTTTTTATTATAAACAATGTTTATATTATAAACAGGTGTGTATGAAGTTTAAGGTTTTTGCAAAACAATTTCTTTTTTTCTTTTTGTTTTTTCGAGACAGGGTTTCTCTGTGTAGTTTTGGTGCCTGTCCTGGATCTCGCTCTATAGGCCAGGCTGGCCTGGAACTCAGAGATCTGCCTGGCTCTGCCTCCCGAGTGCTGGGATTAAAGGTGTGCACCATCACTGCCTGGCAGAGTCCAGAAGAGGACATCGCATCCTGTGGATCTGGAGTTAGCTGTGAGTCACTCCATATGAGTGCTGGGAACTGAACTCAGATCCTCTAGAAGAGCAGCAAGCTTGTTCTTAACCACGGAGACATTTATTTCTCCAGTCCTTGTTTTGTTTTTTAAACTTGTTTTGTTTTTTTAAACCAGCCAGCATGCCATTTAATAATTTATTAACTTTACTCTTTTTTTTTCAATTGGAATTCTCATATGTAGCCGAGGATAGCCTTGAATTTGCTATGTGCTGAGGCTAGCTTTGAACTCCCAATCTTCTTGCCTCTACCTCCCAAGTCCTGGAATTGACAACTGTGTACCACCACACCTGGCTAGTTAATTTTCTTTTATGGGTGATATAGGAGCTCTCTCTAGCTATTAACCTGCCTCCTTCATTTACTTAAGCCCAGAGCTTTGCATGTTCCAGGCAAGTGCTCCGCCACTGAGCGCTTCCCAAGGAACCAATGTTATCTTTTTAAGATGCAAGTATTTGGTCTACTTAGCCCACTTTTTCCTCTTACGATGTTTTTGGGTTTTCATGTTTTGAAACACGGTATCTCATTGTAGCTCAGGCTGATTTCAGACTTGGGTAATCCTCTTGACTCAGCGTCCTGAGTGTGGGGTTACAGATAAAAGCCACATGTCCCTCTTGTTCTTTAATTTTACAGTTTCTTTTAATTTCATATGGTCAAATACGGTAGTTTTTTTCCTTTATGTTTTAGAAGGGCCTAGGATTGCAAATCCCCTCTAATACTTTTATTTTGGAGAATTTTATCTTTAGATCTTTAATCTATCTGGAATTTATGTTGGGCAAAAGATGCAGATTTTACTTTTTCCAAATGGATATCTAATCATCTTTATAGATTTACTGATGGATTAGCTCTTCACTGTCCACTAAAAGCACGTCTTTAACATATGTTAAGCCCCCACATGAACTCTTTGTTGGTGTTGTTTTGTTTTGTTTTGTTTTTCCAGACAAGGTTTCTCTATGTAGCCCTGGCTGTCCTCAAACTCAGAGATCCACCTGTCTCTGCCTCCCCACTGTGGGGATTAAATCCGTGCACCACCATACCTGGCTTTCCACAAGAACTCATGATGGTCATCTTCTTGGCAATTTTATGGTCAAAGAATATATAAGCCCCTCTGGCTCATTTCATCCTACACCCCCATTCCTATAAAGGCTACTTCCTTTTCGCCACAACTCACCGGCACTGCACATCGTCCACCTTTGCAAACCCTTTCACGTCTACTTAACTCCCAACACATCAGTTCTTCTCATTTCCTCCCTAAATGTAGCGCTCTTCTTTCCAGAACAACGCCACCTCCCCTGCGACTAGTCCTGACACGAAGTGTCTTCTCTCATCCTGGAGTTGAGACGTGGTACTCCTTCTCGACTCAGCTTCCATGCTGATCTGCTGTGGCTCACGCCATCTTGCTGTAGAATCTGGAATCTCACAACACTGCAGTTTCCTAGTCACTTTGGTATTTACACCTCATGCCCTCGAGTCTTGTGGCTGTCAGATGATCTGGACACTCAGGAGGAAGAACTAACCCACGTTCTGCCTTAGTTTTCCAGTAATATCACTAACACCCTCCTCCTCAACAGCCTCCAGTCACCTGCTGAATCTTCCTGTCTCTGGAAATAGCCAAACTCAGCTTCCAAGCTTTATTACCTCACAACTGGCCGTCTGCTCAGATACCTCTTACTGGACACAACCAAAATCAGACTTACAGTCAATCAGGCTTGGTCCTCCGAGCGCCCCTCCCCTGCCACACCCCTTTTCAATTCTTTCTCTTTTCACTCCTTAGCATTTCCTTTTTCCTTCCTCTATCTTTGTGATCGGCAACAACATGTAAGTGAAAATGAATATTCATGCCCCCGAATCACAAATGGGAGTCATCTCGAGCACTGTATCCTAACTCCACCCAAGCCCATTTCTGAAGTCTCTGGGCAGTCCAGAGAGGCCCTGTCCCTGCAGCCATCAATCTAATCTAGCTACTGTTATCACTAACAACCACAACAACCGCCTTCCCTGCCTCTGCCTCTTACTGCCACCGATGCCCCCATGCAGCCAGCTTAGCCAATGCTACCTGTGCAGCAGCCCTGGCTGGCCTTCCTCTAAGCTCCTGCTTTTTAGTGCTCACCAGGCGGCTTCAAGGCTCTTTTCAGAACTTGCTGACCTACCTGAGATTTGTGCACACCAACCACATTAACCTTGAGTTTCTTGAATACGGCTCACTGGCTTCCTTCCTGGAGGGAGGCCCTTTCCACAAGCTGTTCTCCAAGGTGGAATACCTGCCATCACCAACTCCTACTTTCTTCATACTGATTAAACAACACCTAAGAAAAGCCTTTCAAACTGCACACTGCCCACCATCCTTAACTTAGGTCGTGTGTTCTTCTGTATTCTCAAATCATTTGCACTTCAAATCTCACAGAAAAAAAAATACTGTATGTTTATACTCTGACTTTCAAGTACTGTAATTTTTTTTTTCCACAGCTGGCCTCAAATTTACTCTACCTGAGGATGACCTTGAACTTATGATCCTCCTGCCTCCACCTACTGAGTACTGGGATTATGTGTGCCACCACACCTACCCTTTACGTGGGGGAAGGATCAAACCCAGGGCTTTGGGCATGCTTAGCAAGCACTCTATCTCAGCTACATCCCCAGGCCATAATTGTAAATTATTTGGAATTGAGAGCTGTTTGATTAACATAGTCTTTAGACTTAGCACTATTAACTAATTATGGTTGATTAATAAGTACTAACTGCATTAAAGATGGAAGGAAGGAGTGTGGCTAGAAATACTTCTGGAAAATGACAAATGGAGCAGAGACAAAAACATTCATGACCTGAATGGTAATAAAAAGGAGTTCGATGTTAGAAGTTACTATTTGAAGTCACTAAGTTATGATCAGATCTTACTTTTCCCAGAAGCCAACAGTTTTTTAAGTGACTAATTGTCCTGACAAAGATCTTTATGAGCACGGCAGAAAGCAGGGAAGGAGGAAATCTTGGTAGACAGACAGATCTAGATGGAATCCTCTACCACAGCCATGCCCTGTTTGACACTGGCAGTCATGCAGCCTTCTCAAGTCTCAGTTCTGAAAACAGAACTAAGCACCCCACAGAACCGGCTGACAAGACATCTTAAGTGCCAGCCATTCACACATGCTCACTTCCTTCCCCTTTCCACTGCCCTTCACTAAGTCAGTTTTGCCACAGCAACCCACCCGATGTGGCGCTTACCCAGAGGAGCCATGGGTGGGTGCCTTAGGGTGTGACAACCACTTTTCAAGGGCTTCTTCCACCATCACGTGATGGCACACATGGCGAACAGTCTGACACTTCAACATACAAAAGGACGTGGACTTGAACTGTTTGCTCAGCCTAGGCCTGCTAAAGGAACACAGCCACAAATGTGTGCTCTTAGCACATTACTGTGAAGTCAAGGTTGACAGTAGGGAGGCAGCCCACAAGCTGCAAGAAAATAATGGAATTCAGCGACTGTCACAAAGGCTATTACTTGGAAAAGTCAAGGACTTCTCCAAAGATCAAGCCATGGCTTAAGAAGTCTTGGTGAGACTTTAGCTTTTGTATGTATATTATTAGCTTGTTCCTAAAATGATTTTCTTGTGTGCTTCCAAGAACTCCTAACAGTGTATTTATCTAAAATGCCTATCAAGCATCCAAGGCCAAACAAAACAACACCTGTCTCCTAGGTCAGGTGGATAACTTTATTTCTTGTGCAATTTAGGGTGAGACCCTCCTTTCCTTACAGCCTTATTAATTGACTCCTAATTTCTTATCTAACCACTTCTAGGAATGTAGATTGAGCATATAAATTCCCTTTTGATAAACTAACCGATCATTAGCTCTCTATTGACCTCCTCCTTTACCACTCCCATTTTGGGTTGCAAAAGAAAGCCTGAGGTCACTGCTTGAGAAAAATTCTTACCTGCCTTTATGACCGCGTAAGAATTCAAGCCTGGTGACCTTGCTCGGCCAGAGGATTGCCATTGCTTGGGTTTATAACTGGATTCCTGAGAGACTTGGGGAGAACTGAGAGGGAGAAGGAGGATTTTGACTAGAGAACTTGAGGACGAGATGGAGAAAAGAGAACAGAACTAGATGGGGAAGAATTAGATTAAAGGGCTAAAAGAGAGCACTAGAGGGACGAGATGGAAGATGAGGAAGAGCCAGATGGGGAAGAATAAGATGAGGAAGAACAGGATGAGAGAGAAGGGATGGGAGGGAGCTGAGATGGAAAGGAACTAGATGGATGAGAACCTAGACGGGGCAGAACTAAGACGAGAGAGTTAAGATGGAACCTAGACAAAGGTAGAGACAAATCAGGCAAGAAAGGGGCTAGGCATGAGAGCAGACAGAAGCTGTGTAGAGAGACCTGACACAGAATAATAAAGTGTATGGACTAAGGAGTTTCGTGTACCTAGATTCATTTCTTTTCATCAAAGATTAAATTATCAGCGGGCTGTAGATTCTTCCCAGACCCTGGGAGGGGACTCTCGAGGGGCTGGACCCCCATAGTCCTCGTAAGGTACCCTGGTAAGCAGGCTTCCCCATCTCCACCCCTATAATTTTACAAAAGTAACTGCCGAGCTGCTGAGCACCCTACCTCCTGAGCTAGAGCACACATGTCCAAAAGAGGACCTTCAGCCATGCCCAAGCCCAACCACGGGGCGTGCTATAGTCAGCTGGGGAAACTGAGTCACAACTTAAAGACAGCCGCGAGAAAACAAAACAATAGCAACCCCAGAAGGAACACCTCCCTGCACATTGGTGGTATTTGATATAGTCTGGAACAGAGAAGAAAATTCAATGTTTCTTAGATTTTTGTGACCTTGAAGCAGGTGACAAAACTCTTTACATATGTACACACTTTTCTCGTCTACACACCCAACGATTTCTCTTGAGCTGCTCTGGTTGTCAATAGCTCCACAGTGGTGGAAGAAAGCTCTCCTAATCAGACTGGTTAAACACTTATTTATTTATTTAGAGACAACATCTCACTAAGTAGACTGGCTGGCTTGGACCACACTATACAAACCAGGCTAGCCTAAAACACACAGACATCTGCCTGCCTCTGTCTCCTGGGTGCTGAGATTAATGCATGTGCTACAATTCCTGGCATTTAGTTTAAACATTTTCTTGAGGATGAGGGAAATCAAAATCTGTCTTTTATTTATTTATTTATTTTAACAATTAAAAAAAAAAAAAAAAACATGCCCAAGCATGAGACCATGTACCCAAGACAATGAACAGGTTCAGCTGGTCAACCCGCCAATGCCCTCCCTACTTGACTTCTGTCTGGAATAAAGTATGGGGTAAGGAATGGGAAAGAAGGCACCTCAGGGTCATCTCTACTTTTCCTCTTTAATTATGTTTCTCCTCAGTGTTCTGTTGAGGGTCAGACCCAGAAATTTGTACATGTAAGTAATCTGCTGATTGGCAGCTTCGACTCCATCTTATTTCAAGCATCAAGTCCTCCACACCATTGTACTCTCCTTCAGAGAGTCAAGGCCATTCACGGCTATTTTTTTCGTTTTATTAACCCCTGAATGGCTCCAAGTGCCAAAGACAGAAAACTAAATGCACGCGCGCGCGCACACACACACACACACACACACACACACACGCGCGCGCGGCATGAGAAAGAAGCAAGTCTGGAAAATAGGTTCCTAAGCATTCCTTGGGGGAGTAATGAATATATCTTGTTTCATATTTCAGATCCTCCGAAGCACACAGCCTTCACGCACAATATCCAAAAGGTAGGAAGAGCAAGTCTAGCTCAGAGAAACAAGACTCAAAGATGTCATACACTAGACTCAAACTAGCCATACACACACTAGGAAGCTGAGCTTCTCAGGTGCAGAATTAGCCAGGATTATTGCAAGAGCACTGTGATTTAGGTAGCAAGGAAAGCCACCCAGCCTGTTGAAGACTATGGGCAAAACTAACCCAGGGCCCTGAGAGTTCAAAATGAAATATATAATAGAGAAATGTATACTTTTGGCCCTCGTGCAAATACAGTTGATCCTAGTACCTACCTCCTCTCCAACGACATTTTTCATTATGTACCGCTCCATTCTCCACATACCCCGCTATAAACGGCATCATAAAACTTTCTCCCTCTTTGAAAACAGTAAACTTAAAGGCAACTTGATCTTCTCTAAGAATACGCCATCAGGAGAGTTTGTTTGCTTGCTTTGAAATGGGGTCTTTGTCAACCCCAAATAGCCTAAAATTCATCATGTAGCTAAAGATGACCTTGAACTCTTGATCTTTCTGGCTCTACTTCCCAGGGCTTTATGAGATGCAGGGTACTGAACCCTGAGCCTACTGCACTCTCCTAACTGGGCAGCACCCCCAGTCCTAGAGTGGAGAGTTCCAATCTTACTCCTTCCCAGCCTGGCTGCCTGACCCCAGCTGTTTTCTTCCTGTATTTCCAAGATGCATTTTGCATTTCCAATTCTGCAACAAGAGCAGCCTGGGTTGAGACTACAAATTGGGATGATAAATCCTGCAAGGCTGTGTCTGGGATGGTGCTTCTAGAGACAGTTTTAAGTCAGGAGGAAAGACCCACCCTAACTGTGGATGGCATGGTCTTGTTATGCGCTGAAAGAAGAGGGAAAATGGAGAAGTCTTCTTTTCTTTGCTCCTTGTCAGTCGCGCGATGTGACAAGCTGCCTTGAGCTCAGGCTCCTGGGCTCTCATGATGGACTACTTCCTCGGTGGTGAGCCATAGTAAAACCTTGTTTTTGGTCACAGCAATGGGAGGAATACAGAACGCACCTTACACCAAACAGTCCTTTAACACAACAGAACCAATAAGCTCGCTAAACCCACTATGACAGTTAGGGAAGAAATGGCCAAAGGTGGCCCTTTAGAAGATTCAGACTACAATGACCTATGTGGCTTACTAACCGTCATATGTTTGCTCCCCAGGGGCGAACAAATCACATACTGGTACTGGTTACAGAAGAACCAGTTATCTATCTTACTTTCATTCTAGAGTAACAGGGCTGGGGAAGGGGCAAGCTTGCTCTGCTTAGCAGCTAAGTTCCCAGGGCCGACACGGACAGGCATTCCAACACGGCTCAGTTCCACCCCTTGCCACACCCCACGTCCACCAGTCTTTCAGTGTCAGGCCCCACACTTTCTGTTTGGTCCCAAGCCTCTGGGTCAAGGGGCCTCTGCCTGGTCCCTAGAAGCTCACTGCCTTGTGTCCTGTGATTTCTCTGACAACTGAAACAGGTACTTACTAACTCATGTGCCAGATACATGCTGAGCTCACGGCCTCACAAGGACCCAGTACCACTTGAGCATGACCTAAAGAATCATCTTAAATCTCTATTGGCAATGTATTTTCAATATTTTGACAGTCTGATTGAACCATGGTCTTTCCTACAGCAGGCATTTTTTAAAAAAATGACAACCTACAGCTGAAGAGAAGGATTCAGGATAAACCGACACCCCAGAAGTCAGATTAATAAAGGGGTGAACGGAGAGGGGGCCTCAGCCAGGGAGGCTGTGTAGTCGGCTAGAGAAAAATCAAGGGGAGAAGAAGGAGCCTGGGCAGAAGCCAAGGGGAGAAGGTCTGGGAGCCGGGCCCGATCCACGGAAGGCGGCTCCTTCGGACGGAAGAAGGGGGCTGTGACTCACTTGCGAAGTTGGGTCGGGGCCAAGAGCCGGAACCGAAGAGCAGGTTACGGTAGCGTCGAAAGGCCTCGTCGAGGACGACGCAACCCGCCTGCGCGGCCGAACCGGCATGGTACCGGAACTGGAAGTTGTTGGGGTACAGCGTGTAGCGCCGGTGGTAGGTTTGGATGTACTGGGGCCAGGGCCACACCGCCGTGGCCGAGCAAGCCAACGCCGCCGCCAGCAGCAGCGAAACCCAGAGCCTGCGGCCCGCCATGGCCCACCGGCGAGCTCCGTCCCAGCAGGCTGAGCCCACGTTAGACCCGGGTCAGGTGAGCGGCGCCCGCGTGACAATCGAAGGGTCACGTGGGCGCGCGGGAAGCTGGGCTCGATCTCTGCGAGCGTTAGGCCACCGAGTCCGCAGCTCTCCGGCTTGCTGGGCAATGCAGGGACAGTCCCCGCTCCGGCCAAGCCCCTGCAACCCAAGCCTAGGGGCTGGGCCGGGAGCCACAGGCGCCGCCCCTGGGATTGGAGAACCCACGGGACCTAGGAAAAAGCAGAAGGAAAACAGGAGTCCAAAAGTCATGTGACACAAAGGGCTTCTGAGCAGTTCCCGGGAACTTAACAGTGTGATGTTAGATAGGAAAAAATGTTTGGAGACACCCCATTGCCGGCCTCCAAGAGGGGACCACTTACAGATAACCATTTTACTGCCTACTGGAAACTGCCCCCTCCTTTCACACACAATTCAACACCCGCTGATGTGTAGTTAGTGCAGACAGCAATATTTGGCTGGGATTTGGCTGCAAGATGGAAAATGCCCCCTTCCCCCCCAAAAAAATAACCAGGGACCTGGACCTGTAGGAGACTACATAGAAAGCCTAAGAATCAGGACTTTGTTCTGGGGGCAACTGAAAGACACCCCAAATTCATGTGTTTTAGAAATCGTATGTGGTTCCTGGTTGTAATACCAGAATTTGTGAAGGAAAGGCAAGAGAATTGCTGTAAGTCTATGGCCAGCCTGGGCTATCTAGTGAGTGCTAGGACCAGGTATGGTGGCATAAGCCTGTAATCCCAATACCCAACAGGTCAAGACAGGAAAATGGCTGTAAGTGCAAGGCTGTTTTTCATTTATATAATTTAGAAGAACTTATTAAGAAATTTCTCTTGGCTGGAAGTGTAGCTCAGTGGAAGATAACTTTCCTAGCATGCATGAGAACTTGGGTTCAACCCTCAGCCCTGAAGTGAGTAGGAGGAAGAGTAGGAAAGAGAGAGAGACATTTCTCCAAGGTAGTTAATTGTGCTACAATCAATTTCAACAACCACAGTTCAGGTCCTAAGTTGTTGTTTTTGTTTGTTTTTGAGACAGGGTTTCTCTGTTTAGCTTTAGAGCCTGTCCTGGAACTTGCCCTGTAGACCAGGCTGGCCTCGAACTCACAGAGATCTGCTTACCTCTGCCGCTGGCTCCAGGTCCTAAGTTTTATAGTCAAAAAAAAAAGAAAAAAAAAAAATTGACTCTCCTGTAACCCAGGCTGGTTGCTATGCAGCTGAGGATAACCTTGAACTTTAGATTTTCTTACCTCTATCTGCTGAGTGCTAGGATTACACGCATGTGCCCACCACACTTGACTTATATAGTGTGTGTGTGAATGGGCTTCATGCATAGGTATGAAGATAAAACTTTCAGCCGGGTGGTAGTGGCGCACAACTGTAATCCCAGCACTCGGGAGGCAGAGGCAGGCAGATCTCTGTGAGTTCGAGGCCAGCCTGGTCTACAGAGCTAGTCCAGGACAGGCTCCAAAGCTACAGAGAAACCCTGTCTCGAAAAACCACAAAAAAAAAATAAATAAATAAAAGAAGATAAACATTCTACTGACTGAGCTACATCCTAAGCCATCCCCACTTCTGGATTCTTTGTGTGTTTGGGGGAGCATGTCCAGTGTGTGTGTGTGTGTGTGTGTGTGTGTGTGTGTGTGTGTGTGTCTGTGTGTGTGCATATGTGTGTCTGTGTGCATGTGTGTGTCTGTGTCTGTGTGTGTGTGTGTGTACCAGTTGACAACACTGTGTCATTCCTCCTTAGGTACTGTAGATACTTGTTTTTTTGGGACTTGGTCTCTCACTGGCCTGGGGCTCCATGGTTCAGCCTGTTTGGTCTAGTCAGTGAGCTCCAGGGTTCCTGCCTCTGCCTCCCAGCACTGGGATAACAAGCTTATACCACCTTAACTTTTTTTTCTTCATAGGTTCTGGGGACTGAACTTGGGTTCTCAGGCTTGTGAGGCAAGCACAAGCCTTCTCCCCGTCCCCTGCATTCTTAAATCTTCCATTGATTAAACCCACAATTTCATCAGCACTCTCTGTAGTGTCTGGATACTCGCTTTTCCAGTCAGGAGAGACTACAGATGGACACACAGACAATCGTGGGTTTAGGCAGCAGTTTGCTAACTCTGACAGTGGACCTGGTAAACCTGTTCTCTCTTTTTATTGGGCCGGAAAGAGGAAGGAGGAAGTGGGGAATTCCAGAGCCATTGTCAAACAGTCAAGGTCATAATCAGGTCCTCAGGATTGATAGTTGAGTCGAGTTCAAAACAAAGTCAAAAGTAGGAACAATAGATCAAACTAGGGTTTGAGGCTGACAATGTGCCAAGGGACCTTGTCATGTGACACCTCACCTGAACTCAAAGAGAAAAATCACTTGAAAGAGTCCCAGGGTGAATGAGCTGCACCCAAGGAAGAAATGAAAATTACTAAGCAAAGCCCTTCGAGGTTTCTTTTTTTTTTTTTTTTTAGACAATACTCCATAACTTTTCAATTACCCTCTAACTAGTACCTCAAGTAATCAGAAAGTTCGTGGACTGTAATAGGTTTTAAAAAATATAATGCAAACAAATGTTTAGAATCTAGCCCAGAGTAGCAAACATTTGAATGAATTTTTGAATCTCAGCATCCACTGTCTGCTGAGAACTGGACTGAAGACCTCTGCAAGAGCAGAACATACTCTTAACACTCAGGCATCACTCCAGCCCCAACAGCTTTGACACAAGTGAAGACAGACAAATGCACAGAAAACTGGCTGGGTGTGGGAGAGTATATCTTTAATCCTAGCACTCGGGAGGCAGAGGCAGGAGGATCTCTGTGAGTTCGAGGCCAGCCTGGGCTACAGAGTGAGATCCAGGACAGGCTCCAAAGCTACACAGAGAAACCCTGTCTGGGAAAACCAAAAGACCCCAGACAAACAAAACGGACCGGTGTGCAGGCTAGTTTCATGTCAACTTGACACAAGCCAGAGTCATAGGAGAAGGAGGAGGAGTCCCAATGGGATCAGGCTGTAGGTAAGCCTTGTGGCATCTTCCTAAATAGTGATTGATGGGGGAGGGCCCAGCCGATTGTGGGTGGGGCCATTCCTGAGCTGGTGGTCCTAGAAGATAAAAGAAAGCAGGCAGAAGAAAGCAATGAGAAACAAGCCTGTAAGCAGTACTCTTCTGTGGTCTCTGTATCGGCTCCTGCCCCCAGCCCAAAGGTCACCTCCCTTGTCAAAGACGTTTCCAGTCAAAATCAGGCATTCCCTGTTCTCTGCTTCTGAAAAGTGGTGACTCAAAATCTGGACACGTTGTCAGACAGTAAATTCTCTCCCCACTCTCATTTCATAGCTACAGATATAAAAGTTAATTCATTTAACCAGCTGTCTTTAATAAAGGAAAAATAGAGAAAAACAACCACATATTTTATGTCAATCGTCTATCGTCGATTCTTTTGAAGATTTATTTACTCATTATGTATGCAGCATGTGTGCCTGCAGGCCAGAAGAGGGCACCAGATGGTTGTGAGCCACCATGTGGGTGTGGGAATTGAACTCAGGACCTCTGGAAGAGCAGTCAGTGCTCTTAACCTCTGAGCCATCTCTCCAGCCCATCTATCATCAAAATGGATGGCAGTGTTGGCCTCTGAGATAGCTTGGCAGGTAAAGGCATTTGCCCACATGGTTGAAAGAACAGACTCATAGAAGTTGTTCTCTGGTCTTCATATGCATGTGGTGTTGTATGCACACATGTGTACCCACATATATATATAATCTCTATTTTACAAAGTTGCTCAAGGGCATGTTCTGCACTCAATGTATCCCCACCTCCCTGAACATCTGTTCTCCTTTTATAATCCATTTCTCCTATGGTCTTTGTGCTCACAGGTAAGCACTAGGGGAACTTGGAATGTTAAACACACTCAGGATTGTTCCTTCAAAGGAAGAGATACATAACCTGTTATCTGCCCAGAAGGCTGGGAGCAGATGTGGTTAATACCCTGGTGACCTTCGTGCTGTGTGGCTGAGACCACACACTGGATCCTCCTGCCAAAACCTTATGCGAGCTTGTTTCTCCTCAGTCAGATGGTTTTATAGAACCCATCTTTATGACGGTGTCCCATGTACTTTACAAAGATGTACTCATGTCTGATCTTTATTTAATATACTCTGTTCCTCAAGGAAATGTATGTCTGCTTTATTGTGCACATGAGACTGAGTTGTTTATCACCAGGAAAGTTTCACCAAATTGTGCTGCGCTTAAATGTGCCTAAAATAAACCACTCAAGGTCAGACCCCTGAAGTTTGAACCAGCACTAGCTGCATAGCTGTATTGAACTGAACTACGTTCTTGCCTCCCGAGGATCAGTACTCTGCTGGCTGTGGTGGCTGCAGAGACACCAGTGAGGTCAACAAGTTTACTGCAATTGTAGGACAGGTAAAGAAATGGCGACTCAGTACATTCTTGGGGTGATAGGACTTGGGCAGGCGAGCATTCTGGCTAATCCCCTCCAGTGAAGCACAGCTGTCCTGCTTGTGTACTGTGAGGGGAAGACATATGTGAAGCATCGCCTCCTCTCCATTTCACATGGTTCATTTTGGTCCCTTTGCTTGTCCATGTCCCCACCAGACCACACGATGAATGAGACCATTGTGCCCTTACTGCCTAAGCCAGGACTCCAGGCAGGAAGTGTTCAGCTAGCGTTTGTCCAGTGAGTGCATGAAGGAAGCACTTGTGTTAGATTTCAAAGGCCAGCCTGACTCAGTGTAAAGAGAAGAGGGCAGCTTGTGGAGGGGGACAGCAGTCAAGAAGAAACAATGATGGGTTCACTCAAGGATCTAAGACCCTGGAAGAGCCTGGTACACAGCAGACATTGCATGAGCGTGTGTTGGATGAGTAGTAGAGACAAGCCAAAGCAGAGCTCTGTGGAGAGTCTGTGGTGGCCCCAGGGAACTGCTGTATTTGGCTAGAAACAAACAGTGCGTGAGGTAGGCTGACACTGGATCATGAAATAAAAGGGAAAGTTACTGAGTGATACACTCTGAACCAGACATGTGTGTGTTACTTGTCTTGCTGCTATGATAAAACACTTGACAAAAGTAAATTAGGAGCCCGGTAGCCATGGTGGCGCACGCCTGTAATCCCAGCACTCGAGAGGCAGAGCAGGTGGATCTCTGAGTTCAAAGCCATCCTGGTCTACAGAGTGAGTTCCAGGACAGTCAAAGCAACACAGAGAAACCCTGTCTCGGAAAAACAAAAACCAAAACAAACAAAAACCAACTTAGGAGTAAGGGTTTATTTTGGCTCACAGTTTGAGGGTATTGTCTATCAGACAGAGCACGGCATGCAGCAGGAGCACGCAGCAGGAGCACGCAGCAGGAGCACGCAGGACATGCAGTGATCGGTCACATTGTGTCTGCAATCAGGAAGATGAGAGGGATGAATGTGATGCTCAGCTTGCTTTTTCCCTTTCATTCACTCTAGGACCCATAGCCAATGAGAGGTGGTACCCACACTGAGGGTGGGTGTGGTGGTGTGAATGAGAATGGCCTCCATCGGCTCATAGATTTGAAAGCTTGGTCCCCAGGGAGTAGAACTGTTTGAAAGGATAATAAGGATTAGGAGGTGTGGCCTTGCTGGAGGAAGTGTGTCACTGGGGTGGGCTTTGAGGTGTCAAAGACCTGTCTGTGCCAGGCCTAGTGTATGTGTGTGTCTGTCTCCATCCATCCCTCCCCCTCCCTCCTTTTGCTCTGATCTCTCTCTCTCCTTCTCTCTCTCTCTCTCTCTCTCTCTCTCTCTCTCTCTCTCTCTCTCTCTCCTTGCTCTCTAAAGATCAGAATGTGGCTCTCAGCTACTACTCCAGCACCATGTGTACCACCACGCTCCCCACCTGATGATGATGAACTAAACCTCTGAAATGAAGCAACTCCCCTATTAAATGTTTTATTTTATAAGAATTGCTGTGGCCCTAGTGTCCCTTCACAACAATAGAACAAAGACAAGACGGTGGGTTTTGCCACCTCAGTGAAACCTCTCTGCAAATTCCTTCATGGGCAAGTCTGGAAGTGTGTCTCCTAAGTGATCCTAAATCCCACAAAGTTTACAATCAAAATTAATCATGAAGCTAGAAGTAGTTGTGGTTCAGGACTTTAATCCCAGCACTGGGGTAGGCAGAGGCAGGTAGATCTCTGAACTGTAAACCAGCGGGATCTACATGGTGAGTTCTGGGACAGCCAGAGCTATATAGTGGGACCCTAACTCAAAAAAAAAAAAAAAAAAAGACTATGACATATTATCTTATTTTTTCTCATAATTTTTTTCTCCTATTTTCCTTATCATCTGTATTTGGCATGTGAAAAACTGACTCTGAGAATTAAAATAACTTGACTAAGGTCTGAGCCAGTGAGGTCAGAAATGGAAACTAGGCGAAGCAAGGCAAGAAGGGGACCTTGCAGAGTCTCATTTTATTATTAATGTGGCCCAGGCTGGCCTCAAAGTCACTGTAGCTGAGGATGACCTGGAACTTCTGACCCTTCTGTCTCTACCTCCTGTTCCATAGAGACTACAGGTGTGTGCCACCACGCCCAGTCTATGTGCTTCTAGGGGTCCAATCTGGGGCTTATGCATGCTGAGCCGGAACCCCACCGAGTGTGCTGCATCCCCAGCCCATTTTAACTTCTGCACCATGGTCACAGTTTTCTTTTTCTAGATTATACATCAGATTGAGTCATTTTCCCGCATTAGAGGATTTTTGTTTTTGAGACAGGGTCCCACTATGTTACCCACGCCAATAGTACCTGTGGTCCTCCTGTCTCTGCCTCTTGAGTAGCTGGGATTCCAAACATTTGCCCCCATGCCTAGCTCAGGCTCCAGGAGTCTTTTTTTTTTTTCTTTTAATGTGTATAAATGTTTACCTGCATATATCTAAGTGTGTGGTGTGCATGCTTGGTGCCCACAGAGGGTATAAAGGGCACCAACTACCAGATTGCAGTTATGACAGCTGTAAGCCACCCCGTGGATGCTGGAAACAGAACCCAAGTACTCTGCAAGAACCACAAGCATTCTTAATCCCTGAGTCATTTCTCCAGCTCCTCTGGTGCCAGAACTTTTAATGGCTATACAATACTGTCAGAACAAACTCTGATGTTGCAGCTAGGTGTCCTAGCTTGCTGGTTCTGAAGCACCATGTGGGTGCTGGGTATTGAACCTCTGGAAGAGCAGCCAGTGATCTTAACCAGTGAGCCATCTCTCCAGCCCAGGACATTTTCTTGATTAATGATTGATGTGAGAGGATTCAGTCCACTGTAGGTGGTGGACCTCTGTTATATACAAAACAGGCTGAGCAAGCCATGCAGAGCAAACCAGTAAGCAGTGTTTCTCCATGCTCTCTGCACCAGCTCCTGCCTCCAGTTCTGCCCTGAATTCCTCCAGTAATAGCCTGTGACATGGAAGTTTTAGCAAAATAAACCTTTCCTTCCTCAAGTTTCTTTTGGTCTTGGTTTTTATCACAGCAATAGAAAGCAGACTAGGGGCCGGGTGGTGGTGACAGCGCACGCCTCTGGTCCCAGCACTACAGAGGCAGAGACAGGTGGATCTCTGGGAGTTCAAGGCCAGCCTAGTCTACAAAGCAAGTTCAAGGACAGCCATAGCTGTTATACAGAGAAACCCTGTCTCTAAAAAAGGAAAAAAGCAGACAGAACACAGGATACATAATAAATAAATCATCATGTTCCATAGACTTGCCTACAGGCCAGTCTAATGGAGTTATTTCCTCAATTGACCTCTCTTCCCCGATGACCCTAGCTTTTGTAAAGTTGACAGAAACAAACAAAACCCCAAAACAACAACAAACAAATCTAACCAGTGCATCAAGGAAAAGAATTTCATGTCATTTCTGCAAAACCTTGGTCTCCTAAAGGGATATGCACGACAATGCAGAAAAGCAAAAGAATGATCTTCAAGAGGAACAGAAATCAAAGACCTAGCCACTGTTATTTCACTTTCTTCCATTCGTCTCTGAACTACTGATCTGTTTTCCTCTTTGTTCACGGGATACTTCAGCTTCTTCTGACCTCTGTTCTCACGTGACCCCAGTGTTGTACAAAATGCATGATGGTCCCCTCCAGCTGCTCCCTGATTGGTACCTGGAGATCCCACTGTCCTCCAAATGCAAGGCAAATCGGCATTCATTCCCCCAGTCAGATGCTGTAATTCCATAGTCTGATTCTACCTATATCTTTCCCTGAAGCTAATCACATATAAGGATATATGTGAGCCAGGTGGTGATGGTGCACACCTTTAATCCCAGCACTCGGGAAGCAGAGGCAGGTGGACCTCTGTGAGTTCGAGGCCAGCCTGATCTACAGAGTGAGTTCCAAGAAAGGTGCAAAGCTATACAGAGAAACCCTGTCTCGGAAAAAAATAATAATAATAATAAAAAATAAACTTCACGTGGAGTTTCTTTGATGACCATCATCTTCTTTAAAGTAGATTGGTGCTGCCAGGAGCAGACATATCTCATTGTTTTATATATATATAAATATATATATAGAACCTTATGTTATTAAATCATCTTAAATGCCATATTCTGTAGGTCTTTGAAGATTATCTATCTGAACTATATTTCTGTATGCCTTGAAAACATACCTAACATGATCATGAGTTCGCTACATAGATGACTATTAACCCATATTTTTAATTATTCATTACATTTTTTAAAAGATTTATTTATTTATTATGTATACAGCATGTATGACTGCAGACTAGAAGAGGGCACCAGATCTTATTACAGAGGGTTGTGAACCACCATGTGGTTGCTGGGAATTGAACTCAGGACCTCTGGAAGAACAGTCAGTGCTCTTAACCTCTGAGCCATCTCTCCAGCCCTATATATAACATTTTTAAATGAGCTACATAAACATAATACCCTAAACAAGCGTAGATATATACATATAGGGCCAGGTGGTGGTAGCACAAGCCTTTAATCCCAGCACCCGGGAGGCCGAGCCAGGTGAATGTCTGAATTCAAGGCTAGCCTGAGCGAGATCCAGGACAGGCACCAAAACTACACAGGAAAATCCTGTCTCGAAAAACATATATATATATATATATATATATATATATATATATATATATATATATATATATATATATATATATATATATAATAACAAAATTAACTTTCTTTCTTTTTTGTTTTTCAAGACAGGGTTTCTCTATGTAGCTTTGCACTTTTCCTGGAACACACTCTGTAGCCCAGGCTGGCCTCATAGAGATCTGCCTGGCTCTACCTTCCAAGTGCTGGGATTAAAGGCTTGTGCCACCACCGCCCAGCCAAAATTAACTTTAAACCTACATCAATAAACTAAAATCCATAACAACATAAAATATTTTGAGATTAACAGTTGTTTTTTGGATTAAAGTAGATTCAATAATCTATCCTTTTTTCATCATAATAATCTACCATCATTCTATATCACCATCATTTTTATATCATATCCCACTTTTTTCTTTAGAAATAGATTGACTATGACCAATAACAACCTGTAACCAAACCCCCTAAACAAAGACAAACGTCAATAATCCATTTTTTGGGAATGTGGACATAGTTTTCTAGGCTACTTCCTGCAGATTGGGAGCACTGTTAATCTTATGGAGACCTTTGAGAAAATTTAGGATTATGATTAAGTCCTGACTGGAGTAGTCTGTGAGGCTGGATCATCTCAGCCAGCAGCCTGGAAGCCTTTCTGGATGCAGAACTCAGAGGAAACTGCAACAGAGGCACCCTGAAATGTTGGATCATCTGGGCCGTTGTTCCTATTTGAAATTTTTCAGGGGTCTTCCTGGATCAAATCAGATTTGTCTTAACACAGAATGAATTCACAGCCTCTCATTTCCTATGGAAATAACAGCTTAACCTCTTCTCAGAAGTAACATATCTTTTGACTTAAATTTTGAAGTCAAAGCATTTTCAAAATATATAGGTTGGATTAATCCAGCAATGTTTATAATCAAATGTCTTTCAGTATCTGTTGCTCCTTCCTCAGCCACCAAACAATTCAAAGACAACACAATAACATACAGTATCCGGACTCTCTGTGTATTTTCTGTCTTACATGGCTCTTTTTTTTTTTTGTTGTTACTTTACTCCCTTTTTAAGGAATTTATTATTTTAAAACTATATATTTTTAAATTTTTTTCAAAGAATTTTTTTTAACTTTATTTTATGTGCATTGGTGTGAGGGTGACAGATCCCCTGGAACTGGAATTACAGACAGTTGCGAGCAGCCATGTGGTTGCTGGGAATTGAACCCGGGTCCTGTCCTCTGGAAGAGCAGCCAGTGCTCTTAACCACTGGGCCATCTCTCCAGCGCCCCCCCCCCATGTCTTTCTTTCTTTTTTTTTTTTTTTTTTTTTTTTTTGAGCTGAGGATCAAACCCAGGGCCTTGCACTTGCTAGGCGAGCGCTGTACCACTGAGCTAAATCCCCAACCCCTGTATTTCTTTTTTATGAGTCTAGACCTTCTCTTTACCCTCCCAAGCCTACACATATTTTTAAACACACTGTAACCCCTAGAGGATTTTTGTTTTTGTTTTTTTTAATCTGTCTTTACTGCATTGTCTTTTTCTGACCTCATGAGTGTTTAAACTGCTGAACAGGTGTGGCTAGGACCAAAGCTGTGGCTTTGACAGCTGACTTTGCCCCCGTCTTTGGTGCCTTGAGAATCTAGTCTCATGGGAGAGGCATGTTTTACCACTCCAACTCTGAGATATTTTTGGGTTTATGCTGCCACCCAGTAGTGTGCCACCCACTGCTCATAAACTCCATTTAAGTGTTTGGCAGCAGGGCCTCTTAAAAGAGCCCTGTAGTTTTTGCCACTAATGCTGAGTCAGGAAGCCATGTCTTAAAGAAGTTGCTGCTCCTCTGCTCACCACCAGCAAACAGAGCCTACTAGAGAAAAGACAGTTACCAAGAAGCTGTGCTTGACTCCATTCTTGTGTGTCCAGAATCCTTTTTTTTTTTTTTTTTTTAAAGCTTTCTCAAGTTTTATGTGGAAATTCTTACTAAACTTTTGGGCACCATATGTAGGTGGAAGTTACTCTCCCGCCTGCCTGTTCCCAAACACTTGGCAGCCACTTCTTAAACAATTGACTCCAAGGCTTAATATTACTTATAAATGCTCAGCTGGTAGCTCAGGCTTATTACTGACTAGCTCTTACACTTAAATTAACCCACAATTCTTATCTATGTTTAGCCACATGGCTTGGTACCTTTTCTCAGTGCAACGTTCTCATCTTGCTTCCTCCGCATCTGGCTGGCGACACCTGACCCCGCCCTTCCTCTTCCCAGAATTCTTCTACTCTGGTCACCCTGCCTATACTTCCTGCCTGGCTACTGGCTAATCAGCATTTTATTAAACCAACTGGAGTGACAAATGTTTATAGTGTACAAGAAGATTATTCTACAGCAGGTCTCACTATATAGCCTTGTCTAGCCTGGAACTGGCTATGTAGACCAGACTGACCATGAATCCAGAGAGCTAACTGCCTCTGCCTCCCCAGTGCTGGGATCAAAGGTGTGCCACCACACCTGGCTTGTTTTCTGAGACTGTTGATATGCAGCTCAGCCTCCAGAATGCTAGGGTGACAGGCCTGTTTCACCATGCCTGACTATTAATAACACACCTCCACACCTCAGTGTGTGTGTGTGTGTGTGTGTGTGTGTGTGTGTTGTTAGATTTCTGAGGCAAAATAAAGAGACAGAAGGCAGACAGGGACCTGAGTCTGACCTTCAACAGATAGGACTACGTTTATTAATGCTTACAGTGAGGGTAATTGAGGGGACTGCCAGGGGAAAAAGCTGTCCATGATCCTTTATAGGGGTAATGTGAAGGGCATGGGAATGAGGAAATTGTTGCAACGTTAGAGAGCAACATGTCTCTCTTTCCTGAAATTGTTTGCCCAGGCAAGACAGACAGCCTTGGAAGACATGCTGTCTCAATAGACATTCCTTTCTGTGTTGACCAATAATGGCTGAGCTAGGCACTCTATCAGTGTGCGTGTGTGTGACCACATGTGGGATGGATGTGGGAGTCTGAAGATAATGTCTAGAAACATCCTTGATCTCCCTTCCACCTTAGTCACTGAGGCAGGGTCTCTCAGTCAAACCCAGAGTTCATCAATATGGCTAGTTTAGCTAGCCAGTTTGCTCTGGGAATCCCTTATTTCAACCTTCTGAGGTTGGAATTACAGATGAACCACCATAAGCACACAACATTTACATGGGTTCTGGGGATCTGAACCTCAGATCCTGCTCAGAAGGCATTTAACAACTGAACCATCCTCCCAGTCTAGATGGTAACACTTTTGACAATCAAGAAACATAACTGGATAGTTACCCATTTTGAAGGAATCCAGAGATGCTTGGAGTCTTGTAAGACTTGGAGGTTTTGCCTGGCAGCTGGATTCTGTAAATTTGGAAGGCACTTCCCCTGGGGCAGCCCAGAGACCATGTTGAGGGAGACAAAGAGAATTCTATTCTCCATGTTTGGAAACATTAATTTTTAATCAGAGAAATGGGTCTAGTTTTCTTGAGTTACTGGTTATTCATCATTGGCTATTCAGATAGAGCCTCAAAAAAGAATCCACCTTACCAGTGTGTGGTAGTGCATTTAAAGAAGGATCATCTCAACTTCTGAAATGACTGTCACCGGAAGAAATGTTTCTAAGACCGATCTCAGCCAGTTGGTCTTGAAATAACTCTGTGCTTTTTAATGGCAACACGGCTGCAGCTGCTTGGCCATCACCCTGACTAATTAGACCTTTGCGGCCCCTGCTGCCCAATGGCAGCAGGGAGGTGACTAGTGTTGTGACTCAGCAGGACTAGCTTGGACAACCTTATTTGATTTTATGTTTCTGCTAGTGGCGGCCATTGGGACTGTGTGGCACTGTTGTGGTCTGGCTCAGATGTTTTTCCTGTAAAGATCAAGCAGAGAAGCAGCTCTACTTGTGTACTTTCTACCTGATCACTGTACTTTCACCTTTCCGCTGATTAAAATTCTGGCTTAGTTAGAAGTTGGTTAGAGACACTGACAAAGAAAAGTTCCACTAGCAAAATGACTAATTGTGAGATTAACAAGTTACAGTGTTAGTAATAAGGCAAATTAGTAGAGCAGACCTGTACTGTTTTTCATTCTTCCTATGAATTCACACACCAGGTTTCTTTTTTGTTTGTTTGTTTGTTTTTGTTTTTGTTTTTTCGAGACAGAGTTTCTCTGTGTAGTTTTGGTGCCTGTCCTGGATCTCACTCTGTAGACCGGGCTGGCCTCAAACTCACAGTACTGGGATTAAAGGTGTGCACCGACACTGCCTGGCAACATCAGGTTCTTAAAAGCTGTAGTCTCAGGGCTGGAGAGATGGCTCAGTATTTTATTTTATTTGGGCTGAAATGTGATTTTATTTGTATAATTTGTTATTAAATAAAGTGCCTGGAGGGTCAGAGCTAATAGCAAGCCCTAGCAGAAGTCTGGCAGTGGTGGCACACACCCTTAATCCCAATCACATGACAGGCAGATCTCTGTGTGTTTAAGGATACAGCCAGCATGGAGACACACACCTTTAATCTCCAAAGCAACCATAGAGACCTAGAGGTCTGTATAGACAGCCAGTGACAAGGAGGTCATGTGGTTGGGTTTACAACCAATGAGAAGGTAGAATAGAAAGTCAATAAAAAGACAGATATACAGGAAGTAGGTCTCTTTCTTAGGGGAAGGACAGCAGCCAGTGGTAAGAAGGTGGTCTTAGCTCTTAGCTACTGCTCTGACCTCTAGGCATTTAACTCTGCATTTGGCTCTGTGTTTCTTATTTAATAAAACTGTTTAGATTTACATCTACAGCTCAGTGATTAAGGTTGCTTAGTGTCCTTGCAGAGGACCCAGGTTTGATTCCTAACACCCACGTTTTGTGGCTTACAACCTGCTGTAACTCCAGCTCCAGGGAGATCTGACACCTCTAGACTCACATGAACTTGCACTTGTGTATATACACATATACACACCCCCACCCCCACCCCCACCCCCACAAAACACACACATAACAAAAGTCCTACTTTCTTCATCTTTATGGTAATGGCTTAAAATACGTAAAAAGTATCTTCAGGTTCTGAAGTTCTATTCTGTTAGAAAATGATGTGCACCGGGCGGTGGTGGCGCACGCCTTTAATCCCAGTACTCGGGAGGCAGAGGCAGGTGGATCTCTGAGTTCGAGGCCAGCCTGGTCTCCAAAGCGAGTTCCAGGAAAGGCACCAACACTACACAGAGAAACCCTGTCTCGAAAAACCAAAATAAATAAATAAATAATAATAATAATAAAAAAGAAAATGATGTACCCCACCAGTTTCATTTGAACCTCTATTTTCTTATGCTGTACCAGACTGAAAGTCTTTCAGATGTATAGATGGCTCTTGGATCATGAGATACTGTGAGATACTAACTGTAAATCAAAAGTAAATAAAAACCTCCATTTTGTTTTTGTCTAATTTTGTTGTTTCTTTTTTGTTTGTTTTGAGACACAGTCTTACTCTGTAGCTCTAGCTGGACTAAAACTCACTAAATACAGCAGTCTGGCCTTGGGCTCGTAGAACTCCACCTGGCCCTGTCTCCTCGAGGTTGGGGTTCCATGGGCATGCTATCATAGCATACCTGGCGATGCCCTCTATTTTTAAGAACAATTAAAAATAAAAACATGTGACACAGAGCAGCCTTGGAAACATGACAATGCCCTCAAATGACACTGGGTGAGGCTCTCAGCCTGTAGACGAGGCTGCCCTTGAGTAGGCACCTGGCTGGGCATGGCACTGACCGAAGCCCTCTAGCCCTAAGAAAGCACTAAACATCCATCTCCCAGGCTTCCCAAAGGAAAATGCTACTCAAAGGAGGGGGCACACGGTACGTCTTTCCCTGTGAAGGCTCTTGAAGTAGGTGTATGTAACTGGTAGCACTGACTGCTTCTGGAAGGGGTTATTCAGAGGCTCAGCATAGCAGGGGAGGGGGCGCTCCCCTCTAGATCCTTTCTTTTTTATTTTGTAACATGTAAATATGTGCCACCCATATAATTCGATTTCATCTTCCTTTTGTCTTCATTCTTATCCCTTTTTAAATATTAAATGAAAAAAAATTATGTGTGTGTATGCCCACGTGAGTGCAGGTGCCCTTGGAGGCCAGAAGAGGGTGTTGGAGCCCCTGGAACCAAAGTTACATGCAGTTTTGAGAAACTCAACATGGGTGTTGGGAGCTGAACTCGGGTCTTCAGAAAGAGCAGCCAGTACTCTTAACTGCTGAGCCATTTCTTCAGCCCCCCTTTCCTCCCTCTCTCTCTCTCTCCCTCCTCTCTTCCTTTTTAATCAGAGAGTCTTACCTTCCTACATAGCCAACACTGGCCTGAAACAGGAAATCCTCCTGCCTCAGGATCCTCAGTACTGAAACTGCAGGCCTGCCTGCACCACACACACCACTTGGCTTTTCAGATTTGAGCTGTTTGAGGAATTTGTTCTTTTGTTATGGGAACTGCACCTCCTTCATCCTCACATTAAAGGCACAAGGAGAACAACGCCAGCATTCCTGTGCAGTGGTGCTGTAGCCCAGCATGAGAACCATCTCAGCCCTCCCCCAGCGGAAGGGTCACACATTGAAACAAAAACGCCAGGACTGGTTGGTGGACGTCATCCAGCCCTGGCCTTGTTGCTCCTGGACTTTGCTAACCGGCCCTGGAAGCTCTGCCTTCTTCTCTTTCTCCCTTGCCTGCATTCTCCCATTTTATTTCCCTTCCTTGACTATCAGCCCAGCCCCAGCAACTAAAAACCTACAGAGTACATTCACGTGACTATCTGTCCTGGGACCATCCACTAGCATCTGGCTTCAGAAAAGTAATGACCTATTACTGTGGTAGTTTCCTGGGCTGGTGAGATGGCTCAGTGGGTAAAAGTACTGGCTGCTGATCCTGAAACCTGAGTTCAATCCTGGGACTCACACTGTGGATGGAGAGACTCATGCACACACCCACACAAAATAAAAAAATAAAATTTCCAAATAGCACACGTCACCGATGCTTTCTTTAGGTGTTTTTTTGTGCGTGCGTGTGTTAAAAGCACAGTTAAAAAGTCACTTCTGGGGGCTGGAGAGATGGCTTAGCAGTTAAGAGCACCGGCTGCTCTTCTGCAGGGCCTGAGTTCAATTCCCAGCACCCACGTGGCAGCTCACAGCTGTCTGTGATCCCAGTTACAGGTAACCTGTCATCCTCACACAGAAATACATGCAGGCAAATACCAATGTGCATAAAATAAAAATAAGGGATATAATCCGTTTCTTAAAAGTTCCTTCTGTTTTACGGTGATTTTTTTTTTTTTTTTTTTTGAGCTGAGGATCGAACCCAGGGCCTTGTGCTTGCTAGGCAAGTGCTCTACCACTGAGCTAAATCCCCAACCCACTTTAATTTTTGAGACAAGCTTTCTTACTGAACCTGGCTGGACTAACTCAGCTCAGACTAACACTGAGCCCCGGGGTCCACTTAAGTGGCCTAAGTGGCCATACGAAGCTTTTTAATGTTTGTGCCAGGGATCCAGATTCAGGACCCCATGCTCACACGGCAGGCACTCTGCCCACCAAGCCATGTCCCTAGCTCCCCTTTCCTTTCTTTTTAAACATTTCTTTTAGTTAGTTCCCCTCTCAGACTTTTCTCTCCTGTGGGTGGCACAGAAAATGCTCTTATGTGCCCTTCCCCTGGGAAGAGCTGGAAAGGGAACACAGGGTGTTCAGGACAAGAGGCCCTAAAATGGTTTTAAAGCGAGCCTGTGACTCCTGGGCAGTGATGCACAGCTCCACGGTACACAGAGTTCTTCAGAGATTTGGGTGGAGGCCCTGGCTGTCCTTGTCCTTCACATGTTTCTCTTTCTCAGGAAACTGGCAGCACTGGAGCTTCATTAGGGTCAGAACGTAGTATTGCTCTTGACCACAGCCTATCCTGAGTGAGTATCAAACCTCTATAAAGTCCACAGCCTATCCTGAGTGAGTATCAAACCTCTGTAAAGTCCACAGCCTAATGAGTGAGTATCAAACCTCTATAAAGTCCACAGCCTAATGAGTGAGTATCAAACCTCTATAAAGTCCACAGCCTAATGAGTGAGTATCAAACCTCTATAAAGTCCACAGCCTAATGAGTGAGTATCAAACCTCTGTAAAACCCCGCAGAGAAAGAACCATGCTTTTACAAAGACAAGGAGAAGCACCGCTCTTCTGAACTCCAGCAACAGATACAGTGTGCTAGATATGTTTGAAACCTTTATTTATTCCCCTAATACATGTGTGCCTGGGCTAAGGGAGCAGATCTCTTCTCATCTAAAAAGAGATGAGACCAGAAAGACAGCTCAGCAGGCAAGAGCACTTGGTAGAGGCCCTGGGTTCAGTTCCCAGCACCCACATCAGGCAGCTCACCACAGTTGGGATCCTGCTATGCTCCCACTGCATGACCCCACATGTGCAGTTCAGGAGCTAGGCAAGGGGTCTTGCGTCTTATAGCATCAGTGTTTGCTGTTAACTATGTGAGCTGAGTGCAGTGTGGTCACACAGTCAGTGCATACCTGGTGTAGCTCTGAAAGCCCACCTGCGCCTTAAAGAGCTGGACATAGACCCCACCCTCTCTCTCTGTTCTGTTCTCTCTTGCCCCCACCATCTTCCTCTCTCTGCATGTTCTCCTTCCTGCTGGTTCTCTTGTGTCCTGTCTGCCCCCCTCCCTGCTTCTTCTTAATAAAGCTCTGATATTGATACTGGGTCTTGTCATGGCCGTGACCTTTCTGTGCAGAAACCAGCACTAGTAACCAGTGCACCTATCTTTCTTACAGCCACTACCTACAGAGCCAGTTCCAGGAGATCTGACAGCCTCTTCTGGCCTCTTAGACACCTGCACACATGTGGTGCACATACAGATGAACACACACAGATACACACATTTTTTGTTTTTTTGTTTTGGTTTTTTGAGACAGGGTTTCTCTGTGCAGCTTTGGAGCCTGTCCTGGAACTCACTTGGTAGCCCAGGCTGGCCTCAAACTCACAGAGATCTGCCTGCCTCTGCCTCCTGAGTGCTGGGATTAAAGGCGTGTGCCACCACCACCCAGCCACACATAGTTTTTTTTCTTAAGTATTAGAGATAAAAGGGAAAATTTTGAGATTCTTAAATATTAAGAGCTAGATGTGATCTAGAAAAATATTTAGTCTGATCATGTTATGGTGGTGCATGCCTTTAATCTCAGCATTTGGGAGGAGGCAGGAAGATCTCTGTGAATTTGAGGCCAGCCTGGTCTATGAAGTGAGTTCCAGGACAGCCAAGGCCACACAAAGAAAGCCTGTCTCGAAAGAAACTGCTTAGAAAGCTATTAAAATTGACTCTACCTCCTTGAGTCTGTATTAGCCAGACAATGGTAAGAGAGCGGCGGAAAGATAGGGATTGTTACACCAACAAAGGAACACACTGGCAGTTAGGAAGTACTTATAACTCTAACTGTGGAGACTGCAGTGGTTTGAATAGGAATGATCCCCCTAGAATCATGTGTTTGAATGCTTGACCTGTAGGGAGTAGCCCTGTCAGGAGATGTGGCATTGTTGGAGTGGGTGTGGCTTTGAAGGAAGAGTGTCACTTGAGGTCTCATATACTCAAGCTGTGCCCAGTGTGGTATACAATTCACTTTCTGTTGCCTGTGGATCAATATGTAGAACTCTCAGCTCCTTCTCCAGCACCATGTCTGCCTGTACACTGACATGTCCCGCCATGATGATAATGGACTAAACCTCTAAAACTGTAAGAAGCCCCAATTAAAGTTGTTTGTTTGTTTGTTTGTTTGTTTTGTTTTGTTTTTCGGGGCAGGGTTTCTCTATGAAACAGCCCTGGCTATCCTAGAACTTGCTTTGTAGACCAGACTGACCTCTCAAGAGATCTGCCTGCCTCTGTCTCCCAAGTGCTGAGATTAAAGGCGTATGCCACCATGGCTGGCTCCATTGAAATGTTTTAATAAGAGTTGCTGTGATCATGGTGTCTCTTCACAGCAATAGAAACCTTAAGACTGAGACAAAGGTTGAAGAATCTGAATCTTTTTGTTATTCTGAGTGATGATATTCAATATAGGCATGACTCAGAGATGAAAAAATTCTTTGTGTGGCCAAGAGTACCTGTTGCATAGGCCAGAGGACCTGGGTTTGGAGCCCCAGCATCCATGTAAAAGGTTAGGTACAGTCACACACGTGCCTGTAACCCCAGGGCAGGGGAAGCAGGGGCAGAATGGCTGGCGCTGGCTTTCCAGCCAGGGTACTCCAGGTTCAGTGAGTGCCCATGTCATAAGGGAACAGGGCGGATAGTGGTAGAGCAGGATGATTGGCATCCTTCCAAAAGTCTCTATGACCTTCATAGCCAGCAGAGTGACAAGCTACAGGAGGCAAGAAGACAGTTCAGCTCGACATGATGCAGTAAACTGTGTTGGTTCAGATTTTGTGAGTCTGACCCTGTGTGGTTCACTTTTGGCATATTTTAGCACAGCACAATTGGGTGAAAACTTTCCTGGTGGTAACTAACTTACTCCCGTGTGCACAATACAAAGTAAGCTAAATACAGATCAGATGTGATTATGTCAAAACTCTTTGAGAAGCCCATAAAGATAGGTTGTACAGACTGACTGAGAAAACCAAATTCACAGTAAGGGTCTGGGGAAGCACCTGCTGCCAGAAAATCTCCAGCCACACAGATAGCGCAAAGGTCACCAGACTCCTGGACAGATAACGAGTTTTGTGTTCCTTCCTTTGAAAGAACAACTCTGAGGGCTTCACATTCCACGTTTCCCTGGTGCATGTCTTAAGCACAAAGACCTCCATGCCCTCTGATGTCCTTCTCTGGCCTTTGCCCTCACACATGTGTGCATATGCACTTCACATACACATGTACACACATAAAACATACAGAGACACACCATACATATATACACATACACAAAGTTAAATATTTGATCCAGTTTTCAGTTCTAAGGGTTGAACCTTGGGTCTCATACCTGATACACAGTTCTATACCCTGCTAGCTCCAAGTACTTGATATCCCTGTCAGATGTGGTGGTACATGCCTGAAATCCTGGAATTGGGAGGCAGAGCTGATAGGACCGGGAATTAGAAGCCAGCCTGGCCCTGTCTTAAACAAAAGCAGAGATGGGGATGTGACTCAGTTGGCAGAGTGTTTGCCCAAAATGTAGAAGCCCTGAGTTTGATCCTCAGCACTCCATCAACGACCTGGTAGCACATGCCTGTAATCCCGGTGTTTGAGAAGTAGAGGACCGAGGATCAGAAATTCAGTCGGTGGCCAGAGAGACAGCTCAGTGATTGAGAGCACTTGCTGCCTTTCCAGAAGACAGGAGTTCGGTTCCCTGCACCCACATCAGGCAATTGTAAGCTGCCTGAAATCCCAGTTCCAGGTGAACCAACACCCCTTTGTGGCCTCTGCAGACACCTGCACACATATGATATTCACTTATACAGACATACACATAAATTTGAAAAAAACAATTAAATCCTTTTTTTGTTTGTTTGTTTTGTTTTGTTTTTGTTTTTTTGAGACAGGTTTCTCTGTAGCTTTGTAGGTTGTCCTGGAACTTGCTTTGTAGACCAGGCTGTCCTCGAACTCACAGAGATCCACCTGCCTCTGCCTCCCGAGTGCTGGGATTACAGTTGTGCGCCACCACCGCCTGGCACAATTAAATCTTTTAAAAGGAAGTTTAAGTTCATCCTTGCTATGTAGCATGTTTAAGGACAGTCTGGACTATATGATACCCAGTCTCAAACAGAGACACACGACTCCACCCATGAGTAGGTGTTAATGAGAACAGATTACTTAAAATGAGATATGGAGGTGGGGGCAATTGTCAGTTCTTTTGGTTTGTTTGTTTGTTTGTTTGTTTTCAAGACTGGGTTTCTTTGTGTGGCGTTGGCTCCTCTGTAGACCAAGCTGGCTTCAAACTCAAGAGATCTACCTGCCTCTGCCTCTCGAGTGCTGGGATTAAAGGTGTGTGCTACCACTGCCAGGTATCACGTCTGTACTACAGAATCCATATATATATTTTAAATTCGATCATCACAATATTATATGTAGAAAGTAAGAGCCTCATCTTACCAATGCAACCATACAGGAACCAACAGCTTTTTTCCCAGAATAACCTTATTTCTAACTTTAGGACCCAAGCCTCAGCACAGGAAATCTCATTGAAATTATTTAAAGCTGTGGTTGGAGATTTAGCTCAGTGGTAGAGTGCTTTCCTAGCAAACACAAGGCCCTGGGTTCAGTCCTCAGCTCTGAAAAAACAAAAAAAACAAAAATGAAATTATCTAAAGCCTAGCCATAAATTCTTCTGTGTTCCCCTGTGTGTAGGTGTACATGTGTATGTGCGTACAAGCTCCTGGGGGTCAGGAGTCAACTGCAGGGGTTCTGTTGGCACTGGACAGTTTTTTTGGAGTCAGGTTCCTGCTTTGTCTTGCAGCTTGCAGAGTAGGCTGGGTTGGTGGCCCAGGGAGCCCCAGGGATCTTCTTGGCTCCCCGGCGCTGGGATTGCAAGCAGATGCCACCACCCCTGGCTTTTTGTATGTGAGTGCTGAGATTCAAACTCAGGTCCTCAAATTCTCATGGCAGCCACTTTATTAACTGAACCATCTTACCAGCTCAACCTCACTATGTTTCTTTGGCTGGTCTCAAACTTATCATATAGATCAGGCTGACTTTGAAAGCATAGATCTGCCTGCCTCTGCTCCTTAGTGCTGATATTAAAGACTTGTGCCACCATGCCTGGTAAAAGAAATCTTTTTTTTCTTAAAGACTGAATTATTTATTTATGTCTGTGTGTATGTGCATGTGGGTGCAGGTACCTGTGGAGTCCAGAAGAGAGTGTCAGATTCCTTGGAGCTGTGGTTACAGGCAGTTGTGGGCAAGCTGATGTGGGTGCTGGGAACTGAACTTAGGTCCTCTGCAAGAGCAGTACATTCGCCGGGCGGGGGTGGTGCACGCCTTTATCCCAGCACTCGGGAGGCAGAGCCAGGCGGGTCTCTGTGAGTTGTGACAAGCTCCAAAGCTACACAGAGAAATCTTGTCTTGGGGAAAAAAAAAAAAAAAGAACAGCACATGCTTTTAACTGCTAAGTGCTCTCTTCAGCCCTAAAGAATTCTTTACATATCCTAACAGTAAGTCCTTAGCTAGATGTGCACATTGTAAGTCACCTGTCTACTCTATAGACAGCCCGTTTACTCTGTTGGTGTTATCTGATGAATGAAAGTTCTTCATTAGAAAGTAATCCCATTTACAAAATATATCTTTGCAGCTTATTTTTTAACTGTTTTTTTTTTTTTTTAACTTTTTTTAAACAGGGTTTCTCTGTGTAGCTTTGGAGCCTGTCCTGGGACTCACTCTGTAGACCAGGCTGGCCTTGAACTCACAGAGATCTGCGGGTCTCTGCCTCCTGAGTACTGAGATCTAAGGTGTGCGTGCACCACCACTGCCTGGCCCATATTTTCTAAGGAGACTGCTTCTCAAAACAGAGACAATGGTTTGAATGTATACTAAATGACACCATACACAACCACCAGATTATGCTTCTTTTGTTATACCTATCACAGACCCTAGCAAGTTCTTAGCTGGTCCCAGTGTCCAGCTCTTTGAGGTAGTACTGAGAGTAGGCCTGAGGACTGGATGGTGCCAACCTGGCCCTCTAATGGCTAGAGTGTTACATTCTTTGAGAAATTAGTCACTGTTCACAAATGGCTTGATACCCCACATGACATCAACATCATCTATTTGGTTGGTGGTGTGCTTGCATAATGCCAGTAGTGTAGGGGTAAACAGTTCCTCTGTCTCAATGTGGTCTGTTCCAAGACAGTATTCAAGCAAGCTTGAAAAGACAGCCAAGGAGCATGGATCTTGTAATCATTACTTAGGATCTTTCCCAGGATCCAATGCCAGGTAAGACTGTCGATGACTCCTCTCCCCCAGCAGCCTGCATAGTACTTGCTGGCTGTACGAGAGCTAGCCAGTGGAACGGAAGCTTCAGGGTCAGGTCCAGATTGATTTCTCCTACAATCAAAGTATGTGGTGTCTTCAGCAATAGGACCTAACCATCTAGTTGTGGTAAGCAATGTATGGTTTTTTGTTTTGTAGTTTTAGACAGCATCTAACTCTTTATCCAGGTTGGCCTGGAACTTACTCTGTAGCCTAGGCTGGCTTCACACTCGTGGGTGATTATTCTTCCCATGACTCCTCGGAGCTGAAATCACAAGTGTGAAGCACCCTGCCTGGTTGCACCCTTTATTTTACACCTAGTCAGGTCACACTGCTACTGCTTCCTGCCCTGGCATATATCTTGGCCCTAAATGTTCCCTGTGTTGATTACCCGAGGAATCCCTTTAAGTACAGCTTCTCTACCTCTTCTCTACCTTCCTTCTCATAGTCTTAACCATTCTTGGCGCAGTACCAACCTCTGTGATTTCTCTAAAAGCGTGGTCATCCAGCCACTCATCATTAAACTCTGCCTCCAGGCACTGAACTAGGGCCTGGAAAGTTAAATAGTGCTTTGGCAGAAGTACTATTGTGACTGGCTGTGTTGATTCCTGCTAGGAAAATGTTGACGAGGCGGATTCAGGAGGCCTGTGAGTCTGAGATGAGCCTGTGTTGCACCAGAGGAGCTGGGGAGAGAGCTCGGTTAGAAAAGAAGCTCCTCAGGCCGCTCTTCCAGAGAGCCGAGTGCAGTTCCCACACCCACACCAGGAGGCCCACAGGAGATCTGACACTCTCCTCTGGTCTCCGGGGACACCTGCACTGACATGCACATTCCAACACGTGTACACATATCATTAGAAATAAAAATAAAACACAACCTTAGAGAAAAGAAGTGTTTGTCACACAAGCAATAAGACCTGAGTTCACTGGGCAGTGGTGGCACATGCCTTAGATCCCAGCACTCAGGAGGCAGGGACAGGCGAATCTTTGTAAGTTCAAACAAACAAAGGACTGAGTTCAATACCTAATACTCACACACAAAGCCTGGAGCAGCAGTGTGCATCTGTAACCCCAGTGCTGGGGAGGTAGGGATACAAATCTCCCTGGGCCTTACTAGCCAGTCTAGCTGTATTGGGAAGCTCCAGGCTTGTTTTGTTTTGTTGTTGTTGTTTTTTGTTGTTGTTGTTGTTGTTTTGAGACAAGGTTTCTCTGTGTAGCTTTGCACCTTTCCTGGAACTCACTTTGTAGACCAGGCTGGCCTCGAACTCACAGAGATTTGCCTGCCTCTGCCTCTGCCTCCCGAGTGCTGGGAATAAAGGTGTGCGCCACCACCGCCCGGCTGGCAAGCTCCAGGTTTAGTGAGAGGGAAAAAAAAAAAAAAGATAAGGTGCCTGTGATTGAGGGAGACAGCTAATGTCAACCTATGGCTTCCATATTCCCATGCAGGTTCACACATTTCCGTACATGTCACATACAAATACACCACTCACACACAAGGAATTCTGCATGCTACAGCATGGACATGAACTAGTACATAGAACTTGTGGTTCTCACCAGCCAAAATATAGAACAGGCTTCAACAGGTCATGGGATCCAGAAAGAGGGGAAAGCTAGAAGAAACTTATAGTCGGCATCTAGATTCAGACCAGATTTAGGAACCAGCATTAATAAGTGTACAAAACAAGAGCCGGTGATGTGGCAGATTTGAAACAACCGTCAGTCTGAAGAACAGAATGCTGTCTGCCCTGCATCTTTGATCCTTTGAGTTCTTAGGAGGTGAGGGGTTAGGGTAAGATGTAGACAGTTGTTTAAAAAGGAGACAAGTGTCACTAGGGCATTGGCGGGCAGAGGGAGGCCAGGGAAAGCCCTCCCTTTCATGTAGAGCCGAGCACCACAGCAGTCTCCTGAAGAGGGATCACTTTTGCACATCAGATTTTAGTGTCCAGGGCAATGGCTTCTGGCATCATAATGGGTTCTGTCGGCAATGTGTAAGTAGTAGTGTCCTTATGTGAACAGAAGACATTGAAAAGAGGGAACGAGAGGACGGCAAGATGGCTTAGTGAGTGAAGGCACTTTGGACAAGCCTGGTGACCTAAGTTAGATTCCCAGAACACATGAGAAGGTATAAGGAAAGACTGGACTCTCCTCTGATCTCTACAAAACACCCATCATGCACACATGCAGACACAGACTCACACTAATAAAATATTAAATCAATTTTTAAAAAAAAGGAAGCAGAGTGAGAAAAGGATGGATGCTACAGGAAGGGCCCTGACTGACAGGTTTATAACTGTGTAGAGACACTGAGTTCTGGCAAACGCACCGCGTAGGCTACTGGCTACTGACCCATTCATTCATAGTCTTGAGTTATAATCACAATTGAAATTTGAGTTATACTTGTGAAATTTATTCTGAGAGAACTGTCTTTATCTTCACATTTCAGGAGCTGGCATGAAGCCTGACACACAACTGCCAAGAATATATGTGTAGATTTGTTTAATAAAGTTGGAGTAGGGAACACCTCCCCCCTCTCCCCATCACACACACACAGTGGTGATTTCTTCCTGGTGTGATAAAAAACGAAAAGAGAGAGAGAGAGAGAGAGAGAGAGAGAGAGAGAGAGAGAGAGAGAGAGAGAGAATATGAATCAGGATCTATACCAAGGATTCTTCTGGCCGTGTGTGAGGAGGCGTTGAGACAAATTCCATGGCAGTTAGAAAGTGAACTGGCTGCCAAGATGGGGAGGAAGGAACAAGCCCTGACCCTCTACAGTCCTGAGGTCTCCAAAGTAAAAGGGAACCGGAAATACCAAAGGGTGAGGAGTCAGAGGGGAAGACAGGGACTTGACTTAAGGACAGAGCTAGACAGAAAAGGCCACCTTAGAAATGCTGACTTTTAAAAAGGAGGTAAGGAATCAGGTGAACAAATCAAACCCACATGGGGATATTGAGGTAGAGAGAGACAGGAGACTTTGGGTAGTTGGGGCCAGCTTCTCGGGCACTATTTCCCTCATCCTTGTAGCCCACCCTTCCTACCAACAAACAATCGATGTCAGCCCAGAAGCGGCAGCAGTACGTGGATCAGGCATTCACCTACACCCGGATGTTCTGTGGCAGCCTCTCTGGCTTTAGCATCCTGCTGCTCATCATCACAGCCCCACTGAGCTGGGTACAGTTCCTGGTGACCAACAATGGCCTTGAGCTCTACGCAGGACTCTGGACCTTATGCAACCATGAGCTGTGCTGGAGCCACATACCCAAGCCACCCTGTGAGTGCCACAAGAGTCACACGGTTCCAGAGCTTTCTGCCACATTGCACTTTTGCCTTTCTTCCTTCAAGACCTTTGGATCTGAGACAAGTTGTAAATGTGACTGTCCTTTTTATTTAAAAAAAAAAATTTATTTATTTATTATGTATGCAGAAGAGGGCACCAGATCTCATTACAGATGGTTGTGAGCCACCATGTGGTTGCTGGGAATTGAACTCAGGAGCTCTGGAAGAGCAGTCAGTGCCCTTAACCTCTGAGCCATCTCTCCAGCCCTGTGACTGCCTTTCTACTGGTATCCGGTATATGTCCTCTTTCCTTGCCCAGGCTGAGTCCTGTCCCAAATGATAATAAGCTGGTCGTATTCTTTTGACACTTATAAGATGCTATTATGTAAGCTCTGGACAGGTTTGGATACAGGTGACACATGCCACACACGCGATTGATACTTGGGTATCTGTCTTATGTGGACCACTCCTATTTCTAGACCAAGGCTTCTTATTGACCTATACAGGCGGGACCCTTTGTACCAAAGGTCCTAAGAGCTTTGACACTTTGACAGCTAAGCTTGCTGCCCTTCAAAAGCTGAAATCAGAGCTGGGGATGAAGCTCACTAGCAGAGTGCTCACCTGTCAAATACAAGGCCCTGGGATCTGTGCCCAGCACCACACACACACACACACACACACACACACACACACACACACACACACACAGAGTTTTGCTTTAAAAAGTTGAATTAAGGGTGGGCCATAGTGGCATACGCCTTTAATCCCAGTACTCAGGAGGCAGAGGCAGGAGGATCTCTGTGAGTTTGAGGTCAGCCTGGGCTACAGAGTGAATTACATGACAGAGGGACATAGTGAGACCCTGTCTCAAAAAGAAAAAAAAAATGTTTTTTCTTTAATTAGGGTGGTGGATGGTGGCACTTACCTTCAATCCCAGTACTGGTCTACATAGCAAATTCAAGTCCATTCAAGCAACTAGCAAGACACTGTCTCAAAATCAGGACTGGAGCTATAGCTAAGTGGTTAAAAGCACTTACTTGCTGGGTTGTGATGGCACACGCCTTTACTCCCAGCACTCAGCAGGCAGAGTCAGCCTGGTCTACAGCGCAAGATCCGGGACAGGTACCAAAACCATACAGAGAAACCCTGTCTCAAGGCCCCCCTCCCCCCCAAAAAAGGTACTTGCTTAGTCTTTCAGAGGACCTGTGTTCCTAGCGCCTATGACAGATGGCTCACAGCTGCCAGTTACTCCAGCTCCAGCGGATCTGACACCCCAACCTGTGGCATACACTCACTTACACACAAATAAAAAATAAAAGTACATCTCTTGATAAGTAGGAAGAGTTTGGGTTCTATAGGACATGAAGGTTTGAATTCAGTGTTAGGACCTTTGGTTTGGGATTACTCTGTTTGTTTGTTATGTTGGGTGGATAAAAAGATAAAAGCAATGAAGTTAACCAAATACAGATGTTATGAACGCTGAAGTGTTTCATTGGGCCGTGTAATTTGTGGCATAAGATTCTTGTGAGTAGAATTGGTTAATTGAGAGGATTACATTCTGAGGTCAAACCATGCTTGCTCACAAGAAGCTGCAAGGATCTATATGTCTTTTTAGGAATGGAGGGGTGAAGTTAGAGATGACTGGGGGATGAATAGATGTACATGTTCCCCTTATGGGGACAGAGGGTGCACACACTCTGTATCTTAGAACTCTCAGACAGAGTGCCTTCATCCTTTGAATATTAAACTCAGATTGGGAATATGCAGCAGGAAGACATCACAGGTCCCCAGTTCCACAAAAAGAAAAATTAAAATAAAAATGGAGGGGGTCGGAAGTAGTGATGCACATTTTAATCCCAGCACTTGGAAAGCAGAGGCAGGAGGTCTCTGTGAGTTTAAGGCCAGGCTGGTCTACATAGTGAGTTCCAGGACAGCCATGGCTACATAGAGTGACCATGTCTCAAATAGAGGGCTGTGTTGTGATTAAGTAGACAGTGTGCTTGCCTACCATGTGCAAGGTTTATGCAAAACATTAGCCAGGTGTGGTGGCACCTGGTTATAATCCTAGCACTCAGAAGGTAGAGACAGGAGGATCAAAAGTCAGGTTGAGAAAGTCTGGGCTACATAAAACTTTATAGCAAAAATAAAATGATCTTGTGATCTTGTCTCAGGAAAAAAAAGGGGGGGTATGTTAAGCATGATAGCACATGACTGTAATCTCATCCTTTGGAGGTGGAGGGAGGAAGATCATGAGTTTGAGACTAACCTTGGTTTCATAGCCAGACCTGTTTCAAATACCACTCACTTGTGTGTGTGTGTGTGTGTGTGTGTGTGTGTGTGTGTGTGTGCATGTTAACATATGTGTTACACTTTTTTTTTATTTTTGTGTATACATGGGTATGTGTATGCCATGGCACATTTGTTTAAGTCAGAGCACAACTTGAGTTGGTTTTCTCCTCCCACCCTGTGGGTCCCAGGGATCCTCCGCTCAGTTTTTTTTTTATTTATTTTTTTGAGGTGGGGGGCATTCGAGACATGGTTTCTCTGTGTAGCCCTGGTTGTCCTAGAACTAGCTCTGTAGATCAGGCTGGCTTTGAACTCACAGAGATATACCTGCCTCTGCCTCTGGAGTGCTGGGTTTGAAAGCATGTGCCACCACTGCCCAGTGCAACTCAGGATTTTAGGCTTGGCATCAAGTGCCTTTACCCACTGAGCCATCTTGCTGTTGTGCCCCCCCCCCTCATACCAGAATTATGTGAACTAGTGTAAGATTAAGGGTGAACTTTTTTAAAGATAAGAATGTCATAAACTGCCAAGGGCAGGAAGTGCAGAGGGTGTGAAGGGATTCAAGACTGGGCTCCCAGACAAAGAAAACCAAGCCATGGAGTCACTCAGGCTCTCTAATGCCCAGTGGACACTCATCATTGTTTATGTTTTGTTTTATCGCCACAGTCCAGGTTTTCCTGTTTATTAGAGTGTCAGTGTCAAAAGGTGATATCCAAGCCTAGTCTTACAGCTCATTAGTTCACACAAGCAAAAGAGGAAATTGACGTTTCCAAGCATAATAATCACATTGATCCAACGTGGGCCACGTTCTCTGCTGCAGACAAGGATTGATTGGAGTACTGAGACTAAGTACTGCAAAACATACCTAGGTCCTAGGGCTTCATACAGAACCACCTGGACTGATGGGTCTCAAGGTTAGATGGGCTGCTCCTTCTCAGTGACCCAGTCTTTAGAATATATGCTGCCTTTAAATTATTTTCTTTTTTAATGTAGCTAATTGTTATGGTCAGGCTTATGATTTCTATCAATGGAAATGATTTCTTTTTTAGCATAAGGAACAGGCTTTAGAGAACAAAATGAAATTTATGAGGCAAATCTTTAAAAAAACAGTTTTGTTTTATTTAGCTTGCTTTTATTATTTTTTATTTTTATATTTATTTATTTATTTTTGTGGAGCTGAGGATCGAACCCTGGGCCTTGCGCTTGCTAGGCAAGCGCTCTACCACTGAGCTAAATCCCCAACCCCGCTTTTTATTTATTTATTTATTTATTTATTTATTTATTATTATTTATTTTTGCTTTTTTCGAGACAGGTTTTCTCTGTGTAGCTTTGAGCCTTCCCTGGAACTCACTCTGTAGCCCAGGCTGGCCTCGAACTCATAGAGATCTGCCTGCCTCTATCTCCCGAGTGCTGGGATTAAAGGCGTGTGCCGCCGCCGCCGCTGCCACCACCACCACCCAGCTTGCTTTTATTTTATTTTTTAAGAAAGGGTCTCCAGTTGGGGATTTAGCTCAGTGGTAGAGCGCTTGCCTAGCAAGCGCAAGGCCCTGGGTTCAGTCCTCAGCTCCAGAAAAAGAAAAAAAGAAGTAGATTCAAAAGAAAGGGTCTCAAGTAGCCTTCTCAGGCCTCCAGCTGACTATGAAGTTGAGGACAACCTAGAACTTGCAATCCTCTTGCCTGTACATCCTAAGTTCTGGGATTACCTGTGTATGCCACCTCACCGGATAAAACTCAAAGAATCTTTGTCGGTTTGTTTGTTTTGAGACAGGCTCTCAACTCTGTAGCTCTGACTATCCTAGAACTCACAATGTAGACCAGGCTGGCCTTGAACTCTCAGAAAAATTCCTATATTCTGGTAAGTTTGGGCTTGAAATCATTGCAGTATAGGAGCTAAAGTAAGTGCCACTCCACTGTGCAGTCTCCAGTTGACGAGGCCTACAAACGCTAGACACATCACAAGAGAAAAGAACCAGAGAAACAAACTCCAAGTTCACTGGGCAAAGTAGCGACTGGGACAGGCTATTTTATAGCCATTGAAAATCATGTTTGTGGGGCTCAGTCAGCAAAGTGCTTGAGGTGCAAGTGTGAGGATCTGAGTTTAGATCCCCAACACCTAGGTAAGAAAGTAAAACAACGGAACTGGTGCAGATGTGTGCCTGTGACCCAAGCTCTAGGGAGGCAAAGACAGACAAGTAGAACCCTGGAGCTCAGTGTCCAGCCAGCTGAATCAGTAGTCAGGTTCAGTGAGAGACCCTGCCTCAAAGAATAAGATGATGAGTAGTTGAGGAAGACACCCAACATTGGCCTCTGGGCTCTACATACTTGCACACACTTGTGCACACATGCACAGACACATGAACACAACACACACACATACACACACACACACACACACACACACACACACAAATGATATTTACAACAGGTATGTGAGAAAAATTCTTACTGTAAAATCCTCAGAAAAACAATTCATATCATACCCCCTCCATACAAAGAGTAGAAAAATAATACAAAGAAATAAGTTGAGTTGGGTGGTGCATTCTCACACTCAATCCCAGCTACTTGGGAGGCTAAGTCAGTGAGATGGTGAGTCTGGGCCAAACCTAGACAATAGAATAAGATCCTTTCTCACAAACCTATGAAAAGTGTTTGCAGTGGTGGCCCGTGTCTTTAATCCCAGCACTCAGGAGGCAGAGGCAGATAGATCTCTGTGAGATTGAGGCTAGCCTGGTCTACAGAGTGGGTTCCAGGACAGCCAGGCTACACAACGAGACCCTGTCTCAAGAACAGCAACAACAAAAATATGGAAATGCCAGGCATGCTGATGCACACTTGTAATCTCAGCACTTGGGAGGTGGAGGCAGAAGGATCAGATTTCAAGGTCTGCAGTTACATAGCAAGTTTGAGGCCACATGAAAGCTATCCCAAACCACACAAAACAAAGTAAGATAAAACAATGAAATAGAATGCTAACGATGGCCTCTCTCCTCAGTGAGACTGGCTGATTTTCCTCCTGTGTCATTGTACTTAGTGGCCATTGCCATATTTAGATTGAACATTCATTGCTTTTAGAACTAGAATTAGAAACAAGAGTTTTAACCTGACTTGTGATGGCAATCACCCCTCTTATAAGCTAACAATGGATATATTGATGTATTACACCTAATTTACCAATAAAGGGCTGTCTTCACAGTAAAGAAAATCCACGTAACAAGTTAATGGTAGTGTGTACCTATAATTCTGGCACAGACTCAGGAGGATCAAGAATTCAAAGCCAGATGGGGATGCATAGTGAAACCCTGTATCAGAAGGGGATGGGGGCGGTATTGGAACAGACAATGAAAACTTAGTAAAGAAGATCTTATTAGTGTCCATGGTACCACATGGCAAACTCCATTTCATCTTATTTTGTCCACTTAGTAAATAAGATCTTATTAGTGTCCATGGTACCGCTCAGCAAACTCCATTGTCTTATTTTGTCTGGTTCCCATCTCTGAGACTTTAATCTAACTTTCATTACATACTCATTTGTTTGCTTATTTGAGACAGGGTCTCAAGTAACCCAGGCTAGCCTGGAACTCTCTATGTAGCCCAGGCTGACCTGGAACTCCCTAGTCTTCCTGTTGCCATGTCCTGAGTGCTGGGATGGCAGGAGTGCGCCCCTATACCTGGCTCTCCAGCTTTCTTCGAGGATATTACTTACTGGACTCACCAAGCCTTTCCTCTCCTTGTAGATTACCTCGAATATTCCAGGGCCTTGTTCATTATCTCTGTCCTCTGCATGCTTACTGGCCTTGGCTTGCTCTTCAGCTCTTGCCGCCCTGCAGACGGAATCATGTCAGCTGAGTTGGATCTGAAGGTGTCCATCCTCAGCTTCTGCTCAGGTACTGACTGGCAAGGTAACACACAAAGGTAAAACAGTTAAAGAAACTAAGCTTGTCTGGGGGCTTTCATGGGGGCCAACATCACACCAACTGGCCAGCTCCCTGCCCTATCTCACTGCATAGAACATGCCTTAAACTGTCTTATACCAAGGGGCAAGGACCCCTTCTTTCTCCCATCTTGGCTAACCCCCCAAGTCTTTCATCTTTTGATCGTTGCCATGGATATGATTCCCGCAAATGGAAGAGGAGCTGGGGGTGGCCGCCAAGGCACATGGAAGTTGCGGATAGTTTGTAACATCTTCCTTTATGGTCCTAGCTTTCTTCTTGCTCCTCTGCCTCAGCCTGTTTCTGGCCCAGGTGGAACGGTATACAAAGAGCGCCATGGAGTCAGTGTTCCTGTGGGCCTATTATCTTAACTGGTGCAGTGATGTCTTGCACGTCTGTGCTGGTGAGTCAGCCCCCTGCTCTGTGCTTAGGAGGAGGGGAATCATTTCTGTAACAGGAGGTAGAGTCGAGAAAGAAATGGAAGCACAGCAGGTTTGTATGTGGAGGTGCGGTGGGGAAAGCACAGATTTGACAATCGAAAGCCTAGAATTAGTAACTTGTTCTCTCACAAAATGAAGTGCGGATGAGTTAAGTAACTTGCTTAAGGGCACACAGAAAACAATAGCACCATTGTTGAAATCCAGGGGCGTCAAGCTTTATTCTAACCAGACTGGAATAGTCGAAAGAGGCCTTTTAGGACTAAGTATGGAATGATGAATATGATGTTCAAAAGCTAAAAGACCATCTGTCTGTTAAACCTCACCTGTTTTCCCCCTCTTCTAGGAATCGTCTCTTTTCTCAACTATGTAACTTTCCAATCTCATCCTCCTGATCCAACAAGTGTCGGTATGACCCCACAGCAGAAGTCCAGGCCGGGCTTTGGGCCAGTACCAACAACAGCACCCGCTGCCACTGCAAAGCCAAGTCCTGAGATGCAATTTCTAAGTGGGAAAGGGGAGAGACAGCCAAGTACAAGAGGGAATTGGAAACCAAGTACGAGACTGTGATAGAAAGAGGGAAGGCCAGATCCTGCTGTCTTACACACAGAGGTGGGCTAAGTGAGAAACGATTGTGCAGATTCCATGAAACCTTCTGATATCATGTTCATAGGAGCATTAAAGCTAGCGAAATGTCCTGTGTGTGTGTTACATCCAAAATGTGCAAGAGCATCATAAAATAATGAAGGGCTGAAGAAATGGCTCAGCAGTTAACGGAGCTGGATGCATAATCATGGCATTCAGAATTTGAATCCAGCACAAGGCTCCTCAAAGAATTGGTGGAGATGAGGAGATGGAGGCCCTCCCAATATCCTGTTCTGGTGCCTGAGCTCACGTGTGTGTAAGGATTCTGTCCTTAATTACGCCATCAGCCTTGGACGGCAGGCCCTCTGTGTGTCTCCCTTTTCTCTTTCTGCTCTTTTCCCTTTGCGCACGGTCTCTCTGGTTCTCTGGTGTTCTCTCTCTCTCTCTCTCTCTCTCTCTCTCTCTCTCTCTCTCTCTCTCCCTCTCTCCCTTTCTCTCCCATCTGGTTCAGCATCCTTCTCTACAGTTTAGTTTGAATACTTTTCTTGATTCCATTGAGAGGATGTCCAGCACCGATGGCCCCTCAGGGAACGGACGTTTTAAATGGGGAGAGAAGGTCGGAAGTGTGATTGAGATTCGAATCTGCGCACTAAGAAACAATACAGGGCCTAGCTGTTAGGAGGCAGTGGCAGTCGCTATAGAGCTGGCCCCTCTAGAAACTGAATAAATTAGTCTTTCTCTTTCTTTGCTTGAAAAGATTTCCTTAAAGTGGGACTGTAGAGAGGGCCCAGCGGTTAAGAGAGCTTGCTGCTCTGACAGAGCACCCACATCTGGCAGCATACAGCTGTTTGTATTTCAGTTTCAGGGAACACAACACCCTCTCTGGCCTCCATGGACACCTTTATACACACATATTCTCTCTCTTTTTAAAAAGAGTTTCTTTAAAAAAAAAAAAAAAAAAAAGGCCAGGCGGTGGCGGCACACGCCTTTAATCCCAGCACTTGGGAGGCAGAGGCAGGCAGATCTCTGTGAGTTCAAGGCCAGCCTGAGCTACCGAGTTCCAGGAAAGGCGCAAAGCTACACAGAGAAACCCTGTCTCCAAAAACAAAGCAAAAGCTAACTGTATTTTCAGCCAAATTGGGTAATAAATCCCCCTTAGATACATACCCCAAATACATTTTGTAATAGATGAAAGGGAAGAGGGAAGAGAGAGAGTCCCCATCAAAACAAGACTAACAATTCACACCAGAAACACCATCATCAATGACAAACAAAACATAAACCAGTGTTTGAGCAGAAGTGAGGAGGAAGGGGGCTCTTGTGGGGTGAACGGGCTCAGCATACTCTCAAGACAGATTAGAGTCAGGTCCACACCTTTAACTCAAAAAAAAAAAAAAAAAAAAAAAAGCGTTTGGAAAAGAGGCTGAGCAAGCAGCCGCCAAGCACTGACTGAGCCATAGTTTATTAGGAACTTGGGCACAAAGGGGCAGACGGCTGCTGGTGTGACAGTGAAGCAACCTCTCAGGCCATTCACCCCTTCTGCAATGTCCTTCAATAGCAGAACAAGAAACCCAAAGCACTACATCAGAAGGCCCAACCTCGGGAGGTGGCGGCGGCGTAAGCCTTTAATCCCAGCACTCTGGAGGCACTCAGGAGGCAGAGCCAGGCGTATCTCTGTGAGTTCGAGACCAGCCTGGTCTAGAGAGCAAGTTCCAGGACTGTCATGGCTACACAGAGAAACCCTGTCTTGGGAAAAAAAAAGAAAAGAAAAAAGACCCAATTGAGAGTTTAGGAGATTTACTTTTATTTATTTATTTTAATTACATTTATTTATTCATATATACCTGTTTTATTGATAGTATCCATATGCCATATAATTTGCCCATTTAAAGTGTACAATTTACAATTTAAACCAGGTTTGATGGTACACACCTGTAATCTTGGAGGGGTCCCAAAACAGCTTGACCACATAGCAGCCATGACAGGCTTAGGGGCCTAGACATAGCTTCTGTGACAGGCTTACTGGCAGGCAACAAACACCCAGGTCCAAGAAAAGCCTTAAACTGACACCACACAGGGATCCACCCAGGGATAAGGAAGTACCTGACATCCCAAACATTCCAACCATTAGATAAGGTGACCAGATGTCCCAGAGTGTAGCACACACCTATTTCTGTTGTACAGATAACCCTAGACAATTGTCAGTCCTGGTCCCTGGAAATCCCCTCATCCCAACCTCTGCTATGATAAAAACTCTGCCCCACCTGAACTCAGGGCTCTCTGCTCTCTGCTCTCTTGGACAGAGGGACCAAGCTCCGGAGCTTGAAATAAAGCTCTTTGCTTTACATGTGGGATTTGGTCTCCCTGGTGATCTTTTGGGAATCTCTGTGATCTGGGTATAACATAATCCTCTCATCCCAACATCTGCTATGATAAAAACTCTGCCCCACCTGAACTCAGAGCTCTCTGCTCTCTTGCACAGAGGGACAAAGCTCCAGAGCTTGAAATAAAGGCTCTTCGCTTTTACATGTGGGATTTGGTCTCCCTGGTGATCTTTTGGGGATCTCTGTGATCTGGGCATAACATAATCCTCACAGGGAGGAGGCTGAGGCAGGAGGATTGCCACAAGTTTGATGGTAGCCTATACTACACAATCACTTTGAGGCCATCCTGTGCTACATGGTGAAATCCTATCTCAAGAAAGGACACCCGCCGGGCAGTGGTGGCACATGCCTGTAATCCCAGCACTTGGGAGGCAAAGGCAGGTGGATCTTTGTGAGTTCGAGGCCAGCCTGGTCAACAGAGTGAGATCCAGGAAAGGCTCAAAACTACAAACCCTGTCTCAAAAAACAAACAAACAAACAAACAAAAGGACACCCAGCCATGTGGTGGTGGTGATTGCCTTTAATCCCAGCACTCGGGAGGCAGAAGCAGACAGATGTCTGTGAGTTCGAGGCCAGCCCAGTCCACAGAGTGAGTTCCAGGCTATAACAGAGAAATCCTGTCTCAAAAAAAAAAGGCACCCAATAAAAATAATAGTAATGATGATGATGAAGTACAGGTCAATGATTTTCAGTACATCCCCCAATGTTTCCCCACCATCAATTTATAACATTTTCATCTTTGCCAAGAAAACTCCACTTCCATTAATTAACAGTCACTCCCCTATTTCTCTCACCATACCCCAAGCCCCCAACTCTACTTTCTGTCTGTCTGGATTTGCCTATTCTGGGTAGTTTGTATAAAAAGAAGCGGAGTCATGCAATGCATTCACTCTCCTTTGTGTCTAGCTGTTTCTAGATAGTGCGATGTTTTCAGGGTTCATCTAGGTCACAGCATAGACCAGAAATATCTGTGCTTCATCCTTTTCCATGACTAAATAATCCTCCACGTGTACTCAGGAGATGGGATCTTTTGTAGTCTAGGTAAACCTCTTGCTGTAAAGACCCGAGTTTGGAGCCTCAGAACCAACATAAAGCTGGACATGGTAGCATAGGTCTGTACTCCCAGGCTCCTACAGGGGATGGGAGGTGGAGCAGGAGATATTTCAGAAGCTCTTAGGTCAGCTAGTCTGGGACATATAGAAATGAACACCAAGAGATAGATGTTCAATGCCATCCTCTTACCTCCACAGGCCTGCATTCACACACAAGAACACACACACTTGGGGCGGGGTGGGAGGGAGGATACAAACAAACCAACAAACCAACCTAACTTTAGACAGGACATCTTTGGCCAAAACAAGGAAACACTAAAACATCCAGGTTGAGTACAAGGGGGGGAAACAAACAAACAACAACAACAATAAAAACCATGCCTACAGGAACTAAGGATTAGCTCAGTTGGTAGAATGCTTGCCTAGCATGCATGAAGCCCTAAGTTCAGTTCCCAGCATCTGATAGACCAAGTATGGTTGGCATGCACCTGTGACCCTAACACTCAGTGGGTATAGGCAGGAGTATTAAGGTCTTTACAGTGATGTGTGAATTGTCAGGGCACCCTGAGCTAAGGGAGACCCCATTTAATTTTATTTTAAAAATTTCTTTATTTTTATTTTATGTGTGTGGGTGTTTTGTTTACATGTATGTCTGTGTATCATGTGCATGCAGTGCTGACAAAAGCCAGAAGACATTAGATCCTCTGAAACTGGAGTTACAGATGGCTTTCAGCAGCCATGTGGATGCTGGGAAATGAACCCAGGTCCTCTGTAAAAAATAGCAAGTTCTTTTAACTGCTGAACCATCACCCCAGCTCAAAACCTTATCTATCCATCCATCCATCTATCTATCTACCTACCTACCTACCTATGTTTTCTAGCGACAGGTTTTTTTCTGTGTAGTCCTGGCTGTCTTGGAACCTATGCCACTAAGGACTGATCAATACCTTATTTTTTTTTTCCCAAAAGTTGCCCCCTTCCCCCCAAAAAAGTCGCCTTTATGTAAGAATTCCAAGGAAATGTCACAAAACCTAACAGTCAACAAGAGTATTGATTCTTTCCACTGAAGTACATTGGGGGCACATATGACAAACACTTTAGACTAAGTTATAATTGTTGGTTATGCTTGCGGTGCTTGTGGCTGGCCGCTGCCTCGGTGGCCATGCTGACGGAGGAGAGTGCCAGTCGGAAGAGTCAGTATGCCATAGTTACCTTTCTAGAACTTTATTGGGAGAGAGAGGGAGAGAGGGACAGAAGGAGAGAGAGAGAGAGAGAGAGAGAGAGAGAGGGAGGAACACACAGAGGGCCCACCTGCTTTTTAGGCTGGGACGCCATAGCAGGCTGGTGACAGTTAAGGACAGAATCCTTACAATAGTGAGATAATGAAAGAGAGCAGACCTATGAATGAGAAACAGGGATGAAACAAGAGTAAGTTTAAATGAAAAGGAACCGATTAAAAACCACAGACATTTAAAAAGTAGGCTCTGGAATAAAACTCAGCAGAGCTCTAGGCATGGTGGTTCAGGTCTAAGCACTCAGGAAGCTAACATAGGAAGATCAAGAAGTTAAGGTCAACTTTTACTACACAGCAAGTTTGAGGATTCTCTGGACTACAGAAGACTACATACATCTCAGATAAAAAGGGAGGCCTGTTGTGTGATGGCTCAGTTGGTAAAGTGGTTGGTATACAAACACGAGGGCCTGAGTTAGCACCTACATAAAAAGCTAGAGGCGCACGCCTTTAATCCCAGCACTCGGGAGGCAGAAGCAGGAGGATCTCTTTGAGTTTGAGACCAGCCTGGTCAACAAAGCAAGTTCCAGGAAAGGCGCAAAGCTACATAGAGAAACCCTGTCTCGAAAAACCAAAAAAAAAAATAAATAAATAAAATAAAAAAAAATAAAAAATGGAGAAATTGAGCTAAGTACATTCAAGCAAGTACACGAATGTGTATGCATTCTTTTACTCTCCTCTGCTGACTTGGGTGTGACATGACCAGCTGTTCTTCAGTTCCTGCCGTGTCGGTTTCTGTGCTCTGACAGACTTTCTGTGTTTTAATCATATCAACAGAAATGAAATGAGAACATATGATATAATCTAGAAAACACACTCAGCAAAAGAGAAAACTGCCAGGCTTGGTGGTACGTACTTAAAATCCGAGTACTCATTCAAGAGGCTGAGGCAGGATGATCTAGTTCGGCTATATAGGAAAACCCTGTGTCAAAGAAAAAGAGGAAGGCGGGAAGGAGGGAGAGAGGCAGGGAAGGAAGACTTTATCTTCAAATATCTAGAACATTGACAAAAATATGACAGTGTCAAGAAATGCTAAATGCTCTTTATTTCATTTGTCTCTTGATCCAAATCATAACACATTAAACTTGAATGCATTTAACAAAATGATTACAAAAAAAAAAAAAACCCTCTCCATTTTAAGAACATTTAAAAAGTAGATAAAATAGAAGTCACAATGGAAGGGACAAACTATCTAGAATTAATCAAGGATGAACGAAATAATTATGGAAATCAACCCCCTAAGGGGTATGGCTCAGTGGTATGCTTACCTAGCTTGTTAGAGGTATGGGCTGGGGCTCTAGGATTCCATAAAAATAAAATGAAACCCTAGAAACATTTACCAGAAACAAAAAATATTATTTAAAATAAATGAATGATGCATTAAATTTTCAAGCCTGCAAAAATATTTTTTAGTATCTTAAAATATGAAAAAAAAACAGGTTTAAACATTATCTTGTGTATTAGTTACTTTTTTTTGTTTGTTTGTTTGTTTGTTTTTTTTGGTTTTTCGAGGCAGGGTTTCTCTGTGTAGCTTTGCCCCTTTCCTGGAACTCACTTGGTAGCCCAGACTGGCCTCGAACTCAGAGAGATCCACCTGGCTCCGCCTCCGGAGTGCTGGGATTAAAGGAGTGTGCCACCACCGCCCCGCTTTCTATTGCCATAGTAAAATACTGTGACAAAAGCAACTCAAGGCCGGGTTTGTTTTGGCTCATAGTCTGCAGGTATAGTCAGTCTATCATGTTGGAGAGGTCAAGCAGGAGTTTGAAGCAGCTGGTCATTGTATCCATACTCAGGACTAAGGCAACAGTGAAGGTTCTCTCTCTCTCTGTCTCTGTCTCTGTCTCTTTCCCTATCTCTGTCTCTCTCTCTTCGTTTTCCAAGACAGGGTTTCTCTGTGTAGTTTTAGTTTTGATGCCTTTCCTGAACTCACTCTGTAGCTCAGGCTGGCCTCGAAATCACAGAGATCTGCCTGCCTCTGCCTCCTAAATGCTGGGATTAAAGGTGTGCACCACTAATGCCTGGCAGACTTCTGTCTGTCTCTCTCTCTCTCTTAAAATATAGTCCAGGACCCAAGGCCAGGGAATGGTACACCCACATCTAGGGAGGGTCTTCAGTAAATTAACCTAATCTAGACAATCCCCTCCTGCCACACTAGAGACTCTCCTAGGTGATGCTAGATCCTGCTAAATTCACAATTACCATCACAACCAAAGTTTAATTGTGGACAAAAAGTAAATAAAAGAAGAAGTACAGCACCTGAAGAGATGGCTCAGTGATTAAGATCACTGGCTACGAGAGGACCCAGGGCAATTCCCAGCACCCACAGAGAGGCTCATAACTGTCTGTAACTCCAGTTCTAGGGAATCTGATCTGTCTTCTAGCCTCTTCAGGCACCAGGCATGCACATGGTTCATAGACATACATGCAGGCAAAGCACCCATACACATAAAATTAATTAAGTAGTTTTAACAAAGACAAACTACAAGCAAATATAACTAAGGGAAAAAAAAACAAGAAAGCTTAAATAAATAATAAGAACAAAGAGGAAACTGTAACTATGTACATGTCTACATATATGCATATTCAAGTGTATTTTATTTAAATCTCTTTGTTATTCTTTGCTCAGGTTTTCCTATGTTAAATGTCCCAGAATGGCTTTAACCTTTTCCAGATTTCTCTTGTAATACTAATGAGTTAATGTTTTGAACCAATAAAATGTCAAGCTACATACATTAATTAATTGTGAATTCACTGTTACTCTTTTTCTTCTCCTTGTGATGGGTGGAGGCTGAGACACATTTGGAAAATAAGAAGATGTAAATTATCTATATGGAGATGATTTATCAAATATGTAATAAGACAATAGACTTATGACCGCAGGTTTAAACAAACAGGCATGTTTATGTGGAAGTGTGACATCTTAGGAAGTATTTAAAACGGGAATAAGGAAACCATAGACTGTTCAGATAACGAGGCTGACACAACCAGACCCCTGCTTTCTGCTACATTTTCCTAAGGTCCAGAAGATTAAAGCCCTAAATGTGCTAAATAAAACTTTAAGGACCTTTGCTGGCCTTAGTGGTACACAGCTTTAATTTCAGAACTCAAGAGGCAGAGGCAGGTGGATATCTCTGAGTTCAAGCCCAACCTGGTCTACAAAGCAAGTTCCAGGAGAGCCAGAGCTACACAGAGAAACCCTGTCTTGAACATCTCGCCCCCCCCCCCCCAAAAAAAAGGAAAGAAAACCTTAAGGACCTTCACTGGGTAATCTGCACATCAAAATGAGTAACATCAAAACAAATTGGGGCAGAGACTGGAAGGTCGCCTGGGCCCTGGAATTTGAGATAAGCCTGAGGCTTATGTCTTTAAAAGGTCAGGTAGTGGGGCTGGAAAGATGCCTAAGAAGTTAAGAGCACTTACTGCTCTACCAAAGGACCAGAGTTCAGATCCCAGCACCCACACTGGGTAGCTTGCAAACACCTGTAACTCCAGCTCCAGCCTCTTTCTGACTTCCCTGGGCTCTTACACACACACACACACACACACACACACACACACACACACGCACACGCACACGCACACGCACACGCACACGCACACGCACACTCATGAATAAAATAAATCCTTTGGGAAGAAAATATAAAAAGTCTGAGAAATTTTTCAAATCTTCGTTTTATTATCCAGTATTATTCAGGCCAGTGGCAAGTTCTTTGGAAACAGAATATCAAATTATCACTCCCCAAAGTGTTTCCTAGCTCCAAGGGGGAGATGTACTTTTGCAATGGAAATATTTGGCAAGTGTCACGGTATCAAGATGTCACCACACAATGTGCCTCTTGATTCGACACAGGGGGAGGTATACACAATCACCACTGTAGTGCTTTGCTTAGCAATGTTTGACCTGTTTTCATAAGAGACAGAGTCACACAAATCCAAAATGTGGGGCATTCTAGAAGATAACTGGCCCAGGCTATTCAAGGACACCATACTGTGAAGAACAGTGGGAGGTAACAGGATGTTCAAAGCAACAGGCAGTGAAATGCTTTGATTCTGTGTTTAAACATTCTTTTGACAACTGGGGAAATTTGAGCACAGAAAGTATGTTGGTGGTTGTATTAGATTAACGTGATGTTTTTCCTTCCAATCAATAATACTGTGGGTATGTAGGAGAATACTCTTCTTGCTTAGTGGGTAGACTGAGGGGAAACATTATGGTGTGTATTGCCTATTTTCAGATGGTTTGGACAAAAGAAGAAATGCATATCTGTGGAGACACAGCAAGAAATAGGCCAAGATTCTGACAGCTGAAAACTATGCAGCCTAGAAATGTGGCAGTTTAGTTTTTCTCTGGGTTTGAAATGTTGAAAAATAAAGTGTATTTTTGAAAGGAAATTATGAGTGAAAACAGTTTTGTGATTTTTGTTTGCTTGTTTTGTTTTGAGACTAGGTTTTTCTATATAGCCCCAGCTGTTCTGGAACTCAGAGATCTGCCTGCCTCTGCCTCCTGAATAGTGTGATTAAAGGTGTGCATCACCATCACCTAGTGGGAAATTATTACTATTACTATTATTATTATTATTTTAATCACTAGTAATTTAGGAAATGTGTATATATGTTGCATATGTGTGTGTCCATATATGTGTGCTATCCAATGCATACACACTGTGCAAGCCTATATGTGGAAGCCTAAGGTCAGGGCTGAATGTCTTTCACTATGGCTTTGCACCTAATTTTTTAAAAAATTATTTTTAATTTTTACACATATGTTTTCCTGTGTATATGTGTACCACATGTGTGCCTGGTGCCCCCAGAGGCTAGAAGAGGGGGGTGTCTGCCCTGGAACTGGAGTTACTGGCAGTTGTAAGCCATTTTTCTGGTTGCTAGGAACCAAACTCTGAAAGAGCAGCAAGTGTTCTTAACTACTGAACCATCCCACCAGCCCCTCCACCTCAATTTTTGAGACAGAATTTTTCACTAAAACTGGAGTTTATAGACTTGGCAAGACTGAGAGCTGCAGGGATCCTCCCGTGTCTGCCTCTCCAGCATGGGCATCACATATTTTCTTCCACATACACTGCTTCTTGCTCCAAACACTCCTCTTTTCCTTATCGCGTTCAATCCTAGGATCTTGATACAAAAAAGAAGGCTATGAAGTGGGAAACTACTGATGGCACTGGAGTGTTAAGTTCAGCAATCTAGAATGGCATATACTAGTGAGTTTGTTTGTGCAATGAAGCACCTGAGGCAGACTGACTGATAAGGAGAAAGCTTTCACTAGATCAGTTGGGACGGTTCTACATCCAAGATCAAGTGCGAGAGGCATCCATTTGGCTTCTCGGGAAGGTGGCACTGGTACATACCACGATAGGAACACAAGTTTGCTCCCAAGAATGCTCATGTCTCAGACCAACACAGAGAGTGAGTTAAAGACATTTTAATTTCTTTTGAAAATTTCTATCTATCTATCTATCTATCTATCTATCTATCCATCCATCCATCCATCCATCCATCCATCCACCTACCTACCTACCTACCTATCTATTGGTTTTTGAGACACGGTCTCACTATATAGCCTTGTGTGTCCCGTAACTCACTGTGTAGACCAAGATGGCCTTGGACTCAGAGATCCACCTGCCTCTACCTCCCAAGTGCTAGGATTAATGGTATGCGCCATCACAATTGGCTCAATTTCTTTTTTAAAGGGTTAGTTTTCCTGAGTGCAATAACCCAAACCCAGAAGGACAAACATGGTATGTACTCACTCATAAGTGGATTCTAGATAGAAAGCAAAGAACAATCAGACTGCAACCCACAGAAACAGGGAGGCTATATATATATATAGCAGGGGGGACCCTAGGATGACTGTGGCTTATAATAGGTTTTGGTTTTACTCAATTACTGAGCAAGCCTCAATGAAACATTTCACTATTAGGATAAGAATTTATACTGTATCAAGCTGATAATAGAAAAATAAATTAATTGATTTTTAAAAATGGTCAGTTTGATTTATACTATGTGTATAACTGTGTGTGGGTATGTGCAACATGTGCATACATATGCCATGGAGTCCCGAAGAGGGCATCGGACCCCCTTGAAAGTGGAGTTTTGGACGTTAGTGATTTGTCCGACGTGGTGCTGGCAACAGAACTAGGGTCCCCTCCAACAACAGCAAGGGCTCTTAACAGCTGAGCCATTTCTTCAGTCCTGTAATTTCTTTTGATGAGACACTTTCAATAATCCTCCCACAAAGTAATTTTCCCAATAGTGATGCCTGAAGGATCAATCCTTTGACACACAGGCCTTTGAAGGAGACATTCAACATCCAAATCATGCCATGCTATAATGGGAAAAAAAGATGAGCCAGAGAAAAAGGGGGAAATTTCTTCCTTCTTCAGTAACCTTAAAAAAATTCTACCAGCCAAAGTCAAGGAGCCCTTAGTATTTCATATGAAGAGGAAAGAGACTACTTCATCTTGACACCATTACAATAATGTATCCATTTATACACACACACACACACACACACACACACACACACACTATGGTTATGACTCAGAAATTGTCTCTAGTAACGTAGAACACATTTTTAATCCCAACACTCAAGACTGTAGAAGGATGAGAGTTTGAGAATATTCTAGGTTACCTAAGATGCAGCCTGAACTACACACAGACAGAGACAGACAGACAGACAGACAGACACACACACACACACACACACACACAGAATTTATTGCTCCAGGCTCATCATTTTTATCTCTTTCACTTTCTTTCATTCATTTTAACAAATACTGCTTGAGTACCTACAGTGCATCTGAAATAAGACAGATTTTTGCCCCATATGATTTAGTAGCTGAGACCAACTTTATCACAAACAATTGATTAATTACAATTGTGTTAAATCATAGGAGGAAAGGTACAGAATGCTGTGAATCCAGAAGAAGCTGAGCCGTAGTGTTAGGAGTTTGTTTGTTTATTATGTATTTATTTATTTGTTTGTTATGTATGCAGTGTTCTGTTTGCATGTATCCCCGCAGGCCAGAAGAGGGAGCCAGATCTTATTACAGATGGTTGTGAGCCACCATATGGGTGCTGGGAATTGAACTCAGGACCTCTGGAAGAACAGCCAGTGTTCTTAACCTCTGAGCCATCTGTCCAGCCCCGTGTTAGGAGGTTTTTGCAGAGGATTTTTAATCTAAGATTTGAAGAGTGGAGCTTGGCCAGGAGAACAAAGGAAAGAAGTGGCAAGGAAGAGTCTGAGCCATCCTCCAGGGTATCTAAAGAGCATTCATCACAGACCTGAGTGTCCTATGATGGAACTGGCAAGATGGAAGAGCTGGCTCCCAGAGACCAGAAGGTTTGGAGAGGGTTGAGGTGGTAAGGATAAAAATCAGTTTTTGAGCCAGGCAGTGGTGGTGCACACCTTTAATCCCAGCATTTAGGAGGCAGAGGGTGATGGATCTGTATGAGTTCAAGGCCAGCTTGGTCTACAGAATGAGTTCCAGGACAGGCTCTAAAGCTACACAGAGAAACTCTGTCTCAGAAACAAACAACATCGATTTTTGTTGTTTTAAATATTTATGTAGATGGAAAAATCAGTATGTGCTCCATTTGTGGCTGGGGGTGCAGTTCTGGTGGTAGAATGTTTGCCTAGCATGACTGAAGCCCTGGGTTGGTCCCCAGCACTGCATAATACCAGGTACAGTGGTTCATGCCTGTAGTTCCAGTACCTGGGAGGTGGAGGCAGGAAGTTCAGAAGCTTAATCCTTAGCTTGTCCTCAAATACATGGTGAGTTTGGGGTCAACCTGTGCTATGTGAGACCTTATTTTAGTATCAGACATATACATGTATGTATGTTTATAATATTCCTTTGTGTCTGGTCTTTGGCTCAATGCCCATGAATGTCGTGTATATTTCTCTGTGTGCAAGACTTTATTTTCCTTCTTATCTACTGAGTTATTCACTTATGTTAATGTGTTACAAACTTTTTGTTCTCTTAATGATCATTTAGATTATTTTCACTTTCAGCCATTATGAATGAACTTGTTACAAGCATTCTTGAAAATCTCTTTTGTGGGCATAAATGTTCAGTTCTCTTAGATGAACACTTAAGAGTGAAAGCCAGGCCTGGAGAGCTGGCTCAGCAGTTAAGAGCACTTGTTGCTCTTGCAGAGGACCTGGGTTTGTTTTCCAGTGCACATGGCAGCTCATAACCATCTGTAATTCCAGTTCCAGGAGAACCACCACCTCCTCTGACCTCCACAGACACCAGACATACAAGTGATAACACACACACACACACACACACACACACACACACACACACACACACACAGAGGCAAAGCACTCATACATATTAAATGAAATTAAAACTTCTTTTTTTTTTTTTGAGCTGAGGATTGAACTCAGGGCCTTGAGCTTGCTAGGCAAGCGCTCTACCACTGAGCTAAATCCCCAACCCCTTCTTTTGTTTTTTAAAACAAAGAATCAAAGCTCTTAGGCTAGAAATATACATGGAACTATTCAAAGGTCTTTTCCTGTTACATATTCAATAGGATATATGAGTTTCAGTTGTTCACCTGCAAATGCTTGTGATTACTGATGTGTTCAAGGTATGCATTTGCCTGCACATAAGTCTATGTGTGCCTGGTGCCAGGGAGGCCAAAAGAGAGCACTGATTCCCTAGAACTGGAGTTAAGAGATGGCTGTGAGCCACCATGCAGTTGCTGGGAGCTAAACCTGGGTCCTTTGCAAGAGCAGCAGGTGAGCTCCAGCACTGTGCTTGTCAATCTTATTTATTAATTTATAATGGAGATTGAATAATGGGCCCTAGTTCCTAGATTATCTCTTTACCTCCAGACTCTTTTCTCTACAGTATATTATATGCCACTAGGTTAGATTTCTAAATTCAGTCTTTGCTTGTTTGTTAACAAGCAAAATTCTGATTCAGTTGATTCTAAGAGGGATCTGAGGTTCTGACTCCTCAGAGCCTCTCAGTGATGTGTGCCTCATGTAGGAAAGCACTAGAACAGATAACCTTGACTTCATGTGACAATTATATGTAACGCTGCCTTGCCCTGCCTGCCTAACTGCATTTTGAATTCCAATGTTTTTTTCCAATAGCTTTCCAATGTGTTTTTCCAATAGCTTTCCAATACCTAAGTCTCATTTCCTTTCCCAACTTTCCCCTCTTGCTTCCTTCTCATTTGTGCCTTAATGCTCTCACCTTTCAGACTTTGCATGTGTCTACTGAACAAATCTTCTGCTTCAGATCCATTACTTACTGTTAGTTGTATATTAATGTAAACATCATGCCCTAGTTCTTCCTCAGTCTGTGCCCCACAATAAAAGCTTAGGGACAACTGGGTGGTGGTGGTGCACGCCTTTAATCCCAGCACTCAGGATGCAGAACTCAGGAGGCAGAGACATGCTCCAAAGTTACAGAGAAACCCTTTCTCAGGAAAAAAAATTATTGGGGCTGGAGAGATGCTCAGTGGTCAAGAGCACTTGTTGCTCTTGCAGAGAACCTGGATTTGGTTATCAGCACCTACATGGCAGCTTATAACCATCTGTAATCCTAAGTCTCAGGGGGTCTGATGGCCACTTCTGGCCTCTGAAGGTATCAGACAAGGTTAGAGGACAAATTTGTGGCATTGGTTTTCTCCATCTTTTTATGGGTTTTAGTGCACAGACCTACACACAGGCCAAATATCCACAAACATACAGTAAGAATCCTGTGCTTACACTGGACCTGGAGGAGCAAGCTCAGTCTCTACATGCAGAACTCTGCCCACAAGTCCACGGAGTGCTGAGGAGATGCTCCGAGAGCAACTGCATCCTCGGTGCCAAGGACCACACATCCATCCAGATGAATGTGGCCAGGGTCACAGGCACGTTTACTAGCCAGTTTAAAATCTATGCTATCTGTGGGACCAACCTCAGGATGGGCGAGTCGATGATTCTGTTCTCTGACTGGCTAAGGTGGTGTCTCAAAAGGCTTTTGAGGAAATCTCCAGAGGAAATTGAGGAATATTTGTCATAAGTAGTAAGAAACCACATATAAATAATATTTTAAGTTGTATGTGTGAGTGGTTTGCCCGCGTGTGCAAACGCAGTATATGGTTGGTACCATATACATGTAGCTGCTAAGTACTCTTACCACTGAACTCTCTCTTCAGCCATGAGAACATATTCTTCAAGGGGAACTGGGACTCTGGCCCTTTCTGGTCTCTCTTTTGCTTCTCAGCTGCTATGAAGTGAATAGTTTTGCTATTTCACGTGCTCCCCGCCTTGATGGACAGCCTGGCTTAAAAGAAAGAGCACTAAATGACCATGGGCTGAAGTCTCCAAAACTGTGAGTCCAAAATAAATATTTGCTTCTCCTCTCCCCACACCCCTCTCTCTTCTTTTTTTTGTTTTGTCTGTTTCTTCTTTCAGGCTGGCTCAAATTCATACTCTCTCGCCCACAGCCTCCCAAATGCTAGGATGACAAGCGTGTACCACCATGCTGGACTCTTCCAAGCTGGTTATTGCAGATACTTTTTACAATTATGGAAAGACGGCATACTAGGTAGGTCCTGATTTATCGAGAAAATACATGGATAGCTTTTTTTTTTTTTTTTTTCCGGATCTGAGGACTGAACCCAGGGCCTTGTGCTTACTAGGCAAGCGCTTTACCGCTGAGCTAAATCCCAACCCCACTTTTTTCTTTTTTTTTTCTTTTTTTTTAACAATACAGATCTCATGTTTTCACCATATTTTATCAAAATCTGTGGAGATAGAGCCCAAGAAGTGTATCTCTGGGGAGCACTATTGGTGGCTTTTTTTTGCCCTGGGCTGGCAAGGTGATGATCTAAGTTTGTCCCCTGGGCCCCACGTGGCAGGCAGAGAGAACCGACACCTACCTGACCTCTGCAGGCCACTCCCCAAATAAATAGATGTCTCCTACATCACAAATAAGAACATTAAAAAATATTATCAGGCCGGATGGTGGTGGCGCACGCCTTTGATCCCAGCACTTAGGATCACAGGCCGATCTCTGTGAGTTTGAGGCCAGCCTGGGCTACAGAGTGAGTTCTAGGAAAGGCCCCAAAGCTACACAGAGAAACCCTGTCTCCAGAAACAAAACAAAAACAAAAACAAAATTATCAAATCAATCTACAATCTACCATCAGTCCCAAGGAGGTATTTAGGAATGCATGGACTTTTTCTAAGCGACTATCACAAACGTTGAATTTTAAGAACTCACAGCAGTGAACACTGCAGTATAAAGTAAGTGACTGACAATTTCTCGCGTGTTTTGCTTCTGGCCACTTTGGAGATAAGGGAGTCAGTTCATTTTATTGAGTTTCAGTTTTCCCTGATGTAACATTAGAGTCCCTTTCAGCTATACAACTAATTAATAATTTTTAATACTTCCAATTTGTATGTGTGTGTGTGTTGTGTATGGTGTGTTGTATGTTGTATGAGTTGTGTGTGCTTTGTATGTGTGTGTGCACATTCAAGAGCTAGAGCTTAACATTAGATATCTTCCTCAATTGCTTCATCTTAAGTTTTCTCTTTTTTAAAAAGACTTATTTTTATGAGTGCCTTACGTGTGTGTTTGTAAGTGTACCACATGCACACAATGCCCACAGAAGCTGGAAGAGGGAATTATATCCCCTGCAACTGGAGTTACAGGCAGCTGAGAATCTCTGCAGACGCTGGAAACCGAACTGGGGTCCTCTGTGTGAGCAGCAAGTCCGCTTCATGGTTGAGTCATCTCTCCAGGTCCACTCACTTTAGTTTTGAGATAAGGATTCTCTACATCTCCAGCACTGGGATTATAGTCATGAGTCACCACGCTGACGTTTTACAGGGTTCTCATGCTTGTACAGCAAACACTTGACCAACTGAACCTTCTCTCCAGCCCAGATATCCTCAGTCCCTTTCTATTTCTGCCCCATACTTTGGATTTCAGCTCTTTTTTTTTCCCCAGTTGCCCTGGGCAAGGCAAACAAGAGTAAGTCAATCTCCCCCACCCCACTTCAACTAAACATCTAAAGCCCCCAATTCCCCCGTATCCCCAAGTGCACAGAAACTCTTATTTACGGTTTTCCTGAGTCCGGTTTCCTGCTAGCTCTTATGTGGCTCTGACCCAGTCTTGCGCTCTTCACCCCATGCCCTTGTCTTTCTCTTCTGCTTCTGAACTCCAGTCCAGCCTCTTTGACCTTTTGTTTTAGTCACATTTCTGCCCATCATGTCATCATTTTAAAGTCTGTTTACTTTGAATGATAAGGATCTAGTGTTTACTGAATATTTTCTATGTGTGCCAAGCACTGTGTTGAGCATTTTATAGATGATATCCCATAGGGTCTTTACCCACTCCTACAAATAAAGTACTATTAGCTTCTCTACCTTACAAATGAAGCCAATAAAGTTAACAGCAAGATTACATAGTTACTGGTGGCTCAGGATTTGAAACCAAGCACTTAGACTCCAGAGCCTCTACCCGATTGCTCCAATAAAAACAAGATTAAAGGAGTGAATGCCAGATTAAGGATGACCCAGGCCTTTGTGCATACTGGGTAAGCACTCTTTACAACTGAACCTGAGACAGGCTTTAAAGGCAGCTAAATACACTGGTCAGTCTTGGTTGGCTGGATCTGGAATCAACTAAAAGGCAAGTTGTTGGGCAATAATGTGAGGGATCTTTCTGATCAGACTATTTGAAGTGAGAAAGTCCACCCTAAATGTGCACAGCACTTTCTGGTGATAACCGAGTTAAAGAATTATCATCATCATCATCATCATTATTTTTACTTAGGACAAGATCACTCCAGGCTTGCCTTGAACTTGCAGTAATGCTCCTTTTTCAGTCTCCTGTGTGCTGGGATTACATACATCTGTGACTGCTCTCATGTCAATCAGTGTAGCTGTGTGCAATATAGCAAGTTATTGCTCTTTATTTTGTAGATATCATGTAGTTTCCACATCAGTAATTTATTATCACAGACTGATCTTTGAAAAAGCAGTATAGGGACTGGGGAAATGGTTCAGTGATAAAGTACTTCCATGCACTCATGAAGACTTGAGTTCAGATCCCTAGCACCCACATAAAACCTAGGTGTGAGGGTACAGGTAACCCCAACAGCCCTGGGGAGGTAGAGAAAAGAGGATCCTTAGGGTTTGCCATTCAGATAGTCTAGCCAAATCAGAACTACAGTCCAATGAGAGACTCTGTCTCTAAATAAATAAATAAATAGATAAATAAATAAATGAATAAATATTAAGGTGATGAATGATCAAGAAGCTATTTGAAATTGACCTCTGACCTCCACTCGCTACTTCATTCACACCCACATGCACACACTCCCTACATACACACCCAAAGAAAAAAGGAAAAAAAAAATCAGTCTAGTCCACTAATATTTCCTCTTTTCTGATTTTCTTCTTATTACTCGAACTCATGTGTCCTGGTGTTTATCAAGTCTAGTCTCTTTTGAAAAATGAGAGCAGAATTCGGCCTTCAACAGCTCTCCACGCAAACTCTCTCTCCCTACGCTGTAAACAGCTGGGAGGCCTGGGAAGGCCAGAGAGCAATGGGCAGATAGGGTTAGCGACTAGAGCCTTCTGCAAACAGGAACAGCGAGCTAGCGAGCCCAGAGCAGGTCCTCCAGACCTTCCGCAGCTGTTTGCACTCTAAGAAGTGCATTTGCTTGCCGTCTTTCTGTCCCTTCGGACACCTTTCAAGTGTCGTTACAACCATTTTGACATTTTGTGTTCTGTCTCTTCTTTTGCAGAGGAGTAATAAGGGAGTGGACTGGAATACTTAAAACGAAGAGCTGTAAGCCGGGTGATGGTGGCACGCGTCTTTAATCCTAGCACTTGGGAGGCAGAGGCAGGACAGCCAGGGATACACAGAAACCCTGTCTTGAAATCGCTTCCCCGCCACCACACACACACACCAAAAAAAAAAAAAAAAAAAAAAGGAGCAGTGACGCTCTGTGTGCACCATCACCACCACCTGTCACAGGAGCTCACAGACTGGACTGAGAGCTAGGGAGCCTCCATGGGACCGGCCCAGGCCCTCTACATGAGTGCGCTGGTTGTGTAGCTTGGTCTACTGTGGGTCTCCTAAAGGTGGGAGCAGGGCCTGTCCCTAACGCTTTCGCTGACTTTTGGGAACCCATTCCTCATACCGGGTTGCCTTGCTCAGCCTTAATACAAGGGAGGAGCTTAGTCCGACCTCAACCTGATATGCCAGGCTTTGTTGACACCCATGGGAGGCCTGGTCCTTTCTGAACAGAAACAGAGGAAAAATGGATGTGTGAGGGTTGGGGGGGAGGGAACAGGAGGAGAGGAAGGAGGGGAAACTGAGGTCGAGATATAAAGTAAATGAATAAATTTACTTCATATTAAAAAGAGGAGGTGGGACTGGAGACATGGCTCAGGGGTTAAGAACACTGACTGTTCTTGCCTAGCATGGGTGAACCCCTGAGTTTGATCCCCAGCACTCTACAACTGGTTGTGGTGACACTTCTGTAAACTCAGCACTCAGGGGATTCAGGCAAGAGGATTTCAATGATAAATTCAGGGTCATCTTGGACTACATGGTAAGTTTAAGACCAGCCTTGTCCATGTGAGATGTTGTCTCAAAAGTAAATGAAAACAGGAACAAATGTTTATTTCTTCAGTATCTGTCAGTCAAAATCTAGTTGTTGCTCAGTTGGGTTGCCCATTTCAGTTTTCACAAGGGTTCAAATAAAGTATCGGCCAAGGCTAGATCTCCCATCTGTAGGCCGGGCTGCAGGAAGGTTTGAGTCCAAGCTGTTTACATAGTTCTTGGCAGGATTTAGTTCCTCATAGCCTGCCGAAGTCTTCAGCTTCCCTGCTGGACTTCAGTTTCTCATAGTGTTTGTTGGCTAACAATCTCCTTCAGATTCTTGGCATATAGACCAGGAGAATTTATATTTGTCCTGGGGTGAGTACTTAAGTTCTGATAAACTGATTTATAAGGAACATCTTTGTGAAGGAAACAATTTGCACCAGTACCCATATTTTTTCCCCCGAGACAGTTTCTCTGTGTTAGTAGTCCTGCCTATCCTGGAGCTTGCTTTGTAGACCAGGCTGGCCTCGAACTCACAGAGATCCACCTGCCTCTGCCTCCCAAGTGCTGGGATTAAAGGTGTGTGCCACCACCGGCCGGCTCATATTCTTAATTCTATATTCAAGAGTAAAATGAATTTGCTACACTGAAAATCCTAATTTGTATTAATTTCTGGCCTATTTAAAAAGTAATATATGGTTTAATTAAGCATTCACAAAGCATTACCGATTGCATAGGACAAGCACACTTTTGTATAGGACAGAGAGATCAAGAAAATGAATGTCTGGGCATCATGTGGGTGCAGTATCTGAAGAGGACAGAAGAGGGTACTGGATTCCCTTGGACCAGAGTTTCAGATGGTTGTGTGCCACTGTGTGTGGTACTTTGAAAGAGAATGATTCCATAGACTCATAATTAACTAATTAATTAATTAATTAGTTAATCAGTTAATTAATTAATTAATTAAATTTTATTTATTTTTGAGACAGCATTTCTCTGTGTCTGGCTTTCCTGGAACTCACTTTGTAGACTAGGCTGGCCAGGAATTCACAGAAATATGCCTGCCTCTGCCTCCTGAGTGCTGGGATTACAGGCATGCACCAGACACTATCCCCAAGCTGGGCTCATGTTTGGTCTGACGTTTGAAACTGTTTGGGAAGGATTCAGTGTGGCCTTGTTGGAGGAGGTGTGTCACTGAGGGTGGGCTGTGAGGTTTCAAAAGGCCATGCCATACTGTTGACTCTCTGCCTCTGACTTGAGGATCAGATGTGGGCTCTAAGCTACTGCTTTAGCACCGTTCCTGCTGCCCTGCTGCCCTCCATGATCGTCACAGTCTCCAAAACCCTCTGGAACTGTGAACCCCAAAGTAATGCTTTGTTTTGTAAGTTGCCTCGGTCATGCCGTTTTGCCTCAGCAACAGAAAAGTCACTAAGAGATGTGGGTGCTGGGAATCAAACCTTAGTCCTCTGGAAGGGCAACCAATGCTCTGAATGCTAAGCCATCTCTCCAGCCACTATCCATATTCTTATCATTACACATACATTCAAATTCTTTCCAGAACATTAATTATTCATCCACAAATACTCAGGTCAGGCCATTCACAACACCTAGAAGTCCTCTTTGACAATCTTGTCTGCTTCCTACTCTGAGTCAGATTCCTATCTTTGTGTTAACCAATGTTAGATTATCATCTACTATGGTATTAATGCTTACTATATACTTATATTAACATATGTTAATAGACTGAACATATCATTGTGTGATTCATGGCTTAAAATGTGTCTATGAGTCTGGTGGTGGCGGCGGCAGCAGCGGCGGTGATGCACACCTTTGATCCCAGCACTTGGGAGGCAGAGCCAGGTGGATCTCTGGTCTGGATCTCGAGGATAGCCTGGTCTAAAAAAACATAAAATCATTTAAATCATTTCAGCTATTGACATGTTCATAGACACTGTTTTTTTTTGTTTTTTGTTTTTTTGTTTTTTGGTTTTTCAAGACGGGTTTACCTGTGTAATAGTCCTGGTTGTCCTGGAAGCCACTTTGTAGACCAGGCTGGCCTTGAACTCACTGAGATCTGCCTGCCTCTACTTCCTGAATGCTGTGATTAAAGGCATGTGCCACCACCAGCCAGCTTATTTATCTTAACTTCAATAACCAGCATCATGCCTGACATTTTGATGGCTGACTTGTTGAATTAACTAACATACAGGCCTGTAAGAGCACAGTGACCTTTTGGCAAATGAATGCTGCTTGAAACCAATCTAAGGGCCACTAATTTAAACAAAGTGGCTATCTTTGTACATATTTAGGCCTAAAACAAAGCTTTGTGCTTCTTCGGTGGTCTATATGACATGAATCTTTTATATTTAGTCATTTGTTACAATCAAATGAAGAAAATAGTTATTCCTATTTTGTATTCAGATATCAGGCTCATTACATAGTAAATAAATTGCTTAAGGTCACATACTTAATTCATGGTGTTTCCTGCTCTGAAGCCTACAGTGCTAACTGCTACATGACAACTGAACAGAGCCAGGCATAGTGATGTATGTCTATGAGTCCAGCACATTGGAGACCAAGGCAGGGAGGCCACAAATTCTGTCCAGCATGAACTATACAGGGAGATCCTGTCTGGGAAAAAAAAACCCAGAAAAACATTTCCCAAAGCTGGATGTGGTGGTGGTGGTGGTGGTGGTGGTGGTGGTGGTGGTGCACACCTTTAATCCCAGTACTTCGGAGGCAGGTGGATCTCTACAGGTTCAAGGTGAGTATGGTCTACATATCCAGTTCCAGGACAGCAAGGGCTACAAAAAGAGACCGTATCTCAAAAAACAAAACCACCAAATAAAGATAGCTAAATAGAGGGAATGGTTTTATTTTAGTCACAGAGCCCTGGGTTCAATTCCCAGTACTTCAAAGAAAAAACATTCTCAGAATATCTACTTCTCTACAACATAACTTTGTGTGTCCGATCATTTCCGCCAGCAACTTCCCACCTATATTCATGTAGAAAGTTAGAAAGGCTTACAGCTTTGACATGCCTTGGAAAATGTACCCCCACACACCTTAATTTGTGTTGTATAAAGAAATAGGCTAGGGCTGGAGAGATGGCTCAGAGGTTAAAAGCACTGACTGCTCTTCCAGAGGTCCTGAGTTTAATTCCCAGCACCCACATGGTGGCTCACAACCACCTGTAATGAGATCTGGTGCCCTCTTCTGTGTACATAATAAATAAATAAATCTAAAAAAATTAAAAAAAAAAAGAAATAGGCCACATGGATAACTAATACAGCACTTTGAAGCCATTTTATTTAGTAACACGGAAAAGACAATGTAGTGATTTCAGTATAAACTCTTTAAAGTGGGAACTCTAGCGTTTTGGTAGCAGCGTATGTTACTCAACTTCTAAGCACGTTAAACTCCCTATTTTTTTTACATTTAGTATGTATGCATGCATGTATGTACATGTGCATATGTAGGTCAAAGGACGACTTGCAGGAATTGGTTCTTCCTCCACCACATGGGTTCCAGGGATCAAGCTTACGCCATAAGTCTCAGTAAGTAAGTAAGTCAACCCATTGAGCCATCTTGCCAGTGCAAAATTATCTGCTCATAAAAGCAAAATGTGAAGCAATTCACAGAAAATTCTCAACAAGCAGTCACATACCATAAGCTTTCCACTATTACTCTACTGATACTGAGGGTATAGAGAAACTTGTTCTCTGCCATCTTGAGACACGACTGGAAGAGGTGACACTGGTTCCTGGAGTTGGAAAAGATGATTCCATTGGCTGTAGTTGTTGGGTGCTGAGAACTGAGCACAGGCCCTTGTGTTTGCTAGGCAAATGTTGTGGTGCTGAGCTGTCCCAAGCCCTGTTGTGACTTTTAAATCATGGTATTGTTTCCAAAAGAAGATACCAGAAGAACAAAAAAACCAAAAGAAGTAAAAGACAGAAGACAAGCTTTTTCATTTCGGTAAGCTTTGGTGTTCTGGGAACACACCCAGCACTGATGTTTCTGGGCTGTGGCAGCTAACTCCAATCTGCAGTCCTTCGTGCAGTGACAAGCCAGCTGCACTCTGGGCTTTGTATCCTGTCTGTTTTGATTTCTGTTACAATCTTAACTTGCAATGCAGCATCAAAAGCTGGAGATGTGTGAGGTGAGATGGACACGTGCCCCAGAGACGTCCCAGATAAGGAGTGGAACAGAACAAATGGACATTCAGCCTCCCCCTCCTCTTTCTTCTAGCCTTCAAGTTTTCATGGAAACCTAGAAGAATTAGCAGAGGAGACACCAATGTTTATTTAATATTGGCAAAATCTACTGTACTTTGAGGTAAGAAGTCAATAAATGTCTGTTGGTCTACAGCTTCAGGTTTATAATTAATTGACCCCACATTAGCAAATGCATGGATACTTGTTGCAAATTTTAAGTGCCAAGTTTGGAATGACTTGAAAAACAGTAGTTTTGAAACACATAGATTAGATAAGCAGAGAGAGTTTAGGTAGACGAAACAATAGATTAAAAAGTGCTGAGGCTAGAAAAGTCTAATGTGATTTCTTTTTTAATTACATTTATTTATTCAGTGTGTGTGTGTGTGTGTGTGTGTGTGTGTGTGTGTGTGTGTGTGTGTGTGTGTTTGTCCAAACAATGGCAATGAGAGTATGTGGTTGGTGTGACAAGTACAAACAAATGCATCATTTATCCAAAGACATCCACAAGGCAACACAATAAGATAGAGGATCTGGGGCCTGTAGAGAAGTAAGTCTTTTTGAATGCTGTTAGAAAATATCCTCTTCAGTTGTGGTGGCACATGCCTATAATTCCAGCACTTAGAGAGGGGCAGAGTGACTGCTACAAGTTTGTGTCCAGCCTGAGCTCTACAGCAAGACTCAGTCTCCAAAACAAACAACATAAGAAAATTCATCCCAGCAGGTGGGATCTCAGAGGCACACCTGATCTCTGTGAGTTCTAGGCCCTCCAGTACACAGTGAGACTTTGTCTCAAATAACACTCAAACAAGAAATGATAAAGGAGAAGAAAAGGGTATATGGGGAGGAGGGGCATGTACCACCACCACCACCACCACCTGGTGCTAGTAATTTTTTCCACCCTCATTCAGATATAGGGATGAGAGTACTGCATTACTAAAAATGATTCCTTCCTGCACCAAGGAAGTATTAGTTTATCTATTTTCTTTTTTCCAAGGACCATGTCCTGTTGTTTACAGAGTACTATACTTCCACCCAGTAATCATCATACTTGAGACAACAATCGCACAGGCAATACCTTACAGAGCAAATCATTAAAAGGAAAAACAAACCCCTAATAATGTATATAGGTCATCCCTTGGCCAATATGGGACCTCAGAGAAGCTGCTCTGCAGGTTTTCCTGAAATAGCACCACACACCATAAGCTAACCTCAGTCTAAGATATTTTCCAAATATGAATGGAATGACTACTGCCAAAAACCCGATTAGGAATGCTTGTCCTAGAGTAGGAGAACCAAAACTTCAGATCCATTCTGACACGGCTTATGATATTAGTTTTTAAAAGATTAATTAGATCATAGAGTTTCTGAGAAAAAAGATGAATTTCTTTTCTAGACATTGTGGGTGAGTGACTTAGGAGATGGCTCAGTTGGTAACGTGCCTGACTTGAACTTGATCCCCAGCATTCATGTGAAATGGCAGGTAGGCAGCTGGCATCTGTCACCCCAGCTCTGGAGGGGTGGAGACAGGGAGATCCCTGGAGCTCACTAGCCAGTACGCCTAGCCAAATGGATGAGTTCCAATGTTGGTCAAAAGCCATGTCTCAAAAAAATGAAGGTGGAAAGCAATTGAGGAAGACAACTGATGTTGATCTCTGGTCCATACATACACCTGCACACACATCAACATGAACATATATCACACACACACACACACACCCTACAAAAAAGAGGATATAGGGTATACACATAATAACATAATTAAAATAAAACAACATGTAAGGCTTAAATGGTCATAGTTTCCCCAAGGGTGCAGGTGATTATGACAGGTTTTTTTTTGTTATTGTTGTTGTTTTTTGTTTGTTTGTTTGTTTTTGAGCTGAGGATCAAACCCAGGGCCTTGTGCTTGCTAGGCAAGCGCTCTACCATTGAGCTAAATCACCAACCTTTTTTTGTTTTTTAAGACACAGTTTCTCTGTGTAACCTTGGCTGTCCTGGAACTCACTATGTTAACCAGGCCTGCCTCTGCTTCCCTAGTGATGGAATTAAAGGTGCACACCACACTGCCTTGGCAATTTTTATAAGTTGTAATTTTGTGAGTAATTAACTATATGCCAGGTAGTGACTTTAATATTTTATTTATTCTCTGAGGCAGGATCTCACTGGGTAGTCCCTGCTGTCCTGGAATTCAATATGTAGACCATACAGGTCTCAATTTCACAAAGATCCACTTGTGTCTGCCTCTTAAATATTGGAATTAAAGGTGTGCATCTGGCCTTAGGTACTTTAAATGCAGTTTTTCATTTGATACAAGTGGGGTGTGTGTGTGTGTGTGTGTGTGTGTGTGTGTGTGTGTGTGTGTTACTGGGAACTGGATCTAGAGCTTCACTCATGCTATACTTCTGTTGCTGTGAGTAGTTCTATGAGACTAGCAGTTATGATCCCCTGAAGTAAAGCTCATAGAGAGTCAAAAATTTTCTTAAGATTACAGACAGCAACTCAAGGCAGAGGTACATTCTTATCTCCTCCAAGGCTTAAGTATCTTACCATTATCCTATTCTGCTTCTCCATACTGTTGTTGTCAATCCTTGTAAAATCCTATCTCCATATATAACTCTTTTTTATTTTGTTTTGAACATTAGTACATGGAATTGTCTACTTAATAACTCTACCTTGATGCCTGATAAGAAAACAATGTGCTTCAGTAACTGTTACCACCTGTCTCAGTTGCTCAAGCCCTAAATCTTACAGGAATTCTTGATTCCCTATCAACACAGAGTCAAACTTGCAGCAATCTTTCCCTTTGAAGAAAGGCTTTATTTTGGCTTATGGTATGAGGGGATATGGTGCATACTGGAGAGGAAGGCCTGGCAGTAGGAGGCGCATGAAGTGACTGGTTATATTACTTCTGCAGTCAGGAAGCAGATAATGATGAGTGCTGGTATTCACTGGCTTCTTCCTTTTCCCTTTATTCTTCAGTGTGGAATTCCAATTCTAGGCTACAGGACAGTGCCACCCATATTTGAGTTGGCCCTTCCTCTTCAGTTAAACCTCTCTCAAAGACATTCCAAAGATATTCCCAGAGGTGTGTCCATTAGGTGACCCCCAAAATAGTCAAACTAATGATAGAGATGATCGTCACAAGTCTACCACTTGTCAACTCTACATCAAAACACATCGTTCCGTTCCTGGTCCTCAAAGGCTCATTCTAAATGGGACAACTGTACCATCTCCTATAGTGCTCAAGGGTGACTGCAGGAGAAGGGGAGGGATGAATGTAATAGAAAGGGGAGATGTGTAACAAAAAGTCATCTCCTGGACTTGGTAAAGTCACTGCATTCATGTACTGCAGTTGTGGTTATCTGTATAAGACCTGCACATGGTTGGACCTGTGAGTAGTAGCTGTGCCACAGCCTGAATGTTACACTGTCTTGAAATTTCTACTACCAAACAAGTTAGTCTATTACTTAGAATTCAGTCTCACTCAGAAATTTCAGGACATGGACAGAATATATTCAAGTTCTTTGCTAGACTCAAATATAAGTGGCCTCTAGCACATTAAGAGTCTCATTCTTCTCCAAAACCTCATGAGCCTGGCTTCCACTGTATTTTTTTTTTTAAACTTCCTTCCAAACTCTCACCAGAATGGTCCTTTAAGCTTTGCTTACAATATTCTAAGGTTTCTTTATCCCACTGTGCCAAACTTTTTCAAATTCCTCCAGAAAGCCCAAGAACTGCCTGGTCAGGCTCATTCCCACACCTCAGTACCAATTTTCTCTAGCAGTTTTCTTGTTGCTGTGACAGAAATGGCTGACAAAATCAACCCACTGGAAGGAGTGTTTGTTTTGCCTTATGGTCTGAACACATACAGTCTTGCCATGGCAGGGAAAACATGACTGTGTCTATAGTCAGGAATCCAGAGGTAGGCTGGTGCTCTCATTGCTGAACCTCTTGGGTCTACTTTCAAAGTATACCCAGACTTAACCACTTGTATCTCCAGTGCCATAAACTATTTCAAGCCATTATTATTCTCCACCTGGAGTTCCAAGATAGTCTCATAATTATCTGTTGCCTTTGTAGCCCATGATCTATGAAGTACCCCGCTATCTTTTTGAGAACAAAGATCATATTGTTTTACTCTTCTGCTTGAAACACTGCCCTAATGTAAACATCTTAGGATGGTCTATAATCCCCACTGGCCCCTGCCTTATCTGCCGTCTGTTTTTAAGCCTTAATAGTATTTAGCTGCTCAGCATATTTCAGTGATGTAGATATTTTCAAATATCAAAATTTCAATTATGTTTGCAGTGGGATGTCTTTCTGTTTAGTGTGAATACGTGTTGCTCTGATTGGTTGATAAATAAAGCTACATTGGCCTATGGCAAGGCAACTTAGAGGCAGGCAGAAATCTAAGCGGATACAAGAAGAAAAGAAAGGACAGGAGGGAGAGATGCCAGCTGCCGCCAAAGGAGCAAGAAGCCAGCAGACCAGCAATGCCATGACTGTGGCAATTTATAGATTAATAGAAATGGGTTAAGAGCTAGCTAGCAAGAAGCCTACCATAGGCCATACAGTTTGTAAATAATATTAAACCTCTGAGTGATTTTTTTGAGGGGGGTGTTTCAAGACAGGGTTTCTCTGTGTAGTTTTGGTGCCTGTCCTGGATCTTGCTCTATAGATCAGGCTGGCCTCGAACTCACAGAGATCCTCCTGGCTCTGCCTTCCAAGTGCTAGGATTAAAGATGTGCACCACCACTGCCCAGCCTGAGTGATTATTTTATAAGTGGCTGCAGGACCATGGGGCTAGCCAGGACCAGAGAAAACTTTTGTCTACACAAGGTCCTTCCTGATATTTTCACATTTTACTATAACTTAATCTCATGTGCTTTGAGAGGACTGGAAAGGCAAAATTTGTAGTGGATTTTGTTGTTGTTGGTTTTTGTTTGAGATATGGTCCCCCTATGGAGCCCAAGCTGTGTGGCTTCAAAATTGAATGCTTGGTCTCCAGAGTTGTTAAGAGTTACAGGTGTGAAGCACCACACACACTGTTGGGTTGGAGGCCTGGGAAACGAGTAAAGGTATAAAGAGTAGGTCCAAGCATGGAAACAAACTTTAAAATGTAACAGTACTATGCAGTGGTATTGAGGGTTCAGCTGTGCTTTGTGATTGAAACTTAGTAACAGGACACATATGGCTAAGCATTTTTTGGATTGTGGCCAGCCACTTCAGTACCCAAAAGAAGCTGTGGAGGGTAGGGTAGTGTTAAAAGAAAGATGATGCAAAGGTCTTGACAAATTGTTATGGTTAATATCATCAACTTTTGGACCAAGAATTAGTTAGGAGCTAAACCTATGGGCATACCTATGAGGGGCTTTCTAGACAGTAATTAAGGTGAGAGACCCTAACTGTGGTCTGTAACATTCCACAGGTTGGGGTCCTAGGCTGAATAAGGAGAACGTGACCTAGACACCGTTATTCATCTCTCCCTGCTTCCTGACTGCTGATACAGTGCAATGTGGCCAGCTGCCTCACACTTCCGCCACCATGCTTTCCTTGCTAGGACAGACCCTGTTCTTAAACTGTCAAGCAAATCAATCCCCTCCTTCCTCAACCTGCTTTTCTCTGTTACTGTGTCTCAACAAGAGAAGTAATGAACACACAAATGGTACTCAATTATGTCCATAGGTGTAACCCCACGAGGATGGAGAAGAACAGAGGGTGTTTGTGTCTGTGGCTTGCCCCAGTTGTGGCAATAACTTATAATTGCTAAATAGAAACACTGACTCAAAGGACCAAGATAACCTAGAGCTTACGTTAAGAACTTTGATTTGACCTGGGCATGGTGGTGCATGTCTCCTAGCATTTGGGAGGCATAGGCAGGAAGGTCAGGAGTTAAAGCTACATTTTAAAAAAACAAAAAAGTGAAAGAAAAAAAAAAAAAGGCTGAGCGGGTACAGAAAGGCACTCTCCACCAAGCCTAATGGCTTGACTCCTACTCCTGGAGCCACACAGTGAGAAGAACGAGTTGACTCCCACAAGGAATTCCCTTCTGACCTCCACATGCCATGCTCCCAACTCAGTAAACAGACTAAATAGTATTTCTTAAGGGAAATAAATTTGATCATTTAAAAACAAAATAGATAAATACAGGCATACATATATATTTCATGTTTCAAAGTCAATTTCTAAAAGGAATCTGTATCTTAAGCACTGAATCTACTTGCTAAGCCTTTCAATAAATTAAAGATTCAGCTTTTAAAAGGTTTTCAGTCTGGCCAATCCTTCAAGTTACCGGAAGGAGGCTTCTTTGTGCCTCTGCTTCCTTCAAAACAATTCTCTGATTCTCCTGTCCTATTTACAAGGTCCAAAGCAAATAAAACAAGTTAAGCCAAGTGTTGGAAAGACATAAAATGCTTTGTCATGACCTCTAATTAATTTGCCCAATATTTCCCATTTACCAATTGAGTTTTAATTTTCAGTGTTCTAACTACCGTGAACCTTGTTTGAGCAAGGCCATCTTCCCCTCCTCCTCTGTGGAACTACCCATCCATCAACACAGCTCACTTCTGCACCACCTCAGATAAGCAGTCTCTCTTGCTACATTTGGTCCTTGTAGACGTGGTTTGCCTGTACTGTTTCCTGGAATCGTTACTGTATTTTATATTTCATGTACTATATAGTATGTATCAGAAAGCCTTTCTGCTTCCCTGCTGGGGCCTTTGTGCATGATGGGCAAGCATGCCACCATAGGGCTACAAACACTCCTTGTCTTTCTGTTTTGGAGCATCATGTGCTTCATGGGCACTGGGACTAATCTTTGGAAGGCCCTTAGTGATCAACTGAGGGAAGTCATGGCGTTCACATTGTTTAGGACCCTCAAGAAGTGCTTGTCAAGATGAGTTCGGAAAACGTCTCTTTGCGATGACGTCACGTCAGGGGACCCGAGAACCACTGCAGATGGTGGAGAGCAACACTCCAACTACCTGTCACACAATTTGGAGTTTCCGCGTACTACCACCTTCCAGGCAGTGACTCGGGGCAACCGGAATTTTAGCTGAGCAGCAGACGGCTTTCCGGAACTAGCCAGAGCGGGCGAGAAGTGCCCGTGAGGCCCGGAAGCGGGGAAGGCCGGCGGCGAAAACCTCGGCCTGGGCGCTTCCCGGGCCCCTCCCCGCGACCGGAAGGCCTCAGCCTCCTCACGTCAAGGACCTGCGGGTTCTCAGTCCAGCCTGGCCTCCGCTGCGCCGCCGCGTTCCCGTCCTCCTCCGGCCCGGCCGTGGGGTCTCCCTGCATACTACGCAGGGGCCAAGGGGCGTGGCGCGGTGACGCACAGAGGATGACGCGATGACGCAGCGCGGCGCGGTGACGCACGCCCCTTTGTTGGCTCAGTAGCGGTAGCAGCGGCCGCGGAGGTGGCGCTGGGGACTGTTTTCCGTCCGAGGCCGGAGCGGAGCGGTGTCTGACTGAGGCGGGCAGCAAGCGGCCCCCGCGCTCCCTCCCGCCCTGCTCCGCGCCCTCCCGGCCGCCGCCGCCGCCCGCCTCCAACCGCCGCACCGGGGGAGCAGCCGCGGCCCACGGGGCCGGAACCAGGCCTGCGTCCGGACGGCAGCCGGAGCCGGAGCGAGAGCCGGGGCCTCGGCGTCCCCGCCCTCTCCGCGCCGCGGCCAGCGTCCGCCGGGCCCGCGCGCGTCGCGCCATGGACTCGGACGAGGGCTACAACTACGAGTTCGACGAGGACGAGGAGTGCAGCGAGGAAGACAGCGGCGCCGAGGAGGAGGAGGACGACGACGAGGACGAGCCGGACGATGATAACCTGGACCTGGGCGAGGTGGAGCTGGTGGAGCCCGGGCTGGGCGTCGGCGGAGAGCGGGACGGACTGCTGTGCGGGGAGACGGGCGGCGGCGGCGGCAGCGCTCTGGGGCCTGGAGGAGGCGGCGGCGGCGGCGGTGGCGGCGGTGGCCCGGGGCACGAGCAGGAGGAGGATTACCGCTACGAGGTGCTCACGGCCGAGCAGATCCTGCAGCACATGGTGGAATGTATCCGGGAGGTCAACGAGGTCATCCAGGTGAGGGGCCCCGCCACGCCGTCTGGCCCCGGGACCGGCATGGGAATCGGACCCGGGCGGCCCGCGCGGCGCCGAGGGGGCAGGCCTGGGCCTGGCCCGCCCCAGGCCTGTCCGCTCTGCCGGCCGGTCGGGAGGTGCGTTTGGGCGGTGCTTCCCGGAGCCCTGGTATGGCGGAGGCCTGGGGCTGCCTGAGCGGCTCCGGCCGGCAGTTTCTGCATGACCAGCGGCTCCAGCCGGCAGTTCCTCGTGCCGGAGGATAGGCTACAGGGGCGGGCTGGAGGAGGGGGTGAGGGAGGGAGTGTGGAAGAGGTGTCAGAAAGAATCCGGCCCTTTCCCCCCCCCGGTTTATCCTAGCCCTTGAGTCTCTTGAGCAGTTTCAGACGGGATTAGGGCAGGCCCTTCAGAGCAGCTTTGGTGTACGATTGCCCCAAGTGGGCATCGGCTAATAAAGAAATGGATCTCCTTGGCAGTCTTAAGTGGCTACTTAAAGGTGGGGGAAGGGAACTGTTTCTCGGAAGAGGTGATGATGGGCTTTATTTTCTGATGATGAGGCTTGTATCTTTGTGTGTGTGTGTGTGTGTGTGTGTGTGTGTGTGTGTGTGTCTTTTTTTGTTTGGGACCTAACTGCTATTACTTCCAGTGGTAGCATGTAACTTGATGGAAGCTATTGGAATAGTTACTGCAGATTGCCTACCTACCCTTGCAGCTCCAGCAACAATAAAACTCAGTGTTGTCTAATTGGACAAAACTCTATTGTGAATTAGAAAGCTTTTCAACTTCTGAACTCCTTTCTCTGAAGATTTCTATTTCGTGCATAGAAAAGTTAGGCTTGCTTCAAGCCAGTAACGACATCTCGCTTAACACTATACATCAGGTTATGTATTTTTAAGTTTCAGGAGTTTCGATTAGTTTGGGGAAAATGTTGTCACGAATGCGACATGATTGAAAAATAAAAAACTGACCTTTTGTGAAAATCTGAAATTCCAGCTACTTGGGAGGCTGAGGCAGGTGGGTGGCAAGTTTAAGTCCTGCTTGGCCTACTGAGTGAGCTCAAGGCTGCCCCTGACAACTTGGTGAGACCCTGTCTCTAAAAGAGAAAAGCTGGAGATACAGCTCAGTAGTAGAGCACAGGACTAGCATATTCGAAGCTCTAGATTCAAGTCTTTAGTATTATAAAAATAAAATGAAATCTTGATTCAGTTCAACTCTTAGAAAACAGTAGTTACATGGGAGGAAACTACATAGGAACTAGTTAACTCTTGTTTTTAAGCACATCACCCCCCATCCCCCCCCCCCCCCCCCACTGCCCGCCCCACAGGGTTTCTCTTTGTCTTTTTTTTTTTTTTTGGTGCCTCTACTGGATCTCGGCTCTGTAGACCAAGCTGGCCTCAAACTCACAGGGATCAGCCTGGCTCTGCTTCCCGAGTGCTGGGATTAAAGGCGTGGACCACCATCGCCCAGCTAGCACATTACTTTTTTCCCCTAAAACTTTAGTATGGGTTGGCTTAATATTCATGGACAGGGGTTGGGGATTTAGCTCAGTGGTAGAGCGCTTGCTAGCAAGGCCCTGGGTTCGGTCCTCAGCTCTGACAAAAAAAAAAAAAAATGGACAGATTTGTCAGTGTCACTGCCTACTTGCTGACTATCCATTATTAATGTTTATGGTGTCATCCAATAGGCACCGTTTTTCAGATTAAACCATCTAGGCATTAAATAATTTCCATTTTTGAATAATGGAAAAATCTCATCTAGTGCTGTTATTAGTGGAAATCTCAAGTTTCAATATAGATAATGTAATCTCAGAAATAAGTGGAAGGATTGTAGAAGTCAGACAAGTTTCACTGCTCTAATTTAGTTCTTTGCAAATTGAGATTTACTTCTTTCTCTTTTTTAAGAAACAAAAAATTGTTTTAATAAGGTATTTGTGGTTAAAAAGAATTCTTTTTATTTACATGCAGTTATATCAGGTATGGTGTTTTCAACTTACTACCTAACTCACTGGCATTTTAATTATGTTTTGAAATAACTCAAGGGCATTTATCAGAAATAACTTCTGACTTTACTATAATTAAATCTCATCCAATTTTTGTCAGTTCTTAGATTTGTCTTAGTTAGATAGGTCAGAAACATGATGTCATTTCTGGAACAGTAAAGTAACTGATGTGTATGACATCATTCTTAGTTTAGATAAGAGAATAAATGCTAACGAACTAGCAAGACCTACAAAAAGTAGGGATTCTTTTTGGGGGGGGTGTCCCCTACTTTTTCCATATTTCCTTGCTTCATTATTCCAGCTTTTGTAAGTAAGACTGTTCTTAAGTAGAATTCATGCACACCTGAGCATGAAAGTTCATATTTAGAAATACCAGTCAAGTCAAAGGTTAGGATATATCCCAAACCATCTTTCCTTGAATTGGTATACTTAACCATCTAAATTAGGCTTGATTATGTTTTAGGTCTGAGTTAAACTCAAAGCATTGCATGATTAATGTGTGCACATTGTAAGAAAAACCTCATGAGTAAAGAGAAAGACAAAATAGACCACCAGAGAGAGGCACTAAAATGTGAGATGTATCTACTTTTCTGGATACTGCATAATTATACATACATACATGCATACATTTGTGTGTGTATGTGTGTGTGTGTGTGTGTACACATATATATCAGAATGATTTTGTATAATCTGTTTTCAGTGGGGAGAAATAACAGGTTTTAAAACCAGAAAGAGTCTGAAGAACTTTCTGTAATAAGTAACTATTTTTCAAGAATTTTGTGATTACACATTAATTTGTGTATTTAACCCATTGCTGGCTTCTTTTTTTTTTTTTTTTTGCCCCTCAGAGCTGAAGACTGAACCCAGGGCCTTGTGCTTGTTAGGCAAGCGCTCTACCCCTGAGCTAATCCCCAACCCCGATTGCTGGCTTCTTATGGTTTTTTTACTTACAAGCATACATATCCTTAGAGGTCAGTCATAGAATATTTATTTCTTGGTGTAAGTCCATTTACAGAATTAAAGGCTTTGGGATGGTGTTAAACAGTGTTTTTCCATGTTACACTAGTTGCCTAATTGACATCAAATGTCATTTAAAAAATTTGCTTTGGGGAGTGAGCTGGGAGGCAGAGTCAGGTTGATTTCTGTGTGTTTGAGGTCAGTCTAACCTACATAGTGAGTTCCAGGACAGCCAGAACTACATAGTAAGATCCTGTCTGAGAAAAACAAAACAAAACAAAACAAAACAGCGTCTTGTATATTATAGTTCTGGTTTTCCTTAGACTTAGAATTCTCCAGGAGGCTCATAGTGAGGCTCAGGCCATCCTGGAACTCATGGTTTTCTCTCTAATAGTTGGGTCTGTTGCCTTATACTACCATGCCCTATACCATCATTCTTTTTATGACATAGTGAGCATATATTTATTGTCTTTTCCCTCCTTTCATTTTGTCGTGTTTTTGTTTTGAGATGAAATTTCCCTGCGTTGCCCAGGCTCTTCTGCTCCTGGACTCAAGTGATGATGGTCTTGCTGTAGCTTCCTGGGTGCCAGGACTACAGGTGTGCCATACACACCAAGTGCTACCATAGCAGCAGGATGCACTCTGTGTAGTTCTTTTTTAGTTAGTTAGCCATCTTTTTGTGTGTGTGTGTGTGTGTAAGACTTTTTATTTTAAAGTATGTGTATGTTTGTGGGTACATGGATGCCTGCAGAGGCCAGAAGAGGGCACTGGATCCCCTGGAGCTGTAGTGAGTGACAGGTGGTTGTGAGCTGCCCTGAGTAGATAGATGATAGGAACTGATTTTTTTTTTTTTCCCTTTGAGACAGGTTTCTCTGTGTAACAGCTCTAGCTGTCCTGGAACTCACTCTGTAGACCAGACAGGCCTCGAACTCAGAAATCTGCCTGCTTCTGCCTCCTGAGTGCTGGGATTAAGCACCACTGTGCCTGATATAGCTGAACTGTTGCGCACTTCAAGAGCAGCAAGTGCTCTTAACTGCTAAACTCTCCCGAGCCACTTTTTTTTTTTTTTTAAAGTAACTATTAGCCTTTTTTGTTTGTTTGTTTTTCGAGACAGGGTTTCTCTGTGTAGCTTTGCGCCTTTTCTGGATTTCACTCTGTAGACCAGGTTGGCCTGGAACTCACAGAGATCCGCCTGGCTCTGCCTCCCAAGTGCTGAGATAACAGGTGTGCTCCACCACTGCCCAGCTTCTATTAGCTTTTTTAAAGGCTCTGTGTCAACAGGTGTTTAACTTTGTTAAACCTATACACCTTGATACTATGTAACTATATTAATAACTATAAATAGATTAATTATTCCTATTAGGTGATCTAATGAATAGAATAAATGCTGTGTTTAGACTGGCATTTGATGACTACTACTTTTTGGATAAGAAATTGATCATACTTGTAATTTAGGATGGCTGGATCCTTTGAAACCCATGGTGATACTTGTGACAGTCTTTATTATTCAAAGCCTAAGTGTTTTGTTTTTTTTTTTTCCTTTTCTTTTCTTTTTTTTTTTTAAACTTTTTTTTTCTTCATTTTTCCTTTTTGAGATAGGGTCTCTTTGTAGCCTGGCTGTTCAGGAACTGTAACTGTATAGACCAGGCTAGCCTTGAACTCATAGAGATCCACTTGCCTCTGCTTAGCCAAAAAGCCTTTCTTTTTGAGCTGTCAAGTAGACTTCTGCAATCACATGATTTAAATTTCTTCCAAAATGTTTGTTCTCTTCCTCAGTTTTAGTCCAGGGATCAATGACCATACAGCTTTGTTTTGAATAATGCCTTTTCATGTGTTGTGCTGTAAAGAGATGGCCAGTTAAATTGCTGGGTGGCATGGAATTGGAGGATTCAGCTTACAAGTTGTTACTGAACGTTCAGGCAAATCAACCTTTTTGAGCTTTACTTTTAAAAATTTTAATGGTAAATCTGGTTTCTAGGCTAAAATTTAGGGTTTAAATAAGGAGTGCCGTCAATTGTTCTGGGAGTTTCCCCCACTTAATGTTTATAAATGTACACATTGTTCAGTAGCAATTTTTCCTCTTTTGTTATGTCCCTTTTAAAGGAAGTGTCAGAAATGACTTGACACATAATATGCTTTGGCAAAAAGAACAAAAAATGAAATATTAGGTAATATTTCCTTAATATTAAGATGTTTATTTAGATAATGCTAAAAATAGCATAATTCCTGACACTTTCCCTCATGCTTAATTTAAAAACATCATACCTACAACTCAGATATTACTGATTCCAGTTACTTGACAGTATGTCTCTTACCCATAATTTCCTAATTATTACAAAAGCTTAGTATGCTGATTCTAATTAACTTGACAGTATATCTAACCATAATTTTCTAATTTTTGAAAAGGCTAAGTATAGAGGCAACTATCTCTTGATTCTTAGAAAGAATTTACAACTAAAAGTCACTACAGTGGCTGTGTTTCTTTTAGAGCTTGTGACATTTTAGACACGTTCTTCTTTTAGCAGCTCTTTGATTGATTTACCCAATCCATTAACTATTTGGGCATTTAAGAGCTAGCCTTCATTCATTTCCTGCATCTCTCACATCCAGTTAGCCCAGGTCAGATTACCTTTTTTCTGTTTCTCTTCTTAATAACTAATCCTAATTTTAATTTTTTTGGCTCCTTACTCTAGACATTCAGTCTTCTGTCATACACAGCTATCAAATACATGTATTAGTTATTTTCTCACAAAAAAAGAGTGTTGTCAAAAGTATAGTCCAGATTCCTTCCAGCAGTCTTAGTTTCATCTTACTGTCACCTAATGCTGTCCCATCTCCTCTGGTCTTGTGCCATATCCCCCGCTGCTCTGACTGCACTGCTTATAATTATAACATCACTGGAAGTTTCCTGGGGTTTGTGTTATTAGCTCTTCTTGTGACAGCCCTTCCCTTAAACTGCTCAACTGTTACCTCATATCTTTCTGGAGCCTTTTGATTTACCTTTCCAATGCTTCCTTGTTTGCTTAGCACTTTACGTGGATATTCACTGTGTGTGTGTGTGTGTGTGTGTGTGTGTGTGTGTGTGTGTGTGTGTATGTATGTATTCCCAGGTATGGGTGAGGCAATGTTGCCTGTATGTGTAGGAGTGTGTGCCTACATATCTATCTAAGTCTTGTTGGCTAAATGTGATGGCTTTGAGGGTGAGTGTACTTACACAGTCTGACAGGAAAACACTAGGTAAATATTTTGAAGTTTGTACTTAACTGGTAAATACTTCCTTACCTTATCTATCTATCTTGGTCTTTTTTTGTTGTTGTTCTTTTTGTTTTGTTTTGTTTTTTTAAGATAGGATTTCTCTGTGTAGTGTTGGTGCCTGTCCTGGATCTCACTCTGTAGACCAGGCTGGCCTCGAACTCACAGAGATCCTCCTGCCTCTGTCTCCCGAGTGCTGGGATTAAAGGCCTGTGCCACCACTGCCCAGCTAGTAAATTATTTTATTACTTCTGTATGCTGCAGATGTGATAATGTAGGACTATAAGCAATGTTTAAACTGTAAGAGGACAAACATTTATTTATTTTAACTTGTTTATTGGGTTCTTTGAGACAAGGTTTCTCTTTGTAGCTCTGGCTGTCCTGGAACTTACTTAGAAGACCAGGCCGACCTCTTCTGGGATTAGATATGCTATCACGCCTAAGAGGACAAACTAAAAAAACCCTATTTAATCTTTGTTTCCCTTCCTTCCTTCCTTCCTTCCTTCCTTCCTCCCTCTCCCTCCCCCTCTTTCTATCTTTCTTTTTTTTGATACTAGGTCTTACCATGTAGCCCTGATAGGCCTGAAACTTGCTATGTAGACCAGGCTGTCCTTGAACTCAGAGAGAGCTGTGTAGTTCTGCCTCCTGAGTTCTAGGTTTAAAGGCTTACACCACCTTTAGCTTAAAGGCCTTTTTAGATGTAACCTTTTTTATTTATTATTTATTTCTTTTAGATGTAACTCCATCCCCACACCCTCAAGGCGATGTACTTTTTTTTTTTTTTTTTTTTTTTTTTTTTTGAGTGGAGGATCAAACCCGGGTTTTGGGCTTGCTATGCAAGCACTCTACCACTGAGCTAAATCCCCAACCCATAACTTTTATACTTTACTTGTGTGTAGTTAGTTCTTTGCCCCCCCCCCCCTTTTGAGCTGGGGATCGAACCCAGGGCCTTGCGCTTGGTAGGCGAGCGCTCTACCACTGAGCTAAATCCCCAACCCCAGTTCTTTGGCCCCTTTATGTGAATTGACATAATGGTATTACCAGTTGATTTACTTCAGTGTTGATTTTCAAAGACTCATCTACAAAGAATCAAGCTGTTTGACAAAGGCATTATTATTTCTTTTTATAAGTGTTTTGACATTTGTATTCATGATGTAGAAGCAATAGATGGATAAAACCAGGTACGTAGCAAGACTAGTTTAGCAATAGTCATTGTGTTTTTCACTACCACAGTTTCACTTATTCTAAATGAGACAGTAAATGTGACACCAGTTTATGTTGTTGTTTGTATTTGAGACAGATTCTTAGTATTGCATAGTCCAAGTTAGTCTGGAACTCACTATGTGGTCCGTACTGGCTTGAAACTCGTTTCTCTTCCCTTCAGCTTTTCTGGTGCTGGGATTACAAGTGTGTATGCCACCAGACCTGGCTTGCTAGTTTGAATATGCCTTAAATGCACATCTTCTCAGTTTGTGGGATCAAATGAGAAATATGCATAAAACACTTTGCAGTCTAAAGTATGATGGTTGTCTGAAACAAAGAAAAATGTGCTTCACTTTAGACTTGTGAGTTAAATGTTGATGGGACATTTTTACTAGAAAAGTCATTTAGATATTTGTCACACATGATACATTTTTTTTTTTTTAAACAGAATTTCTCTGTGTAGCTCTGGCTGTTTTAGAACTTGCTTTGTAGACCAGGCTCTCCTTGAATTCACAGATTCGCTTGCCTTCCAAGTGCTGAGATTAAAGAGGTGTATCACCACCACTACCATTACCACCACTAGCTTCATGTGATGTTTCTCTAATCAGCCATTTATTTCAAGGAGAACAGCTAAAATGTTGCTGATGATAAAATTTGAGTTTTATGTGACTTAGAATTTTGAGAAGCTTTACCTGCCTGTGTGAAACAGCATCCTAGGAAAACTTTCTGATGGTATATACTATATAAATAGAAATACATCAACATTTGGAAGATATACATGTTACAAACCAGTATTTCCAGAGGTGGTTAGGATGGGATGGAATTCTTGAAAGTTTTAAGGAGCTAACATACTTAGTTTTTTGGTGTTCTGGATATCGAAGTGAAATGACTAGGCGAAAGGGATTTTCATTAATTTTATTTATTGTTGTAGTAGCAGTGCTCAGAAGAATACTTGGTTTGAGATCAACACCAATAAAATTTTTTTTTATAATTAGTTTTATTTTACCTCCTTTTTTGGGGGGAGGACAGTGGGGACATTCATTTTTGTCACTGAACTGTATCCCAACCTGTTAAATACAAAATCTTGATAATTTAAAAAAATACTATGAATTTTTCCCTATGTACATGTCTGTGTACCATGTGCCCAGAGATGCCAGAAGAGGGCTTCTCATCCCCTGGAACTAAAATGGAAATTACAGTATCTAAAATTAAGCACTAATTAAGGTGCATTTAATAGCACATTAGACAAAAGAGGTCAGTAGAAATTAATGAGTGAAGCGTGGAGAAAAGGATGAGGATAACATGAAGACCAGTAAACAAAGAACTGACAAAAAGTGCTGATATATGTTTGACTAGAGCCTCAGAAGAACCTAAGTAAAGGATGATTGTAGTTGTTTTTATTGTTGTTTTTTCTCTTTATTCTTTATTCTTTGACTTTTTGGGGGTTTGCCATCCAGCTCCCAAATAAATACACGGAGCCTTCTTTCTTATGAATGCCTGCCCTTAGCTTGGCTTATTTCTGGCCAGCTTTTCTTACCTCAAATTATCCTGTATACCTTTTGCCTCTGGGCTTTTATTTTTCTCTCTTTCTGTGTATTTTTTGTTTCCTTCTTATTCCATGTCTGGCTGGGTGGCTGGCCCTTGTCATCCTCCTCCCTTCCATTTTTGCTCCTCCATTTGCTCCCCTTCATATTGTCTCCGCCTGCCGGCCCCTCTTATTTCTCTCTCCTGCCGAGCTGTTGACTGTTCACCTCTTTATTAGACTAATCAGGTGTTTTAGACAGGCCAAGTAACACAGCTTCACAGAGTTAAATGCAACATAAAAGAATGCAGCACATCTTTACATCATCACTAAACAAATGTTCCACAGCATAAAATAAATGTAACACATGTTCAACTAATATTTCACAACAGATGAGTAGAGTTTCCAAAACTAATAAAGAGACATTATCTCCACAGTTAAAAAAAAATCTGATGTTATCTCATGGATAAACACAAAGGAAATACTGGCTAGGCTTACTGATTTTTATTTTTATTTATTTATTTATTTATTTAATTTTGAGGACAAGGAAGTTCTGTTTTTGTAATTTTATTTTGAGATAAGAGTCTCTTTATGTAGTGTTGGCAGTCCTGAAACTTTATGTATACCAGACTGTCCTCAAACTCAAAAAGATCCACCTGTCCCTGCTTTCTGAGTGTTGGAATTAAAGGCGTGTACCAAAATGTTCAGCTAAGGAAAAAAATAACACATAGTTTTAAAATAAGAGAAGAAAATTTTCACAATGGAACTCAAAACAACACAGTCATTGTTTGGAAATCTTTTGTGTGTATGTGGTGCCAGGGCCTTGGCACTTGCTAAGCAAGCACTCCATCCTCAGGTACATCCCCAGCCATGGCTCCATTTCATTTCATTTCATTTATTTAGAGAGGAAGTCTTGCTCTGTATGTAGCTCAGATAAGCTTTAACTTGCTATCTAACACAAGCTTTCCTTGAATTTGTGATCTTTACTGCCTCAACACTCCAACATTGTTGGGGTTATAGGCCATAATCATACCTTGCTAACAACGGAACTTCAATACAAGTGCTTAAAACGCAAAGAACTTCAAAATAAAACAAAAAACCTCTAGCATTTTAGGGAGCTGGAGACATGACTAAGTGATTAAGTTCACTGACTGTTCTTCCAGAGGAAGGTATTATAGCTGCCAGTTCTAATTCTATTTGTTGTTTTGTTTTGTAATGTTGAGACAGGGTTTCACTGTGTATATAACTCTGGTTGGCTTGGAACTTGCAGTGATTCTCTTGCTCTGCCTCCAAATGCTGGGGTTATAGGTGTGTCCCATGCCAGGCCTTCTGTTTGATTCATTGGTGTAAATTACAGTGTTCTACCAATACCGTCTCAGGTATTTTTGTGCTTTGCCCCATTTTCTCTAGGATACTAATCATTTAGTAACTTTTTGCTTTGTTTGGTTTTAGACAGAGTTTCTCTGTGTAGCTTTGGAGCCTCTCCTGGAACTTGTTCTGTAGTCCAGACTGCCTCTACCTCCTAAGTGCTGGGATTAAGGGTGTTTTGTAGGGGGAAGTTTCTTGTCCCGCCTGGCCCCAAGGTCCTACAGCCACTTATAAATCACTTGGAGGCTCATATTAATTATTAACTGTATGGCCTATGGGTCAGGCTTCTTGCTAGCTAGCTCTTATAATTTAACTCAACCCATTTCTATTAATCCATATGTTGCCACATGGTCGTGGCATTACCGGTCTGCTGGCATCTTGTTCCTTTGGCAGCATGCTGGCATCTCTTCTGACTCCACCCTTCTTCCTCTTTAGTTCCAATGCACCATCTAACCTTATCCTGCCTTGCCATAGGCCTATGCATCTTTATTTATCAATCAATCAGAGCAACACACATTCATAGCATACAGAAAGATATCCCACAGCAGTGTTTGCCACTACCACTTGGCATGTGTATTTTCTTACTGTTGCTCTAATAAATTACAAATTTAGTGACACAACTTCATTATTAAGGAATACTGAAAATCAGAAGTCTTAATTGGATTTCAGTAGGCTAAAGATCTGGGTGTCATCAGCCTTTTTTTTTTTTTTTTTCAAGATTGAGGGGAAATTTTTGTTTGATTTTTGTCCTTTTTCACTTCTAGATACCATCTAATTCTTTGGCTTGAGACTTTGTTCCGTCCTCCAGCATCAGAATATCTTCAGATTTCTGATTCTGCATCTTTTTTTTCCCCCATTTTTAAAGGACTAACATGCATATTATAGGATAATCTTACATGAAGGTCAGCTGTGTATTGATCTTCCGTTTGCAAGATTAATGTCTTTTTGCATTATTGTATAGTCTCAGACTCTAGGTATTAGAATGTGAACACCTTGGGGTAGTTAGGTCACATCTACCATGCTGTCTCTTAGCAGTAACCTTCTGTGATAGATGGTCAAGTTGCTTGCTCCCAGAAGTACTGAGAAAGGTCCTTTGAGGAGTGGGGATGGGGGGAAGTCACTTCAGCTGGAAGGGTCATCAGCCTCAGTTCTTGTTACCGAAGCTGTTTTCTATGCCCATCACATTGACTTCTGGATTGTTGTCTGGCTTTTCTTAGGCCACTGTTTGTCTTTAATTTGACTTTTGTGGATTTTGTTGTCTCTGAAATTACCATGTAATCCTCATGCCTCATGGTCTGCCAAATCTATAATTAGCCTTTAAGTCCATATGTTTCTCCTGATATATGTGCACAGTAGTAGCTATGCAAAGATGAGCTAAGGATATTCCTTTTCTTTCCAGAGTCCAAACTGTAGGAAAGCAGAGTGGCCTGGATACAACTTGTTAATAAAAGCAGTAACTTAGAACTTACTGTGCCCACATTTATACATGTGTGTCCTATACATGTGGTGGTTCTCTGTTTCTGGGCTTGGTTTTACTTGGTTTCCAAAGTTAAGAGTCTTAGTATTCCACCCTATGCCAGGGACCTAAACTTCTAGTTTGTGTTTATTTGTTAAGTTAGTTGCAGGGTTCTGAACTATGTTCCCAGTTCCTTAAATGCAATTTTTCTCAAGATGACAATTCTGGTGTGGGTCACTTTCTTGGATATTGGCCCATTGCAATCTTGCTTTCTAAAAGGACCAGTTAGATTTAGGAAATAGTAAAGTCTTACTAGACACAGTTAGCAGTTGTTACAAGGCTCTTTTTAGAAATATTAGAAATCAGGGATATAATAGAGCTTGGTCAGCTGAATGGTTGGCTACCTTTCAAACCTGAATTTAATCCCTAGAACTCAAATTGAAAAATCAGGGCATGGTGATGCATGCTTGTAATTAGTACTGGGGAGTTTGGGGTGGGTATCAAGTAGATCCCTGTGGCTTGCTGGCCAGTTGGTGAACTCCAGGCCAGTGGTGACCCTGCCCCCAAAAACAAGGTGCATGATGACTACAAAGCCTCCAGAGGCACAGGTTCACATAAATACAAATGCCTGTAGGACACACATGCAAAGAGGTATCAGAAAATTCAAAACAACCACACACACACACACACACACACACACACACACACACAATCACACACACGGTGGGGGGTATGAAATTGGTGCATAAGAAGATAGGGGAAGATCTGGGAGGGGAAAGAAAATGATTAAAATATATTGCTTGAAATTATCTAAGTAAAAAATAAAATATAATGAGCTCAGGCAGGGGAGTGGTGTGTACCTTTAATCTAGCACTCTGAGTTTTAGACCAGCTAGGGTGATGTAGTGAGACCCTATCTCAAAAAGCAAGCAAATAAAAAAACAAAAAAGAATAGATGGTATTTTACTGTTTCATGGATAAGGAAGTTGAAGATTAGAGGAATTAAATGACTTGTCGAAGTTGTCATAAACTCTTTTGCAAATCTTTTGTCTTGTATTGAAAATTGTTGCTGGACTAGAATTATCCTTTTTCCTTCCTGTGCCCATTAGACTGATTTGAACAGAATTAGTCATTGGATTAAGTTGTTACCTTATTGCTGTGACCTGTAAATCTAAATAGAGTAGAATAGAGTCACAGGTCTATCCATTTAAGATTTTATTTACATTTTCAACTAGATTTAACGCCTACACCTGTAATCCTACCACACAGGATATAGAGGCAGGAGGATTACCAGTTTAGAAAAAAAATTTTGGATTGTATAGTGAGTCAACCTGAGCTATGTAGTGGAACCCTGATTCAAAAAACCAAAAAGTTGAGTATATATTAGGGGTTTAGTGTTTGCCTAGTATGTTAAAGACTCTGTGTTTGCTCTTCAGCACCATGAAGTCCCAACTTACATACGTACTCTCAAGAAAAATTCAAGCCAGCCCATGTATGTGTATGTAGTGGCACACCCCTTTATCTCAGTACTCAGAGATTAGAGACTGGAGGATCTCTTATGAGTTCAAGGTCAGCCCGGTCTACATATTGAACTCCAGGCCTGCAAAGGCTACATGGTGAGACCCTGCCTTGAAAAGAAAGAAATTTCAAGCCCAAATTGTGATTGTAACATTTATTGCTTTGCTTTTCATTCCATTATAAGCATTTAAAAAACCCACAAAGTTTAGGGGATGGAGAGATTCTGGCTCAAGACGGTAAGAGCATTGGCTGTTCTTCAGAGGGCCTGAGTTCAATTCCCAGCAACCACATGGTGGCTCACAACCATCTGTAATGAGATCTGGTGCCTTCTCTGGCATGCAGGCAGAACACTGTATGCATAATCAATAAAAAAAGGGGGGGGAGCTGGAGAGATGGCTCAGTGGTTAAGAGCATTGACTGTTCTTCCAAAGAACTCGAGTTCAATTCCCAGCACCCACATGGTGGCTCACAACCATCTGTAATTCCAATCCTGGAGGATTGGACACTGTCCCCCCCTTCTCTGTGTACACTGCATGTACATGGTGCACAGTCATACAGGCATGCAAAACATCCACAGTTTAATATGACGTCTGAAGTTTGAAATGTAGACCATGGTCTATAAGGCCTAGCATTCTTTCCAACAGAAGTACCAAAAGATAATGGAAGACTAGCATTGAAACATTGTTATGAGTGTGCTAGACAAGAAATACTTGCTTTCTCTTTCATTACCTAATCTTCCTTTTTTGGTGAATGTGGGTACCATTACTGAGGATCCAACCCAGAGCCTTGTGCATGTTAGACAAACCCTCTCCTACTTTGCTACTTCACAGCCAGAGAAATTCTATTTAGAAGAGAGAATGCTGCTTATTTTATACAATGTATGGAGTTGTGCAGGTGCCTGTGTAGAAGATGGGAGGTGTCTTCCTTCATCACTCCACCTTTTTTTTTTTTTTTTTTTATTTTGGGTTTATTATATACATATGAATGTTTTGCCTTCATGTATGTATGTGCACCACTTGCATGCCTGGTGTCCATAGAGACCAGAAAACATCTATTTATCTGGAACTGGAGTTAGGAATGGTGTAAACCACAATGTGAGTGCTGGAAATCAAACCTGGATCCTCAGCCATAGCAACAAATGCTTTTAATGGCTGAGCCATCTCTTGGCCTTCTTTTTATGAGGTTGGGTCTCTCATTGAGCCTAAAACTCACTCACTAGTTAGCTACCTGGCCCTCCTGCTCCCCCCATCCTCTTGTTTCTGTCATTCAGTGCTGGGAATAAAAGCAGGCTACCATGCCCCACTTTTATGCCTGTGCTTAGGATCCAAACTCAGGTCCTCATATTTGTATAGCCAATACTTTACCAGGCGAGCCTCTGCCCAGGCCCAAGAGCAGAGACCTGTAGAGAACTCTTTAGATGAACTCATTAGTTACTATTTAACTTCACTCCTCTACTCATGGTGTCTTGAGTGTTTTGCCTGCATGTATGTCTGTGCTCACATGTGTACTTGGTGTCCTCAGAGATCAGAAGAGGTGTGCCGAATTTCCTAGAACTGAAGTTACAGAGAATTAAAAGCCTCTTTGTGGGTGCTGGGACTGGAAGCTGGGTCCTCTGGTAGAGAAGCCAGTGTTCTTACCTGCTGAGCCACCTCTTCACCTTCTACTGAATTCTCACTGGCCCTACAATTTTATGTGGTGGTGGTTGTCATCATTGTCTTTTCCTCAGTTCTTTAGAATATGTGACAGTATCTGAAGCTGGATCAGTAATGTTGCATTTCATCCAACTAAAGCCAGAGTGGTGAAAAATAGGACTTCAAAATTCACAAAGTGTTCTAACTAATCATAAGAAAGTGTAAGCTGGGTGTGGTGGTAGACACCTTTAATCCAGCACTTGAGTTTGAGGCTAGTCTGGTCTACAGAGCGAGTTCCAGGGTAGAAGTAGTCAGGGCTACACAAAGAAACCTTGTCTCAAAAAAAAAAAAAAAAAAAAAAAAAAAAAAAAAAAAAAAAAAAAAAAAAAACAAAAAACCCAGAACAAAGGGAATAGAGAGATGGCTCAGCACTTAAGAGCACTGGCTGCTCTTCCAGAGGACCCAGATTCAATTCTCAGCACCTATAAGGCAGCTCACAACTGTCTATAACTCCAGTTCCAGAAAATCTGGCACCCTCACACAGACATATGCTGGCAAAGCACTAATGCACATAAAATAAAAATCTTAAAACAAAAAAAAGTTGAAGTGTAGGTTTTAAGCAAGAGTTAAAAAGTTTAGGATGACACTAAGCTTGCCCAATGTTGGGTTAATTGCTGGAGTCAGTAGAAGTTTTGATTATCGTGTAGTCAGATGAACAGGTTGAAGAGCTCTCTTCATGGTTGTGATGGCTATTTATGGAGTACTACCTCCCTGTTGTTGATAAACTTCCACAGCTTTTAAAAGCGAGTGTACTTTCTTGTTTGAGTACCTTTGACTTAAGTTCTTCTGTACTCTAATGTCTCCCTGTAGTATTAAAGTCTAATTTGTAACCCTGCCTCATAAGAAGTTTTTCTGTAATTGTCAAAGACTTATTTAACACATTGGAGAATACAATGCTTTAAACTATATCCAACTAACATTTTTTGGGGGGTAGAATCCAGAATAAAACTTTCTTCTTAGAATTTGTTGATTAGGAAGATTGTTCTGCGTATTTTGAATTCATGCCTGTGCATGTCTGTTCAGGCATTCGTCACATAAGGTAGAAAGAACACTACAGCAGCACATGGACACCATGCTCAGTTCAGTAAATGCCAGGCAAATACCTAAGGCAGACTTGTTTGTTTATATCTTGCTGCAGATACTGGTGGGTTTTGCAGTAAGCAGTGAATAAGTCACTCATCTTGTGTAACTGTTTTATTAATAGTTTTGAGTTCTGTTTACTTCTGACTCTGCATTTATAAAAATAAAAGCAGTTGCTAAATAGTACTAACTAGGTGACTGAATTTAAAAAAAAAGTTTTTGTGTGTCTTGGAGATTATAGCTAGGTTAAGTGAAGAACACTGAAGTTGTAGTGCAAACTTTGAATTTTTTTTTTTTTTTTTTTTTTTTTAAAGATGGTTTCTCTGTGTAGCCCTGGCTGTCCCGGAGCTCACTCTGTAGACCAGGCTGGCCTGGAACTCACAGTAATCCGCCTGCTTCTGCCTCTGAGTGCTGGGACTAAAGGCCTGTGCCGCTACTGCCTGGTACAATGTAAACTTTGAGTCAGGTTAATTTTTCTCCTTGTGTGCAAGCAAAACAGTCAAGAAGTTGGATGTTGATGCTAGTATGACTTAGTTCTTCTTCATAACCCTGATTTAAAAATAAACCTAGGACATTGTGGCTCATGCCTATAATTCTAATAGGAGGATTACTCTGAGTTTGAGGCCAACCTGAGTTACTTGCTAAATTAGCCACAAGCCCAGATACAGAAATAATGGAACAAACAATGGAATTATCCAGCCAAACATGAAAGAGTTAAAGCTGAAAAAAATGATAGCTGAGCATGTGCACACCTCTAATTCCAGCTCTCTGGAGGTAGAGGCAGGCAGATCTCTTGAGTTTGAGACCAGTCTTATCTGTGAGTTCCAGGACAGCTAGAGTTTATATAGAGATAGATGATTTGACTCCAGAAAGGAAGAAGAGTTGGGAGTGGGGGAAGAGGAAAGAAAGAAAGGAAAAGAAAAGTGATTAATAACTTAATAGACAGAAAAAGAGTAGGAGACAGCAGACAAAGGCAGGAGTGATTAGTGGTCGGGGTAGTAAATGAACAGTAAGAAACTGTCACTCTAAATGATTGGGAATTGGAATGACAGGAGATGGGCAGAGTCAATTCCTAGGTAGTCTGACCTGTGATTTAGGATAGTACTCTTGAGATAGACTTACTCCCTAAGGCTGTGTGAAACAACTTGAACCATTTCAGCGTTGGTGGAACTAGTGCAAAAGTACCTGTTGGCAAGCTGGGCGGTGGCGGCGCACGCCTGTAATCCCAGCACTTGGGAGGCAGAGGCAGGTGGATCTCTATGAGTTCAAGATCAGCCTGGTCCACAGAGCTAGTCCAGGACAGGCTCCAAAGCTACAGGGTTTCTCAGGGAAAACAAAACAAAACAAAAAAACCACCACCAACAACAAAAAACAAAAGTACCTGTTGGCCACTGTTCATGGGAATAAAAGAAAAAAGTGTAGTGAGAAGTCTATTAGACTAATCTAGGCAAGAAAAAGAAAGTCTGGAATGGATGAAAAAGGATAGATAGCATTCATAATACAAGGTTAAAAATTAGTGAGAAATGGTGAATTGATTAGAAAAGACATAGTTTAATGTTAACTTTAGTTTCAGTTTTGTCTTTGATCACGTGCAGTTTTGTATCTGTTCATTTTGAATACTGTTTCCTTATTTGTAAAAATAATAGTGTAACCTGAGGTTTAAGTAGTATTATAATAGTCTTGGCTGAATTGTTACTCTGTGTTCACTCACTGAAACATATCTGTTTGCTATCCATTCATTGTAAGCTCCTTGCTTTGCTGGTTTTCCTAGATAGCCAAAATTAAATAGCAGCATTAGCTTAGCACAGTAGACCTTAAATTGCATTACAATCATTTGTAAAATGCCCAGAATAGGTAAATAAGTAGAGTATTAGGTCAGTTATTGCCAGAGATTAGATGGGGGAGAATGGGAAAAGACAGCTAGTAATTACTAGATTTATCTTTAGAGTGATAAAATGTTCTGAAATTAATGGTTGTCATCATAATGAATATAATAAAAACCACCCGAACCATCTCAGAGTTAATTTTTATGGTATAAATCATAAAAATTACACACCATATTTTAAGTTTCTTCAGCTATCTAATAAGTAGTTTTGCTCTTGTGTAGTGAGGATTGAACTTAGAGCTAGGCAACACCTTCTTCCCTAACCACTAGGTTACATCCTCAGTCCCTCCATGTCTTTTGGCAAAGATCATGCATTGTTTTTGGTTAGTATTACCTTGCTCCAGAATGAGAGATAGATAGTATAAGCTAGGTATGAAAGACTACAGATTCAGGTAACTGTGAATGACAGGTTCCACTGTGAAAATGTTTATGTGAACTTTTTATAGTCAGAACAAACGTAAGCCCCAAGCCAGTGCATTTGCCATATGTTAATGGGGAACTCAGAAGAGTTACATCAAAGCTGGGAAATCTCTGCCATAGAGTTCAGGTGCTGTCTTAGCTTTTGGATTGATGGAAGCTAATGATCTGCTAATTACTCATTTATAATACATTCTAAAGATTTTACCTGATAGCTAGGAGGATATTAAGTCAGATATAGACATGGGTAATAAGTGGCTATTATTTGGTTAGATATAGAGTATCTATATAGATATGAGAGTCCTTAAGATAGTTCAAGGTAGTTTTGGTTCCTAGTCTGTACTGTTGATTCCCTAAAACCAGGGAAGTCCTAGTCAGTTTGCAGAATCTTCATAGGTGTGACTTTTTCTAGGACTTGAGTTAAGATCACACCCTTTTTTAAGAAAGGGTTTCTGTTTCTCTGTGTAGCTTTGCGCCTTTCCTGGATCTTGCTCTGTAGACCAGGCTGGCCTGGCCTTGAACTCACAAAGATCCACTTGCCTCTGCTTCCCAAATGCTGGGATTGAACTCACACCTGACTCTTCCTCCTGAGTGCTGGGATTAAAGGGGTGTGCCACCACTGTCTGGCAACTTTTCCTTTCTTTAACCTTTTGTTTTTGTTGTGTTGTTTTTTGTGACAGGGTTTCTCTGTGTAGCTTTGTGCCTTTCCTGGAACTCACTCTGTAGCCCAGGCCTACTTTAAACTCACAGAGATCCGCCTGCCTCTGCCTCCCTAGTGCTGTTATTAAAGACATGCTCCACCACCGCCTGGCAAGTGTTGTATTTTAGGTTCATGAAAAAAAAAAAAAGATTAAATTATTGCTTTTACCTGTGCACAAGCTTTTGGTGAAGACAGGTGAAATGGGCATTTAAGGTACTGTCTGACTAAAATTTTATCAGTGTAACACTGAGGCTGACTTAAATTAGCATTTTGAGTATTTAAGTACAAGCCTTTTAATGTGATTATGAACTTGAAGTTATAGGTCAGATTCTACTTAGCTTTTAAAAATTCACTTCAGAGTTTTATATATAAATGCTTTGCTGTTGTAACATAATGGGCCTTGGTGCCTGTATCCTTGACCATGATGCCATGACCACAGTTCAGAGGATTAGTCCATTATCATGGTGGGACATGGTGACAGTGCAGGCAGGCATGGTGCTGGAGAAAGAAGGAGCTCAGAATTCTACACCTTGATAGGAAGGTAACAGGATGTGAACTACACTAGGCATAGCTTGGGCATAGGAGACCTCAAAACCTGCCCCCACAGTGACACTTCTTCTAATAAGGCCACACCTACTTCTACAAGGCCACACCTCGTAATAGTGCTGAATTCATGGGGGCCAATTACATTCCAAGTACCACAGTGCCCCCACCATATACTGTTTTGAACCTTCAAAGTAGTTTTTTGTAGCTGTGCTAGCAGTCATACTTACATAGTAAAACAAAATATAAAATGATAAAATGCTAAATTATGTGTTTTATTTTGTGATTTTTAAGTATACTCTAATTATAAAGATGTTAATGTTAACAGTAGAAATTTTTGGCATATAGTAATTTGACAGTTTAGCTTTGGTATAGAAAGTTTAGATATGGTAACTTGTTGTGTATGAAGAAACAGGCAGGGTTATGAAAGTGCCTGCTAGATCTGTTAACTGTTATTGGCATTAAAAATACTGATGGATTTACTGTACTTGTGGGAAATAATTTGTAATTAAGAATACTTATTTTGGTCTCGGGTGTAGCCGTGTTGGTAGAGTGCACGCACAAAGCCCTGGGGCTCAATTCTCAGCACTGCATAAAACCATACATGATGCCACACACCTACAACCCCAGTACTGGGAAGGTGGGGAGAGGAGGGTCAGAAGTTCAGGTCAGGCTAGCTTGGGTTACATGAGGCTCAGTTTCAAAAGAATAAGATAGAATATTAAGTATGGGACGATTACAGACTTCAAGCTCAATAATTTTGCTATAGAATAGAGGCATATTACCACCCCTCTTTGGTTTTTCCCTCCCCTTGGTATACCTTGACTTTAATTTATCAAGTCTGTGTCTCTGGCCTTTGCCGCTGTGGCCCATTGATCTGTCCATCTGTCTGTTACAGTGCATATTGGGTACTTCCAGAAGTTTGAATTCAGTGATGCAAAGGACAGGCGGGCTGCAGCAGCAAAGGTAGGACAGAATCATTCAAAAGACAAGTCATTAAAGGATCATTAAGTGTACACACACATCAGCAGCAAGTACTTCATTGTTTAAAGGCCCAGCATTTATTCTGCTCACCTTTATGGGAAAGCCTGTTCTAGGAAAGCAAATCTAAATGATTTGTAAAGAGCACAGATTTATTTTGTGGTGTTGGGGCTACGTCCATAGCATATATGTGTATTGTAAGGCTACCGCTGAGTTACACCCTTAGCTTACTTTATTTAAACAGAAGCCTGCTACTTGGCATATAGATTAATAAGTAAATAGGTACTTACTAGTATCTTTGTTAGAAATATTGAGTGATTGAAGAGGATTTAATGGTGTGTGTGTTAGTATTAGCTTGATTCATAGACCAGGTTGATTTTTGGGAAATTATATTGAAAAAGGTTCCCATTTTAGAAACAGGAGAACCAGAAAAGATGGATGATTTGCTTGTGTATATGACAAAAGCAATCTTGCGTCATGCAGGTTTTTTTTTGCTAATGTCTCTGAAAAACTGTAAGGGATTCTATTTAAATATTTGTAATATAGATATGCTATACAACAGCAATTGCAGTAGCAGCTCCTGATTGTTTCTGCTGTTGCTATTAAATAGAATTAGAATGAAAGAAAAATAGCCTTTTAATAGTGCCTTCTAAAGCCCAAGTTACAGGTAATTTTTAGGAACTTAAATTTTAAGCTAGGGCTCAGTGGTATAATAGCACTTGCCTTGAATGCATACAGCACTGGATTTTGGTCCCCAGCACTCCAAAACACTTCCCCAAACAAAAACCTTAAACTATACAGTACAGAAAGATTGTTGTAGAGTTGGCTGTAAAGTAAGGTACTGTAGGTATAGTTCAATGATGACATTATTTCATTATGTTTTGTTTCTGAAAGGGAAATGATTTGCTTTTTTTTCGGGATAGATTAATAGTTGCTCCTTATGACTTCCCAAATAAAAAAGTAGATAAAAATGTGTATTTGATCGTCAGTGAAGATTGCTAAGCTTTCAAAATGACTGTAAAACTGAATATTTAAATGTCCTTGGCATGAGTTTTGGGTCTAAAGGCTGGATGGTGGTGGTTAGTTAATACTGTAATGAACAGTATATTTGTATTGAGGAGATCTAGTGTGGAAGCATATTTTGAAGTGAAACTTCATAGCATACCCTAGAAAGAGTGTTTTGAATTAAGTGCTGTAAAATAAAATTTGGGTTTAAATTGTCCTCTTGGATCTTGGTTAACTTTTTTGCTTTCATATTTATAATTCATCCTTTCAGTTGTATTTTAGGTACTTCATAGTTTTTAAAATCACAAACCTTTATTTTTAACTTCTATAGTATGGGGCATTAAAAAAGCATATGCCACAAATCTACAATTTCTTTAAAATTCTGAAACCTAGTACCTCAAAGCAGAATTTAAAAAAAAATTGTGGGATTGGAAAGATGATTCAGCAGTTAAGAGCATTGATTGTTCTTCCGGAGGACCTGGGTTAAATACCCAGCACCCACCTGGAAGCTTAAACTGTCTGTAAGTCCAGTTCCAGAGGATCTGACACCCTCATACAGACATACATATAGGCAAACACCCGTGTACATGAAATAAAAATAAATTAAAATTAAAAAAAGATTGTGAATGTAAAGTCTAGGATCTGATCCTGGCAGTAACACTATTAAACAACTTCTGGGAGCTGGAGAGATGGCTCAGAGGTTAAAAGCACTGACTGCTCTTCGAGAGGATCCAGATTCAATTTCCAGCACACACATGATTATCTGTAACTCCAGTTCCAGGTGGTCTGACACCCTCATAGACATAACATGCAGGCAAAACACCAAAGTACATTAAATAAATCTTTCTTTGTGTGTGAAATAAATCTTAAAAAAAAAAAACAACCTATAATTTCTGTTTTTCACTTTTCTCTTCAAAAATGCATTGGGATCTGTAAAAAGGAAAAAAATCCTCTGACAACAGAATGATCATTAGGGAAGAATAGGGCATTGTGGGAGAGGAGGGTAGAGGTAATGTAGGAGTAGGTATGATTCATATACATTATATGCATGCCTGAAAATGTTACAATGGAATTCATTATTTTGTACAATTAGTTTACATTAATAAGAATGAATATTGTGGCCTGGTGAGATAGCCACCAAATTTGATGAGCTGAATTTGATCCTTAGGACTGATAGTGTGGAAGGAGAAAATTGTTTTCTGAAAAGTTGTCCTTTGACTTCCATATGTACACTGTGGCACATTAGTGCCCTCTGTTCATAAGTAAATGTAAAAAAAATTGTGTAACTTGACACAGTTTAATTAATTTATGTCTTTATGTTACGAAAAATTGATTCAAGATAAGAGTAAAGCTGTGATTTTTTTTTTTTTTTTGAGTGGGTGGGGGGGTCCGAGACAGGGTCTCTCTGTGTTGTTTTGGTGCCTGTCCTGGAACTCACTCTGTAGACCAGGCTGGCCTTGAACTCAGAGGTGTGCCACTGCCACCTGGCTTAAAAAACATTTTTTAAACTAAATTTTTTTAAACTAAATTATTGCTCATGATTTTTTAAAATAGCATTTTCTTGATTTCAGTTAATTTTAGATTCACGATTCTGTTTACATTATTTTAGTTTTTGTTTGCTGGTGATTGACTTTTATCTTGTGCATGGTAGACAGGGACACCCCCACTGAGCTTTGTCTCCAGTCCCGTCAATGCATTAAATCTACAACTGAATCATATGTGTGCTTATTCTTTCTGTTGAAATAGCATCTTATTTCTAAGTTTCTTGTTTTTCATTTGACAGTATACTGTAGATTTAACAGTTATTACAGTGTTTTCTTATATTACTGCATTAGTTTCTCATCTTTGCTGCACACTTTACATTGGTTTTTTCATTTGTCTAGTTGTTAACCATTTAGTTCATTCCATTATATATGTTTTCTATTAAATTTTATAAGTAAAGCTGATTTTTTTTTTAAGTTGTTGTTTATACCAGTGCTCTGTTTTGTTAGTTTCTCTTGTTGGTGGATCTTACACATTTTCAGATTTGTATTAGTCTGATAAAGTTCTGCTTTGTTTTAATTTATATTTATCCAAAATTCTATTTTATATCCTTCACACACACACACACACACACACACACACACACCAATTTTCCTATGTAACTAAAAATGACCTTGAGTTCCCAATCCTCATTCTACCTCCCAAATGCTGGGATTATAGGCACAAATCACTACTTTCACCTTGTTGTGTGGCTTTATACCTATCTTAATGAATTCTTTTCTTGAAAAAATTTATTTATTTAAATGTGTATGGGTGTTTTGCCTACATATGTCTCCTTGGTGCTCATGGAGGCCAGAAGTGGGCATAAGATATTGGAACTGGAGTTCTGGGCGGTTGTGTGATGACATTTGGGTGCCAGGTGTAGTTAGAGTTTTCCTGCCTGGCCAAGTCAGGACAAATCTCTCTCACCCATCAGTCCCACAGTCTCTCAGACATAACCAAGAAAGCATATAGAAACTTATATTGTTTAGAAACTGTATGGCCGTGGCAGGCTTTTTGCTATCTGTTTCTTCTATTTTAAATTAACCCATTTTTGTTAGTCTATACTTTGCCACATGGCTTGTAGCTTACCGGTGTCTTTACATGTTGCTTTTCATGGCAGCGGCTGGCGGTGTCCCTCTCCAGTCTTCTACTTCCCAGAATTCTCTTCTCTCTTGTCCCGCCTATACTTCCTGCCTGACCACTGGCCAATCAGAACTTTATTTACACAGAGTGATATCCACAGCAGCCAGGAATGGAACCTAGGTCCTCTGGAAGTAACTGCTGAACCATCTCTCCAGCCCCACTTACTAAATTCTTAATGTATGATAGTTATCATAGTTCTTTTCTTCAGCCAGAAAGTAAAGACAGATGCCTATGGACACAAATAGGAACAAAAATCGAGTTACTTCTCTATTTCTTTTCTGTATCTTTTGTTGGCATTCTGCCTTTCCTTTTTTCTTTCTCTATTCCACTTTTGTTCTACCATCTTTGGAAATCCTACTTAATGTTACTTTTTTTTTTTTTTTTTTTTTTTTTTTGGTTTTTCGAGACAGGGTTTCTCTGTGTAGCTTTGCACCTTTCCTGGAATTCACTTGGTAGACCAGGCTGGCCTCGAACTCACAGAGATCCACCTGGTTCTGCCTCCCAAGTGCTGGGATTAAAGGCGTGCACCACCACCGCCCAGCCTTAATGTTACTTTTTAAATCAAAATCTTAGGACAAATTTTATTAAATTGCTTATAGGTTAAATGTTTGTTTTGTTTTGTTTTTGAGACAGCTTCTGACGTATTGTAGCCAAGGTCATGACCTTGCTCCTTCTGCTTCTATTGTGTGCAGCAACTACAGGTTTGGAGTACAGGTGTGCACTATTCTTCTGATTTTATGTAGTGCTGGGGATTGTTTGAACCCAGGGCTCTGTGCATGTTAGGCAAGTAGTATGCCAACTAAGGTGTATGGGTGTATGGGTGTGTGTGTGTGTGTGTGTTTGTGTGTGTGTATCTTTAGTCCTAGCTTGAGTTCAAGTGATACCATTAACGTTTAAAAACATTATTTAATGTCATTCTTACAGCAAATTATAATCAAGTATATTATGGTCATTACTTTTTAAAATTTATGTGTATTGGTAAACATTCTGTTTGCATGCATGTCTGTGCACCATGTGCATTCCTGGTGCTCATGGAGGCTGGAAGAAGGCATCAGGTCCTCCAGGACTGGAGTTAAAGACAGTTGTAGGTGCTGGAAATTGAACCTGGGTCTGCTGGAAAAGTAGGTAGTGCTTTTAACCACCGAGCCATCTCTAGACCCTTACTACTTTTTTGTGTGTTTGTGCTGGGTTTGAATCCAAGGTTTGTTCACGTTGAGTGATACCTCTAGCTCTCCTCTAACATACGTAGCAGCCAGGTGTTGGGCGTAGTGTGCTCATGGGTTGAGTTCAGTTGAATTTACTTGCACTCTACTGGGAACCCTTTCTCCTTATCTATCAGCATGGTTGTCCTGTGTCTGTCATGTCCTTTGATGCTTAGATTTAATGTTTAAGTCTACTTACCTTAAATCTAACTTCAAAAGTTTTCAGAGATGTTATTCATTGTGACCCTGATAATTCTTTCAAGTGTGATTGTGAGATTGTCTAGACAGAAAACTATAGATTGGAATCTTTGTGGGAGACACTGCCTTCTGTCTGTATTGTTGCAGATAAAATTGGCAATAATCTGGTTGTTGTGTGTCTTCCTGAGATTTTCTCTAGGTTGTGTATCCTTGGTATTCCAAAGAGATGTTTGTGAATCTTGTGGTTCACTGTGTTAGGTAAACTTTTAGCACTCTCTGAAGTAGAAAAACTTAGGGTCTATTTGTATCTTTGCTGGAATCCTATTACTGCTTGATAGTCGCCCCCCCCCCATTTCTGTTAGTTGAATTTTCTTTCTTTCTTTCTTTCTTTCTTTCTTTCTTTCTTTCTTTCTTTATTTATTTATTTATTTATTTATTTATTTTCCCAGAGCTGAGGACTGAACCCAGGACCTTGCACTTGCTAGGCAAGCACTCTACCACTGAGCTAAATCCCCAACCCCTGTTAGTTGAATTTTAAAAAACAGTGGATGCAGTTTAATTAAAAATTATGACTGAAATTTCCAAGAAAGACTAGGGGAGGTGCAATCCGCTAGGATGTTGATAGATAATATCTATAATGGAAAGTAATAGTTGAGATTATAAGCATATTATTGAAGATGGAAACATACTAGAAGAAACAAACTTAAAAAGATTAAAATGATTGCCTTATAAGATTAGAAATCAAAGCTGAAGCCAGATGTAGTGGTGTGCAGTTTAATCCCAGCATGTGGGAGGCAGAGTCAGGAAGATCTCTGTGAGGTCTAGGCCATCCTGTTCTGCAGAGTGAGTTCCAGGGCTTACAGAGATACCTTGTTCTTAAATCAAAGCTGGGTGTGGTGAACAATCCCAGCACTGGAGGCAGACGTAGGCAAGTCCTTTAGTTGGAGGACAGTCTGGTTTACATAGTGAATTCCTTGATAGCCAGGGTTACATAGTGATAGCCCATCTTAAAAGCAAACAAACAAACAAACAAAAAACTCTATTGGTAAGACAGAGATTTAAAACTAGAGGTAACTGAGGTAAGACAAAAATGTAAAACTTGGTCCAGCAAGGTAGTTCAGCAGGAAAAGGCACCTACTGCCAAAGCCCCACCAGCTGGTTGGTCCCTAGGATCATATGGTGGAAGGAGAGAACGTACTCTGTACATTGTCCTCTGACTGCCACAACACATACACAATCTTTCTAATGTAATAAAATTTTAAAAAGATTTAGATAGTGTGTTAGTTATAAAGCGATTCACTAAAATAATTCAAAACAGTTATTTGATCCAATATGATTTATTGATAACATTTTTCGAAATAACCTAGAAAACATATGTTGGCTATATGCCATGTGTTCTTTTATTAAAAAAAGATTATTTTTTATATTTATGTGAGTCCTTGTGATTATATGCACACTGCATAGCTTCAGGAACCCTCAGAGATCAGAAGAGAATGAATCCTTTTGAGTTACAGAAGGTTGTGAACTTCCATGTGGGTGCTGGGAACTGAACCCAGCTCTGCCTCAGGAAGAGCAGTAAGTGCTTTATACCCCTCCTCCATTTCTCCAGCCTTATGATTTCTGTAAAAAAAGTATTTCTTTTACTTGTGTATGTCTGTAACAGGGTTTATGTATGTGTACCACCTCTGTGCAGAAGCCCATGGATGTCAGAAGAGAACATTGGATCCTCTGGAACTTAGAGTTGTAGTTGTTTGTGAGTCACCAGGTGGATGCTAGAACTGAACCCCTGGGTCTTCTCTAAGAGTAGCCAGTGCTCTTTCTTAACCACTGAGCCATCTCTAGCCTGCCCCCTTGATATTAATCACTGAATTCTGTATTTTTATTTTTTGCAATGGGAAAGATATTAGGGAAAATTATATTTGTGAAAGACTGATAAAGATACTGTTAAAATTTGTTATTAAGTAGATGGACACTGAGTTATAGCTTACTGGTAGCTTAAGCACTGGCTTATCATGTGGAATTGGGACTGAAAATAGATCCCCCCTTCTCCTTTCCTACTTCCTGATCAAACCCGGGACCTTGCACAAGCAGCACTCTACCACGGAACTATATTCCCAGCCTCCTAGGAAAAAGGGCCACATGCAACCCTTCATGCTGTGCTCACTTCACTCTGTGCTGCTGTGCTGGAGGTGATTGATCTGGTCGTGTCCCCCCCCCCCCCCCCCCCCCCCCCCCCCCGACAGGGTTTCTCTTGTGTAGTTTTGCGCCTTTTCTGGAACTCGCTTTGGAGACCAGGCTGGCCTCGAACTCAGAGATCCACCTGTCTCTGCCTCCCGAGTGCTGGGATTAAAGGCGTGCGCCACCACTGTCCAGCTATCTGGTTCTTAATGATGTTATAAGATGTTAAGATCTTGAGCTTGTTTTTCTGGTGTCAAGTAAGAACTTTTTTTTTTTTTTTTTTTTTGTATATAAATATATTCTGTTAATTAACACTCCCATTGGTATACGGTTAAATTTTCATAGAAGATATATAATAATACATATATATATTTTTTATTTATTTATTTTTTCTCCCTCAAGAAAGGGTTTCTCTATGTAGCCCTGGCTGTCCTTGAACTCACAGAGATCCACCAGTGCTGGGATTAAAGGTGTGTGTCACCACTAACCAGCTAAGAAATCAAATTATTATATACTAATTGATAGCACTTATCTTCTATTTGTAGGTTTTTTGGTTATATTTTGTTTGCTTGTATACAGGAGAGGGGCATTGAATCTTCTGGAACTAGGGTTACAGGCCAGCCATTGTGAGCTGCCATGTGGGTCCTGGGAACTGAACCCAGCAGCACCAAGTGTCCTTTTTTTAATTGTACATCCTACCTGCAGCCTCCCCACCAGCAGCACGTGCTTTGTTTGAGCTATCTCTACAGCATCTGTAGAGACATCTTATTGATTAAACTCATAACAGTTTTCTCTTGTTGGTTTGTTTATATATATATATATATATATATATATATATATATATATATATATATATAGTGTGTGTGTGTGTGTATTATATGTATGTGTGGTGTATGATCACATGCATATGATTACTCGAAGGCTAAAGGAGGTTGTCAAAAGTTCTGCTTTTATTATTCTGTGAATATAAGTTTTGGCTAGACTGGTTGCCCATCCATCCCTGGAGATTCTCTGCCTGTAGCCTGTGTCCTATGGTGTTGGAGTTGTATAGGTGCATGATCATGCCTCTCTTTCTGTGGGTGCTAGAGATCAGACTCAGGTTCTCATGCTTATTTAGCAAACACTTACTCATGGCAACCATCTCCTTAGTCCTCATGACTTTTTTCTAGAGCTTGAAATCTCTTTGATCTTCCAAACTTGGAATGACAAGAAGCAATTTCCTTCATGAGACGTATGTGCATGGACAGGTGAAGAACTTTGAAACCATGGGGCCCATTGCCAGGTTTGTTTACAAGTGTTGGTGCATCAGGTGCATTTAGTTCAAGTGCAAACTTCAGCAAAATTTCAAATTGCTGTGGATCAGCTAAGCTAAGCTGGTAAGGGCTGCTTAACTGCCTGGCCAGCACTAAATTTTGATTTAAATAGTCTCTAAAAATAATGAGTGAAAGTAATCTGTTGAGAAGATCTGTCGGTATCATCACGGGGAAGGACATCCATCCTTCTTAAGTGTTCCTCTTTACCTTCTCCTTTCTTTTATTGGGAGTAGCTTAGAAAAACATATTCAAACTGAGAACTTTGTAAATTCTTTTTTTTTTTTTTTTTTTCTCAGAATTAGGGTTGCGACTTGTATCGTATGAGATACACACACACACACACACACACACACACACACACACACACCCCTCAGGCTATCGTACCCTTAAGTGATTCCCCTGTCCTCTGACTCCTGAGATCTGGGATTATAGGTGTGTGTTATCATGCTACACCACCGAATCAGAATTGCTGGACACTAAGCTCATGTACTGATAATTTTAAGCTTCCTCAGGAGATTCTAGTAGCCAAAAAGGGACAGTATCACTGATTTGGGGCTTATTTAAATGTATACAGCTGGTATTATTAGTGTTTTCTATTCATAGTGACTAGTCATGTGGTTTTTTTTTTGTTTGTTTGTTTGTTTTTAGATTTATTTATTTATTTATTATGTGTACAGAAGAAGGCGCCAGATCTAATTACAGATGGTTGTGAGCCACCATGTGGTTGCTGGGAATTGAACTCAGGACCTCTGGAAGACCAGTCAGTGCTCTTAACCTCTGAGCCATCTCACCAGCCCGTCATTTTTTTTTTTTTTTTTTTAAAGCTGAGGATCGAACCCAGGGCCTTGCGCTTGCTAGGCAAGCGCTCTACCACTGAGCTAAATCCCCAACCCTCTTTTTTTTGTTGTTACTGTTTTTTTATTTGATGTGTTTATATCCTTTTAGATTATAAACAACAGAAAAAGATGAGCTTTTTATTTGAGCTTTTGCTCAGTTGACCTTATGTAAAACGATTTATGAATTTGGGTAATAAGCATATGAACAAGTATCTGTTGAAGGAATTAGTAATTCTGCTGTGGGTGTTCCAGTGCAGGTTAGTTTACTTTCATAATTTAAAATCAAAGCCTCCCTTCTCCCCCTGTGTGTCTACATTTTTGAGTTGACACACGTCTGAAATTTCATAGCCACTATTACAGTTAATTTAATAAACAGTTCTCCCACCACCCAGTTCCTTTCTTTTGCCCTTTCCCTTATTGTAACTGTATTTTTGTCTTTAGCTGAGATCCAGCTCTTCTGGATGGCAATCTCAGGTTCTCTGTCAGTCTAAGTCCCTGCTTCTAGTCTTCCCCTTCCCGCTCTTCTCCCCCCTCCCTCCTGACTCTGGCTCCATCTCCACCCTTCCCATTTCCTCCTCTCTGGACTGAACTGTAGAAGTAAAGGCTGGTCTTTGCTAACAGCAGTCCCATTGCTTTTGCTTCTCTAGTGCTAGGATTACTGGCTTGTGCTGCCACTTCTGCTGTCACTCTTAGATAGTGGCTCCAATTTTGGGGTGCCAAGAACGCTTCACTTTAGTGGTATAGCTTAAATGCCAGTGCTCTCTTAAATACCAGCTGCCTGGCACCATGAAGTTCTGTAGCCGTTTGTAGTCTTAGTTCTCTGGCAGTTTCTGCTCCTTGCTGTTATCTAGCACTTTTCTTTGGCCTTCTAGAATTGTAGGTGTGCCCGGGACAGCCAGTTTTCTTGTTTGTTCATTTGTGGCTGCTGCTGTTTTTGTGGCCAGATTTTACTGTGTGGCTAAGGCTGGTCTTGAACTTGCAGCAATCTTCCGACCTCAACTGCCCAAATTCTAGGATTATAGGCATGAGCCATCATGCCTGGCTGAGTTGCCTGTTTGTGAGAAGGCCAAATCACTCATCAGGCTTTCCTGGGGACTGGACTTAAGAAGTCAATTTTACCAGCTGTCATGAATGGAGAAGTACTCCTGGAACAGACTGAGCACTGTGCATGGGGTTAGCTGGGCTGCAGGTGGAGCTAAGATGGTCTAAAATTGTCATGGCCTAAGCAAACCCCCCCCCCCCCCCCAAACACAACTGAGATTGGAGCCTAGCTCTGCCTCCCAAGTGCTGGATGCCAAGATGAAGCCACATATATATACACAGCCAAGAAAAATGGACAGCTGAATTAAAAAGACATCAATAATTTCCAGAATTTAAAATCCTGAACCATGACATGACACTAATGGAATTCAGGTGTTTCTGGTACATGGACTGCTCTCACCAAATGTGAGGTCAAACTGTTGACCTTGTATACATCTTAGTTCACAAAAGAGTCTGTCAGATACGCTAAGCCTGTAGGCTAAAGATGATGCCCCAACACTGTGGAGAAACCTCAGGTGACTGTCCAGGCAGCTGGCTGTTTCTGTCAACTCACATTTTTTTTTTGAAGCTGCTTGCATGTACTTCTTGTTTTTATTTTTTATTAGGTAGTATTATTTCCTTCTTGGGTCTCTGAGGGAGTTGAAGATCAGTTAGTTATAGTTATAATTATCTTTGTTAAGGATTTCAGAAAAACTCACTAAGAGCTGTAAGTGTATAAATTTGAAAGACGTTATAAGACAGTTCCGTTAGCTATATAAGTTAGGATAAAAACTGAATCAGGTACATTCTGGACTTACCAAAATAGGATAGATAATGGAATTATTTTCTCTGAATTTGTCAATTACAAATGGACTAGACATTGTTTAGGTATTTATTGTTTGTATATATGGTATATATAGTTATTGTACTTTTGTATATAGTTTTTCTTATATTAGTTATAACTTTTTCCTTTTTTTCTTTTTATTAAAATAGAAAAGGGGAAATATAGTGATATTTTATTTGTATTGAAATGTGATTTTATTTGTATGTCAATAAAGTTGCCTTGAGGTCAGAGCAAGCCAGAGCAGAAGCCGAGCAGTGGTGGGGCACGCCCTTAATCCCAGTACTTGGGAGGCAGAGCTAGGCGGATCTCTGTGTGTTCAAGGACACAGCCAGCATAGCAGACACACGCCTTTAATTTCAATACCAACCATAGAAGACCTGGAGGTCTGTACAAACAGGCAGTGACGAGGAGGTCATGTGGCTGGGTTACAACCAATGAGGGAGGAGAACAGAAAGTCTTTAAATAGACAGGACGCACAGAAGTAGGTCTCTGGCGGAGAGGAGGAACCGCAGAAGCAGTGAAGGGTAAGGTTTTCTGCTTTGGCTCTGACCTCGTGGTTTTTAACTCTGTAACTGGCTCTGTGTTTCTTATTTAACAAGCAGGATACATCTACATTTTTTAAAAAAGATTTATTACGTATGCAATGTTCTGTCTGCATGTATGCCTGCAGGCCGAAGGAGGGCACCAGATTTCATTATAGGTGGTTGTGAGCTGCCATGTGGGTGCTGGGAATTGAACTCAGGACCTCTGGAAGAGCAGCCAGTGTGCTCTTAACTTCTGAGTCATCTCTCCAGCCCCTGCTCTCTACATACATTTAACTCTTCCTTCACATTGATGTGTTAGAGCTTTTGATTTGACAGTTTTACGTTTTTGACAACTCAGGAGAAAAGTAGTTCATGATAATTACTCAGATGATTACACTTGCTGTTGTTTCTGTTTTCTGTAGTTCCCAGTTTCCCTCTTGTATCATTTGACTTGGTTTCAGATGTTCACTCTTAAGAGATGAACCGTGTGTGTGTGTGTGTGTGTGTGTGTGTGTGTGTGTGTGTGTGTGTGTGTGTATGTATGTATGTATGTATGTATCTCTGTCTTGTGGGAGTTAGTTCTCACCTTCCACCTTGTGAGCTCTGGGTGTGTGGAATTTACATCAGGCTTGGTGGCAAGTACTTTTACCCTGCTGAGGCATCTCACTGGCCCGTAAAGATCTTTGTTCATTGTAATGCCTGGGTCATCTAGAAATGGACTTCTGTTGTTTCCTCTGAGAATTGGTAAGAATTTGTTTTTGCTGTGTCTGGTAATCTGATTTCATCTTGGACACTTTTGAAGATGATTTTTAGTAGACAAGTCAACCTGGGTAGACTGTAATTTCAAACAAAGGTTCCATTACCTGTTGTTGGTTTTTAAAGCTTTTTCCAGGTTTGTATTTGCCTCTATTTCCATGAATGTATGTAGGTTGATCCTAGGACTTGGGTAGTGATTTATATTGTAATTTGTTCTGAAAGCATTTCCTATAATTTTTTGTGTGTCTCATATACACACAACTTAGTACAGTTCTTTTTGACACAACCTTGTGTCAAAACGAGGAGAAAACCTAATGGAATGCTTAACACCATCTTATCTCCCTAAACGTGTCTGTCTGCCTGTCTATCTATCCATCCATCCATCCATCCATATCTTTACAGATCTGGAGATTTAATTCAGGGTCTGTTACATTGTGGGTGAGCATATCCTAGGTACATCCTAGCTCTTTTAAAATCTTTTTATTTGCCCAGATAGGTGTTTAATTTGTGACCCTTAGCCTCTTGAGTAGCTGGGATTACAGGCTTTTCCTCCAGGCCCAGCTTTACTACCATCTTATTTGGTTGTATTTTCACCTTCCCATCATACAGTCTGCCTGCTGTTTATTTTCAAAGTTCTCTAGTCCTCTGTAAGTTGCATGTGCACATGTGTCCCGTCCCCCCCCCCCCGTGGTGATATTGTGTTCCCCAATAAACTTGTCTGGGTGTCAGAGAACAGAACAGCCACAATATTAAACATAGAGGTTAGGCAATGGTAGCACACACACACACCTTTAATCCTGTAAGTTCAAAGCCACACTGGAAACAGCCAGGCATGGTGGTGACACACACCTTTAATCCCAGGAAGTGATGGCAGAAAGCAGAAAGATATATAAGGTGTGAGGACCAGGAACTAGAGTTGGTTAAGCTTTTAGGCATTTGAGCAGCAGTTCAGCTGAGATCCATTTGTATGAGGACACAGAGGCTTCCAGTCTGAGGAAACAGGATCAGCTGAGGAATTGGCAAGGTGAGGAAGCTGTGGCTTGTTCTGCTTCTGTGATCTTTCAGCGTTCACCCCACTACCTGGTTTCAGGTTTGATTTTGTTAAAGACCTTTTTAAGATTCATGCTACACCCTCTCCTGGGTGTGTGCATAGGCACACATACATGTATGATGTCAGTTAGGGTTTCTATTGCTGTGATAAAACACCATGACCAAAAGCAATTTGGACAGGAAAGTGTTTATTTTATTTCACCTTATAGTGGGTAGGTCCATCACTGAGGGAAGCTGGAGCAGGAACTGGAGCAGAAGCCAGGGAGTGCAGCTTACCGATATGATCCTCCCTTCTTTCTCAGTTACTTCTTATACAACCAATAATAAACTGCAACAACCTTTTGCTACTATAACTCAAAAAAGAGGCATTAGCAACCTTGGTTATCCTTTCTCTATTTTCCTTTTGTAAGTTGAGACTTAATTCCTGACACTTTCCTTTAGGTGCACTGTTTAGTGGAGGGGTATATAGTGTCCTGGGTGCTACAAAGTTATAATCAAGCAAGTCTAGTCAGTATTACTAGACTTAATTTTGATTTTATAATAACGTGATTAAGATTTAAGATCACACTTTGCTCAGCCTTGGTGTAGGGAGGAGGAGACTGGACCTGCCTAGGCTGACTCTACCAGGCTGGGCTGACTCCCCAGGGGAGACCTTGCCTTGGAAGAGGTGAGAATGAGGAATGGATTGGGGGGTGGGAGGGGGAAGAACGGGGGAATCGGTGGCTGATATGTGAAATTAAGTTAATTATAAAATAAAAATATTAAATAAAAAAGATTTAGGATCAGTTTAATCATTTTCCTTTTTATATCTTAACTCTTGGAGATTCATATTTTCTGGAGTATGATTTAAAATAGAATTCTTAGGGTATCTGAATTGGAAGAGGTAGTTAGACGAGTAAAGTGTGCCGGGGTGAGTAGAAGAGTACTTGGGTCATTTGCCTTTGGGGGCAGTGGAGTGTGGGGATAGATAATGCATGTGTTTTGTCTGTTTGGGTAACAAATGGTGTTACTGAGAATAATTGATGGAGATGTCTTTTGTAGCACTTTTATGTGAGATTATTTTAAATTATTTATTTTATGTGCATTGGTGTTTTACCTGCATTTATGTCTGTGTAAGGGTGTCAGATCTCCTGGAACTGGAATTACAGACAGCTGTGAGCTGCCATGTGGTTGCTGGGAATTGAACTTCTGTCCTCTAGAAGAACAGCCAGCTCTCTTAACCACTGAGCCATCTCTCCAACCCCCATATTAGATTATTTTAAATCAATATTTGACTAATACCATTATTAACTTCAGTGAAAGAAAGTTTAAGCTACAGAAATAATTTTTGAAATCTGAACATTTGTACATTAAATATAAGTTGAACGGACCTGAGTTTAAGCTCTGCTTCCTTCATTGTTAGGAGCTCTCATACATTTCAGTTAGTCAAGGTTCCCTGGTCACTCAAGCCCTGTAGTTAGAGTTTTCCTGCCTGGCCCAGTCAGGACAAATCTCTCTTACCCGCCAGTCCTACAGTCGCTCAGACCCAACCAAGAAAGCACACAGAAACTTACATTGTTTACAAACTATGGCTGTGGCAGGCTTCTTGTTATCTGCTTCTTCTATCTTAAATTAACCCATTTCTGTTAGTCTATACTTTGCCACATGGCTTGTGGCTTACCAGTGTTTTTACATGTTCCTTTTCATGGCGGCGGCTGGTGGTGTCTCTCTCCAGTCTTCTACTTCCCAGAATTCTCTACTCTCTTGTCCCGCCTATACTTCCTGCCTGGCCACTGGCCAATCAGAACTTTATTTACACAGAAAGATATCCACAGCACTTCCCCTTTTCTTTTTTTTTTTTTTTTAAGGAAGGTTTTAACTTTTACAAAGTACAATTACATATAACAAAACAATTATCAAGCAAGAATTACAGTTACAATATTAAAGAAGATATCCTATCTATCTTATATTTGTGAGTCTAAGGTTTTATATCTAACTTATCTTTTATCATAACTGAGGAAATTATAACTATCTAGTCTTTAACCACATCAAAGCCCTCAGAAGGATATAATATTACCTGAGAACCAGGAGAAGGATGCAAGCATTTTTCAGGAGTCTTGCAAGAGTAGACAGAGACAGCTGGCAGCCTGGACAGTCACCTAATGTTCCTTTGTAAAGTTGGGGCATTTGTCTTCAGCCCACAGGGCTAGAGTCTCTCAATCACTTCTCTCAGTGTCCTGTAGAATGTCTGGCAGTTTCCTCTGCAAAGCAGGAACCTGAAGGACCATTTTGTCAAGCAAAGTTTAGTGGTCACCTTTCTATGGGTCCTGCATGTCCAGTTGATCAAGCAGTCCAGGCAAGAACAGTTTCTTGCTCAAATGGCTATTTTTGCAAAGGTGAAGAAGATAAGATATGAAGTGTCTTCAATGCCCATCCTTGTCTCTGAAGTAAATTGGTGCTGCCAGGAGCAGACATGTCTCACTGTCCAGAAAGTCTAAATTTTAAAAGTATTTTAAATGCCATATTTTGTAGGTCTTTGAAGTATTTGAAGATTACCTATCTATCTGAAATATCTCTATGTAGAAGACTTAACTAACATGGCTATGAGTATGATTATCATAGATGACTAATTATTAATCTATTTTTAATTATCCATTTCAATTTAAAATGAGCTATATAAACATAATACCTTAAACATGAGTAGAAATATATACACAATATAACAAAATTAACTTTAAGTTTGTATCAATAGACTAAAAACTATACCAATGTAAAACATTTTAAACAAGTTATTGTTCTTTAGAAGTTCCTTAATCTACCCTTCATCCTATCATATCTATATCATATCCCCTTTTTATCTTTAGAAAGAGATTGCATAAATAATCACCCAGTTTTAAATAAAAATATTGGTTTTTCTCTGTCCCACACCAGAAGGTTCTTCTGATTTGGGACACAAGAATCTCTTAACCTTTTCTTTTAACAATATGCCTGGGTTTAGAGAAGGAGTGAGCCAATTCCATCCCTAAAGCCAGCTTGATAATTTTGGGAAATTGGGTGTAGTTTCTTTTACTACTTCCTGCTGGAGGGGGGCGCTGTATCTTATGGGGATACAAAGAAAATTTTAGGATTATAGAGTAGTTCATTAGGGTGAACCTCTGAGCCAGTTGCCTTGAAAGCATTCTGGATGTTGGATCATCTGGGCCATGGTGTCATCGGAGACCTTTCAGGTGGTCTTGGCTGATCAAACCTGATGTATCTTAATCTGGAACAAATCCACAGCCTCTGGCTTTCTATGGAAACAAAAGCAGAGACTCTTTTCCAAAGCAACATATCCTTATATCCAAAGTTTGAAGTCAAGTTACCTTTAAAATTTACATATTTATTTAACTATACAGCTTTTATGATCAAATCTTTTTCTGTAGTTAAAAATTCCAAAGACAACAGAAACCAGATTCTCTGTGTAATATCCGTCTTTGTAAGACTGAAACACCACTGTGGCTGCTGGCTCCGCCCACCTCAGCTTCCCAAAATGGCGGTGGTATAGTTTACCGCCAGCTCTGGGTCTGGAGCCATGTGTACCATCAACTATCAGAAGCAGTCCTATCAAAGCAGCGCATAGCCCATAACCCCCCCCCCCCCTTTTTTTTTTAACTTGCAAAGGCTAAATCTACCACGCAGCAGAGTAAAGTGCCGCTTGTAGACTCCTCATTCCCGCCACACTGCAGGTCAGACGCACATGCCAGGAACCCGCCATAGTAGCTCAAACAGGCAGGCTGCCACTAACTTGAGAAAGACAACTAGGAAGCTGTTTTTAGCTCCGTCTTAGAATCTTTTTTCTCAGGTTTTAGGTGGAAATTCTTGCCAATACGTTGGCGCCATTTGTAGTTAGAGTTTTCCTGCCTGGCCCAGTCAGGACAAATCTCTCTTACCCGCCAGTCCTACAGTCGCTCAGACCCAACCAAGAAAGCACACAGAAACTTACATTGTTTACAAACTGTATGGCTGTGGCAGGCTTCTTGTTATCTGCTTCTTCTATCTTAAATTAACCCATTTCTGTTAATCTATACTTTGCCACATGGCTTGTGGCTTACCAGTGTTTTTACATGTTCCTTTTCATGGCGGCGGCTGGCGGTGCCTCTCCCCAGCCTTCTACTTCCCAGAAATCTCTTCTCTCTTGTCCTGCCTATACTTCCTGCCTGGCCACTGGCCAATCAGAACTTTATTTACACAGAAGGATATCCACAGCAAAGCCCCATTGAGTTTGTTTTTGAAACATGGTCTCATTCTGTGACAGGACTAGCTTGGAACTCAACAGTTCTTCTGGCTTAGCTTACTAAGTATTAAGATGACAGGTGAGCCACCACACCAAGCCGCATTATGTTTCAAGTTTTAAAAACATTGTGCTCTAGTAGTAAGCTTGCTAATTTAATGGGAATTGGGGATATTTGTGACAACAGTAAGCTTTTATTTCAGAGTTTTAACTTTTCCCTTTAAAAATAACCTAATATGAAAGAGCACCCCAAGAGTACACACTGTATCATTACGTGGTATACTTTGCTTAAATGTATCTAAAACACACCATAACTTTGGATTCCTTTGAACTGTTCAATACATTGGTCTTACAAATTTTAATTACTTGCATTTAGAATGCTGATGTGGCAGTCTGTTAAGTACTCAGTGGAACAAATTTTAATCAATGTGTGATATTTTTTGTTTGCTTTTCAAGATTAGGATCTTGCTATGTAGAATGAACTGGCCTCTTTCCCCTCCCTCCCTTCCTTCTCTTTCTCCCTTTCTCCCTTTCCCCCTCTCCCTCTCTCTCTTCCCTCCTCCTTCCTCTTCCCCCCTTTTCCCTCTTCTCCCCCTCCCCTTCCTCTCCCCTCCCTTCTCCCTCCCCTTCCCTGCCCCCTCTTTCTTTTTTTTTTTGAGACAGGGTTTTTCTGTAACAGCCTGGAACTAGCTCTGTAGACCAGGCTGGCCTCAAACTCACAGAGATCTGCCCACCTCTGCCTCCTGAGTGCTGGGATCTAGGAAACGGTATTGTGGATGGGACTTAGTGGTAAAGCAGTGCTTTTGTGCTTCAGCAGTGGTGCAGAAAAGAAATATACTAGGACAGAAAGCTTGGATGTGTTATTAGGGAACTTGAAATCTAGCCTAAAAGTTCTTTACTTGTGAAAGAGCTGGGTTTGGTACATTGATGTAATCCCAGCACTTGGGATGCTTAAGAGAATTACGAATTGAAGGCCAGCCTGAATTACACAGAAAAATACACACATACAAAAAAAAGTCAATGAGATACAATTACTTTAAAATGTTTTTTTTCCCCCTCCTTCAGAATCCAGCAACTATCACGAGAATACTCCTTAGCCACTTCAATTGGGATAAAGAGAAGCTAATGGAAAGGTAAGGAACTTATATTGTTGGCTTTGACTTAGAAGTAACAAGAAAGCCCATTGAACTGAATTTATAAGCAAGAATTGATTTATATAGTAGTGAGCAAACCAATGTGTAAGTAATAATTGCTGCTATTTCTTGTATTGGAAATTTTACAGTGAAGTTAGTGTTAGGAAATTCAGGTTAAACTCTGCTTTATTTTGGAAATGAAATACTTTATTTCTGCTTATTAGGTATATCTTTTTGAATATTACAAACTAAAAGATTTTAAAAAGCACTTAATGTTCTTAGAACACATAAGATCTTACATATTAGTCACTTAAGGTTTATTATTCATGAACTTTAAGTCTATATTAGGTATATAAATGACATTTATTCAGTAAAAACAGAAGTGAGAGGTTGGTTAGGTTTCCTAGCTGTCAAACCTAGATGCTTGTCCTGGTTCTCTGATTTTAGAGCAGAATTCGGCTCTGTTGGATGTTTTACGAAGTTTGCCTCTCAAAATAGATCTAGTTTTAAAAGAGTAAGTACTGGGCTAGAGACTGACAATATTAACTACTCCCTACGTTCCTTAGATTAGGTATTTGGGGGCTGTTGTTAGGGTAACAGCTTCCATTTACTCTTATAAACTTTATTAGCAATCTTAATTGTAAAAATTGCAGCTTGTTGGGAACTAATAAATGAATGGGAAAATTTTCTCATTTGACTTTCATATTCAAAGTGCTGTGTGAATCAGATATTAAATATTAGAAATGTAACTCATGGGGGCTGGAGAGATGGCTCAGAGGTTAAGAGTACTGACTGGTCTTCCAGAGGTCATGAGTTCAATTCCTAGCAATCACATGGTGGCTCACAATCATCTGTAATGAGATCTGGTGCCCTCTTCTGGCCTGCAGTCATACATCTGTATACATAATAAATAAATCAATCTTTAAAAAAAAAAAAAAGAAAGAAAGAAATGTAACTCATACACTTTGTATCTGAGTTATAATTTAATAGTAAGTTATTGTGTACTTTCTGTTAGATACTATTTGATTTTATCCTTCTGATAATTTTTTTTTTTTTTTTGGTTTGGTTGGATTTTGGTTTCAGTTTTTTGACAAGAGTCTCACTGCAGTTCTGGCTAGCCTGGAACACTCTATGTAGACCAGGCTGGCCTCAAACACACTGCCTGCACCTGCCTCTGTCTCTGCTGGGACTAAAGGCCTGAGCAACCATGCTCTGTCTCCTGATAGTTTTTTAGTGCTAGAAAGTATTGCCTCCACTTACTTGATGTGGAAACTTGAGTTTTGAGACTTGTTATTTAACTCAGTTTTGTAACAGAAAGACTTGAACATGTTTTTTCATCTCTAAAGCTTGTCTTAAACACATTATATTCAGCTTTCCCTGGGTTATGATACTTCTAAGAAAAAGAATTTTAGTGTTTACATTATAGTCTTGAGTTTTCCTTTGTAATATTGCTGAAAACATTTTCTAATTAAATATTATACTTAAGTGTTGTCTGATATTAGCACTGTTATGCTTCATTTTAAAAGCATTTTATGGGTTGGGGATTTAGCTCAGTGGTAAAGCACTTGCCTAGCAAGCGCAAGGCCCTGGGTTTGGTCCTCAGCTCTGAAAAAATAAAATAAAAAGCATTTTATGTACTTTCTAATTCTAAATATTCACCCTTCATGGATTATTTGCTTTTTAGATACAACTTTTGCAAATAAAATATAGGTGATTTAAAAAAAATATTTAAAAGCTCTAAATATATATTCATGTTTTATGATAATTTCTGTTTAGATTTAGCTATTGCTATTTTAAGTTGCACTTTACCATACTTTGTTTATTCTGTTGGCACCGTTGGATTTTTGTTTTGTTATTCTCTACTAATGTTCATGTTTTATGTTTCAGTTTTCCTAGTAGTTTTTATAGACAGACTTTGTAAAACTATGCTTATAACTGGGTGCAGTATCTGTATCCTTTTTCTGTATGACACGAACTCTAGTTTATTTGTTTTTCTCTATCCTTTCCTCTTCCCCACTCAGCTTGTTAAGTTAATGATAATTTATATTTTTGGCAAGCAGCAGCTAGTGATGTTACTCCATCCCTACCTTCTTGATCCTTTAAAAAAAATTTCTTTCTGGCGGCAGAGTTTGTGTGTGTGTGTGTGTGTGTGTGTGTGTGTAGTTGATTTTTCTCTTCTTATCATATGAGTCCTGCGGATTTAAGTCATTTCATTATATGTGGCAGCAAGCATCTTAATCTGCTGAACCATCTCACTGTGTTCTCATGTAGCCCATTCTGGTCTTAAGCTCCTTCCTACCCCTCCTGAGTGCTGCTATTACAGATTTGCATCACCATCTTGGATTGCTCCCTCAGCCCCCAAAGACAGATTGTCACTGAATATATTACTGGCTGGCCTGGCAGGCCTGGACTTGATGTGTCCAGGCTGGGCTGGAACTTGTAAGGATCCTCCTGAGTGGTGGGGTTACAGATGTGTCCCACTACATCTGAACATTATTTTTAGATTGAGCTTTTTTTTTTTGTTTTGTTTTTTTTTTGTTTCTCTGTAGCTTTGGAGCCTGTCCTAGACTAGCTCGGTAGGACCAGGCTGGCCTCGAACTCACAGAAATCCACCTGCCTCTGCCTCCCAAGTGCTGGGATTACAGGCGTGCCTCACCACTGCTCGGCCCAAGCTATTTTTCTTTATCTTTTCTGCTCTTTAGCTGTCTTGAGTGCCAACCCTTCATCACCTTGAGCTATTCTTTTTATAACATTATTCAGTTTTGTGGGACTATTAGTTCCCTTATCCCTCTTAGGGAATATTAAATATTCTTGTGGGGATTTGGGGGAGGGGGAGAAAGTACAATCCTTTTTAAAACTTTTTTTTTTGGATAAAGTTTTTCACTGTCTAGGAACTCACTGTATAGCTTAGGTAGTCCTCAGACTCAACTCAGTTCTTTTGCCACACCCTCTTCTGTGTTGAGCTTACCAAGATGAGCCACTGTGTTCAGCTGTTGACTATCGGTGTACCAAAATAATTGGAACTAAATGAGAATAACATAGAGATGTGTTTAAGGAGAAAAGTACATGGAAATGTTCAGTTTTAAGTGTATTTATTTATTATAAAAAGGATAATGGGGTGAAAATGGGATAAAGCTTTTGAAACAAGTTAGAAAAGTAAACTCAAGATTTTTAAGATAAAAGCAGACATGAATTAAAAAAAATACAAATCAGAAAGTCTTAAGGTGAATTTTAAAAATGGAAATATCAAAGCCACAGATGGGGAGAACATTTTTGCTGTTAAAGAAAGAACTTGTGCCGGGCGTTGGTGGTGCATGCCTTTAATCCCAGCACTCGGGAGGCAGAGCCTGGTGGATCTCTGAGTTCGAGGCCAGCCTGGGCTACCAAGTGAGTTCCAGGAAAGGCGCAAAGCTACACAGAGAAACCCTGTCTCCAAAAACTAAAGAAAAGAAAAGAAAAAAAGAAAGGACTTGTAACCCAAATAACACAATGAACTCTTAGAATTCAGCAACAGAACAACTTGATTTAAAACTGACCAAATGCTGGTTGCACACACCTTTAATTCCAGACAGCACTTGGGAGGCAGAGGCAGGGAAATCTCTTCAGTTCAAGGTCAGCTAGTTTACATAGGATGTTTTAGGCCAGTCAAGACTACATAGTGAGCCCCCACCTCCCCATATTCATTTCTTCCTCAGATGGATTAGATGATTGTGTGGGAAAGTTCTAACAAACTTTGAAAACTGCTTTACTATATAGAAAAACATAGGATATCATTAGTGTTATCGAAGTCAAAATAGTAATCAAAATTTGATAAAAAGATTCCATAAGGAAATCATGTTTATTAAAAGCATAGCTGTTGAATTAATAGATATTCAAATAACAATAAATTAATGGTCTACAATTTCTCCTAGGAATGCAATAAAAGATGTTGAGAAATTAATATATATATACTTAATACATTAGCAAATTAATGAAGAGAAACAATATAATTATAACAGTGAAATTGTGCATTTGCCCAACATTTCGTAAAAATAAAAATCTTAGTAAACTGAAAAGTAATTTCTCAGCTTGCTATTATTAACTAGTAATTTACATCAAAATTATATTTAACACCAAAACATTAAAGTACACAATAAAAATATCACTTGAGCCCCAAGAAGTTGGAGACCAGCCTTGGCAACATGTTAGGAAACCCATTTCAAAACAAGACCATGGATTGCACCACCATTTTGATTTAATAAGACTTCTGGTAATGTAAGGAGCAAGGGTTGTTGCCACAAATCTGTAATTCCAAGTATTTGAGAGACTGAGATGAGATTATTGTAGTTGTTCTGAAGCTCACTACTTCTAAGAAGTGGATGAAAGGAAAGTATCCCTAAGGGTGATGTCATCCTTTCCTGAATTGTATTTCCAAAGGCTTTGTGTTTTTTGTTACGAAATATTAATACTGTTTAGTGAAGAGGTTAGGTGTAAAGTTAGTGCTTATGTGTGACTATGATACTATAGAGATTTTCTTAGCTGCTTTTGTAATACGTTTCATAAATTGTTGAATGCAAAAGTGAATTTGGTTTTTCAGAAACCTCATTATTCTTTTATAATTTAGGTTTTGTTTTTGTTTTTGTTTTTTTCTTGTTCAATTGTTTTGGGGCAGTTGTAGATGGAAATAGATGTCTCATCATGCTGTAGTGTAAACATTGAATATCTGGTGCTCCACTTACTAGATGTATGATCTTGAAGCAGTTTTCTTTGTTACCTTATCTGAAGTGATTTTTTTTCCTAGCTAGTGTGATAGTACATGCCTTTCAATACCAGTAGCAGGAAGATGAGACTCCCAGGGCCAGCCTGGACTACCCGACGCAAAACAAAAACAAAACAAAATTCCCCACAGATGGTTTTCCCTTTTGTCTTTTCTGTTGTCTCTATTTTATCTTTCTCGAGGCTCCATGAATTATAATCATATTTGAAAATATATCAGTTATGTCTGTAATATAAGTTGAGGTGGTGTGTTATTCACTGGCAGGCAGAGCAGTTTCTTTCCTCACAGTTCTTACCATTGTTTGGAAATACACCAACCATTTCTGAAAAGAAATCCACCCTTTAAAACATAATAAGCCAAGTATGGTGATGTATGCCTGTAATCTCAGTACCCAGGAGACAGAGGCAGGAAGATTTAAAAAAACAAAAACCATAAACTCAAACTTAAAAATAATTGTAATGGAACTGAAAAATGTAGAGTCTCTTTAAAGTATCAAAATATAGATTACTTGAAAAAATAAAAGTATATGGCATATTCTGGAGAAGAGCAGATGTGTCAGTAATAGCACTAAAAATGATTATTAGACCAATACTTTAGTGAGTTGAAGGGAAATAAATTCCAAACTGTGTTCATGGAATGTATTCATTGTGTGTGTGTGTGTGTACACTGTATTACCTGCTGTAGTACTTTGTAAGTTCATAGCTAGCTCTTGTTGGCTGCTACATTCAGCTCAGGTACTGTATTTGCTTTGTATGTAATGTCTCCGTCCAGTAACTTGCATATGATATAAATACTAACTTCAGGGTTTGTGTGTCGTTTACCACTGTTGTGGTTTGAATGTGAAATATCCCTTATGGGTTCACGTATTTGTACACTTGGTCCTCAGCTGGTTTGGGAAGGTTGTGGAACCTTTAGGCAGTAGAACCTTGCTGGAAGAAGTAGTTCTTTGGAGGTGAGCCTTGAGGACTTAAAATCTAGCCGCACTTGTTGCTTCCTGCTTTATCTGAAAGCAGTGTAACCAGTCAGCCTCAGCTCTTGCTGCTTTCCCTTTCCTGCCTTCTGCCAGGTCTTCTTCCCATGACGGACTTCATCTTTCTGGAACTGTAAGCTAACATTTTCTCCCCTAAGTTGCCTTTGTGGGGATATTTGATTCCACCAATAAAAAATAACAAGTCAGCCATATATCACACATATTAACATACAAAATAGTATTAATTGACTGTTTATATCAACAGCAAGTTCTTAGTATTCAAGTTTTTTAGGAGCCAAAAAGAATATCTAGCAACTGGTGAATTTTATAGCTTGGTAGTAGTAGAGTGCTTGCCTGGGAAGCCAAAGATAGTATAGGTTCATAGCATGACAAAGTTAAAAAAACAAAACAAAAAACTGATTTAGAGAATTTTCACTGATTCTGAATGGTATTGATTTGTTGTAAGGTCAGCTGAAAATGTTTTATTTTTGTGCCTAGAGTTTGTATCTTTAATTTTTTTCATTTTATTTTATGTTATGTGTATGGGTATTTTGCCTGTGTGAATGTACAACTGTATACCATGTGCTCAGTGTCTTTGGAGATCAGAACAGGGCCCTGGGACTAGAGTTATAGGTAAATGTGAGCTGCCATGTGGGTGCTAGGAATCAAACATTGTTCCTTTGGAAGAGCAGCCAAGTCTCTTTAACTACTGAGCCATTTTAGCCCAATTTTTAAGTCTGTTTTTAAGCTTACATTTTTTTTCTGTGTGCTGATTGAAGTTCCATCTACTCTTAACTTACTTAAGCAGCCATTTGACTAGGGGAAGGGGAGGCATTTAAAGAGTGTATCCTATGTTACAGTATAATTTGTGGACTTTCGTGTATATGTATAGAAACAAATCAACTAAATCGTCTTCAGAGTATTAAGCAGTGAGCTGTGTATGGATCAGTGAGATGGCTCAACAGGTAGCCTCTTGCTGCCAAGCATTGACCACCTGAGTTTCACCTTGGGCCAACATGGAAGAAGGAGAGAATTGATTGCAGTGAGTTGTCCTCTGACTTCCACACAAATGCCATGACAGCTCTCATACCCACACACAACATAAATAAATGTAAAGGAAATATGCTTGCCCCTACCTCTCTAGCGTTGGGATTATGTACTTAGTTTATGCACTGCTGAGCATTGAACCCCAGGCTTCATGCATGCTGGGCAAATACTCTACCACCTGAGCTTGAACAACATTCCCATCCCTAAATTAGATTCTAATTTTCTTCCAAATAGCCATTGTAGCGTCAGGAGTAAACAGACCATTAATAAATGCAAATTAAAACAAATCTTTTCTGTTAGCCTAGGAAAGGAGCCAACCTCCTGACCTATAAGGCCCTGGCCTGGATGCTTTGCTATCTCTTCCTCTTATCCATAATGGCATTGGGTCACGTGAAAAGGAGAATCCCACGCGGGAACTTCACATCTGTAAGCTCTGCCTCTGTGTGTAAGAGAGTGGAAACAGACTAACTTGAGCAGCTAGAGCATTGGAGCTGCTCACAGGCCAAAGCTAGATAGATATGCTGTCATGATTTGGGAATCAAGAGAAATGAAAATCTGTGGGGCAGTAGTGTTGAAACAAAACACTTGACATTGTATATTTCTTGTAAATGAAGCTTAACTTTAAATGGGAAAAATAAAATCCCAGACCTCCTTCCCATTCCTGGAAATGTGAGTGTATTCTTAAGTTCCTAGTCACTTTTCTATATGTAGCTCAGGCTGGTCCCCAATTTGGTTCATAGCCAAAGACAATCTTCAACTCCTGATTTTCCTTTCTCTGCCTCCTAAGTGCTGGGGTTGCAGGAATATACAACTATACTTGGCTTTGTCTAGGTAATTTTGGAAAATTCTTTGACTTCTAGGTTTTATCAGAAACTGCTACATGCAATCTTTAAGAAATATACTTAGCTGGCTGCAGTGATGCATGACTAATCACAACATTCCAGAGGCAGAGGCTGGTGGACTGATCTCTGTTGAGTTCAAGGCCAGCCAACCTGGTCTACATAGTGAGTTCCAGGACAACCAGAGATACATGTAGAGAGACCTTATCTCAAAACCAACCAGCCCTCCTCCCGAAACAGACAGACAACCTTAGGTGAAGGAATTTAGACTGAGAGTCAGTTAGTACCTTACATCTGAGAATAAGCTTGCCGAAAACTTGTAGACCCTGCCAAGTGGGGAGTAAAACCTGAGAGGGAAAATTAGAGGAATCAGGTCTTGAAAAAGACAGTTTGGGGAGTCAAAGGCCAGTCTGGTTTACAGAGCAAATTCCAGGAAAGTCAAGGCTATATGAGAGAAACCCTGTATTGGGGGCCCCCCATCATTCACCCCCCCCCCCCCCAAAAAGGGAAAAGACAATTTGATCTTGGCTAGAGAGACTTCATATTTTAGAGTGATTCTTTACTAATAAAGGAAAACTAATCTCGACAGTTTCACACTGTTAGATGGGCCAAGAGTTTAACCTAGATTGTATGTATGTGGACCATCTAAGTGCCCTTCAGTATAAGGTTTATTCAGTATTTTATAGTATGTACATACAAAAATGAAACGTTGTGCAGGTATGTGTTGATTGACAAATGTCTGCTAAATATCATCTAGTGAGGAAATGAAGACTATATCCAAGAGAGTGGTACAATATAGATACATTTGTGTGGGTGTGTGCATGAAATGTTGTCTAGAATGTTAGAGTATGGAGAGTCTACCAATTCTATGTAGTAATTCAGGATAGCTGAAAGTTGTCTTTATTAACACGGATTTCCCTTTTTAGGACAAAATGTTTGTATCTTTGCAAATTCGTGTTTAGTGGTGTTCTCTTTCTGCTTTTTATATAAAATTTGAGCTTGGGTTTCTCACAAAATTTTTATAAGAAAGCATTTTTGGTTTTACTAGATTTATTCTGATTATCTGAATCACATTACTTTATGTGTCAATAATTCACATAATGTAAATTCACTTTATGTAAATTACTGACAACTTTAAATGTACGTTCCCTTCATAACATGTTGGCATTTTGATTGAAGGTTTGGTTATTTCTTGAGAACACTGTAGTTAAAGTTCTTAAAAAGATACTCATTAATCTTAGAAAAATCAATACGATTTGTTTTTGGATGAGTAATTTTTCTGTAAAAACATCTATTTCTATATTTTTCATAAATGTTAAAACCTTAATTAGCAATACTTGAAATGTGGATTGGTGAGATCACTTAGCAGATACAAGGTGCTTGCTGCCAAGTCTGATGACCTGACTTAGCTTCCCTAGGTTTTACATGGTAGAATGAGAGAACTGACTCCACACGCACCTCTCCTCCGTCACCCTCATAAACAAACGTGGTGATTGATATATTATATATATTAAGGAATTTTAAAAATACTAGAAATTTTGGTTGAAGAGATGGCTCAGTGGGTAAAGTGTCTGGTAAGCATGAATACCTGAGTTCAGATACTCAGCACCCACATATAAAGAACAAAAAGTGAGTGTGATGATACATATCTTTAACCCTAGTTAGGCAGAGATAGATATATTCCTGAAGCTTGCTGTCCAGTCTGTACTGCTGAAATGGTAAGCTCCAGGTTCAGTAAGAGATTCTTTCTCAAAAAAAAGGGCAGAAAGCAAAACAATAACAAAAGTTGACCTTTGGCCTACACACACACACTAAGGGGCTTGCATGCTTAAAGAACATGATAGTTACAACCTTGGATAGACCTAAAACATTATTGAGCAGATTCTTCACTGATATTATAGCTGGCTGTGTTGATTTACAAATTGAAATTTTTTATTTTAATCTTGTTTTACTTTTTAAATACTAAGATATTTCAGGCCATGTGTAGTGGTACATGCCTTTAGTTCCAGGAAAGCCAGAGCTACATAGTGAAGCCCTGTCTTGATAAAACAAAACCAGAAAGATATTTCCGAGGTCCAGGGACCTCATTTGGGAAACATTTTCCTTGGCATTTACCTTTATCATCTGTGAGGTATCGCCATTTGCTCTATAGATAGCACTTGGCATACTGTCTTTTGATATCCTTGAGGTTTAATTACTATATATTTAGATACACATTTGGGGATTTAATTTATTTGATGTAATTGTTTTAATATACACTGTTTCATTTCTTCTTAGTAAATTAAAGAAATAACTTGAGGAGGAGTTTGTAGAAAGCAAGTTCATTGTATACGATGAAACATGTTGTAATCACCACCTTTTATAAAGTAGTTTCAAATTATTGCTAAAGTAAATTTCATCAATATAAAATACAGCATAGTTTTAAAATAGGATTACTCTTTACAGGTAACAATAGCTGTGTAGCACAGCTTTTATCCTAAAAGTTTAGTCACAGTTGCGTTAAATGCTAATTACTTAACCTCCCGTGTTGCCTAACTTAGAAACAAAAGAAAAGCCAAAAGTCAGCTGCACATGCACACACTGTCATTTAGCCACGCCCTCTTCCTATCTTGACCAGAATGGGTTTGATCTTGGTTTATTTTAGTTTAGTTAATGGATTTTCCTTACAGGAAGTCAGGTTTTTTGGAGAGCTCTAACTGTGCTATTTGCTGGGCTCTCATCCTTTTTGTTTAAATAATGCAGGTACTTTGATGGAAACCTGGAGAAGCTCTTTGCTGAGTGTCATGTAATTAATCCAAGTAAAAAGTCTCGAACACGCCAGATGAATACAAGGTCATCAGCACAGGATATGCCTTGTCAGATCTGCTACTTGAACTACCCTAACTCGGTGAGTACCTGGTAGTTTAAGGCTAGCACTATGTCAGAGGGTTAATCAACTTTCATTACTTAAACAAAGGACAGTCTGGAAGCCTGGGAGCAATAACTAACTGTATCTGTAGCCTGTTAGTAGATGAAGAATAAGGAAAGGAAGAGGAAAGTCCTAGTTCTCTTCCCAGTCCTGCTTCCCCATTTGTTTTCAGACCTGTCCAAGTTGTCATTAAATGCCTGAGTCTTTCTGGAGTTTATTTTACCACCACTTGAGAACTGTGTAATAGGCTAACAGTTTATAAACTTTTTTTATACAGCTTAAAATAGATTCAAAATTTATTGTTTCAGATATTCAAAATCCTTATACATTTTTTTAGAGTACTTTCAGGACTTCATACTTTTCACTTTTATTAATCTAGTCTGACATAGGTTCTTTTTGTTTTCTTTTTTCAAGGCAGGGTTTCTCTGTGTAACAGCCCTGGCTGTCCTGGATCTTGCTCTGTAGCCCAGGCTGGCCTGGAACTCACAGAGATCCGCCTGGCTCTGCCTCCTGAGTGCTGGGCTTAAAGGCGTGTGCCACCATCGCCCAGCCTGACATAAATTCTTAAAGATGGCAAATGGGGCCAGAATTAGAACAGAATAGAACCAAATAATAAGTATTTCTCTTAAAAAATGTCAGAAAGTTTTATTGAGTTACAGTGGTGTACTTTATAGCATTTAGTAAATAAATTTCAGGGTTAAATGAAGTCTTCATACTAAAACATTACTGTATTGGTAACCATTGGAAAGTTACTTTGTGGCATAAAGATGTTCAATTGCTTGGAATTGAACTTTCAATGTATTTTTATAGATAAGAAAGTGTTTAACTCTATAATAATTAGGACCATCTTGCTGATTTTTTTCTGCTTTAATAGATAAGCAGTTCTTTTTCATAGTTGCATAGTTACTAGGTGTTTCTCAACAGCATTTTAGACTCTTAAAGATTTTCATTGTTATTCTTAGAATTTTAGATATCTCTCTCTAAAGGAGTTTATTTAATAGGTGCTAACTTGTTCAAATGATCAAGTTTTCTTTAAAGTTAGAGAAAAAGAATGGTCCATGACCTACTTTGGTAGGGAAAGTGTGGAACTACGTTTCTGAATTCTCAAGTCCTAGTTGTGCCTTATACCAGTGTTTTGCTTTGGAACTGATCCATCAGTTTTTTCATTTAGGGTAGAGTTTTATCTTTCAAATGAGCTGGCTTGGATATCCTTCAGATCTCTACAGCCTGTGGACTGTATCACTTCCCTTTCCTTAAATCATAATCCCAGTGTATTTGAACAGTCACTGAATTTTGAAATACATTAAACTCAGGGGTTTTTTTGTTTTTGTTTTTCTCGAGACAGGGTTTCTCTGTGTAGCTTTGCACCTTTCCTGGAGCTCACTTGGTTGCCCAGGCTGGCTTCGAACTCACAGAGATCCACCTGGCTCTGCCTCCTGAGTGCTGGGATTTCAGGCGTTTGCCACTGCCCACCTAAACTCAGGTTTTAAAAATACCTTTATTATCTTGAATAGCTATTTTTTGCCAATTAAGATTTACACCATGATTACAGTTTCAAAGGTCTCTGTAAGCTAGTACTAAGATCTAAATAATTTGTCCCAGTTTGTAAATGGCTTTCTTCTTCTGCCTTTTTCTTCTGCTTCAGTATAACCTGTTTCTCCTTCATTGAAATCTTTAATCTTGGAGGTAGTTGTTACCAATATCAGTTATATTTTCAGTGCCCTTGATATTGTCCAAAAGTCTTAACAAAAAACTTGAGCAGCTGGGTGGTGGTGGCACATGCCTGTAATCCCACCACTCAGGAGGCAGAGGCAGGTGGATCTCTGTGAGTTTGAGGCCAGCCTGGTCTACAGAGCTAGTCCAGGACAGGCTCCAAAGCTACAGAGAAACCCTGTCTCGAAAAACCAAAAAAACAAACAAACAAACTTGACCAAGCATTTGTAGTGTATATTTTGGCTTTGTTTGCAGCAGATGATGGAGAAGTTAACATAGCAGGAACTATTCTAAATTTTAAGGACATAATGGAGACTAAACATAGACTTTGTCTTCATAGAACTTACAGGGTAGCTGGTCAGATTCATAGGGCATTCAGAAAGAATGGTAGGTACTTTGAGATAGCAGATAAGTCATACTATAGTACCGTGTTGGGGGAACCTGGGTAGTATTTTTCTTTCTCAATCTGGTTTGAATTTTACATTTATTAATTTTACTCTGTATGTGAGTGGTCATGTGTGTGGAGATGAGAAGACAGCTTGTGGGAATTGGTTCTCACCTTCTGGCATGTGGGTTTTGTCAGCCTTGGCAGCAAGCAGCACCCTTACTCCTGCACCATCGTCTCAGCTTGGTTACTTTTCTTGTTGTTGTGACCCTGTACCTAGCAGGAAACAGCTTCAAGGGAGTATGGATTTATTTTTGCTTGTGATTAGAGGATACAGTCTATCATAGCAGGGAAGGTGTGGTTGTGGGGATGGAATGTTAGACATTTGGTTATATTGTCTCTACAGCCAGGAAACAGATTGTTGACGTTCTCCTTTCCCCCTTTTAATCATTGTGAGTCCCCAGGCAGAGGAGTGGTGTCCCACCTGCTTCAGGGTGGGTCTTTCTCCTTGATTAATTCTTTTTTGGAAACACCCTCATAAGCGAATACTAGGGATGTGCCTCCTATAGATACTAAATGCAATCAGATTGATAATGAAGATTAACACTTGACACTCACATGGCCACATTAGACTGCAGTACAGTGCAAGTTCACTTTCTATTGTTGACACAGAATACCTGAGATAATCCACCTGAGGAGAAATTATTTGCTTTCGTTCATGTTTTTAAGGCTTCAGTTCTTGGTCTTTGCTTTAGGGCCTGTGGGAAGAACAGACTTCATGATGCTGTCCCTGATGGAGTAAAGTTCCTTTCACAAGGACATTCTACATTTACAGTTACTTGACTAAACTTCCAACTAAACTAAGTCTTACTCCTAAAGGTTCTATAACTTCCGAGTACCAAACAAATATAAAGGCTGCAGAGGACATTTAAGATCTAAACCACAACTGACACAGTTCATTTATGGATATAGCACATCCATAGGAATCGATGACTGAGGCTGTGATAAGAAAGTTGGGTAGAAGAAAGGCAGGTAAGAGTGCTAAGAACTGAAGGAAAGAACCTGGAGTTAAGGGGTTAAAGTTTACTGTGACCTAGGAGAGCTACTCTAAGTTGTGTGGTTAAGGAGTTATGAGTGGAAACTGCTAATGTTAGGAAAAGTATAATCCAACACAGTTCTTTTCTCATCGTTTCTAGATGAGTATACACAGGTGATGGTTTCTGCTCTGTTTTAGCAGTGTCACCTGGAACCCTTCATGGAACCTTACTAATGACTACTCTGTTGTTAGACATTTGCAGTTTCCTCTTATTTATACAAGTGTTCAGTACTTTGGCTATTAAATAAATGGGGTTTGTGTGTGTGTGTGTGTGTGTGTGTGTGTGTGTGTGTGTGTGTGTGTGTGTTCTGTTATTTTCATTTTCAGAGACAAGGTTTTACTATGTAGCTCAGGTTGGCCTTAAACTCATGACCTTCCTGCTTCAGTCTCCTGAGCACGAGATCACACACTTGATCTAAATAAATGTTTCTGATAGCTTCCTTTCCATAGTACTTTGGAGCTAAGTATCTGGGAGAGAAAGTCTCACTTTGAACCAAGATTTTTGGATTAAGCACTGTGTAACTTCACAACAGCACCACTTTCTTGGCACCTAACTCAGGAATTTTAAGATCTTGACTGTGTTTACTTATTTTGAATTCAAATAACTTAAAATGTAGGTGAAGAACCTGTTACTCTCTAAAATGTTGTGACTATAGGCATATTCCACCACACTTGGCTTTTTAAAATCTATCATTGTACTAAAAAATGCAATATGTACTAGAATAGTTCACTTTTATGAAGTAATTTGTATTCTTTAATATTTAGCTGGCAGTGTTTGCACATGCTTTTAATCATAGCACTTGGGAGGCAGAGGCAGGTGGATCTCTGTGAGTTGTCTACAGAGCTATGTCCATGACAGCCAGGGCTGCACATAGAAACCTTGTCTCGAAAAACAAAACAAAAAACAAAACAACAAAAGACTTAGGATTTGTTAAATAGAGCCCCATTCCCATGTTGAATCTCCCATTTAGACTTGGTGCTTTTGGCATTAAGCACCAACACTACTTGACAGAATACAGTCTAGGTCTACTTCTCCTCCATTACTTTAGATTTGTTTGTTTGTTTTTGAGGCAGGGTTTCACTATGTAACATCCTTGGCCGTCCTAGAACTGGCACTGTAGCCCAGGCTGGCCTCAAACCCAGAGAGATCCGCCTGCCTCTGCCTCCTGAGTGCTGGGACTAAAGGTGTGCATCACCACCGCCCAGTTTATATTTGGTTATGTGTATGGGTGGATCAGGTTGTGCACATGAGTGCAGTGCTCACAGAGGCCTGGAGGGTATGTCAGATCCCCTAGAGCTGTAGTTGAAGCAGTGGTGAGCTGCTTGACATGGGTGCTGGGAAACGATTGTACCCTTAACCTCAGACCCATCTCTCCAGTCTATTTTCCTTCTTGATCATCCCATTAAACTCTTGGTTCTCCCCCCCCCCCCAGACAGCTTTGGAGGCTGTCCTGGAATTCGCTTTGTAGACCAAGCTGGCCTTGAACTCAGAGATCCACCTGCCTCTGCCTCCCGAGTGCTGGGATTACAAGTGTGCACCACCACTGTCCGACCCCATTAAAATCTTGAGAGAACTGATGGGTTCCTATATTATCCTGTTTTTATAGACAAAATGCCTTTAAATTTTTTTTAGATTATATTGGCAATTTCTGATGGAAAGATGTTTTTTTAAGTTGAAAAGTTTTTTTTTTCTCATATATGTAGTGTGATCATGGTTTACTCTCCCCAGAAAGACAGTTCTTACAGAACTTTAAGAATCTGCTATTATCTGAATGTGGTAGCACATACCTTTAATCCTAGTGCTTCGAAGGCAGAGGCAGGCAGATCTCTTGAGTTTGAAGCCAGTCTTATTTACTGAGTTCCAAGTCTGTTTAAGCACCATGCCTTCTCCCTCCACGATTTTTTTAAAAAATATTACTTGCTATGTATGTAAAATAAAATGTTAGCGAGAAATTAAACCTTCTTTAGATCCTTTAAGATCATTTCTGTTATAGATACTATATTAGTTATTAATACTCTTTTGTTTGGATTTATTTACACCATAAACGGGTAAGTTTAATTAGTAGTCATGTTTCATGAGTTAAGTAAGGATCAGGGAATCAGGCGTATGCTTACAGACTCAGAACTTGGAAGGCTAATTAAGAAGATCTGAAGCCGGGCAGTGGTGGCGCATGTCTGTAATCCCAGCACTCGGGAGGCAGAGGCAGGTGGATCTCTGTGAGTTCGAGGCCAGCCAAAGCAAGTTCCAGGAAAGATGCAAAGCTACACAGAGAAACCCTGTCTCACCCCCACCCCCCAAAAAAAGAATCATGAGTCAGGTGATGGTGTTGCATGCTATTAATCCCAGCACTTGGGGGGTGGGAGTGGCCAGAGGCAGGCAGATCTACAGAGCAAGATCCAGGACAGGCACCAAAACTACACGGAGAAACCCTATCTTGGGAAAACAAAAGAAAACGACACTAGCGGAACAAATATATACTTTAGTAGTTAATGTGATGTAGAGAAGGTAGATTATACAGGATATGGTGTTGAAACAACATAGAGGTGAAAACGGACTCACATTTGCTTAATTTCGAAGTCATACATTTAAAGACTGGCTTTTTACCATGTATAGTAAAGTGTTTATGGATAGCTACACAATGTGAGCACTCTGAATCGAAACTTAAGTATTTTCCATTTAAAGGCCAATCATAGTTTTTTTTTTAAAAAAAAGGTCCTGTAAGTCTTTGGGTGTGTGGCAACCTGGTGAGAAATTAGCAAACTATGTAAAGAAAATGGACTGAATTGAACATAATCCATTCCCTATCCCCCACGCACGCACAAAGTTGAAACTTTGTTCTTAATTTTAAAAAATGATGTTAAATTTATTGTGGGGTATGGATCTGGGAGGAGGTGGGGGGCTAAGAGTAAGGTTTTTTTTTTTTTTGTTTTTTTTTTTAAGATTTATTTATTATGGATACAGCATTATGACTGCAGGCCAGAAGAGGGCACTAGGTATCTCATTACAGATGGTTGTGAGCCACCATGTGGTTGCTGGGAGTTGAACTCAGGACCTCTGGAAGAGAGTCAGTGCTCTTAACCTCTGAGCCATCTCTCCAGCACGAGTAAATTTAAAAAATTACTTTGTAAAAAATTCTCAATGAACAGTCAGGTGTGATGGCACACACCTTTAATCCCAGTTCTCTGGGAGGCAGAGGCAAATGGATGGCTGAGTTCAAGGACAGTCAGGGATACACAAAGAAACTATGTCTCAAAAGCAAAGCAAACAAAAAAACAAAAACTCAAAGAAATTACAAAGATATATTTTAAGGACCAAATCATTTACTTTGTTTTTCACAGGATTGATGAAAGCTCTGACATGGGTGGAACAAACTATATCATCTTCTTACCCAGTAGGAACTGCTATCACTTCTTGTGAGAGTACCTGATAATAATTGTTGAACTGTACTTGTATACCTGTCATCTTCTAAGTATTCCCCCATAAAATGTCACATGGTTACAAAGAGTATTACAGTCACTGTGACAAAGTGGTAGAAGTCTTGTGTGACCATTAATAGTAAAGAAATGGTGCTTTAAAAGGAGGTAAACAATGGGTCCAGAACACTTCTTCCTCTTGCAGAGGACCTAAGTTCATTTCCCAGCACCCACATATCTGTGACTCAAGCTCCAGGGAGATTCAACAACACAGGTCTCCTTGGTTACCTACAACATTCATCTGTGTATCCTTCATTCCCTCACATATACACAGTGATTAAAAATAATAGAAAATGTAAACAACAGGGAAAAGGTAAATGTACCATTATGGAGCCCCAGCAGAAATTTAAAATCGAAACAACAAAAGTAACAGAGTACCAAGGAGAGCATGAGATTCTCATACCATATGTGTACATTAGAATGTCTCTGCAAGTACACCTCAGAAATGAAAACAGCTGTTTCGAAGTAAAGGAGACAGAATAGGGGCATAAACAAGGAGGTTAATTTTTCTACATACTACAAAAGAATTTGTCCTCTTAAAAATGATCTGTCTCACAGTGCTGCTCAGAGTTAAGTGCAGTAACTGCTCACAGGCGCTTCTCCACTGTGGGTGCTCAGGGCAGTCCCCTGATAGGATAGCCCAAACCCCTTGTAAGTGAAAAGGGTTGTTTGCTTCAGTCCTCCACACAACTGGAAGTACAGGCACATGCCACATGTAAACATAACTGTTAATAAGCATTGCTTTAAAAAAGTCTCACATCCATGTCAGCACAGCTTTATCAATCTAACATGTGAAAAATGAAGTAGTTGATTTTATTTTTGGTTGTGAGCCTAGCCTTTAACGGCTGAGCCATCTCTCCAGCCTGATTTTATTTTTAAAATAGAATATTTTAAAAATTTTCTGAAGGTTTTTTTTTTTTTTTTTTTTTTTTTTAAACAAAGTGTTTGTTTACATATATATAGTTTTGGTTTTTCAAGACAGGGTTTCTCTGTGTAGTTTTGGAACCTCTCCTGGAACTCACTCTGTAATACAGGCTGGCCTGGAACTCAGAGCCTGGCTCTGCCTCCCGAGTGCTAGGATTAAAGGTGTGCGGCACAACTGCCCAGCGTAAGCTTGCTTTTTTGTTGATGTTTTATGTATTTATTTGGCAGTGCTAGAGAATCTAACATAGGACATCAGACAAAGTAGACAGAAACTGCCACTGAACCTTCCCAGCCCTGAAAGCAAAGCAAGTTACAAATACACTGTACTTGTACATCACCTCTAAGTTTCAATGTTTCAAAACATTGCAGGTAAAGATTAGAACATAGAACACAATGTATTAGTCATCTTTTATTGTTCTGTGTGACTTGAGCTATCCAAATCTCTTGGATTTTTTTGCCCTAAGCCTCATATTGCTGGAACTGTAAGCATGTACTTCCATATGGGCTTACTGTTGTTAACTATTTATTTTATAGTTACGGGAATTAATCCTAGGGTCTCATGCTTGTAGGCAAGTGTTTGAACATTGAGCTGTATCCTGTATAGTCAAGGCTGGTCTTGAATTCTTTTCTTTTCTTTTCTTTTTTCATTTTTATTTGTATTGGAGATAGTGTTTCTCAGCATATCCTTAGCTGTCCTGGAACTCACTCTGTAGACCAGACTGGCCTCCAGCTTGCAGGGGACCCACCTGCCTCTGCTTCCCTGGGATCAAGGGCGTGCACCACCATGTCCAGCTGGTACTGAACTTTTGATCCTCCCTGACTTTACCTCTAAGTTCTAGACTATAGACATCTGCCACTATACCTGGTTCAAAATAAAATTCTCAGTTTACTAAAAAAATTTTATTTTTAAATGACTGCATTCTATGAAATTCCATGAAGGCCTACATGTATTTGAAAAACATTTAAAGTTGCATATGCCTTTAACCCAGCACTTGGGAGGAAGGTAGGCAGATCTAAGTTGGAGGCCAGCATGGTCTACATACTGAGTTCCAGGACAGCCAGGGCTACATAGAGAAACCCTATTTTCAAAAACCAAAAAGAAAGGAAAAGAAAGCAAAAGCACTCCTGAAACATTTAAAAATACCATCTTGTTGAAATAGTGCTTTCATAACTATCCTAGCACACCATTTAATGTGGACTTTGCTATATTTGCATCTATTTATTTATTCATTCATTCATTCATTTATTTATTTATTTATTTATTTATTTATTTATTTTTTATGGCATGTATGACTGCAGGCCAGAAGAGGGTACCAGATCTCATTACAGGTGGTTGTAAGCTACCATGTGGTTGCTGGGAATTGAACTGAGGACCTCTGGAAGAGCAGCCAGTGCTCTTAACCTCTGAGCCATCTCTCCAACCCATATTTCTATTGTATAACCATCATAATTATTTTTAAATTTTAAGTATTATCCCCACCCTCCTTAAAAAAAAACTGTATATTTTAATATTCATTCTTCCTTTCCCCACAAATATACAGCCTATGGCAAATATTTTCTAAGACATTATTGTTTTGTATCTTTTATTTAAATAGAATCAAGTTATATGAGTCCTTTTGTCATTGGCTGTTTTCATTTAGCATGTTTTCAGGGGTCATTAATATTGCAGCATCTATGATAACTCTATTCCTTTTTGTGACTAAATATGCCATTATGAAGCTGCTCCACATCTGTCTGTTGATGAATATCTGAGTTGTGTCTATATTTTGGCTATTATGCATGGTGCTAATATAAATACTATGTACAAATTCTCAAAAGCATGTGCATTTTCATTTCTGGGAGTATACTGGCTGGGTCATAAGGTGTGTTTTCAATGAGAATGGGCCCCATAGGTTCATATATTTGAATGCTTGACTCCCAGTTGGTGGCTGTTTGGGAAGGATTAGGAGGTTTGGCCTTGTCAGAGGTGTGTCACTTGGGTGGGTTTCAAGGTTTCAAAAAACCTATGCCATTCCACTTAGCTATCTCTGTCTTGTGTTTATGTATGCCTGCTGCCGTGCTTTCTGCCCCAAACTAAACATTCTTGTCATTGTGTTTTATCACTACATTAAAAAGTAACCAGGAGAGAAGTTATGATAACTGCATTAATATTTTAAAGCACTTAATTGTCTGGTTGTTTTCAAGTGGTTCTCGTCAAGCAGATAATTGGAGCAGGTTTCCAATTTTTCCATCTCCTTACTTGTTAAAATCCGTCTTCTTAATTACCACTCTCTTAGTGAGTGTGACATAGTGTCTCATTGCGGTTTGATTTACATCTCCATGGTAGCTAATGAAATTGAACATCTTTTGTGCTTAGTGATATGCTTATTATATATTCATATATTTAATTCAAACTTATTGTCTGTCTTTGTAAAATTTGTAAATATCAACAACATGTATTTTCTATTACTTAGTCTATGTTCAAAGTATTTGTATGTCTAGATTTCATCATATAGAAGTTAACTTTAGGAGCTCTGATTTTTGTCAAATGGAGATTTTTAACTGTTAGAATTGTGAGATAATGAAGCTCTGAGGCACTAGGTAGTTTTACTTTTTTAAATAATGTCTTTGTTAAAGTTTATGTTTTATTTTTGTTACAGTATTTTACTGGCCTTGAATGTGGACATAAGTTTTGTATGCAGTGCTGGAGTGAATATTTAACTACCAAAATAATGGAGGAAGGCATGGGACAGGTAATTTGATTTTCACTTATAAAATTTACTTTTTAAGTTCTTGGATAACTATAACCAAGTAAAATTTTTGGGATTAAACATTTTTCTAGATTAAAACAGGCTTAAAAAAAAAAAAAAGACTTTCCAGTTAAAAGTCTAATTTAGATAAAGTGATTCTAGCATTCATCAGCCCTGATAATCTCTCTCAGGCTTACCCTGATAGAGAACTTTGTCTGGTATTTTGCTTGTAACTTTTCTTTTCTTTTCTTTTTTCTTTTTTTTTTTTTTTTTTGTGTGTGTGTGTGTTATTTACAATGATAGTTACATTCAAAGATGTAAGTATCATCAGAACCTAGCAAACTGCCTGGCAATGGTAAGCATCATGTAAATATTATTGAATGAAGACATAGTTTAAATTTTGATCTTTTTCAGACTATTTCATGTCCTGCGCATGGTTGTGATATCTTAGTGGATGACAACACAGTTATGTAAGTATTTCTACAGGAGTCTGTATGTTGATTGTTGTTTTATTGGTTAAACCAATTACCTTTGCCTGAGGACCTTCAAGAAGGTCAGTTATTGAAATTCTGAAGAGACCTTTCTTTTTGTTCCACATTCATTCCTTTGTAATACATAAAGACACTTGCAGTTTGCTTAGGAGTCACTCTTAGGATAAATTTGGAAATACGTGGTTGCTGAATTTTGGTAAACCTTAAAATTATATAATGGGATAATGAATGTGTTAATTGATACCCTCTGAGAAACAGGCCAAGACAGAAATCAAGGAAGAGTTTTGGAGGCTGAGTGTTGCTCAGTGAGTTACCTCGCTCATGTGAGGTCCTGGCTTTGGTTTCCAGCACCTACCATAGGAAAAAAAAAAAAAAACAAAAATGGAAAATAATAAAAAGGAATGTGACTCATTATGAAAATATGTGTGTTGGATTACATTAAAAAGAGAGGATCAGGGGGTTGGGGATTTAGCTCAGTGGTAGAGCGCTTGCCTAACAAGCGCAAGGCTCTGAGTTCAGTCCTTAGCTCCGGAAGGAAAAAAAAAAGATCAGATCGACTCAGTACAGGTACATAATGCTGAGAAAGAAAGAAAGTTTTCAAAAAGAAGAAACTCATTGTCCTAGTGAGGGTTTCTATTGCTCTGAAGAGACATCATGACCACAGCAACTCTTATAAAGGAAAACATTTCATTGGGGTGGCTGAGAGTCCTACATGTTGTAGGCAACAGGAAGTAAACTGACAGTCACACTGAGGGAAACCTGAGCAAGAAAAACCTCTAAGCCTACCAGCACATTGACACAGTTCCTCCAGCGAGGCTACACCTACTTCCACAAGCCATACCTCCTACCAGTGCCATTCTCTGTGAGCTTATGGGGCCAGTTACATTCAAACTACCAGACTCAGCTGAGTCTGGTATCCTTTAAGGATCCCCAACACTAAAATGCCCCAAGAAAGCAGAAGGCTGTGCCAGAACATTCTTGATGTATTAGCCACCGCCAGAGGATAGAGTGGTTTCTGCTGAAATACTGCTACTAATTCAAAGGCACTGCAGCTGGAAGCTGTAAATTAATTGTTCTCCTGTACAAATGCTGTCTTTGGATGAAAAAAAGAAATTGAGGGAGAAAAAGCAGAATGAATTTTTGTGTAAACCTAAGCTTCTTAGTTCCTGGGCCAGTGCTGTCTTTGTGCCCTCAAGTTGTCATTCAGGGTGCCAGGCAGATGGAGAGATCTTGGATGATCCCTAAACAAATTGTATAATTAGTTTTAGGTAATTGCCTATACAGGAAGTTTTATCTGTGACTAAAAAGTAATAAAAAGAAATGGCAGCAGTGTGTTTTAATGAGTAACTTTAACCTGATAAAGCTAAATTACCCTGACCAGCGCAGCTCTTCAAGCTCCACCTATTCCACTTAAGGGAAAAATTGTTTTGTGTGTATGCATGTGAGTGCACATCCCAGCATGCACATAGAGGTCAGAGTATAACCTGCAGGGAGTAAGTTTTCTCCTCCTCCTATGTTAGTCCCAGACATCCAACTCAGGTTGTTAGGCCTGTTGGAAAGTGCTCTTAACTTGATGCGCCTTCCTGCTAGCCTCTGCTACTTTTTCTTTTCTTTGCTTTTTTTCTTCATTTCTAGAGACAGGGTTTCTCTGTGTAGACCAGGCTATCCTTGATCTCAGAGGTCCACCTGCCTCTGTCTCCTTGGTGCTGTCTCCACCACCACTGCCCAGCTCCATTCTACCTTCTTAACTTCAGTTTACTTTGGTTAATTTAGAACATATTTACTGCTATTACTAGGTCTGCGTTAATCTTGCTTGTCTTAGAGTTACTTCTATTTCCATCACTGTTTAGGCTACCAAAATAAATCAGCTACCACCCACCACCCTTCTGCTGGTGGTGGTTTTTTGTTTTTTTTTTTTTTGTTGTTGTTGTTGTTGTTGTTTTTGTTTTTGTTTTTCGAGACAGGTTTTCTCTGTGTAGTTTTGGTGCCCTGCCTGGTTCTGTTTCCTGAGTGCTGGGATTAAAGACGTGTGCTTTGTGCATTCTTATCGTTGTATTTTTTTCTTCAATGTGTTAGCTTCATCCTACCATCCAGTGCACTGTATTCTTTCATTATTTCCAGAAATTGCTGGGAACTTTTGGTATCATATATACAATTTCATTCCCCAAAAGGTTCACAATAATAAGTGTAACATAAAAGTTTAAGTACATTGTATATGTAAAGTTGTATTAGTTTATGTAAAGTTGTATTAGAAGGAAACAAATTATCCCTTAAGACTAGAAATAACACAAAAGGAGTAAAACTTAGGGGTGAGGGAATCCTGGGTAATATTGACTAAACAAAATGTCAGTACCTTTTAAATAGTGATGAGCTTTTCTCTTTGGTACTTTGCAGTGGCTAGAGGGGGGTGGGTGTTATTAGCGATGTGGATAAAAAGAATTTAACAGTTCATCATGCTTTTTTGTTATAGACACTAGTCAAGACTGTATAATTTGATGTGTATTTTAGAAAGATGTAGCGGAGAAATATTGGGTGGTGAGATTTGTTTAGAAGGTTATTTGTAGGTTAAAGAGGATTTGGAGTCAAGATTTCAGTGGGAAGCAAGTTGAAAACAACAGAATTTACAAACAAAACTGATTGTGTGACATGAAAACCTGTGTGGATTGTCTGTTTCCAATTTGACGCATTAGTTAGGAACTAGTAACCTTTAGGTTTTGAATCCATTAAACAGGGTAAAAAACAGTTAAAGTAACAGGAGAGGAAACCAACACTCCTGGGAGAAATGTAGGGTGAAAAAAAGTAACGATTGAAGTCTTAGAGACTAAACTTTTCATTGAAAGAATAATACTGGTCAGCTATGGTACACTCGAGGCACAGGCAGATGGATTGCAAATTTGAAGCCAATTTATGCTGTCTACAATTTCAAAAGAGAATGCACAAGTTAGATGTAGTCAGACACTTAGATGGTGCTTTGAGTGAAAAGTCCAGGAACCAAAGGAGTAGAAGGATGAAGTAGAAGAACATATTACTTTCCCAGAATTATAAATGAGAAAGATTATTGGGTTCCCCTACAAAAACAACTTTACTAGGAAGATAATAGATGTAAGATTGCAGTGAATTAGTTATGAGTAAAAAGTGGGGGAAATATGGTAGTTCAAGGAGATGAGCTATCAGTTATATTCCATTAGATTTCAGACTGAATTAGATATTTGATGTCTACTCTAGTCACCTTAGATATTAGAACATCTTTTTAATGAAAGAAATTGATACAAACCCATGAATGTCACTGCCAGTTAGATTCAACAAGTTGTTCAGTTTTCTCAGGTATTTTAAGGATACTCTTAATAATGTTGTAAGCATTGTCTTTCAACATGTACACACTGAAACCATAAGGGTCTTGAAAATTCAGGATCACAGTTGGGACAATTCTTCCTCTGAGTTAACCAAAGCTTATTTTCATACCTTTTGTATAATGGGTTGCTGGTTAAAGTTCTTTTTGGGAGAGGACTGGATAGAAAGTGGACAAATATATATCTAAGACATAAAACCATTGTGCCTTGTTTCCTTGAAATCATGGGATCATTAAGCAGATGATATTCCAGTTTTGGGGAGGTAACTGTTGTTACAGTGTCTGCCATGCAAGCACAAGAACCTGAGTTTGAGCCTTATAACGCACATTTGGAAAAGTGGGAAAAAACCAAGCATGGTTACATGCATTTGTAATCAATCCCAATGCACAAGAGATTGTCTAGAAAACCCAAAATGAATGTCACTGGAGTAACATAACAACACCTAAGGTTGTCCTCTGGCCTGCATGTGCAGTACTGTGCACATAAATGTGCATACATTATGTATGTACGTACGTATTATATGCATACTCCCAAAAAAATCAGGAAAAAGATACTTCTGTGGAATAAGCAAGCAGGTCATAGTAGATTCACACAAAACTCACACAAGTGTAACGCAAAATTAGATACTCCAACTTAAGGGTTTTGTTGTTGTTCTTGTTTGTTTTTAGTATTTCAGATTGGGTAAAGATGAAAGAATTTTGATAATATCTGAAGTCATGGGAATATAATACCAGAGGTAGAATAACTGTTAAAACATTTGTTAATTGATGCTTGACGGTTTTGAAAAATGCATGTATTCTTTGGTCTTTCTTAGCATTTAGATATGTTATTACACTTTTTGTTGTTAGTTTTTGCCTCCTATTGTTTCTGAGGACTTAGGTATTATTTTTCCCCTATATTTAGTGCTTCTACAATTTTTTTGTCTTTGGCTTTTAGAAATTTGACTCTGATTTGACTAGGTGTGGTACTGTTTGTTCTGTGTACAGCTATTTGAACTCTGGATTCAGAAGTCAATATTTGTCTTCAAATTTGAAAACTCTTTGGTTCTTATTTCATGGGGTAGTAATGAGGCAAGGTATCACTGTGTAGCTTTAGCTGGCCTCAATTCACAGAGATCCTCTTGCTTCTGTCTCCCGAGTGTTGGGGTTAAAGTTGTGGGTATTTTCAGAATTCAGAAGAGGATATCAGGTCCTCTGGAGCTAGAGTTGCAAGTGGTTGTGAACCAACTAATAAGGGTTCTGGGAACATAAGTGGGCTCATTTAGAAGAGCAGTTGATGCTCTTAGTTGCTGAGTTATACCTCTAGCTTGTCTCATTTATTGAGAAAAGACCCATGTACCCCAGACTGGCTCTTAAACTTCATATGTAGCTGGGGAAAATCTAAACTACTCATGTTAGCTCTATCTTCCAAATGCTGGGATTGCTGGTATCCATATCACCATGCTTAGCTAGCCTCTTATTTCTTAAAACACCACTCTCTCTTTGTCTATGTTTGTGTGGTGTATGTTTATGTGGGAACATATGTGGAGCATATGTGTATAGACTTGCATGAGTGTGAGTATGTGTGTGGAGGTTCAAGACTGACATTGGGAGTTTTCCTTGGTTGTTCTACACTTCATTCATTAGGACTTGGTCTCCTAGTTGAACCTCTGCTTCAGGCTTGCTTTGGCCAGCTTGCTCCAGGAATCCTTGTCCCTGCATTATTTATTAGTATTGGAATTATAGGTGGGATACCTTTATATAGTGGGTGCTGGGGATCTGGACTCCAGTCTTCACATTTGGCATGGTAAGCCCTTTACCCACTGAGCCATCTATAGTAATAAAAACAATATTACTTCTGTCCTTTCTTGACCCCATAGTAACACCATTAAACCCATAGACACTTTTATTTGCCACACATTTCTTGGAGTATCTGCTTATTTTCATTAGTACCTTATATTTCTGTTTCCAAACATTCAAAACCTTTTTATTGATACATCTTTCTGTCATGTTCTTTTTTATTCTCATTTTTCTGTGTTCTCCAATTTTACCATATTTTTCTGAACCCTTTAGTCAGGATTTTATTTCAGTTGTGCATTTTTGGTTTTTCAGTGCAGGGAAACTGAAATTATATTTGCTAACTATATGTTTTCTAGCTGGATAGTTTTTGTAGATTTTATTGATACTTTGTTGATTTCATTAATAAAAACATAATTTGTTTATAGTAGCTACTAAAAGCCTTTGCTAACTCAAACACCTGGGCTCTCAGAGAGAGCTCTATTGACTGCTTCCCCCCAAGTGTGGCTCACATGTTCCTCTTCTCTTTATATTGCCTACATAATCTTTAGTTGAAAACGGGACATTTTTGGATAGTAAACTGTGATGTTCTCTATAATGACCTGCTTCCATTCCTCTCTGTTCCTTCCTCTGTTATTTTTTTTTTATCCTCCTGAAGTGTTTAGATGCTGATAGCCATAATCTGTTTTAAAATTCTCATTTCTACCATCTGCATTCCTATGTGTCATTCTACATTCATAAAACAAAAATTCTATTTAAAACATTTAGACTATAAGTCATCTAGCCTGAATGGATCACCTTGAGGTACAGGTTGGGAATGTATTTAAACAGAAGGCATGTCTCAGTTCTGAGCTTTGACTATTGGTTGAGTTGGTGTTTCTTTCTAGAGCATTTTGAATGTTCTTCACTAATCATACATTGGAAGTACACAAATTTTTATTTCCATCTCATACTCTTGAATTTTGGGCTTTTGTATCCTAATGCTTGTCAGCCACATCCATCTGTATATTCATAGCTCCCACCTTATTTGTCTCCCCACGCCATCCCCATCATCACTTCCGTTGCCACCAGACTCATTCTTCTCCTTATGAAAGAAAGGCATCACTAGGTGTTAAGGACGTTCCTGAATTATAACATTGGTGGTATTCTTGATTTGCCTTTCTCCTGTGTCTTCTGTACTCACCCTTGTACCAAATTCAGTTCATTCTACATCTTTACATCTTTGAAGTTAACATCAATATTCATTCCTATCTATCCCATTAGCATGATCCAGGCCATTTTTTCTTTGCTCGAAATTTACTGTTGGCTTCTAAGTGATTTCTTCATAATTGTTTGTTTGTTTTTTCAAGACAATTTCTCTGTAGCTTTAGAGCCTGTCCTGGAACTCTCTCTGTAGACCAGGCTGGCCTCAAAAATCACCGAGATCTGCTTACCTCTGCCTCCCGAGTGCTGGGATTAAAGGCGTGTGCCCAGCAGATTTCTTCATACTTTCATCACCTTCCAATAGTATTTCTCAGTTGCCTTCTATTGTCCTTTGCTACTCATCTTAGTGGCTCTTACATTTTCTGTTACATCTGTACAGGGACTTGATCTTTTGAAAGTATTGTGCATTTTGTTTGCATTTGGTTTTTATTTTATTGCTGACTGTCTCCTGTCTTTGTCATGTTTACTTTCTGAATCATTTAATTCTTCTAGTGCATTCATCCTTTATATTTTAATTTGTTCAACATCCTATAAGTTTCTGAACTTCACCCTCTGTTTTACTTACTGTTAGCTTTTGTCATTGCCTATACTTTGGAGCTGCACAGCCCAAAGTTACTGTGCTTACATTGACCGATCCTGCTGTTTCCATACCCTGATCGTATTCATTCTTTGGAGTTTCAGTACTTTTTTAGACTATTGAATCACTCCCACTTGCTCTTCATCCTCCAGGGTATTAAATACTGTGCCTCCTGCATTCTAAACCTACTACTACTGAGGTATTCCTGTTCCCACTCTCAGATTTCTAATTTTTTTTCTCAATGTTGGAGATCAAACCCATGATGTGGGAGGCAAGAACTCTACTACTGAACTATATCTCAATCCTTTTAAATACTTAATAATGGTAATTGAATGCATTCACTTCTTTATTCCTAGCATCTTTGAATAAGTACTTGAGATATATCATTATCTCTGTCCTTTGTAGAAAAATATCTCAACTCATCATTGAAAATAAGTAAATAAAATTAATTTCATTTTCCATCAAGACCATTAGCCTAAATGGTCTTCTGTATACACTGACCTCATCTAGAGTTATGCAGATGATACACTTACTTTGAGAGCATTTTCTTTGTCACAAGATTTTTCCTTGATGCTTTCATGAAATTAGGAAAAAATTACTCATCTAAATTGTGTATCACTTATTACTTATAACCAAATACATTTGTTTTTACTCATCATAACAAGTTTATTTTTTTATTTCATTTACTTTCTTAAGGTCTCCTTTTATATATATATATATATATATATATATATATATATAGAGAGAGAGAGAGAGAGAGAGAGAGAGAGAGCGCTTCTCTAGTAATCTTAGGATAAAAGACAGCATATATTTATTTATATGTTAAAGCCTTTGAAGATGTTCAAGTAGTGTATTTACTCCCATCTCTTTTATGGCAACAATGGCTCATTGTATAGCCTAGGCTGGCCTTGAATTCAAAATTCTCCTGGTCAGCCACCTGTGTCCTGAGATTACAGGCATATGTCACCATGTTCAGCTGTTCTGTCTCAACACTAACCAGTTGTAATAATATTTTCTGGAGTTGTGATGGATCTGATTCCACATCCTGTGGAATGTTCCTAAATAATAATAATAATAATAATAATAATAATAATAATAATAATAATAATTTCACGTCTAGATTTTAGAAGCAGACGGATTCATTGCCATTCATTTTTGGAGAATTATGTATGTTGCTTTCATAAAGTGTCCTGGAAACTGTTGTTGTAGCTAGCCAGTAGTGCCTGTATTTAGCTTTAGCAAGGTTTTGGGTTTGATCCCAGCATCTTTTTTTTAAATGATTCATTGACTCGTTGACTACTAGATCATTGACTATTAGATTCTGTTCTAGTTTTCTATTTGTGTGAAAGACAAATGTTTTTTTAAATTAAGCGCTGTTCCATCAATTTGAAGCAGTTCTTCTTAACTCCATACCTACTCTTTAATATGAGGTAATTACTGCCTTTATACTGTTGTTCATTTCTCCATCTTCTGACATATCAAGTGTATAATTGCTATACATTACTAACTTTGTGGCTGTCTTCTGTTCTGTCATTGATTCTTTTATGTTTTGCCAGTGAATTGATTATATATATTAACTTGGAGCCATTTATTTTTTGCCTTTCTTGAATATTATTCACATGGAATCATGTAACATGTGTTTCTTTATTACCATTGTGTGCATGTGTTTATGGATTGAGGTGAGTGATGGTACACATCTGCCACTGAATATAAGTAAAAGCCAGAGGACAAGTTTGTGAAGTGGTTTTCTCCTTTCATTTTGGGTTCCAGGGATCATCAGGCTTGCTCAGCTAAGCTAGCCTGCTTGTATTCTTTTGTGTATGCATATATTCTTCTTGGGCACAGTGTCTGTATTTATTGTATAATGTTTGATTCTCTGGATAGTAAAGACCTGAAGTTTATGGGTGGTTTGTTTTTGGCCAGTGTGTAAACTTTTAAGTTTAGTAGCTCTTGCCAAAATATTTTTCTAAAGTGTTTGTGCATATACTCCGTGCTAAATAGGAAGGAGATTCTTGGTGGGAATGTGGGCATATCTCACTGTAGTTTTAATTTACAATTTCCTGGTAGATAATGTAAAGCATTCTTCTACATTTCTTATCAGTTTAGGTAGCTCTGTAGATTTGTTTGTAGTACATTTATTTCACTGTGTGTGCATTGCATGGCACACATGTGGAGATGAGAGAACAACTTGTGGGAGTGAACTCTTTTCTTCCCTGTAGGTCCTGGGGAATCAAGCTCAGGCCGGCTTGATAGCTTGCCTTTAGCCCCTGAGTCATTTCTAGCCCTAGACAGTCCATTAAAGAAGTACTCACTGAAAACTTTTCTCCGTTCTTCTATTTAGTCTGTGTAGCTTTTTTGTGTGTATGAGAACGTAAGATCAGCCCAGGCAATCTGAACTTCTAAGATGTTCTTAACTGTAAACATAAAAATGTATAGATTGAAGTAGGGATAGGCAAAGAAGTGTTAGGGGAAGCTGCAGATTTTCTAAGTAATGATATGTTATGTGGTCTTTTGACATTTGACTTTTTGGGCAGGGGAATTACAGGGTCAGAGAGCATTGCCTTGACTGTTGGGTTTTGGAAGGCTTTTGTTTTCGTGTATCTGTGTCTCAGGAGAATGGGCAGAATAACTGAATTTGAGGTCCTTGGGATATTTAGTGAGATCTTGTTTCAAAGAAAGGTAGGAAAGGGGGAAAAGTAGAGAAAGGAGATCATACATTTACAAAAAGAAAACAGAGATTCATAAAAAATCTTGTGAGAGTTATATGTGATGTTATTTTCATTCTTCGTATTTGTCTGCAGTTTGTATATCAAAGTAAAAAAGACTTTAAAGGAAAATGCTTTTATTATTGGAACTAAATTATAGCATAATATTGTTTTGTTTTTTAACTCAGGGTGCTTTATATGCATAAGTGTTATTTAGTAGTTCTACTGACTAGTTTTCTGTCAATTTGACACAAGCTAGGGACATCAGAGAGGAGGGAGCACTTACTGAGAACAAGCCTTGATCAGAATGGTTGTAGGCAAGCCTGGAGGGATTTCTTTTAATAATCGATGGGGGAAGGCCTTGCCCATTGTGGAGCAAGCCAATAAGCAGTACTCCATGGCTTCTGCATCAGCTCTTGCCTCCAGGTTCCTGCCCTGTTTGAGTTTCTGCCCTAAATATTTTCCTGGGTGAACTGTTAACAAAATGTAAGTGAAACATGAACCCTTTCCTTCTCAAGTTGCTGCTTTTGGTCATGGTGTTTCATCACAGCAGTAGTGACCACCTAACACAGTAGTTGACACTCATTTAATTAAAACAAAAACCTTTATGGTTAAGTTAAAGTCACTTGATTTGAAATTGCAGCATTTCAGTTTCTTTGTTAAGTCAGGTATGATTCCCAAACTTGAGGGTGGTTAGATGATTCTGAAGTACTCCACATGTGTAGTAGACATTCTGGAGAACCTGTTTTGACTACCTGAGAGACGCTCCACAGAGAATTGGTCCAGTGACATTTCAATAAAGGTGGTAGCAACTGGTTTCCCATATTAATATCAGAAACTTTCATTATTTTAATAGTGCTATTTATTTATTTTCTCGAGACAGGGTTTCTCTGTAGCTTTGGAGGCTGTCCTGGAACTCGCTTTGTAGACCAGGCTTGTAGACTAGGCTGGCCTCGAACTCATAGAGATCCACCTGCCTCTGCCTCCCGAGTGCTGGGATTACATGCGTGAGCCACCCCCGCCCGGCTAATGGTGCTATTCTTAACAGTATGAAACAATTCTGTCTAGCTAAGATCAGCCATAATAAATGGTTTGTGCAATCAGAGAAGCATTATGGATAATAGATGTATAAATGTCTTTGGAACTAGAGCATCTGACTTAGAATTATGTACTTTATTTTACTGATGTCAAATCCATAAAATAGTAGATTTACTATTTTAAAGTGTGTATGTGTGTGTGTGTGTATGCGCGCGCAATTTACTGGTACAGTCATTACTTTTCACTAGTTCCTGATTTTTTTGTTTTGTTTTAAGAGACTGTCTTAGAACAGTACGCACTGGACTTAAAGGGAAAAACTCTACTGTGTCAACCTCCTAAATACTAGGATTGCAGTCAATTCTAAAATACTTTCATCATTTTGTTTCCATTCAATAATTCCTTCACTTTGCAATACTTAGTAATACTTGTCTGGTTTCTATATGTATTGATTGGTCTAATCTAGAAATCATAAGTAAACAAAATCATAATACGTGTCATCCGTCTGTTTGTGCCTTGCGCCCCCCGCCAGTGGTTTTTATGAGATTCATTCACTTTGTGGCATGAATCACCTGTTAGATCTTTTTATTGTTGATTTGTTTTTGTTTTTGTTTTTGTTTTTTTAAGATTTATTTATTTTTATTATGTATACAGTGTTCTGCCTACATGCATGCTTGCAGGCCAGAAGAGGGCACCAGATCTCATTACAGATGGTTGTGAGCCACCGTGTAGTTGCTGGGAATGGAACTCAGGACCTCTGGAAGAACAGCCAGTACTTTTAACCGCTGAGCCATCTCTCCAGCCCTTGATTTGTGTTTTATTAGAGCAGTTTCAACTTTCTGTGAACAAGTTTCGTCATGAACATTGTATATAAGATCTTGTGGGACACCCATTTTTCATTCTAAGTGCGTATATCTAGGAGGGAAGTTGAAGAGGTTTGTGGTAATGCTGTGTTTAACTTGTTGAGGAACTGCCAAATAGACTAATTATTGCTAGACCTTGCCTTCAACATTTGTGAATATGAAGATTAATTCATTTAAAAATACCTAGCATCTAGTGGCACTCGGAAGGCAAAGGCAGCAGATCTCTGTGAGTTAGAGGCCAGCCTGGTCTATAAAGGGAGTTCCAGGACATTCAGAACTGTAACACAGAGAAACTCTGTGTTGACCCCCCTCCCTCCCCAAAACAATAACAACAACAACAAAACTTTATCAGATACTGAATAGTTCAGACAGTGTGCTGGATACAGGATATTTTTTCATGGAGCTTATTGTTTGGGAATAAACAGTCAAAAAAATAGATGTAAAAACATGATTAAGCTTATTGTCATAATTAAAATGATGGTAAATTCTTCAATTTTTTATGTATTTAATATTTATTGAGCATATGCTGTTTGTCAGACACATCTAGTTTCATAGATTTTTAATTTTACAGTTTGTTTTTGCAGAATGGTAACCTGAGCAATAGAAAGGTCAAAGAACTTACTTTCATTTCATAATTGTGAACCATACTCAGATGAAGGTTGTTTCACCTCGTTTCCTTCATGACATTTTCCTTTCTGTTGGGAGGGAGGGAACAGTCTTATGTGGTAGTATTTCTGAAGAAGTATGGCATTTAGGATTTTTGAGGAAAAATTATATACATATTAGTGATTACAATACGTGGATCCATGCTTGAGTGTACTTGTTGATGACAGCATGTGTCATTTCATGCACTGAGTCATGGGTTTAAAGGAAGACAGTCAAGAATTGTTTACAGCAAGCTCTATAAGGGATGCAAACTTGCAGTTGTTGGACTCAGCAAAAATAGAATAGTTAAAGTAGAAGATGAGAAAATTAAGTCAAATTACAGAAACTTGGAAATCCCTGTTAGGACTAGTAATTGGATTGATTGATACAACATATACATTCTTACATTTTCAACTTAGAGTAATTTTATGCTATAGAATAAACAGTTTTGAAGTTATATTTTATTTATATATGTGTTGAAACTTGGCTTTAATAAACTTAAACTTTAAAAATTCTTTTATTCTTGTTTTCAGGCGCCTAATCACAGATTCAAAAGTTAAATTAAAATATCAGCATTTAATAACAAATAGCTTTGTAGAGGTAAGTGGTATATGCTTGTCTAGTTTTTGTCTCCAAAATTTGTTTATTTATCGAATACTAGTTCAGTTCTTCTTGTTGTAGTTTTGTTTGGTTTGGTTTTTTGAAACAGGATCTCATAGTGTAGACTTGGCTGGCTATGTACATCAGGCTGGCCTCTAACTTGCAGAGATCCATCTGCCTCTGCTTCCTGAGTGCTGGATTCCCAGCATATGAAATGCTAGTTTTTCAGCTGAAATACTAGTTTTCAAACTATCAAGAACTTGTTACTATATTTAGAACACTTATTAAAAAATTACTTTTTTTTTTTTTTTCTCTTTTTGGAGCTGAGGATCAAAAAACCCAGGGCCTTATGCTTGCTAGGCAAGTTCTCTACCACTGAGCTAAATCCCCAACCTCCCCCCCCCCCACAAATTACTTTTTAACGGTGTTTTCTTTACTGGTTTTTCGCCTTAGCAAAGAGTTGCAGTATGTTATTAAACATTTCATAATGAAGTTGAGGACCCTAACATTGCTGTTTCTCTGATTGTCTGACAGTTCATTGCCAGTAAGAGTGCTGTAGTTACAGTGCTGGAGAGTAGCGCTGGCGACTCTTGCAGAGGACCTCCGTGTTTTCTGTGGGCAGGCACTAGTCACAAATACGGTATATATACACACATACAGGCAAAATGTGATATATTTTTTTTCTCAGACAAGTGGTCAGCAATTTATGGTTTACCTTTGTTTGCAAATATTTATTGGAGGTGGGTATGGTAGGACATGCCTTTAAAACCCTAGCGTTCAGGAAGGCAGAGGTGGAAATCTGAGTTCCAGGACAGCCAGGGCTGCAGAGACAGTTTCAAAAAACAAGCAAACAAAAAAGGATTTATTGAAAAATACTTATTGTGTATTTGTTCTTACTGATTTTGTGCTGTAATGGCAGAATTGAGTAGCTACTACAGAGAACACTGTGTATAGGGAACAAAATGATTCACTCTTGGGTTGTTTTGAAAGTGCCATCATGGTAATGTCTGTATAGCTTGATATTTTAATTCTAGAAAATAGCCTTTATCTGTGTTACAGACTAAACTATAAAAGTGCATATTATATGTATACTGTCCATTTTTAAATGATCAATATATTTAGTGAAGTGATCTAATGTGTTAAACCCCTAGCCAGTATATTGACATTTGAAGCCAGGTGTGGAATGTTATTTATGACATATCTTACTTATATAATAAAAGTATTTCATAGTTTGTGTTTTATCTGTGTGGGATGATACTCACCGGGAAATCCTAGCACTGGAGTGACAGGGGTAAGAGAATTGCAAGTTTGAGAGTACTCCGGACTACCTAGTGAGAGACTTCATTTTAAAACAGACAGATAAACAAAAACCCAAATTAAACACTGCATGAGGCAGAGATTGTTGGACCTCTGTGAGTTCTAGGTTAGCCTGCTCTACATTCTCCCACTTCTAGGATAGCCAGAGCTACATAGTGAGACCTTGTCTGGCGGGGTGGGGATATGATGATGACAGTCGTAGAAACACTTGAGAATCAGTTCAAAGGATTATTTCGTTTTCAAGCACTAGTAAGATTCAATCTTTACCTGTGGTTTAGGAGTGGTTTTGTGTTTTGTTTTTTCTCTCTAGTCAAAGGGAGAAATGACTGACATAAATCCATTAGCTTATCCCAGGCTACTGCTTAGTGTCTGAACACCTTCCCTAATTAGGAACATACCTGATTTTCATTTTTTAAAAATTTTCCTGGGCTGGTAGTGGTGGTGCATATCTGTGTGGAGGTCAACTTGGTCTGTGGGGCACCTTCTAGGTCAACTGGGGCTATAGAGTAAGACTGTGTTTCAGAAATAGAAATTTACTCTAGAATTGGCGTTTATTAATAATCATAAAAATGTCTAAGCTGGCACATGATTGCTTAATCCTGTAATCTCAGAAATTATAGGGCTGAGGTAAGAGGATTGCCATAGGTCTGGAGGCAAGCCTGGGTTAAGGAGTGATACTATTTAAGTCTCAGTGAGATTTGTAGAATGAAAAAATAGTTTTATTTTTTATAGATGAGTTTATGTTTTTAAAGATGAGTCATCCTGTGAGGATCTGGGGATACTGCTTTGGTAAAAGGCTTCCCTAGCAGGTATAAGGTACCTAGAACCAAAGCAAACAAATAATGAACCAACAAACTGGTGTAGCTCAGTTGGCAAAGCACTTGCTTAATGTGTGGTCCCAAACTTTATTCCAAGAACTGAAATAAACAAGTTGCAAGGATTGCTTAACATTGAAAAATCTTCAGTCAGTGTAACCTGCTACTTCTTTCTGTCTTCTCCCCTCCCCTCCCCTCTCTCCTCCCCTCCCCTCTCCCCTCCCCTCCCCTCTCTCCTCCCCTCTCCTCTCTCCTCCCCTCCCCTTTTCTTTCCTTCTTTCCTTCAGTCCTTCTCTCTCTCTGTCTCCCTCCTTCCCTCTCCATCTCTCCCTCCATCTCTCCCTCCCTCCCTCCCTCCCTCCCTCCCTCCCTCTCTGTCTCTGTCTCTCTGTCTCTCTCTGTCTTTCTCAGTTTTTTTGAGACAGGGTTTCTCTGTGCAGCCTTGGCTGTCCTTGAACTCACAGAGATTCACCTACCTCTGCTTCCCAAGTGCTGGGATTGAAGGAATTCACCACCACTGCCCTGCTAACCTGCCACATGTTTAACAAAGTAAAGATAGAAATATCATGTATCTTCCCCAGATGGAGAAGAAAAACTAACACACATTTCTCAGTAAAAGATGATAATTGTAATGAGAAAGCATTACACTTCAAAGACTGTTGTACAAGACTGTGGCAGGTTTTATATGGTTTTGTTATCTCTCTTTTGACCTTATATTAGATATTATAAAATTTATGTAGTTTAACCTGATAATCATTTTTAAGATTCTCTAACTTGTGTTTCAGTGCAACCGACTGTTAAAGTGGTGTCCTGCCCCAGATTGCCACCATGTTGTTAAAGTCCAATATCCTGATGCAAAACCTGTTCGCTGCAAGTGTGGGCGCCAGTTTTGGTAAGCAAGTAATTTCCTAAATGAGTAAAGTGAATGTGGGGTTTCTGCTTTTTCTTTTTAATCTTGGTAATATAATAGGACACTTCATGCCGGAAGATAAGTGACGCTAGTTAAAAATAGTGTGAAGGTAGAAATCACACCTTAAATTTTCTTCATTCCAAGACGCTTTTATCTTTTGGAGGGAGAGGGAGTGTGTGTGTGTGTGTGTGTGTGTGTGTGTGTGTGTGTGTGTGTGTGTGTGTGTGTGTGCCGTTTGAAGGCAGTCTCGTTTTATAGTTTCATAGCCTGGATTGGCCTCAAACTCATGTTCATCCCTTTCCTAAGCCTCCCGAGTGCTGGGATAAGCGTATGCCACCACACCTGCTGAATGTATTGTTCATCAAGTGAGAATCAAGCTATACTCATAATTTTCTTTGTATTTCACTTTAACTTTTAATGAGAGAAATCTGGGTTAATTGCCTTTTGTTTCAACACTCAGAAAACTCAAGTGTGAGTGTACGTGTGTGGTACTTAGGTGCTCACGTGTGTGCTTGGTGATGGTGTGGTAGTGTCTTGGGGATCAAACTCCAGTCAAAGCTTAGTGGCAAAGCTTATCCACTGAGCCTTCTGTCTGGTCCAGATTGCTGTCAACATGTAGTATTTTGTTCTGTCTGGCTCTTGCTCTGTACCTTTATATTGTCACTGATTAAGGAATAAATAATATGCAGTTTATTTAAAAACAAAAAATTTCCTTGATTTAGACAAGTGTTTTTTGTAATTCACTTTTATTTAGTTTTGGTTTTTTTTTTTTTTGTTGTTGTTGTTTTTTTTTTTTCTTTTCTTTATTAAGAAATTTTCTACTCATTCTACATACCACCCACACACAGATCCTACCTCCTCCCTCCCCCCACCCCCACCAAGTTTTTATCTTATAAGAAAATGTGGTTAATTCTGGTTGTTTGAGCCAACTTTCTTGGTAATTTGGGCCTTTAGAGTTCTATAGTATATTTTTCCTCTGCCTGGACACTAGATTTCATTTATCAGAGATTTTTCAACATCAAATATTAGGGGACATCTTAGTGTCTCTGAAGTGTTTAGCTGACTTTCTTTTCCTCTGTGTGTAGCCTGGAAATTTCCCAATTTGAAAGTTCTTATTCTTTTTTCATTGGTAATTCATCTCTAAGTCCATCTTTTTTTGGTTTTTTCAAGACAGGGTTTCTCTGTGCAATTTTGGTGCCTGTCCTGGATCTCAATCTGTAGACTAGGCTGGCCTTGAACTCAGAGATCCACCTGCTTCTGCCTCCCGAGTGCTGGTATTAAAGGTGTGCACCACCACCGCCCGGCTCTAAGTCCATCTTTATATTTAGAGGCCAAGCTGCATCTTCAACAATGTTTCAATAATATTCAAAATACCAATATTTGATATTCAGTTTCATTGTTTATATATTCTACCTTGCAAAAAAAAAAAAAACAGTCAAGTCACAATTAAGTCAGGTTCTACTTTTTACAGTGAATGGTGGTATTCTAGTTGCAATAGCATGTTCCTCATTTTTATCAGAGACATCATCAGAATGACCTTAATTGGCTTTAGGTGCACACACATTCTATTAGGACTGTTATTCTTTTAAGATGACTGGTACTTTCTCTGCACCTCCTTTTTCATTATCAAGTTTCACCACAATCACCCTGGAATAGTCTGTTCAAGATAATGTATTTTTTTCTAACACACATCCCAAATCCTTCTATTATTGAGTTCCAATTCTGCTTCATTTTAGGATTTGTTAAAAAGAGCTTTCTTCACCTCTCATTACCAATTTTCCTATAACAGAATACCAAGATAATACAGTATTTACACAGCAGGAATTTATTTCTCAAGTTGGGAGTCCTGGGTCAGTGTGCTGGTGGATTAGAGGATATCTGGTGAATAATCTCACATGGTGGAAGGAACAACCCAACTGTCTGCATCTCCTTATTGTGTTGTTTATGAATACAACCCTCATGACACTAGGGTGTGTGTGTGGGGGTGGGGGGAGGGAAAGAGAGACCCACCTGCTTCGGCTTTCTGGGTGCTGGGATTAAAGGCATACGCCATCATACCCAACAGCCCCTACCTTTTAATGCTATCACACTGATGATTAGGTTTCAACATTGGAATTAGGGTAGGGCACATGTAGAATATAGCAGAAAGGTAAAATGGTCTTTTAGTCTTTTTAAAGAAAAGGAGAGAACTGGCACTACCAAATAGATTTTTTGTTTTGTTTCAGGACAGGGTTTCTCTGTAGTTTTGGTGCCTGTCCTGGATCTTGCTCTGTAGACCAGGCTGGCCTTGAACTCAAGGAGATCTGCCTGGCTCTGCCTCCAATTGCTGAGATTATAGCTGTGTGCCACCACCGCCCAGCCCAACTAGATATTTTGTTGATAGGTATTTCAGTATTATTCTAATTCTTTGTGTTGATAAAGATCAACAATGCCTTATTGTTTAGAGTTTAACCCTGTGACCTGGGGAGATGGTTCCGTATGTAAAGTGCTTGCTCTGCAAGAGTTAGGGACCTGAGTCCCAGAACCACGTAAAACTGGGCACCCCAGCATGCACATGTATTCCAGTGCTCCTTACGGTAATGGGAGGCAAAGCCAAGAGACTCCCTGGGAGTTTGTGAGCCAGCTGTGCTTGTGCTCAGAGCAGTGAACACCAACACGGAAGAGAGACCCTGCTTGAAACAAGGTCAAAGAGGAGGATGGCCGTTGTCCTCCTCCCACACACAGATTTCACCTTGGTAACAGATGAGAAGATGAAATCAGATTATGTTTTAATAAGAAACATCTCTCTCTCTTTGGTAAAAAGTTATTTAGTACAGTTAGATTTATTTATGGTTATCAGTGTTATATATATATATATATATATATATATATATATATATATATATATATATATATATATATATGTCTGTATACCACATGTGTTCAGTGTCCACAAAGGCCAGAAGAGGGCATCAGATCCTTATAACTGGAGTTGGTTGTCAGCCACCCTGTGGGTGCTGGCAGTCAAACCTGGGGCCTCTGCAAGAGCAACCAATGCTCTTACTCACTGAGCCATCTCTCCATTCTCTTGTGTTGTCTTTCTGTTAGGAAATGAAATGTGGCATACAATTGAAGCTCTGTTGGATTCTCTGTCTACCTTGTTAGAGAAATAATCATTTCCTTAACCTCTTTAGTTCTTTTTTTTTGACCATTTTTTAATCATTCTTTCAAATTACTTGATAATCACGTTAATCACCAATTTGATTTTGTATAAGTTTTACTAAACATTCTTTGACAATTTTATGCATATACAGTACATTTTAATTACTCTGCCCCTCTCCCCTGTCACAGCTCCCTCCTGTCCCTGTCACCCTTTCCCACTGCATCCCTGGAGTCCCTTCCCCACATTCACATCTTACCTTGTGACTCACTGAGTTCCTTCTGTGTGGCCGTGAGTTTGGAACAGTCCATCAGAGCCTGGTGGGCTCCACACTAGTGGACACACTGTTTGTGTGGCCTGTGTCATCCCTGCCCTCCACCCACCCATTTTGAGGAAGGGCGTTAACTGTAGTCCAAGCTAGCGTTGAATTCTCTATTCTTCCTGGGGCCTGGGATTTTACAGGCTACCATGCCCGCCCAACATCAAGTTGTTGTTTTTTTTCACAAGCATTTGTGTTTCCTTCATTTACACTCCTACCCTGTAAGCATACATGTGCTTAGTGCAGAATTACAGTTATGAGCCACCATGAGTCTTTGGTTTTTTAATAGATTGGCCAATGCCACTTTTCTCTACGGGCCTGAGTTTAATCTAGTCACATTTTGCAAAGATGTCCCCATTTTTGTCTCGTGTATTGTTTACTATGTATCAGTATGAAATTGTGAATTATCCTGAAAATGCAGGCTTTTGTTCTTCAGTTGGAATATTGAGTGGATGAAGGTAGAATTCTGTTTGGTGGAACACTACTACAAGCTTCTCAGTACAGTCTTAAGTGAGACATTCTTGCAGCAGTTACTGTGTTGTTATCAGGGCCTGTCTTTATGCTTCTAGTCATTCTCATTTCAAACATAATGAGTACATATTAATGCTGGTCCTAGAACACATTCATTCTGAAAAAATTCACTGTAAAATAAATGGACACATTCCCTGCATTGGTATTTGCAAATCATTTAGAATTTCCTGACAATACTAGAGAACTGAAGAGTATGAAATTGTTGAGTTGTTTACTTGTAGTAAGCATTATTATTTATCTAAACTCTTTGTGTCCTTTAACAGCTTTAACTGTGGCGAAAATTGGCATGATCCTGTTAAATGTAAGGTGAGGTTTCTTTTTTTCTTTCTTTTTCTTAATAACAAGTCAGTACATTTATAAAATTTGATTAAAGATAACAGCTTATGACTTTGTATTAGCAAACAGATTTTATTCTGCCCTTTTTATTTCTAGTGATCACTTACAGGTATTCTAAGTGCGTTCTTTAGAGTGTCAAGTTCCTGTTTATTCTTAGAATATCTGGGTGGGGCAGCTCTGGTGTCAGGTTTTGTATTGGGAGGAATAATTTGACTTTTCCTCAAGATTCCAGCCTCCCATCTCAACTTTAACCAGACAGAATTCTTATATAAAATTCTTGATCTTATATAAATGAGATTTTATAGTGACAAATTTTCCTGCTTTGAAAATATGACTAATGATAATCAACTCCTTTTTGACTGTCACATTTAAAGCTTGCCTTTAAGTGCTGAAATAAGCTCCTTAAGCTCTTAGTTATATTCTGATTCTTATTTTCAAATAGTGGTTGAAGAAGTGGATTAAAAAGTGTGATGATGACAGTGAAACTTCTAATTGGATTGCAGCTAACACAAAGGTTGGTCCATCCATGTGTTTCCCCCCACCTCAACCCCATCCCTAAACTGTTGATAATGAACATGGTGAAGGGTAGGTGTATAAGCAAAAGCTGTGTGAATTTATGTTGGTATGAGCCTTACAATAGCTTTTATCCACCTTACCCCCAATCATTGTCTATTGATTCCTTAATTACTTTCAGGTGTTTTATGTTATTGAGCATCTGTAAGGCAGTATGCATAGTGCTCTACTTTTATTGTAAAAACACGAATTTCCTGTAGAACAAGCTAATTTTGCTAAGCTATTATGAGGATATTCCATCCGGTTCATTTATGATGCTCATTTTTTTCTTTTTTTAATCTTTTGTTTGTTTGTTTGAGACAGGGTTTCTCTGTAGTTTTGGTGCCTATCCTGGATCTCGCTCTGTAAACCAGGCCGACCTCAAAGATACAAAGATCTAGTTCTGCCTGGCTCCGCCTCCCAAGTGCTAGGATTAAAGGCGTGCGCCAACAAGGCCTGGCTCCTTTTTTTTTTTTTTTTTTTTTTTTTAAAGCTGAGCTAAATCCCCAACCCCTTAAAATAATTTTTGTTCAGTGTGCATGTGTATGCTCATGTTCAGGTCAGGGGAGAACCACTTGCAGGAATCAATTTTTGCTTTCCATTATGTAGATACAGTGTATTGAACTGTTAGGCTTGATGGCAAGTACCCTTACCCACTGACCTATGTCACCAGCTATTGTTTTACTTTTTAGAAGTCCATCTTTAGAGGTCAGGATTTAAACAGTAATTTCATGTTTTGATTATGTATAGTAGGGCTAACAGAACTGATTCTCTGATTTTACTTTATGGTATACATCTAACATATGACTTAAGTGAAAAATTGAAAGTGGACCAATGGTGTTAGTCCTTATTTTTATTTTGAAATATGTTATTAATGAAGCTAGTTGTAAATTCAGTCTCTTAGGCACTGTGAATGTAGCTCAGTTGGTAGAGAGCTTGCCTAACAGGCACAAAGCCCTGGTCTTGATCCTAAACACATACAAACTGGATGTGGGGACATAGCCTATATGTCAGCTCTGCAGAACTAGAGGCAGATATCAGAAGTTCAACACCATCCCAAGCTACAAAAGACCTTGTAGGAAAACATAAAAACAAGGGCTGAGAAGATGTGTTTGCTGCTCAAGTAGGAAAAACTGAGTTTAGATCCCTGACACCCATATGAAAGTCAGCTGTGGCCATGTAACCCCCAGTGCTGTGTTTTAGAGACAGTGGATTCCCTGGAGTTCAGTGGTCAACCAGCTCAGCTGAATTTGAAGAGCTCATTGAAAGTGTCTGAGAGGAATAAGGCTGAGAGCTATGGTATAGGACTCTCTAGTGTCATCTCTCACACACTTGTGCACACAGTGTCCATGCCACTCACATTTTAAAGTTTTTAAAAAGCTAGACATTGTGGCACACACCATTGATCCTAGCACTTGGGAGGCAGAGACATGTGGATCTCTTTGAGTTCAAAGCCAGCCTAGTTACCTAGTGAGTTCTAGGACAGCCAGGACTTTGTAGAGAGACCTTGTCTCAACCACAACGAAAGTTTTTAAAAGTACATAAAAAACAAAAACAAAAATTGTGAGCTTCAGTATGAATTGACTTTGAAAGTCGGGGCCTGATTGCCTGCTTGTCTGACTACTTCAAAGTTTTAATTAAACTTACTGTGTCTGATTAAAAATATTTTGATTGGTTTTCACTGGGGTGGAGATGGTTCAGCAGCTGAGAGCACTGGCTCCTCTTCTTTCCATAGGACCTGAGTTCAATTCCAACCTGCATGGTGGCTCATCACTTTCAATATTTCCAGCTCCGGGAGATCTGATGCCCTCTTCTGGTCTCCACAGGCACCTGCATACAGATGGCAAACACACAGACATACATATAAATAAAAATAAATATTTTTAAAAAAGAAGCATTACATTGTTGTATCTATTAAAACCCAGTAATAATGATACAGGTTGTATTTAATGGTATTTATTACTTATGTGTAATAACGCTAATAAATAAATGAAATCTAGAACTGGCTTCTCTCCTCAATGGTAGCAATACAGCTTAGTGTAGCATTGACACCAACTTTATAGTTTTTTTCCATAGGAATGTCCCAAATGCCATGTCACAATTGAGAAGGATGGCGGTTGTAATCACATGGTTTGTCGTAACCAGAACTGTAAAGCAGAGTTTTGCTGGGTGTGTCTTGGCCCTTGGGAACCACATGGATCTGCCTGGTAGGTTGGACAAATGGTAGAGTATGTTCACATAATTATGGGATGTATACCACATATAAATGATACTTCTGCCTTTGATTATCATTTGACTTGAGCTAAATAAACAATATGTTGTTTCAATAGAGGAATATGTTCAATATAGCCACAGAGAGGGATTAGGTAGTGATATTTCTCATAGGAATTAATAATTGAGACAAACCTTTGGGTTGAGATTTTCATTAACTGAAGTTGGAAACAAAGTAAAAGCAGCACTAATCAGAGGTAGAGTAATATTTTAAGTTCATGATTTTAATTTTTAGTTACAGTGTCTGATATATCCTTTAGGTAGACATTGTAAACTAGAGTTTATGTACAGAAATTTAACCTGTGTGTTTTCCTTACTCTACAACATCTTTTAACAACAGTTTTGTTGTCTTTGACAATTGGAAAGCTATTGAGCAAAAATCTGTATTTTTAGCCTCTCTTTGAAATAGGCTTGCATTTCTGTTTGGAAGAATTACCTACAACTGGGAAGTAGTTCTTCAAATGGGCCTTTATTGTGCAATTTGATAAGTTCTTCAAGACCTTATGTTAATGTTAGATATGTGTGCATCCATTGGAGATGGGGTCCAGGATGCACTGTGGATACCAAAATCTGAGCATCATTATGACCACTATATACACTAGTGTAGTGTTTGCATGTATGTAGATTACTTATAATACCTAGCACACAGTGATTTTTCTGTAAAAGATACCAGTTACAAGGATAAAGACGTCTGTTTGTGTTTGGTACAGTTGGGAATTAACTTCAGATACTTTTTGCTCCTGGAAAGATTGTTTCCATGGATGCATAATCCTTGAATACAAAGGCTATCTGTGTTAAATGGCATTGTTCCATTTCCTTCTGTACCAGTAGATAATTTTGTGATATGCCTGTTTATTTGAGAAAATGCAAGTTAAATTTTAGATGAGTTTGAAAAACATAGGAGCTAAGCACATATCCTGTTGAAATGAAATGTTTTTGGGTGCTGTAATATGCAAATGACCTACTTTTATTTGTGTTACCTTCTTACTTTCTTTTGACACCGCCCCCTTCCCCCAGTAAGTTGTGGGGGATAGGGAAAGTTAGGAAATAGAACTTTAGTATAAAATAGTTTGGATATTGTGAGGGTTTAAGTTAAAGTAGCATGGTTAGATGAAAAGGGTTTGTATTGTATCCTTAACACATTGTCAAATAATTACAGTGCTCTGTGGAGACTGGATGGGAGGGGGAGGGTGCAGGTTCAAGACAAGATAAAGGAGATAGGAACTTAATACAAAAGTTAGGCATTTGCTTTTAATTTAAATGGAACCTGTATTATAGCAACTGGAAGAATGGTAATAGGGATCACTTCTGAAACTAATTCTAAGGGAAAACTAATTTGTTAGTGGTGAATAAAGAAGTTATGCCATTGTCAAAACTGAAGACAGATTCTCTTTATTTGTTTGTTTTGGTTTTGTGGGGATTCTCTGTTTAGTTTTGGTGCCTGTCCTCAAACTCAGAAATTCACCTGCCTCTGACTCCTGAGTGCTAGGATTAAAGGTTGTGGGGATTTTTTGAGTCAGGGTTTTTTTCCTATGTAGTCTTGGCTGTCCTGGAACTAGCGCTATAGACCAGGCTTGCCTGGAACTCTCAGAGATCTACCTGCCTCTGCCTCCCAAGTGCTGGGATTAATGGTGGCCACCTCTCTCTTCGTCCCTTCTCCCTTCCTTCCCCCTCCCTCCCTCTCTCGTATGATAACTATGGGGTTCCCAGAAACTATAATAAGGACACTGTATGCTTTTATATGCAAGTGTAGAGAAGTGGAGAATAGAGAAGAGTTTTTCAAGACCTTTGAGTTTGATGACTTCTCTCATAACGACTCAGATTTTAATTAAGTTATGCAAAGCAAAAGCACTACCACAGGCTGAATGATGACCTGGGCGAAAGGGCCATGCCTTTATACTTATTGACCTTGCAAAATGTATCCTACTTTGTTTTCTCTGAATGTCTTAAAATGCCTTTGATTTGTCAAAACAGTATTCCAAGTAGCACAATCAGTTATTTGAGTTAGAAGAGTTAGAAATATAGGTAGAGCCAGGTGGTGGTGGCGCATGCGTTTAATCCCAGCACTTGGGAGGCAAAGCTAGGCGGATCTCTGAGTTCAAAGCCTAGGCTACAGAGTGAGTTCCAGGACAGGCTCCAAAACCATACAGCAAAACCCTGTCTCGAAAAACAGAAACAAAAACAAACAAACAAAAGAAATATAGGTAGATCCTAAATATTTACTTTTGGTAGCCTTCAAATCTTTAATAGTTTCAGAAGAGAAAAGCCTGTGTTAAGATGGTGCTTTAAAATACATTTTAAAAAGTATTGCAAAGAGTGGGTATGGTGGCACACACCTTTAATTCCAGCACTCAGGAGGCAGGGGCATCTCTAAAGGACGGCTTAGCCTGGGCTGCATAAATAGCTCTGGGCCAGCCTGAGTTACGTAGGAGAGACCATGTCTCAAAAACAAACCGCAAGGGAAAGTTGCGGGCTTTAGAAGATAGGAAGAAGAGAATGTTAATAGTTAACCAGTCGATGACAAGAGCAGTGATCTTCCAATTAAATTAAGCATACTAGTGCATCCAGAAAAAAACATTGAATGATCAGGTGAAAATTAACATTTAAATCTTCCTCATCCAGATAAATTACCTGTTACTTTAAGACCAATTGTGGGCTACTTCTGAATAGTGGGAAATAGGCAATTGGCTAGTATCAAAAAGTAAGCAATTAAAAGTATAATTTTAAATTTCTGAAATTTGTGATTTAATTCTACACCTAAAAACTGTATCTGAGCCACATTTCAGTAGAATATTTCATTGGAGACAGAAATTTGTAGCCTATTCAGTAAAAATAGGCAAAGATATTTGGGATTGATTGGCCATTTCTTGCAGTAAACATAATAAATTTGCATTTTCCTTAGGGGAATATCTTTAAAAGTTTCATGAAAGGTACCCTACTTCTTTCTGCTTTCTCGTACATTTTCGTAAGAGCTATCTTATCTCCAAAGCCGTCTGTTACTCAAACATGTGAGTCAAAGAAAGGTATTGAAAACACACACACACACACACACACACACACACACATACATAGACAAACACTTCTCTGAAAACTGCTTTCTGATACACATTTGGTAAAATCAAAGATAATGAGTATTAGTCTATTATGCGTGCCTACAAATACCTAGACACCAGTACAGTTCTGAAGGGCTGAAGATACAGCTCAGTGGCAAAGAGAGCATTTAGATCAGCTCAGTGGCAGAGAGGCTCTAGATCCCAATTCTTAGCACCATGTGCACACGGGTATTCAAAAAACATTTCTGAAAAAGTTGGTAAATCTGTACAACAACTCAGTTTTAGATTTACTTTTTCTTTTTTTAAACATGTATGTGTGTGTGTCTGTGTGAATATGCATCTGTCACATACATGGTCACTCATCTTTCAACAGCTGTCCACAAAAGGCCAGAAGAGGGCATTAAATAACTTGGAATTGGAGTTCCAGAAGGTTTTGAGCTACTCACATTGTGTGCTGGGAAGAAATTCTGGTCCTTTTGAGTAGCAAGTACTCTTAGCCATTGAGCCATCTCTTAAGCCCCATACAATTCACTTTTAACATTTAAATTCAAATTTTTTTTTGGTGGGAGGGATAGAGGGAGGGATAGGGTTTTTAAAAGTCTTCCTTTAGCTCCAAAAGGTTCACTGTTAACAGATTTTGCAGCATGTTAGTTTTTAGCTTACTTGCTAACTGAACTGCCTCTACATAGTAACTCTGAATCATTCTTTGAAAGTCCATCGCAGGTGGGTGGTTAAGCATTATATAAATAAATAGCCACAATCACAATGTTGTCTCTTATAAAAGATTACATCGTAGCAAGGTGTGGTAGCATGTTGCCTTAATCCCAGCACTTGAAAACCAGTGCCAGGCAGATCTCTGAGTTTTGGGTTGTCCTGGTTTACATAGCAGTTTTCAAGCTAGCTAGGGATAGTGAGAACCTGTGTAAACAACAATAAAAAAGATACATAGTAACAAGGAAATAGGAAGTGCCAATCATTTCCACTCTTGACTTAATTTCTCTGGGCTTGTTCCCTCCTTTTTTGTGTATCATTGAGTTTTCAGTGACAGTTAATAGATCATAACAGTGTGTAAAAGTACATACAGCACAGCATCTCTTAAAGAGTAACTTGCTGATTGTTGGTTCTCTGGTTTATGAAAGGAGAGATACAGTGAGTAACAGATGGCTTAGGAGATAAGGTGATCTCTTCGGAAACAGTTTGAAGTTCAGACCACAAGTAGTAAACATAAACTTTATAATGCAGTTGTTTCTGGTGGTTGTAGCTTAGCTGGTTTGGGATGGGTTGCCCAGAAGGTGTGGAATTTCTTATTACTTCATGGAGAAGTGACCTAGTATTTTAGACAACCAAAATATTAGGTGTTGGATTATGTTCAACCCTCCCAGTGTGCTTTATTTATTAGCCTTGTAATTCTACAATTGTAACAATAGGATCCTGTGTGTTTTGATATCTGAGTTTATCTGTTGTATGTAAAGTAGAATATTGGTTCCAGATGTCTCTTAGTACAAGTTGAAGTGCTACATTGTGTTCCTTTTTTAATTGATTGATGGCTTTCTGAAATCCTCTTAATTTTCTTTAAGGTACAACTGTAACCGCTATAATGAGGATGATGCAAAGGCCGCAAGAGATGCCCAAGAGGTGAGTGCAGCCATGGCAGGGCAGCACTGGCTCAGAATGCCCAAGGCACGTTTTTCAGGGTAACTTTGTAGAAGCATTCAGTTCTGAATTATTTCTAGATAGACACTCCAATAAATCCTAGATGTCTGCTTACAATCCTAAAGGGACTCTTAGGATATTTATTAGGAATAGTCATAGTTTTGGTTTCTGAGAACTGCACTGTAGCTTAGATTGGCATCAAACTCATGATCCTTCTGCTTCTTCCTGACTGCTGGATATAGGCATGTGCATTTTGCTCAGTCTTTTTTGTTTTGTTATTTCTTTGTTGATTTTGAGACAAGCTCTTGCTTTTTATCTTGAATTCCCAAGTCTGATTACAGGGTATGCCAGTCTTCCTCTTCCATAAAGTTAGTCTTGTTGTTTCCTTTCTTTTGGTTGAGCTAGTTATGTTGGATATATGGCATTTATGGTATCAACACTCACCTGCATTCTTCTCATTCAGAAAGGAGAATAAGAGATCAGCAGTTGGTGGTGAGCTGCTGCTGTTCTGTGTAGAGCACACACAGTGTGTCACTTACTTTTACTCTGTTTTGTTTTGACCTCATTGTTCATGCAGTTCTGATAGGTGAGCTGATTTGAAACAGACCCCCCAAGAGTCTCCTGTCATAGAGAAAGGACCTGTTATTAGGAAAGGATCCAGACAATAGGTTTAGGTTTATAATACTTTTCTTTAATCTTGTAACTTTATAGTAGTTGTAAAAACATTAAGTTTTTATTTAGTCATTCTTTATTGAAATTCCTAGAGACACAAATGCTAAATGGTTTTCCAAGCTGGATACAATCCAAAATATGGATTGCTTGTTTGTTATTATTTGTTCTTAAAGGCATTTCTTTAAATTTTCTAGGCCTGGCATATTGCTGTGTGCCTGTAATCCAACAATCTGGAGGCTTTGGAGGATCTCAATTTTGAGTCCAGCAAGAATCCTCTCACTCAACACACACAGACCTCAATCATTTCTAATTAAAAAAACAAAATGCCCCCAATACATATTACGATATACTCCCATATTGGTAGAAATAAAGGTACTGTCTTTTTTTTATAATTACAAATGATGAATGTTTCACAGATATTTGTACTATTTTGGTCCTTTAGGGGGATATAGTTTAGGTGGTTTGTTTTCTGAGTCTTGGTTTTTCAAGACAGGGTTTTTCTGCCTCCTGAGTGCTGTGATTAAAGGATGTGCCACCACTGCTCAGCGAGACATGTTTTACTTGGTCTGGGTTCAAAGTACTGGAATTACATGCATACTATTTCAGTCCTTTCAAAGAATAGAAAAATTCTCACAAATTATAGTGCTGATTTAAATATATTCACTACAGTATTATTTAAATATATGAATGTAAATCCACTTGCAAATATCTTATTTCTATACAGCTATATAACCAAATCAAATCACAAATCAATGAAACTTACTTATATTCATTTAATTTTATAGATAGTAAAATGATACACCACTGTTTCTTGTTTATGTGGTGCAAAGGATAGAACCCAGGGATTCCTGTATTTCAGGGCAAACATTCTACCAGTTGAGCTACATCTACTGTGCTGAGTTGATGTGATCATTATCATCATCATCATCATTTTATTACTTAAAAAGGCGTGGTGGCTCACACCTTTAATTCTAGCACAAATAGGCAAGAGAATTTCTGTGAGTTCAAAGCCAGCCTGGTCTACATTAAATCAGGAGAGGGGTTGGGGACTTAGCTCAGTGGTAGAGTGTTTGCCTAGTAAGTAAGTAAGTAAATAGTTCGGGAGAGCCAGAACTGCATAGAAAGACCCTGACTCAAAGAAACAAAATATTTCTATTTCTGTGGTCTACTAATAATTTGGCACCAATAAATAGATAGATAGATAGTTCGGGAGAGCCAGAACTGCATAGAAAGACCCTGACTCAAAGAAACAAAATATTTCTGTGGTCTACTAATAATTTGGTACCTCTACTTCACTCCCATTTAATGGTCCTCAGATGTTAATATAAGATGGATCACTGTCTTAGTTAGGATTACTCTTGCTGATGAAACACCATTACCAAAAGCAGGACCTCAAACCAGGGCAGGAACCTGAGACAGGAGCTGATGTAGAGGCCATGGAGGGATGCTACTTACTGGCTTGTTCCTCATCGCTTGCTCAGACAGTTTTCTTATAGAACTCAGAACCACCAGCCCAGGAATGGCACCACCCACAGTGGGCTGTGCCCTCCCCCTTTGATCACTAATTAAGAAAACCCCTATAGGCTTTCCTATACCCAATATTATAGAGGCATTTTCTCAGTTGAGGCTACCTCCTCTCAATGACTCTAGCTTGACTTAAAATTAGGCAGTACAGTCACTTTGTATAATTCTGATTTATAAATTATTAGTGGCAGTCATGCTTTCTCTAGCTTCCTGTTTGGACTTAATTCTACTGTTGTGCTTTTGTTTATTTGTTTTAAACCTTAGCTTATTTTTATGACTTATTAGAAATCATGATTGTTTAAAATCCTTTTGAAGAACAGTGCTGTACATTTTTCCTATATAGTTTTGATAATTCCTTTGAATACAAAGAAATGTTTTTTCCTCATGGGTGGTACTGTATTTTCCTAGTTACTGAGAATTCTGAATGAATAGTAGACCGATTAGATCTGGAGATCATATTTAGCACTGATCTTTTGTTCTGAAGACCCCACCATTCAGTAACATCATACAGAAAATTAAGTCTCAATATGAATTCGCCTGAGACAAACCACATTCAGCCCGTAGTACCATCAAAATACATGATCTGTTTCTGGAGTGGGCCCCTAAGTTTTTTAAAGTAAGGGTCTATAGCTTGTACTTCACAAATTAGACCATTCTAAAATCTTACATACTGTTGGGGCATAGGGAAAGAATTCATATCACTGTTATTATTTATTTGACAGCTATATATTATTACATGCTTATTTTTAACCTTTTGATTATTCTTTATGCTCTCCACTCTTAACGTGCTGATCTGATGTCTCTTGGGTTATTATTAGTCTTCAGAAGTATTAGAAAGTTGGTATACAGTCCAGAAAGATGATTGCTGGTACTTTGAGTGCTTTGTGTTGTAGAAAAGTTCAAGCTCTGTTGTGCTGACAGTGGCAAAAATTTTGAATTTTCTTCTGTCTTTGGAAGTCAGTAATCCTTCTCTGTGAAGAGTTAAATAAAACCATGCCTGATGGCACAGGTGTGTTACCACAGCTGCTTGCAGGGTGAATGAGGAACATTATGAATTCAAGGTCTGCCTGAGCTATAGAGAGAAGTTAAAAGCCACCCTGAGCAATTTAGTGACACTCTTGTTTAAAAGGGGTATGTGGTTGTGTGTATTGGGGGAGGTTGTGTGTATAGGGAGATGACTCCATGTTCAAAACATTACTTTAAAAAAGCATGGCCCCAAATTCAGATCTACAGCATCCACGTGGCAATTACCTGTGTGCCCAGCATTGAGGCAGAAACAGGACTCTTGTGGCTAGCTGCCCAGCTACATTAGCCAGAATCAACAAGATCTGTGTTCAGTGAGAGTCCATGCCTCAATAAATAGTGATCCAGAAAGACACACTATGTGAACTTTATCTTCTAGACACTCATACATTCTATACACACATACACCTGTAGTGGTTGGGGAAGATAAGCCCATTGAGATTGCTTAGTAAGTAAAAATGTTCGCTATACAAATTTGATAAACTTGCATTTGATCCCTTGAATCCACAGTGTGGAAAGAGAGAACTGATTCCTGAAAGTTAACTCTGACCTCCTGCTGGCATATGAGTGTGCACATGTACACGCACACGCAAAAAGTGGAGGATGATGTACAAAGGGGGAAAATAAGGTTGGGAGGGTTGAATCTCAGGGGTAGAGTTTGCCCAATTTTGGCAAGGCTTTGATTCCCAGCACTGGGGTGTGAATCAGATAATACTTGCAGACTGGGTGATCTCCACTGTGATTACTCAACTGTTTCTTTCCTTACTGCTAAGGAAACCATAGGCTTTAATAGATGAATTTGACTGTGTTCCAAATAACTTTACTTAGAACAAAATAGTTGGTAGCTATACTTGACTAATCCTCATTTGAGGCTTTACTCACTGTATAGCTCTCCCTGGAACTCTGTGTAGACCAGTCTACCTTCTTAGTACATCTATAAACAAATTCAGACTCGGCAAGTAAGAACATTGAACATTTAGTTGAGGGCTGGAGAGATGGCTCAGTGGTTAAGAACTCTCTGGCTATTCTTCCAGAAAATCCAGGTTTTAGTTTCCAGCACCTACATGGTGGCTCACAACTTCCTGTAACTCTTCAATTCTCAGGAATCTGATGCCCTATTCTGGCTGCTTTGGGCACCAGGCACACAAGTGATTCATAGACATACACATAAAGTGATTAAAAAATATATTTTAAAAAACCCACTTAGTTGATTGTACTGCCTACTGCCTACTTGAGTTACATTGTCTTAGGAGCTATATGATGTCTTTTTGCCTGAGGGTAGTTTTCTACTTAAAAATACTTGTTTTCAAGGGCTGGGTTGTCAGTAAATTTGCTTAGCTTGCACAAATCTCAGGGTTCAGCCACCAGCAACATACACAGCTATTTCTTGTTTTCTGTCTCATTGCATCTGCTGTAGAGTGCTATCCAAGAGAACTCTTTTTGTAATGCTAAAAATATTCTTTATCAACATTAATTTGTTGGCCATTAATTGTAGAACAGTTTTGTTTTCCTTTTTGGGGGGGGGGGGGTTTGAGACAGGGTTTCTCTGTGTAGCTTTGGAGCCTGTCCTAGACTAGCTCTGTAGACCAGGCTGGCCTTGAACTCACAGAGATCCACCTGCCTCTGCCTCCCGAGTGCTGGGATTAAAGGCGTGTGCTGCCACCACCTGGCTTAGAATAGATATTTTAATGTTGAATTAAAATAGACAAATATGTGCCTCATGGCTGCTGTATGGAAACTACAGGAAGGCATTCAGAACAGTGTTAAATACCAAAGGTAACTATATATGGCTTTATTTTTTATTTTAAATTAAGATTAATTCTAAATTACTGCTTATCAGCAAATATATGAAATTTTAATTAACAGTTTTAGTCAAAAAATCGAATATACTCACGGATACAATGTTTTAATATGTGTATAATGTTGATGGATATTTAAATATAGATAATTATTTTTGTCACCTTGGGTACCTATCATTTTCTATGGTTAGACATTTGACATTTACTGGGTTACTTTTGAATACACAGTGCATTATTGACAGGGTCTCTCCCCAGTATCCTCATTTTACTTTGTACTTCTGAGTTCAGTAGTTTTAGATTCTTCATAGAAGTCAAGATTTATAGTATATATATTTCTATACAGGCTTAGTATATTTTACTTTTTTTGAGGGCCTTCTACTAATTTACATTCATACAGTTCCCTTCACTCCACTGCCAACTCTTGGTTATCTTTACGCTTTCAGGTGATGAGCTGTTGTAGTGCGTGAGATGCTATTAATTACACTGTAGCTTTTGTGTAGGATGTGTACGTCATAATTACAAGACCTTTCTTTTTCTCATGGGTCAGCGGTCTAGGGCAGCCCTGCAGAGGTACCTGTTCTACTGTAATCGCTATATGAACCACATGCAGAGTCTGCGCTTTGAACATAAGCTGTATGCTCAGGTGAAGCAGAAGATGGAGGAGATGCAGCAGCACAACATGTCCTGGATCGAGGTGCAGTTCCTGAAGAAAGCCGTTGACGTCCTCTGCCAGTGTCGTGCCACACTCATGTACACTTATGTCTTCGCCTTCTACCTCAAAAAGAATAACCAGTCCATTATCTTTGAGGTAGGACTAGTTTCTGGACGGGGAGGAAGGCTACCTTGTTTCATAGGACAGAGTTAAACCCTTTCTATTTTTTTTTAAAAAAAAATGTAGGTTAAAAAAATAGTCCTTATTAGAAAGATATGAGAAACTTCTTTGTTAAACTAAATGGCATAGAAATTTATGTGGTTTATCCAGCTAGTTCACTGTGCTGGCTCCATAGTCTATAGCCCTCAGTTTGAATTTTCACTTCTATCCTGGCTTAGCGCTGACTTATCTCTGCCTTCTCCCCTGGTGGTTTTCCCTTTTTTCTTTTCTGGAGTTTTTGTTTTGTCTTCTATTTGTGAGACAGGAGGGTTTAGCTATGTAGAACAGGCTGTTCTCATACTCACAGAGATCTCCCTACCTCCTGAGTACAGGGATTAAAGGCTTGGCCACCCAGCTTGTGCATCAATTTTACAATGTTATTGAAAAACCTTTACTGCTAAAAGCCCACTATTTTAGCCATCGTGTCAACACTAACGCTAACTACCATGTTAATTTCTAATAATCAAGGCTAGTTTTGTGCTTATTGAGAGCTTAGATGTGCCAGGTGCTGAGTAAGCAATTTATATGAATTGTGTCGCTTAAGCCTCATAATACCCAGAATGGTAGTACTCCACTCTCATCTAAAATAGAGAGTAGCAAGGCTTGAAGGCTCACGCCTATAATCCCAACATTCAAGAAGCAGAGGGAGGCACCTCTCTCTGAGTTGAAAGCTAGCCTGGTTCTAGTCCAGCCATAATTACATAGTCAAACCCTATATCCACTCACTCCAAAAAAGGGCAGCAACATAAATTGATGCATAGGATACTGATTTTGCATATGATGTGAAATATTGAAAGTTTTAATTTTTAGTTTTCAAAAAGAGTTGCTCTCACATTGTTCTCAATACTCTTCCAGAGGTAAGTAGGTAAGTCTTTATCTTTTCTAACATTTTTAAATTGTTCTGGGATAGAAAAAAATGGTTATTACAGGTGAAAGCCCCCAAAGAGCTTTACCAGTTAAGTCACTTGTCAGAATGACTGTCATGTTGAAAGTACGTGTACAGTCAGCAAGCTGGCTAAAGTGGGTTATATTTTAGCTTGATTCTGAAGCCAGAATTTATATTCTTTTTCTTTCAGAATAATCAAGCAGATCTAGAAAATGCCACAGAGGTGCTTTCGGGCTACCTCGAACGAGATATTTCCCAAGACTCTCTGCAGGATATAAAGCAGAAGGTCCAAGATAAGTACAGGTAAGGATAAAATTTTCTGCCAGTGGTGAGGTTCTGTATGCTTGACTGTACTTCTATATTTCCAGATGCCCTCTGTCTTTTGGGCCAAAAATTGCAGATAGCATACGTGCTGATGGAGTGTAGAGGAAGATTCTAGCCATGTATTCTAATGGCTGATTCTATTTCAGTTAAAATCCCTACACCATAGAAAGACAGACTTTAAAAGGAATAGGTAGCTAATATTAACATGAGGTGATATCGGTTTTATCCAGGGACTCTTTGTGGGTCATGGTTCTTTGCAAGTGAATTATGCATTCTTTTCAGAGTTTTTTGTTAGCTTTTATATCTTGGGAGAATTTTAGCTCGGGTAAATAGCAGTTCAAGATTGGATGGTTCCTCAACATAAAACTTTTTCCCAATGTGTTTTTCTCATATGCTGTTATCTCTTTTTACAAATGATTCTTTTAAATTTATGTATATTTTTGTGTAAGTATGTACATGTGTGTGGATATCCAAAGAGACCAGAAGAGGGTGTCATATTACCTGAAGCTAGAGTTACAGGCAGTTGTTCTGAGCCACCAGATGTGGGTTCTGGGAACTGAACGTAGATCCTCTGGAAAAACAGGAAATGCTCTTTACCACTGAGCCATCTCTCCATCTCCTAGTATCTTTTTATTATTATTATTATTATTATTATTATTCCACTTTTTTAGCTGAGAATTCTGGTATCTTTTTAATAGTAGTAAGGAAAGGAACTGGGAAGTTGGAAGGCCTGGAAATTTAGTCCCAGTATCTTCACTTCCTTATGATAACTCCAATGTTCGCTTTGTGTTTATAGTGTTTTTCCAGTTAACCTATATAGATGAGAGTAGATAGCCCATGAAATTAACTTTTTGTTTGTTTGGTTTTTTTGTTTTTTCAGACAGGGTTTCTCTGTGTAATAGCCCTGAGTATTCTGGAACTTACTTTGTAGACCAAGCTGGCCCTGAACCCACAGAGGTCCGCCTGGCTCTGACTCTTGGGCGCTAGGATTATAGACATGTGATACCACAGCCCAGCCAAAATTAACCCTTTATAATTTATGCAACTGTGGGTTTGAATCATTGTTTCTAGGGCCCATCACAATTTCTAAAACATGAGGACTCTAAAATTAATTTCTGGCACTGGAAATCCTAAGCTGAAAGGCTAGATCAGTGGTAGAGTATTTGTCTAGCATGCACAGCATCCTGGGTTTGATTTCCAACATTGAAAGAAAGCAAAAAACAGTCCTTAGAACAGATAGAAGTGGTTTGATGTGTCTGTACACAATCTGAAAATGGTCATAGTAATAGCGGATGTTTTTTAAAAATCTGGGCAAACTATAGAGTAGTCCTTTTTAGAAATGGTAAATGCCTCTTTTTTTCATTGTCAGAGGCTGATGACAGGTTGTTTTTGTTTTTCTCTTTGATTGCAGATACTGTGAGAGTCGACGGAGGGTTTTGTTACAGCATGTGCATGAAGGCTATGAAAAAGATCTGTGGGAGTACATTGAGGACTGAGAATGGCCCTGCATAAAATGAACTCTGAAAACTTTACCATCTAGAGTGCTCATGCAATTAACACAAACACAAACACAAACAAGGAGGCACTAAGCCTATTCTGACACCGCTGGTCTGTAGTACCAGAATTCTGTTTTGTTAACGGAAAGTTTAAGTAAATTATATTGTAATAAAAAAGGTAGATAAACCATTGTACAACAGTATTCTAGGCCGCCAACAAAGTGTGACAGACACACAAAAAGCCCTCCAACTTTAACTTGTAACGTAGCTTCATTGTCAAAGCTGACTTCCTTTTTCTTTTCCCCCCAAATGTAGTACAGTTAAAATTTCAAATAGCTCCTTTACTCTGCTTTTCATGTCCAAACCAGCCATTTTGTTGTACTTTGGTAAAGGACCTCTTCCCCTTCTTCCCCTGCACATACACACCCCACACACAGTTGGAGTCACTTTCTCTCATACCCTATGGTCATGAGTGAATAATGATTATTAGCTACTTGTAAAGGAAATTCGCAGGAGGGGGAACGGGTAGGCAGCAAGAGGATTAAACAAAAAACACAAAAACTTTGTATATGACTTTTAAAACAAGAGGACAACACAGTATTTTTCAAAATTGTATATAGCGCATATGCATGGATAAAGCAAGCGTGGCACGTGTTTGCATAATGTTTAATTACAAAAATATTTATTCTTTAAAAAGCTTCAAGATTATGTCTATTTGCTGTGCATTTTCTTTCAGTTGGCTTTATCTTTCCAGGGTTGGGGTTGGGATAAAGGTGTGTATGTTAAGCACCTCTGCAAGACCTAACTAGAGTGCTTCAGTTTGCCTTTCCTGAGGTCAGTTTGCCCTTTCTGGTTTGGTTCTGTCTTTTACTGGCCATGGGCCTCTTGCCTTGCATTCCCAGCTTCTAGATGTAGAACAAGGGAATCAAGTCCTGAGCAAATGCTCTGGCCTGTGAAAGACTACAAGGGGGTTGTGGCTTCAGTTCATGAATGATCCTGTCCCAACTTCCTTTTTCCTGCGTGGCCTTGATGCCCCTGTCCCAGCCCATGTACACATGGTGTGCACATGGCTGTAGGCTTCCTAGGCCTCCCCATCACGTCTGGAGGAAGCATTTCAGATTTTCTTTTCCTGTTTTATTTTTCCTGAATTGCTGCTTTGAGCCTTTTAAAATTTTAGTTATGGCTCTTTTCATCCCTTCTTTATGTTAGGGTGTTGAATAAAATGTTTTCACTTTAAGTATAAATAAATAGCCATTCACTTAGTCCGAGATTGTGAATTTTAAATGGTGGATATTGAAATTGCTTGTGTGTGTTGCGGTGGGTTCAGTTTGAAGGCAAACACCACTAGAACATTGATACTCCCATCCAGTGCATTTGAGTAGGAATCACTGAGTTTGCTTCTTTTCTATTGTCAGCATATAGGAGAATTAATAATGCATTTTAGCTGTGATGTCCATTTTTATGAAATTTCTACTAAAAGCTATGTTAAAAGTAAAGGATGGTGGTGGTTTTATTAACTATATACCTGTTTAGGCCATTCTGCCTGTGGTATTTCAACAGGTCAGCATCCCTAAGACTGTCAGTTTTATATTAGAGTGCAGAGTGAACTAGGCAACTAGATCAAGAGGTATAACTATTAAATGCCAGTTTTGGCTGAGGACCTCTTCGTCTTCCTTTAACTGTCTCGTGCCTAGGGAGTGTTTACCATTGTGAGGCAGCTGTGTCTGTTCTTGCATTGTACATCTTATTACTCCATTGGGAAGTAGGTTCACTTTCCTCTGGCTTTTTGCCTAAGTTAGGCTTTGCTGAATCACCCTCCGTTTCCTTTTAGAAAGGTGGTTACATGAGATGTACTTGCGACTGTTCTTTTCCCGTCATCACAAATCAGTGACTGTCTGCTGAGTATGTCATGCTGCTTCCTTAAACCACTTGTTGCTCTAGGATCAACTTTACTTCTGTCTTTTTCTTCCCTTCCCTTGTCACCTCAGGTGCAAATCTGAACTCGTGTCTGCTTTTCCATTCTCTCTTGGCCCTGTCTTTCCCCCATTATCCATTTGACTTTATTTTAAATAATTGCATCAGTCTTTAAAGAAAAAAAAAAGCAACATTTATCAAAACCAACGAGATTTCAAAGAAAGCTCAAAGTAAGTTCCTTTTCCTGATGACTTTGAAAAGCAACCAGAATTGACACTTAGATATGTGGTCCCTTAGAATGCTTTGTGTATGTGGTGTTTAAAAACAGTTAACTCCGCAGTATCTAGGTCTGAGTCTCAGAAGACCTCTTCACGCCCTGCCCTTGCAACAAGCATCCAAAAGAGTGTATGCACCTTATAGTCCCAGTCCCCACCCATGGAGGGATAGTGCAGTTGGTGACACTACTTTCTAGTTCCAGTGCTCACATGAGACTTGAGGGTACTGCACTCATAATTTGTGTGGATCAAGGTGAATTGGCCTTTCTGCTACATCCAAGCTTTTAACACCTGTCTCCACATCTAACAGAGTTTCCCGAATTTAACTGCTTTTGTTAGTAGCTTCAGTGCCCCCAGCTGGGGTAGGCAAGCCATATTGTTTGACAGCTTTCCTATTTGACCTACCTGTCTCTCAGAGGGCTCTACTTAAAATAAGCACCAGGATCTCCTTGTGTTTTTGAGGTCAGTTACATTGTAGGCACATGCTTCATTTGAGCAATTCATTGAGCAGCAGGTGAACTTTTAATGATTTACAATAAGATTTTGATCCAAAGCTCAGGAGACATACTATTGTGGTAAATGGAGTAGCATATAACATCACCAGACTCTAAATTCTTTGTAATTTGCTGCAACTCAGATTGTACATGTTTTATGTGTGTTTAAATAAATATATTAAAGACACACGTGTATACATACACACCAGTAGATCCAAGACTGACTGACTTGGTTTGAAATGGTTGAATCTGCAGTGTAATGTGTGGGTCACCTGTGATTAGGAGTTGAACCTTAGAACAAGAGAAAAAGGACTTAATGTAACATTATTTTAGCCACATATCCCGATATAGAGCACTTGGGGGATGGGATGGGGTGGGTTGGTGAGACAATCAGATCGAGAAATTGATTAAATGCTCCTAACCCTGTAATTTTGTGCATAGAGCACCTTGTGCTGTGGAAATAACTGTTCTTAGATTTTCATTGTAACTGGACTGTTCAGGTTGCCCAGAGGGAAAGAACATTCCTAATTCTAATAAAATAAACGTTTATTTTGTTATTCCATTAGTTACTTATGTTTATTTTTATAGCTGAAAACAGATGACGTAGGTGGATAACAGCCACCTGTATAATGTGCCTTATTCACTGTTCCTATTTAATATAAACTGTCAAGAATTGGTTCAGGTTCTAGGTAGGGAACTGTGAATGAGACCATCCCCATCATTTAATTTGGCTAATGAAACTTTCACAAGTACTTCTGAAAGCAAACATTGAATTGGATTGTTTGTGTTGTAATAGTGATACACATATAGATCCTGGAATATCAATTTTTTTAAAGATAAGGTATTTAAAATATTCTCAGCCTCAAAAGTACTTCACCTTACTTTCATGTAGAAGCTGATGGTCCCTGTAAAGCAGTCTCAAAGCTGAAGATACTCGTAGATATTGTTAATGGTACGTTAACCAAGTCTAGACTTTAGGACAGTTGGGTCTTATCCCATCTATAGTGTAATCTATTACTTTCATCTTCAAAGCACTTCAAAACAAGTGGAGTAAAGATTGCTATTTCACAGAAGAGAAAGATAAGACTCAGTAAGATTAAATAACTTACCTAAAGTTTCAAAATTGTATCTAGGACCAGAGCAACATCCAGCTACCTCTCTCTGTACAGTTTTCTTATTCTGGTCTCAGAATTATGTAGAATCCATAACTAGAAGTGGCTTTTAGTGCTATGCTTCTAAACCATAATTTAACAGCAGTGATAGATAGCAATGCTCCTTTTAGAGGGCTATTGTGTCATTCACCGTTGTGGTCCTAATTTCTTCTAGAAACCAGCCTTGACTGGAAGAGAGCCCTCTCCTACCTGCACTGCAGCCAGTCCCTGTGTCTCATATTGAAGTCCTAGTTCCTAGAGTCACCCAGACCACATATAGCAGTTGGGAATAAATAGCTTAGTGTAACTTCATAGGGTATCTGCAGTTGACCTTGGATTTGGATGGCCTTCTGGGACTTGTTACAAGATCTCCTTTATACGTTATGGCTGAAAATGCAGAGCAGCAGCAAATGTTTTTCTTTTTGGTGTTTTAAAAGACAGGATCTTTTGTTGTCCAGGTGAGTCTTGAGTCTAGAACTTAGGTAGCCAAGGATGGCCTTGAACTGCCAATCATCTTGAGCCTCTGCCTCTGAAGTGCTGGAATGACAGGCATGTGCCACTATGCCCAGCTTAGCAAGTAACCATTTGAGCTCAGCATTTATCTCTGCAACTGGAGAGTCTGGGAGTTTTTGGTTTGGGGTCTTTTTGTTTTGGTGTGTGTGTGTGTGTGTGTGTGTGTGTGTGTGTGTGTGTGTGTGTGTGTGTCTTTTAATTACCACAGAATCTCAGCACTGTAGCCCAGGCTGACCTCCAATTTAAAACTTTCCTTCTGCCTCTGCCTCCTGGGTGTTGGGATTACAGTGTGTACTACCATACCTATCACCTTGGGAGGGTCTTGTTTTTGTGGGGTTTTTTTGTTCTGTTTTATTTTTAGATAAAACAGCATAATGGGGAAATCTTGGTTCCTTCAGAAATGAAAAATAGGGAGTTTTATTTTTTTTTCCCTTGGGGCAGTTGGTATTTATTTTAAACAATGTGCATCTGTTAGATTTTCAAGTTGAATTAGCCAACCTAGATGCCTAGAAAGTCTCAATTGGAAGTCAATGCTGACTACGAATAAAGGAAACTGAAATTTTCTTGGTGTGTGTATGGGGGGGCGTGCGAGCACATACGAGATGCATGTGTGTTTAAGGCACCTGCTAATCTTTCTCAAGCATTTAATGGGAGAAGTGATACTGCTTTTTTTGGGGAAAACTGTCTTCAGCTATTATGGATTGGGGCCATTAGAGTGGTTTTCACTGTAGTTGCCAAGTTATAAATCAGTCACTTTGGTACTTAGCTTCTCAACAATGCATCCACTGGGGACTCAGGGGCCTCAAACTCAAATGTATACTAAGTTAGGTAAGTAGGGATAGATTACTCCCATTAGAGCTGGATTCTAAGGAAATACTGTCAGATCATTAAATGTTAAACTTTTAGTTCATAGTGTGTCCATACTTGTCTGATTCCATATATTCTATTATATTGCTTCTTTAAAAAATAGGAATATTGTGGGGATCAAAGAATGGGTAAAATAAAGCCTAGTTACAAATCTTGAAGAAATACTTAACTTAGGTCTCTTGTGTATTGATTAGTTACTTTTCTATTGTGATAAAACACCATGACAAAGGCAACATATAAAAGTGTTTAATTGCACTTACAGTTTCAGATGGTTAGAGTCATGGTGGCTGAGAGTTCACATCTTAATCCTCAAGTAGGCAGCAGAGAGCACACACTGGGAATGATGGCATGAGATTTTTGAAATCGAGAAGTCTGCCCCCACCCCTGTGACATACCTCCTTCATCGCCACACCTCCTAATCCCTCCCAAACAGTTCCACCCACTTGGGACCAAGTATTGAAATATGAGCCTGTATGAACCATTATCATCTAAATCACCACAGTTACCTTCCTCATTTGATAAAAACAAAATTTAATGAAAATGGATAATTACCCCCACTCCCATTAACAAGGGGTAGAACTAAGTTCCTTTAATACAGTGTTGGGCACTGCAGGTCCAACAGTCAACTAAAGGGGTCTGTCAATTTCTGTGAAGCTGTTAATCTAGGTAGGCTGTTCGTGCAAATGGGTTGTTCTGTAACCTAGCCTGTTACCAGGTGGGGCTATATTTGGCCACTTGACACTATTCAGTCTTACCAATGTACCTGCTTGGACTTAAGACTTTTAACATTACTAAGTTATTCTAGGAACTCAGTGGCAAATTCTTTTGATTGTTCTACGCAAAACAGGTTGCTTTTGTTGAAGACCTCAGATAAACCAAGCAATTCCTCATGTTTAGGAGCTACCCTATTTTAACGAGTGAAGAAGGGCCTTATATTTTCAGACCCTTCAAAGATGACCAACCCTGACATGATGGAATTGGCTCTATATGAATAAAGTAACGTTTCCTGAGGATTACTTTGTGCCTTAACTAGCACCTGTAAAGCCCTACTCACTGACTACACCTATATGAAAGTTGAGTGGGTCATTAACTTTACAAGCTACCTGCGGTCTGCTAGAGAAGTCAAGTCAATAAGATTCCTGTATACAAAATCAAACAGTGCTCTACTAGTGACTTCACAGGAATGGCCATTTGAATCTTACACCATGGGGACCCAGCTCTCTGGAAGAGGTGGGTCAGACAGGGATTCAGGAATTTATATCCTAAAACTTGAAGGGACCCTATCTAAAAACAAATATTGTAGCTTGCTCTTAAAGGGAGAACTCTGCTGCTTCTGTTGGTATCATTTCCTTGGAGTGTAGTATAAAATGATGATCTGCACATATAGATGACCTTTTGTGGGCTTACTTCGGCAGTAGACATTCTAATGGGATGCTCTAAAGTTGTTAACTACATTCACTCTTAAGTTATTTATAACTTAATTGCTGGTATTCCTGGTATGAAAGAAGATGTTTGCTTATTAATAAATGCCTATCAAATATCTTGGCTTGTGGTTCATTTCTACCTATATAAGACAAATGCTAGAATTTTCTAATAGGAAAATATGACCTGAGTATTCACTTGATTTGGAAAAGATGTACTTTCAAATTTTTACTCAGTATGAGACAGGATCTTGCTAAAATTATATAAAGGTCCATACTGGCCTTTCAGTTGCAACCCTCTTGGTGCTGGGATTTTAGGTGTGTGCCACTCTGCCCTTTCTAGGGAATGACTTGGAATAGTGTAAAGGTCATGACAGTAAACACCAGAGACTATGCCTTGAGAAGGTTGGTGATAGTGTTCTCTATGCCTTTTCTCTCCCAAAATTTGTTTTTATTATTTTGACAAGCTTGCAATAAAGTCAACAAAATATGTATTTTAAAAGATCTCCATGACATACTGTAAAAATTAAATGAGTAAACTAAATGCCTTACTGTGATCAAATGTTGGCACACTAATTCATGTAATCAGATAGCTGGTTCCATGAAATTGCTTCACAGATTGCAAATGTTTAAAGGATATGTGAGTGTATTTCTCTAAGATTAATTCCATAATCTAGGGCATTGCCCTGAGCAGACAAGAGCCCACAAATCATACTGGAGAAAACAGATTTGGAAACATGCTCCTGGAATAGGAATTCCATATTCATCGTGTGTTTAATTGGTCATAATGTACACATCTTACATTTAGTTGGATATTTTAAGAACTATGTACACCAGTGTAATAACCCAAAAATAATGGAGAATACTATTAAGCTCTCTTTAACGCCATCTTTGAGGCCCCTTTCCAGTGCTTACTTGCTGGCTTTCAATCACTCAAGGTCAGTGTGCTCACTTTTGAACTTCTAGTAAATGGGTCATATGTACTCTTGGGTAGCTAATTTATAATGCCTTAAAGATTCTCCATATTATATGTTAGATCATTCTGTAGGCTGAAAAGTAGAGCATCCTATACATAATACCAGTTTATCCAGTTTCCTACCAATAACTCTTTGTTTTCTATTTGGGGCAATACGAGTTTTGGTTTTTTTTTTTTTAAATTGTGTATGGCTATTTTGCCTGAATATAGGTCTGTGTCTTTGGAAGGCACTGTATCCCCTAGAACTGGAGTTAGATGATTGTGAGCCACCATGTGGATACCAGTCCTCTTGCAAGAGCTGCCAGTGCTCTTAACCAGCCATCACTCCAGCCCATTCTGTTTTTAGATACATGTTTTCTCCTGGTTAAATACCTAATAGTCAAATTTTCTGGGTCACATGGTTACCTTATGCTAAGGTCATAAACTGTCCTATACAAAGGGTGTATCATCTTGTCTGCTTATGAATGATATATGCAATCTCTAGTTTCTCCATATCCAAACATTTCCTGTTGTCAGTGGTTGGTTTTTGAGACAGGACTTTGTGTAGCTCAGGCTGAACTTGAATTTAAGAAGCTCCTGCCTCCACCTCCTGAACATTACGATTATAGACATGTACCACCACATCTAGCTCTATCAGCATTTACTTTTTATACTAGCAATCTTAGCAGGTAGGAAATAACTGTGATTTTAACTTACGTTATTTTCCTTTGGTGGTATATACATAGTCTGTTTTCAAAGTTGGGATGTAGCTTGGTTAAGTGCTTGCTTAGCATGTATGAAATACTTAGCAATGGAAGTTGTGACAGTCATTTTGCATTCCTTGCAGTTAAACCTGGCCTTGTGTATGCTAGGCCTATTTTTTCTTTCATTTTATTTTGACACAGGGTCTTGTTATTTTGCGCAGGCTGGCTTTAAATTCCTGGGCTCAAATGATCCTCCTGCCTCAGCCCCTAATATTTCTAGGACTGCAGCGTCTGTGCTATTGGTGTTCAGCTTGTAATTTTGTATTTTGACTTATATACATTCTGTTTTATGATTTTATAAGTTCAGTGTCATAAGCAGTATGTTTTCTGCTAGAAATTTAACTGCAATCCATCTCAAGTTAATTGTTTAAACTTTTATGGCATTTTACATTTAGGTGACATAATATTTCAAAGTTGATTTCTGTTAACAGAATCACATTTTGTTTCAAGATGGATATTCAGTTCCAGCAGCTTATTTAAGGATTTTCTATCCCCCTCCCCATTAGCTCTAGGTTGGCACTTAGGTTGAAAATCTTGATGGGTTGCATTGAAATAAGATCAGTTTAAGAAGGGTTAATATTTTATTAGGGATGAGTTAATCTCTGTCCATAAATATGGTACATACTTTGCCATTTATGGTTTTTTGTTTACTTTTTTTTTGCTTGTGTTTTGAGGTAGGGTCTCAAGAAACCTTGAACTTCCTATATATAACTAGGAATGATTTTACCTCAAGTACTGGGGTTGCAGGCATGTGCCCCCATGCTTTGCTATTTAGAGTTTCTTAATTTTTTTCCTAGTAGTGCTTTGTAGTTTCCCTTAGCTTTTACCCTTGGGTATTTGTGTGTGTGTGTGTGTGTGTGTGTGTGTGTGTGTGTGTGTGTGTGTGTTGTTTTGTTAGATGGGCTCTTGCTTGTAGCGCAAGCTGTCCTTGAACTCAGATTTTTCTGCCTCAACCCCTTGAGTACTGTTGTTATCCATGTGAGTGACCATGTCAGGCTGATATTTTTTTTAAAATATTTTAAAATGTCATTTCTATTTTTGCTGTTATAAAGAAATAAAGTTGATCTTACATATTGATCTTGAAGCCCACTCAATAAACCTATTCTAGAAATAGCTCTGTGGGTTCCATATATGCAAAATCATTTCTACAAATGATGTTTTTACTTTTTTTCCCCATTTTTATTTTGTGTGTGTGGAGGTCAGAGAACAATGTTCTTGTCTTCCATCTTACTGAGGTGGTCTCTAATGTTTCTGATGCTGCCTGGCTTACTCCATGCAGGATAGCCCTACACCTCTAACTTTTTACATGGGATTTGAACTCAGGTGGTCAGGTTGTGCAGCTAGCAGCTAAAGCTGCTAGGCAACCTCCATGGCTCCCTTTGGTATTGTATGCTTAGCATTTTGTCTTGCCCTTCCATCCTGGTGCCATCTAGTATAGTGCTAGAAAAATGTAACAAGGGCTGAAGAGATGGCTCAGGGGTTAAGAGCACTGGCTGCTCTTCTAGAGGTCCTGAGTTCAATTCCCAGCAACCACATTGTGGTTCATGACCATCTATAATAAGATCTGATGCCCTCTTCTGGTGTGCAGGTATACATGCAGAGCACTCATATATAAAATATAAATAAATAAAAATTAAAAAAAAAAGAAAAATGTAACAGTGACATTCTGGTTCTGTTCTCAGCATTTGAAAGTAAAGATGTTATGTTTTTTTAATTAAGTGTGATGTGTAGTGGTAAGGTTTTTTTTTAATATATGCATGTTACAAACCTGTGGGAGTTCATTTCTATTCCTATTTTACCAAGCATTTTTAATAGGAAGCATTGCTAAATTTTATCAGATGCCTTTTCTGATTCTATTCGAAGTGTCATAAGAGTTTCTCAGTGTGAAGAGTTAACATACTATACAGTGGGCTAAATTCAGTTCAAGGACATTGTACATTAAACCCTTGAGCTACTTTTTAAAAGGCTAGGCTGCAGGCCATACTCTAGTTACTATCCAGCCTGCTACCTGCCTATCTGCAGGCAAGTATAAACTTATCTATTTAAAAGTCGGGGGAGGGGAGGGTGGGAAGATGGCTCAGCAGGTAAACATGCTTGCTGCTGAATCTGATGGCCTGAGTTCCATCCCCAAGACCCACATGGTAGGAAAGAACCAATTTCTGCAAGTTGTCCTCTCTCATCCATACACACACACCATGGTACCAGCTTCCTCCAATAAGTTAAATGTAATGTTTAAAAAATGGAAGGGGAAAGGTTTAGGAAGGGGAGAAGAAGAAGAGCCAGAGATATATGCTGTAAAGCTTAATTAAAGTCCTCTTGCTTGGAATCCGGGGGGTGGTGGCACACACCTTGGATCCCAGCACTCCCAAGGCAGAGGCAGGTGGATTTCTGAGTTTGAGGCCAGCCTGGTCTACAGAGAGTGAGTTCCAGGACAGTCAAAGCTACACAGAGAAACCCTGTCTTGGAAAAAAAAAAAAAAAAAAAGTACTCTTGTTTCCTCTCACTCAGCAGTCCAATTACACTGTCTATGGTGATAGGATATACATTGAACTTAAAAGTATGGTAGCTAATTAATGGTTATTGAACACTTAGATATTATTAGTGTAAATGGATTTTTAATTTCAGTGAATTTAAATTTAAATAACCTAATATGTTCTGCATGGGACTGTTTAGAACTAGAAATCATATATATGTGTGCCAGATATGGTACTTTTATAATTTCATGTTTTATTTGTTTTTTATATATAAACCTTAGAGTACATACTATTATTCATATTTTCCAGTAAATCTAAGGTTTTATCTGATATAATTTCTCAAGTCTGAATACCAGGGTTTGAACCACACTAGGCTGCTCTATCACTAAGTTTCATCTCCAGCTCTCCACTGTCATTTCTCCAGAAATGAATTCTCTGACTTTTCATTGGTTGTAGAATATATTTTCCTTTTCCTTTGTGAGGGCTGTTTTATTTGGATACAGAACTGTTACATTTTGTTTGGGACAGGGTCTCTTGTAGCCCAGGTCGGCCTCAGATTTGCTGTGTAGCTAAGGATAACCTTGAACTTCTGATCCTCCTGTCCCCACCTCCCAAGTGATTACTGCTTGGGTATAGAATTCTATTCCATGCTGACCTTCTATTCTGTCAGGACTTCCATTGTACTTCACTCTTGGGTGTTTTGATCATTTCAAGTTTTCAATGCCTGTAATGCCCCTCCTCCTATGGTTGCATAGGTTTTTTTTATTTTGTTTTGTTTTGTTTTAAGCAAGTTGCCTGTGATACATCTAGGGAAGGTTTCTTTTTCAAAAAATACTTTTGTTATTTTAAGATTATGTGTATATGTATGTACCTGCATGTGGGTATGTGCTCATGAGGGCAGGTGCTAGAGGAAGCCAGAAGCATCAGATCCCTAGAACTGTAGTTACAGGTGGTTGTAAACTGCCTGGCATGGGTGCTGTGAACTGATGTAGGTCCTCTTCGAGAGCAGCAACCCCTATCTCTTGCCTATTTTCATTTATATAGAGATTACTGAACTTTTCAGATCAGTGTTGATTTTTTTCATTAAATTTGGATAATTCACATATTTCTCATGCCCAGTCTCTCCAGAGATTACTGCTGTGTGTAGATGTCTCTGCTATTATCCTCTAGATTTCATACCCCCCACACCTCTTGTTTTCAATGTGCATGCTTTTCATTGAACTGTGTTTAAGTTCTCTGGCTTTCTGATGCTAATCTATTAAAACTATCTGATGAGCTCTTCATTTCTCTTATTTGTATTTGTTTATTTTGTATCTAGTTTTCCATTATAACCGTATAGTAACCATTTACTGCCAATAAGTCACTTCTATAGCCCTGGCTGTCCTGGAACTCACTCTGTAGACCAGGCGACCTCAAACTCAGAGATCCACCTACTCGTCTCTGCCTCCTGAGTGCTAGGATTAAAGGCATGCATCACCATTGCCCAGCTTGTCTCACTTAAAAAAAAAATCTCTTACAGTTATTTTATGTGTGTGAGTGCTTTGCTTGCAGGTATGTCTGTACACAACATGCATATCTGGTGATCAAGGATGTGATGAGCCTCTGTATGGGTGTTGGGAATTGAACCTGTGTCCTTTGCGAGAACAAGTGCTCTTAACTACTGAGCCAACTCTCCAGCCCTAAAATTGTTTTGAGATTTATATATTTTATGTGTTATGAGTGTTTTGTTAGCACTTATGTCCTTACACCACACATGTGGCTGGTACTTGTGGTGGTCAGAAGAGGATCCCCTATAACTGGAATTGTGAACAGTTGTGAGCCACCATGTGGGTGCTAGGAACCAACCCTGGGTCCTCTGCAAGAATAAGAACTCTGGGCCAGGCAGTGGTGGCACATGCCTTTTATCCCAGCTCTTGGGAGACAGAGGCAGGTAGATCTCTGTGAGGCTAGCCTGGTCTACAGATTGAGTTCCAGGATAGCTAAGGCTACCAAAGAAACCCTGTCTCAACAAACAAACAAATCAAAACAAAAATGAGTGCTCTTAACCACTAAGGCATGTCTCCAGCATCTTTTTGTTTTTAAAGAATTTATCATTTTTATTTTATGTGTTCATATATGAAGGACTTTGTATATGTGCACCACCAAAGTTAGAAGGGGTGTCAGATCCCATGTAACTGGAGTTACAGGCAGTTGAGAGTTACCTGATGTGGATGCTGGGAACTGAATTCCAGTCCTCTGCAAGAGTGACAAGGACTGTTAACTGATGAGCCATCTCTCCGGCCTGGGAATTTTTTTTTAAATCCATAAATGGAAACATACCATATTCTCTTCACCTTTCCCCCATATAATCTACATCTGCTTTTTTCTTTTACATCTTTGAGAATTTTTAAAAGCTGGATAATACATCTTACAGTAGCATCTTGTCTTCAATCATTTAAACTGTCCTTGGTGCTGGACATTTGGATGTTCTCAGATGCAAAGCACTGTTTATGCTTTGCAGTGCCTTGCCACCAGACATTCCCCACTAATTAGTGTTATTTGTAGTATCATGAATAGGAAATGGTTCCTGAAGGCCTTTGAAAATGTGAACATTTAGTGTTCTTTTAAAGTGGCATTTTCCTGCCAGGTTGACAGTATTCTTGGAGTCAGCGGTGTGGGTCCTGTGAGGGCTGGATACTTCTAAAGAGGCCTGATATGCTAGAGAGTTGCCCAGCAGGAAGCATCAGAACAAAGTTGGCTGTGGACCTTAAATTCCAGAAATTAAAATACTAAAAACGGAGAAATGTAGCTGCAGCTTCTTTAAACTTACACTGGAGAGATGGAAATTGTGCTTAATGCCTCTGCTGCCACCTACACTGCAACCATAAAAACCAAACAACAGCCTTCACTAAGCACTCGACACAGCTACATAATCTGACAAACTGATAAGCAGGGCTACCTTAATGGGAGTTTGCTAAGGGAAATGAAGATGTGCATGTGACCACACAACATGCCCTATGGAGTTTCTAGGGGTTTTCTTTGAGGACATTCTGATTACCTAATTGAAACACACTAAGTTTGATGAATGAAATTTGAGAAACTAATGTCCTTTTTTTACGAAAATGGTAGCTCTTGCAATTAAAAAAAAAAATAAGGATGTTCTACCTTCTTTCTAAGGCCTGGGGTCAAAGAAAGATGGGAAAATGTGTCAGCGGGTAACAATGCTTGCTGTCAAGCCTGATGGCCTGAATTCCATCCTCAGGACTGACAGTGGAGAAAATTGACTTCCATAAATTGTTCTCTGACCTCTACATATGTACCATAGTATATGCACCCCTCCTTGTGATAAATAAATGTAAATGTAAAACATAACAAAGGCCTCTGCACATTAAAATATTTATCCTCATAGGGTCCCTTCCAAGGAGGTTAATATATTGGGAATCAAGGTCATTAGCTTTCTACTAACACCATTCTTAAGGTGCCCCGTCTTAGTAACTGGCTGAACAATTCACCTAATTTGTTTTTGCCTTTTGTTTTTGTTTTTCCAGATAGCGTTTCTTTGTATAGTTTTTGCTGCACCTAATTTGTTTTAGAGTTTAGAAATCTGGCACTATTCCTTTGACATATATCTCTCTTTCCAAAAGTAATTTCTATGACCCTGACCCTGATTTACTCTAGCTCCTTCCTACATTTCTTTCAGGTCTTCTTAGATAGACTAGACTAGCCCATCTTGGATGATCCTCCTGCCTCTGCCTCCTAAATGCTGGGATTACAAGCAGGCGCAACTGTGACCACCTTGTTTGTTTTGGAGACAAGGTCTTACTATATAGCCAAGCCTAGACTGGAGCTCACTTGTAGTCCACAGTAGCCTCAAATTCATGCCAATCCTCCTGAGTGCTAGAATTGTCGGGCCTCTTTTTCCTCTTCTTTATTTTTATTTATTTACTTACTATTTTTTGAGACAGTGTTTCATGTAGCCAGGCAGGCTGACCTGGAACTCACTATGTGGTTAAGGCTGTTCATGATCTTTCTGCAGCCTCTCAAGTGCCAGAGTTACAGGTGTGCACCACCTGCTCTTCCTTTTTTTTTATTTTTTTTATTTTTTATTTTTTTTTAAACAGGGTCTCACTATTTAGCCCTGGCTATCCTGGAACTCCCTATTGTAGACCAGGCTGGCCTCAAACTCACAAAGATACACTTGCCTCTACCTCCCAAAGTGCTGGGATTAAATGCTTGCCACTGCACCTTGCTAATTTTTGGCATTCTTTTTTTTGGTTTTTCCAGACAGGGTTTCTCTGTGTAGCTTTGCGCCTTTCCTGGATCTTGCTCTGTAGCCCAGGCTGGCCTCAAACTTACAAAGATCCACCTGCCTCTGCCTCCTGAGTGCTGGGATTACAGGCGTGCGCCACTACCGCCCGGCAATTCTTGGCATTCTTAATTCATTCTCCACCCAGTAGTTAACAAGAACTCTTTAACTGTTCATTCTTATCAGGCCATTCCTGGCTCAGAAGTCTCTAGTGCCTTCCCACTGCCCTTTATAATAGCCTCCCTCATAGGACCTTGGTGGGTCTACACCTCTCAACTGTGCAACCATGGGAATCAATTCTTTCTCAGTTTTTTCTTTTCTAGCCATACTGTCCTCTTTTGTGCTGCAAACTAGCCAAGCTTCTTTCATCCTCAGGGTCTTGGCACAATTCCTTCCTCTGCCTTAGAATTCTTCCCTGGTCTGCATGCTTCCTCAGCCTGTTTCCTCCAGCTAATAATGCCTTATTCTTTAGATGTAATTTAAAATATCTCTTACCTAGAAAAAGCTTGCCTTGCTACTCTAGGTTGAAACCCCTGGTTATTTTCTCCAATTGTTTTACATTTCTCCTTCTTAGCAGTTATCACAATCCAAATGCTTTGTGGTATGTTTCATTAATTTTATCTTTATTACTGGCATAGATAATATGACCATATAGTGTAAAATTAAAGTTGTAAAAAGTCTACCTCTGTTCTTTGCATCCCTGCTACCCGGTTCTCTTCCTTAGAAGTAACCATTTTTAATATCCAGAAATATTTTCTAATAAAGAACCGTGTACATAATATTCTTTATTTCTGCTTTCTCCTTACTAACTTAAGTACTATATTGCAGTTTTGCACGTTGTCATTAACCTTGTAGTGTACGTTGGCATTTCTTACCATGTATATAGTTGCCTCTTTTCATATGCCACATAATATGAACCACTTATAGTTTATTTAATTTCTACTGTTGGGTATTTAGGTTGTTTTTCAGGCTTTGGTTTATTCCAAACAATGATGCATTGGATACCTTTGTATGTAAAGCCATGTCTCATGTCTATACGTGTAGAATAAATTCCTATAATTGAAACAATTGGGTTAAAGGTTATGTGTATTTTTAATTTTAGTAGTTGTTGCTAAGCTGCTCTTATCGGACGCTTGACCAATTCGTTTCCACTGATGATGAAGAAAGCATGTTCCTCACAAATGTCAGTGAAAATTTTTGTTGTCAACGTAGGAGGTAGATCAAATCTCTTGGAAATATTAGTTTGCACTATTTCTCTTGCTGGCCGTTTTATTTTCGTATGTTTAGGCGCTGCTTGCATTTACTGAGTGAACTGTTTCTTCATAAACTTCGCTTCGTTATCTACTATCAGACTGACTTGCTACACTCCGAAGTCATCCGGACCCGGGCAGAGATGGTGTCTGACTTCCGGCTGCGCGTTCCCTCCCGCTTCCCTTCGGAGCTGTGCCATCTGTGGCTGCCCCCACTTCGGAGACTGCAGGAGTTTAAGAACTCCACTGCCGCTGCCTTCCACTGCTTCCTTCCTGGCTCCCCGTCTTCCTTCTTCCTTCCCGGGCTTACGACTTCCGGTTCTGCTGGCTGTCCGGGAAACGGTTGGCTTCCGGTCGCGCAGCGGTGGGCGGGGCCAAGATGGCCGAGGAGAAACTTAGGATGGTAAGCGCCGAGCATCGCTGAGGAACCGTGGCCGCCTCAGGGCGGGGCCGGGCAGCGCGCCGAGGCCGTGGGGAGGCGACGCGCCCAGGTGGCGCTCCCCGCCGGGGTGGGTGTCCGGGCGAGCGCGGGCCTGTGCAGCGCTTGGGCACAAGAGAGCGTTTTTCACTGGAAATGGCGTTTTTCCTACTCTCTAGTTGGTTGGTTTGTTTTTCGGGGTGAGGGGGCGTACTGCACCTTCTCTAGACAGTTTTTGAGAACCCACGGATTAGAAATTGGATAAGACGAAGCCTGGAAGCTCTCATCGCCCCTGCCCACGTTTTCCTTTGTGATTAATGTTTTGGAAATGTGCTGTTTGAGAATTCAACTGTTTAAATTAAGCGCTAGTTAATTCCACAGAACGGCCAGCGAGCATTGAGGCTGACCCAGTAGTAACCGGCTTTTTGCAGCACTGTCCAGCTCCCATGTCCTTGCTCGTTTGCGCCGGTCTTGTGTGTACATATTTGCTCTGTCGGTCAGGCTGGCTTCGGATTTGCAGCAGCCCTCCAGCCTTAATCTCCCTAGTGCAGGCATTGCTGAAGTGCGTCATCACTCCCAGCTGAGTTGTTTAATTGACTTATAATAATTGTACGTTTATGAGGTACAGGATGATGATGCTTCAGTACATGCGTACTGTGTATAATGGTCAAATCAGTGTAATTAGCATTTCTATTTTAGCATTTATTCTTTGCGGCTTTGGAACCTTTAAATTCCTTCCCCCCCAGTTCTCTATAGGATATGAATTGTGAGGAGTAACCACCTCTTGTGCTGCAGGACATAAGCATTTGCTCCTCTGATCTAATAGTATTTGGTTCCTATTATTGAACCTTTATCCATCTCCATCTTCTCTCTTTCCTAACTTCTTGTGCTACTCTATTTTCCCATGAAATCAACTTTTTTAGCCTCCACAGAGGAGCAAGAATGTGCCTTGGCTTTCTCTGCTTGTCGTATTTTACTTAGCTTAATTTTCCCTACACTGCTGCAGATTAGACCTCACTCTTTTTCATGACTAAATGGTATGTGCATACCACAATTTATTTATCCATTCATTGTTATCCAGTGCACCTCCATTGATTCTCCTCTTTAATACTGTGAACAGTGCTGCAATAGATGTACAGTATCTCTTTGATACAGTGGATCATAGGAATGTTTTGTTGTCTTGAGATAGGGTCTTCACATCCCAGGCTAGCATCAAAGTACCATTCTCTTGTCTCAGCATCAAGGTGCTGGGATTATAAGTATATGCCACTGGGCAAGGCCTGGTTATTCTAGTTTTAGTTTTTTGACAGTATTTTTAAAATTTATTTATTTGTATTTTATGTACATTGGTGTTTTGCCTGCATGTATGTCTATGTGAGGATGTCAGATCCCCTGGAACTGGAGCTACAGACAGTTGTGAGCTGCCATGGGAATTGATCCTGGGTCCGCTGGAAGAGCAGCCAGTGCTCTCAACTGCTGAGCCATCTCTCCAGCCAACAGTAGTTTGTTTTTTTGTTTTTGTTTTTTTTTTTAAGGAATATATTCATAATTGGACCAAATTTCTAAGAAATCCCAAATATGAAACCTTGGCTCTTACTTTACTGTTGGGTTTTTTTATATTGTCTTTTAAAAACACCAGCGAAAATATAGACTAAATTAGCTGCCTCTGGTTGGCAGTTTTATAATGCAGTGTTGTTTCATGTAGGGCCTCTGTTGTTTGCCCTTTTATTTGCAGAGGAATCACAGCGGTCTATAATCAGAAAACTCAGTACGGAGAAGGAAGCTCAAAGCATAAGATAAAATTTAAAATAGCATGATTAATGTTACTAGGTTTAAGATATTTTGCACCATTGTTGTGGGGTACTCACCAGAGAAAACCACTCAGACATGGATATAAGCCAATACAAAGTCTTTATTAGCTGGCTGGCGACTGCACTAAGTGTTTGGGATCCTAGTGTAGCTCCGAGCCTCTCTAAGGGTGAGCTTTAAGCACAAAATCCATGTCCTGGGTTGACACACTTCAGTGAACAAGAATAGTTACAGAAGCAGAACTACAGAAGCCAACAGCAAGGTCAGCACATTGAGAGACTTTCCAGGACTGTGACTGTGATGGAGTAGGTCTCTGTCTTCATTTTGGCCGGTGGGGCTGTGCTGAGGTTTTTTTTTTTAAAGGCTGTATTTATTTATTTATTTATTTATTTATTTATTATTTATTTATTTGTTTGTTTGTTTGTTTGTTTGTTTGTTTGCTGTTAGATTCTGCCATCCACAAAAGTAGCCTGAGCTAATTTACCTGCACGTATTCTCTGTGCTCTTAGGTTTTGCTTGTCCTAAGTCAGCACTACGTCAAGATACAGCCAGGGAGCAGAGATGGATAAATGTCCAGATTTTTTAAAGTAGTGAGCAAGCGCTACAAGGCACCTTGAAAGGTCTGCTACATTGTCTTTGTCTCCTGGATTCCCTAACAGTTATTCCACTGTGACTTTGTGTGAATTTATTCTTTTTCTTGATCTTTTTGGCTGTCTATATGGGAGATATATTGTTTTCACTACCTTCAGTAGTTCGACCTTTCTTGTCATGCTCAGCATGAAATGCATTTTGAATAGTTCGGTCCTTCAGAAGCCCAGCTGCTACCAGCCATGTGTCTCCAGGAAGACACATGAGACCTTTTCTCTCAAATGCTGTCCTAACCCTCAGCCAGGGGAGGGGTGGCTTTCAATGAATTTTACTTCAGTGGTTTCTGCAGTCTGGGATGGCAAAGGGAATTTGCCCCAGTCAAGGAAATGGGAACCCAATAACCCCAACATCCCCAAGAATCTCCTGAGTTGATTTATCTACTGGCCTTTTAAGGCTATTAAATGGAGTGTTGGGAAGGTCCCAGAAAAATGACCAAGTACAGAGTTCAAAATCTACTTATTAGGTCATATTTGGGACCATGCAGCATAACAGTGTGACTTTTTAGGTGCCAAAGATAGGGAGATGGAGGAAGGCAGAGCTGATCCCAGGAGCCCCACAGGATGTGTGATGTCCCAGGCTGCAGTTAACTCATTGAAATCACTAAAATTTGGTCAACTATTGCTAAAAAAATAAATATTATCAATGAAAAGCTAAATAAATAACATGAAGGAAGAGCAAATGCTCAGACTCTGCACTCCAGGGTTTACTCTTGTGCTCTTGAGGTCCTGCACTCCTGTTGTGCTGAGTTTTATGGCTTGAATGGTACCTCCACCATGGAGTCAGTTGTGCTAAGGTCTTGGAGCCTACTAAGGTCTGGAGGCCTGTAACAATCATAAGGGAAATGTATAATGTACACAATCCTAAATATGAGATAATAAAGAGTAACATAATACCACAATACAGCAGTACCATACCTTCTTCCTTTTTTTGAGACAGGTTCTTAGTATGTGGCCCTGGCTGGCCTGGGGCTTGCTATATAGCCTGGGCTAGCCTTCAACTGACTCAGATCCGCCTGCCTCTGCCTCCCATGTGTGGTGCTGGGGTCAAAGGTGTGCACCACTGCACTTAGCATGTATCTTATTGCTATAGAAGATAAGTATGTAACAGACCTTGAACTTACTTTCTTTGATGGCAGAAATTGTGCTGTGTGTTTGAGTCCAGTTGTATTGAAAGAGAATGACTTTAACACTTGATCCTTCAGTTCCTTATTTTCATTTTTTACAACTAGAAGTTTTGTTTTTTGTAGTCATTTCGTATTTTCAGTGCATGGAAGCTTGATTTTGGGGGGTGTATTTTGTTGTTGTTGTTTTGAGATGGGGTCTCACTATGTAGCTTTGGTTGGCCTGGAGTGAGGTAAGGTAGATCAGGCTGGCCTCAAACTCACAGAGATACTCCTGTCTCTATCTCCCAAGTGCTGGGATTACCTGTTCATTTTTAAAGTGGTCTAGGGGCTAGAGGCTAGAGAGTTGGCTTAGTGGTTAAGAGCACTTGGGTTGGGTTCCCATCAGCCACGTGGTAGTGTTCGCTTTGTGACAAAGGAAAACATGCATAGATCTGTAGATAGATGCTGTCTATCTGGAAGAGAGGAGCTAGAGGTGTAATACCCTGGGGTGGTACTTACCCAGCACATGTGAGCCTGGGTACATCAAGACAAAGATTAGAACTACAGCAGCACAAAACAGGTATCAAAACCAAGAGTGAAACCCACACTTCCCACCATAGTCGTAGCCTTGGCAACGCTGTCATGGTTAAGAGTTCTTCTAGGATATACCTGCCAGTGCATTGCTGGGTCATTGCATGTGTACATCTTCAGCTTAATTGTATATAGGAAACTCTTAAGATGTTTATCTTAATGTATGCTTCTACCAGCAGTTCTTTAGATTGCTTACATCCTTATGATTGCTATTTCATTACAATTTCTCAGTTATGGTAGATATGAACTTATGCCTTACTGTTATATTAATTTGTATTGTTCTGATTATTGAAAATCATTGGCTGTCTCTTCCTGAGGTACAATGTTTCTTTGTAGTGCTTATTTTTGTACTTTTCTGTTTTTCTGGTTCGTTTGTATTGTAATTTCTGCTGTTGATCTTTTGTCATTTGGGGGTTTTGTACTACAAATAACTTCCCTTTATTTATTGATCTTTCATTTCTGAGGAGAAAATAAGCCTTAGACCCAGTTTCTTCTCCTATACACACCAATAAGACATATTGCTTCCTATACCAGATGTATGTATGTGTGGGGTTTTCCTCACACACTAAACAAGGGAGCAATTCTGTAGCAGCAGCAGATACCAGCTGAATATCTCTTAAATTTAATTCTGTTCAGACAGTACTGTTTGTCCAGAGCTCCATCTCCAGGATTGCCCCTTTCTATGTGCCAATTGAGTTGCAGCTTGGTAATTTGCTTCTGAGCAGCTGGCTATTAAATCATACACGTAAAATACATATAAAATAAGTCCTTTTTTAAAAGGATGATTGTTAATAGGCTGAGTGGAAAAACCCAGCAGTGATGGTCTAGTTAGAGTCTTCTTGGCTGCTGTGCAGCAGTCCTAGAATATGATCTGGATATTATAATGTATCATCAGATTGGGTAAAGAATCTCTTTATTGGCCACCAGTACCAAGGCCAAGGGAGATTCAGGTTCCTATGACCTGTCTTAGGGAAGAGAAATTCTAGTATGTATGGCATGTCTTGGGAAGAGACCAGATCAAACTAGGGCTGGGGAAAGGGAGCAGGAGGGAGGGCAGTAGGAATGGAGAGAAGGTAGGAGGAGAGATGCTTTGAACCTTTAGTAATGTTCCAGTAGGGTCTAACCATTTAGAAAGTAACAAAGGTTATGAGAGTTATAAGCCAGCAACCATAGATTTAACTCTGTGTGTGTGTGTGTGTGTGTGTGTGTGTGTGTGTGTGTGTGTGTGTGTGTGTCTCACAACTCTTTTATGAAACGGAAGTTCTTAATTGTAATTGAACCTGAGCTCTGTTCAGTCTTTACTTTCTGTATACTTTAAAAATTTTGCCTTTCTGCTTTTAGTCTTTAGTCCACTCTTACCAATTTTCTTTTTTCTTTCTTTCTTTTTTTTTTTTTTTTTTTTTGAGCTGAGGATTGAACCCAGGGCCTTGTGCTTGCTAGGCAAGCACTCTACCACTGAGCTAAATCCCCAACACCCCCAATTTCTTTGTGAATGTTTCCTCTGAGGTCCATTTTATCTAGTGTATTAATATTGATACTTTGGTTCCTTTTTTTGTATTTTCTTGATACATCTTTTCTATTTTTTCTTTGTCTTAATATTTTAATTTTGTAATTATAACAATCATACACCTGGCAGCAGTGGAGCACGCCTTTAATCCTAGCACTTGGGAGGCAGAGGCAGGCAGATCTTTCAGTTTGAGGCCAGCTTGGTCTACAAAGTGAGTTCCAGAACAGCAAGGACTAAACAGAGAAACCCTGTCTTGAAAAACAAAACAAAACAACCCCATCCCCCCAATGCATCTAGATTTTAGTGTCTTACCATATTTTTAACATCTTTCTGTTAAGTAATTTGGTATGTCTGTGAATATGCACTTGTGTGTGCATAGCATAGCACATGTGTGGAAGTCAGAACAACCTAAGGGAGCCAGTGCTTCCTCTACCATATGGGGCCTAGGTTTGAACTCAGGTTGGTAGGTTGGCAGCAGGTGTCTTTACCTGCTGAGCCATCTCACAAGCTCCAGATAATTTTTGTTTGAGGATGAGTTCTTTCTGTGTTTCTTAGGTTGGCCTCAAACTTTTTGGCTTAAGTGATCCACCTGTCACAGCCTCATGAGTAGCTGAAACTATAAACAGTTGCCATCATGCTTTACTTAGTATTTTTAAAGATATTTTTGATTTTTTCTTGTGACTGGATAATTACACTTTACTTTGCTCTTGCTCTTCTTGTCCCCCTGTTTCTCTCATTTTACGTGTTGGAAGTCATGTTCCTGGAGCTGCTGCACAGCCTGCAGTTCACTCCACTGTAGCTCCTCCTTGGAGAGGGACTTTGTGACTCCCGTAGCTGCTGAGCTTCCTGAAAAGTTCCTTATACGTTTCCTTAGCTCCTCCAGTCTTGTGAACCTCCGTTCCCCTCAGGAGGGACTGTTGCAGTTTGGAGGAACTAGCTACACAGCACCACACTGCTTCTGCCAGCTCTGACATTCTCTGTTACTTTGGAGGTGTGCTATTGATTATCTTCCTCCATTTTTGGTTTGAACATTGGGCCTTTGGAGTTTTACGCCTTCCATGGCCAAATGGAGGCAGCAGCAGCAGCGGTAACCTGTGGGCTTAAGAACAAGTGTCAGAAGGCAATTTAATATCACATTTGTTTAATAGGATCAGAGCAGATGCTTCCCCACTGGAGCCTATGACCTCCACAAACACAGGTCTTTGTCTTAGCTTATAGTACCAGGCAGGTGTTTCCTCCAGTGAGTCCAGTCTTCAGTCCAATCAGAAAGTAATTGGTGACCCTAGTGGGTACATCTTGCCTGGCATGTTGGTAGTGGAGCTTGCAGGTCCATAGCGGAGCAGGACTGTGAGCAGCACTCACCCCCACACTCCCACCAGCCAGCATATTGCTTTATGGCATTTGGAAAGCCAGCCAGCAATGTTGGAGCTCCCAGCCCAACCCCAACCTGATATCTCCATGTCCTCCAAGTGTGTGGTGTTTTAAGCAGTAGAGTCCTCCCTGACTAGTTCTGGCTTGCCTCTAACAGCAGTAGCAGTAGCCTGTGTTGTTTTGGAGGCCTTAGGGGCCTCCTTAGCCAATAACTCATGGGAAGTAGCCCACCTTTTATACTAGGATTCTTATCCAACAACTTTAATGTCTCCTGAGTGCTCTTTCCCACCCATACATGCCTTTTAAAAAAATTTGCATTGTTATTGGTATTTTGCCTGCATGTATATCTGTGTAAGGATGTTAGATCTTGGAGTTACAGACAGTTGTGAGCTGCCATGTGGGAGCTGGGACTTGAACCCAGGACCTCTAGAAGAACAGTCAGAGCTCTTAACCACTGGGCCATCTCTCCAGCCCCGCATGCATGCTTTTAATTCAGATTTCCTAACTGCTATTGTTACTGTCTTTCCAGATGCCTTTTGAAATCTGTAAGACTCAACACCTAATAATATATAACAAAAGCTTTTCTTTTGCATGTATTTGTGTGCATGCTGTGTGTACGTATGTTTCTGTATGTGTGGGCTTACATCTATGGTGGGTGAGTGTGCACATGATGCATGTGGAGGCCCAAAGGTATGATATCTGGTGTCTTTCCCTGTTGCTCTTTACTTCTATTTATTGAGGCAGGGTCTCATTTGAACCCAGATTCTGCCAATCAGCTAGGATCTTGTTTCTGCCTGCCGCACCTACCCAGCTTCTGTGTGGATTCTGGGGATCTGTATTCCAGTTTTCACATTTGCAGGGCAAGCATTTTCTCCATGAGGCTTCCCCCAGCTCTTATGAAAACTTTCTATAGAAGGTGGGTAGAATCACTAAAAGCCCATTGCTGTCTGCTGCAAGCAAGTACCAGGTGGTCTTGGGTGGCTAAGGAGACACTAAAAATGAAATGTTAGTAAGGTTCAATATAGCAGTAAATATCTCATCACTTGTGTCTATTTTTGGCTCAAAGAGCAATGTTGGGTATGACCGTTGAATGGATGGCTAGCCCTCCATAATCCACAGTTATTTCTATGAGCATCCTGAGTGCTGATGTACACCTTCTGACCTCTGATGACTTTGGCTGGGGCTGACTTGTGCTGGTTAGCTTGATTCTTGCCCAAGGGGAAGCAGGGCTGCAGTTTATCCTGCTGTGCTAGCTGTTGGAGCTGCCCCTGATTCCAGCAGGCTCTGGGCCAGTACTGTGGCACTTACCTTCCTATCACTAGACTATTGAAAGGATCCTGGCCTGCGTGAACTGGGTCCACTTGCAGTGTATTTTCTTGCAGGGGAGAAATGGACACCACATACTCTGGAGAAATAGCTGTCCACTTCTGGAACAACCTTTTTTACTTCCACTTTATTTTTTTATTTTTTATTTATTTAAGCCATTGATGCATTCTGTGAATTTTTGCTTGGGCTTTAAAGTTCCCCAGAAGTTCCCTGGCACCACATTTTTTTTGTTAATTTTTTCACTTATAACTCTTGTTCAGTACAAGTCTTGCACATCTACCTTCTTACTTATGTCCTGGACAGAACCCATTCTCTGCTTTGTTTTTCTCTCATCCCCATTTGAATGCTTTAGCATCTTACAAACTAAATTTATGTATATACCTATTAAGTTATGTCTTCCAGGGCCTCTCCTACCTCACAAAGATCTTGTCCAACCATGGGATCCAATAAAACCACTAAAGCCCCTGCCTGTCCTGAGTGCCTGTTGAACGAAGTGCATTTTTTAATGGTTTATGGGCTTTGGTCTAAGTAGTTTGGCAATGGCTGTCTCTCAAAGGGAAGGCCAAGGATCTGGTTATTGTTCAGTCCATGAGATTGGATGTCTCAGCAGTCCTAATCTGGTGCTGGAGTCCCAGAGAAATCCTAGAGAGCTTTCAGTTTTCAGTCTAGACTGGAATCCCAAAGAAGTTGGTTCTAGCACCAATGAAAGAATGACTCATGAACAGGATAGATGAACTTGCCAGTGAGACTGAGGGCAAGCAGGCAAAAAGCAAAAGCTTCCTTCTGTTGGCTGTCAACAGAAGGTGTAGCCCAGGTTTAGTGTGGGTCTTCTGACCCCAAATGATCCAACCAAGAAAAATTCCTCACAGGTGTGCCCAGCTGCTTAGGTTTTGGTCAATTCCAGATGTAGTCAACTCAAAAACCAAGATTAGCCATCATAGTTAGTGTGTATAGAGTGTGTGTATAGATGCTGTACACGTGCTATAGCATCCACATAGAGGTTAGATGACAACTTTTGGAAACCGGTTCTCTATTTCAAACACTGGGTTCTGATGATTGAACTCAGGTTGTCAGGTTTGTGAGGCAAAAGTTTTTAGCTGCTGAGCCATCTCACTGGTCCTTCTTTAAAACTTTTTTATATTTATTTACTCTTGGGTTGGGGATTTAGCTCAGTGGTAGAGCACTTGCCTAGCAAGCACAAGGCCCTGGGTTCGATCCTCAGCTTAAAAAAAAAAAATTATTTACTGTGTGTGTGTGTGTGTGTGTGTGTGTGTGTGTGTGTACAGTAGAACACATGTGGAGGTCAAAGGACCTCCTTCTACCATGTGGATCCAGGGGGTTGAACTCAAGTTGTTGGACTTTCTGAGCCATCTTTTTTTTTTTTTTTTTTTCCCCGAGACAGGGTTTCCCTGTGTAACTTTGCGCCTTTTCTGGAACTCACTTGGTAGCCCAGGCTGGCCTCGAACTCACAGAGATCCCCTGGCTCTGCCTCCCGAGTCCTGGGATTACAGGCGTGCGCCACCACCGCCCAGCACTGAGCCATCTTATAGTGCTTTGGGGCCCAGTAGACTGGGCATTAAACCCTGCCTTTCTCATGCCTAATCAATCCCTTGGGAATTTCTGTCCTTCTGTTGTCTTTAGAAGCCTCAACCTGTAATAACCAAGTGTTCTAAATGACTTATATGAGCCAGTCCATCAGAGGCTTTATTTCCCTTGTATTGCCTTAGGTTATGCAGACTTTGGCTCAAGGAAGGATGGGTAGTTATTTTACTCAGTTTTTCTGCTTGCATAGCACTTGGACTGATTATGTCCACCTCCATGTCTATAGTCTCAGGCTATGAGAAAGTCTTTCATTCCCCATTTAAATGTCTCCCCCAGTCCAGGAGATCCTTATTATCATAGTTTCCTATTAGGGCCATTATTCAAGCCTCAGATTGCACACTGGATCATGGACTTTCCCTTTCCTCTGTCTTAAAGGTCAGATTTGAGGGCATCTTCTCACTTCTGTGTTCTTCTACACTCCAGTTCTTCCTCCCATGAGGTCCAAGTTCTTGGGTCCTAGACAGTGCACTTCAGATCTGACTTGTATCCTGTCAGCTGTAAGACATGGCAAGGTAGCATCTCCATCTTTGCCCTTCCTGTTTCCTGCCAGATCAGAGGCTGATGTAGAAGACAGTGTAAATGGATGGTTCTCTCCCACCTGCCAGTTCTCGAATAACCACTTAATATTACTTATAAAGGCTCAGCTGGTAGCTCAGGCTTATTACTAACTTGCTCTTACACTTAAATTAACCCATAATTCTTATCTGTGTTTAGCCATGTGGCTTGGTACCTTTTCTCAGTGTGGCATTTTCTCATCTTGCTTCCTCTACAATGGCTGGCGACTCCTGACTCCGCCCTTCCTCTTCCCAGCATTCTTAGTTTGGTCACCCTGCCTACACTTCCTGCCTAGCTACTGGCTAATCAGCGTTTTATTAAGCCAATTCGAGTGAGAAGTCTTTATAGTGTACAAGAGGATTATTCCACAGCAGGACAGCACCTGCGTCTTTTGTTTACATAGGCAAGTTCTTTGGAGTAGACAGCCAAAGATCAGTTGTATGTCTTCTTGCCCACAGTAAAGTCTATACAATAGCTGTTACAGCCTGTTTAAGGTCTCATCCCATATGCACTACTTTCAGAGACTGCAGTGTATTCTCTAGTACATCAGTGGGTTGGAAATATCCTCATATGTACATAGTGGTCACCCTTTATTAAGGAAGCTTGTCACCCCATAATATATACTGTATACTATACCCCATACTGGGATTCCTCCCTAAGGACACTTCAGGCTTAGATGGATAGTGTGACCTTGATTGGATGTCTTACTACCCATTGCAGGACACAATAACTGCCACTATAGTAAGGAGGCATACTGTGCCATTCTAGCTAGGTAAAGATAGCTATGTTAGGGTTAGTCCCACCCCACCCTCAGACAGATCAGCCTCAATTAACATGTCTCCTCACCCATCATCATAGGGACTATGCAACAACTCTTCTTTGGTTCTGTTGGTCCCTGTTTGGGTACCAGTTATGTTGTGCAACTTTTCTTGGAAGACAAACATTTGTCTTCCCTGGGTAGGGCACTAATAACAAACCAAAGAAATGATTCCCTTTGACTGGTTGGTGAACCAGTGAGTTTGTTTGGGGTTACTTATGGGAACAAAGGTGACCTAACGGCAGTTACATAGCAGAAAAGACCACCTTAGCATTGGTGATGGCCCCCAAGCCTATATTCCTGCACAGCTTCAGTAAGTCCCATCAGACTGTCTCCCCAGCAATTATTTACTACTTCCATGACATTGTGGGTGTGAATCTTGAGCTTTATGAGACAGTAAGTTTCTTCAGCTCTTTGAATCTAGTTTCCTCCAGGAGGAAGTAGCCACATAGCATCTTCCTTTTGTAAGAACTAAAGACGTTTTAGAATGCAGACTTAATTGGTGCATGCTGCAGGTATCATCAGATACTTTACTACCCATTGCTATCTGCCCATTTATTCCATTTTTAGTTTTTAGTTTTGTACTTCTGTCTTGTACATACCACAAGCCACACTGTTTGTATAGCAAGATGCTGAGAATACTCACATGCTTTTACCAATTCATTTGCTTATTTCACTCCTTCATTCTGTGATTGCGTTATTTCCTAATGTAATTTTTTTTAATTTCTTTTTTTTTTTTTTTTGAGGACTGAGATCATTTACTCTCATCATTTATTTCCTAATGTAATTTCTTTTTCCTTCTTTTTTTCTTTTTTTTTTTCTTCCGAAACTGGGTTTCTCTGTGGAACCAGGCTGGCCTTGAACTTGCAGAGATCCACCTGCCTCAGCCTCCTAGTGCTGGGATTAAAGGTGTGCACACCACTGCCGGGCTGTAATTTCTTTAAAAGCTGAAGAGTCTATAAACCGAAATTCCGAGTCTTTCACATTTGCCTTTTATTATTATTACTGTTATTATTTGTGGAACTGTGAATTAAACTGGGACTTCATACCTGCTAGGCATGTACCACTGCATGACACCCCAGCCCTTTAGAATTTGTTGAGCTGGGGTTGCATTTCAGTGGGAATTACTTAGTATACAGTTTTTATTGCCCTTGCCGTACTTCTTTTTTGTTGCTATTATTGTTTTGTTTTTAGTTTTTTTTTTTTTTTTTTAACAAAAGATTACATGTATGGGGGTTTTACCTGGATATGTGTGAGTGTACCATCTGTGTGCCTGATGCCCACGGAGGCCAGAGGAGGGCACTGGATCCCCTGGAACTGTTGTGAGCCACTACATGGGTGCTGGGAATTGAACCTGGGTCCTCTGTAAAAATAGTCGGTGTTCTTAACAACATCATCTCCAGTTCTGTTGTTTTAGTTTTGAAACAGGGTTTGCCTATGTATCTGCGGTCAGCCTTAAACTGGAGATCATCCTTTCTCAGCCTTTTAAGTGATGGGATTATAGGCATGCATCACCATGTTTGGCTTGGTACCTTTCCTCATAATATGGCTGAGTGTGTAGTTTCTTTCGCCAGTTATGGATGTGCAACTAGTAGTATATGTTGAAGAGGCTGAGTAGGCAGATCCTGAGTTTTAGGCCAGCCTAAGTTACATCTTTTTAAAATTTTTTGTTGTGCAGCTAGAGAGATGGCTCAGTGGTTAAGATCATTTGTTGTTCTTGCATAGGACCCAGGTTCCATTCTCAGCACCCACATGGTGGCTCACAACTGTCCATGACTAATTCCAGGGGACCCAATGCCTCTTCTGAATTGTGGGCAGCAGACACAGACACAGTACACAGACATGCAGGCAAAACATTCAAACACATAAAATAAACAAATACTTTAAAAATTTTTACTTCTGAAAAAATTACAGCCAGTATTTCCCTCCTTATGTTAAGACATACACATCTTTTTGCTGTTCTTGTTTTTGTTTTGAGACAGGCTCTCACTATATAGCACTGGCTCTCTTAGACTGCTAGTCTCTAATTCTGAGATCCTCCTGGCTCTGCCTTCCTGAGTACTGAGATTATAGGTATGTGCCACCACAACTGGTCCATATCATGGTGTATAAGGGAATTGATAAAAGAAAAATCCATTTAAAGATTTTCTAATAAGTTACAGTGTAAATTAGTACATTATCTTCATGTGCAGCATCTTCCTCTATTTCTCTCCACCTTATTTTTTAAGATAGAATCTCTCACTGCACCTGGAGTTACTGATTTGACTAGGCTGGGTGGCTAGTGAGCTCCAGGGGTTCACTTGATTCTATTTCCCGGTACATACGTGCTTTTCTACTCAGCTTTTACTTGGGTACTGACAATTGGAACTTGGGTCTTCATGCTTGTGCTAAAGGTACTTGACTGAGTTGTCTACCTTCCTTTTATCAAACAGAGACCATGGGCTGGTGAGATGGCTTAGTGGAGAAAAGGGCTTGGTATTGAACCTGACAAGAGTTAGGTCCTTGGAACCCACATTGGTTAAGGGAATAAAAGACTCTTGAAGGATGTCCCCTCTGTACATGCACATGTGTGTGTATACATATACAAAATGTAAAAAAAATTCAGGGTTGGAGAGAGAGCTCAGCAAATAAGAGCACTGATTGCTTTTCCAGAGGACCAGGTTTAATTCCCAGCACCCACAAGGCAGCTAACAACTGTCTGTAACTCCAGGGGACCTGACGTCCTCACACAGAAATACACACAGGCAAAACATTTTCTGGTTTGCTGAGAAGTAGAGCATTAAGTATACTTTATAATGTATCTAACAATTTAGATATTAATATGAGTATATGTTGTACATTGTAATTCTGGTACATTATAAATGCACGTATAATATGCATTGTACATTATGAGCAAGTTGGATAGCCAAAGAATAATGTGGTAATTTAAGTCATAATCAGAATGCCTCTTTATACATCTCTTCATTTAATGGATTTAGTACATGACTGGTGAGTTACTGACAATTCTTGTTATGTGAATGTGCTTTCAATTAGCAATACGTGGAGCTGCTTTAACATGGATAACTTCTTTCATTTCAGAAAACTCAGGTTCCTGAATCTCAAAAACCCAGACCAAAAAAAGGTCCGTATATAATTTCATTGTATATATGTATGTATGTGTATGTATATATATATATATATATATATATATATATATATATATATATATATATATATACACACACATACCTGGTTTTTTTTTTTGTCTCCCTGATTCTGATATATATATACCAGAGCTTTGTAAAGTGTGTTGGGAAAAGCAGTAATGGTTCAACTCTTACACAATATCTAGTTTTTATTTTATCCAGATAAGTTTATTATTGACCTGTAATGTACTTAAATGTTGTTTGTTTAATGTCAGTGTACACTAATTTTTATTTGTGTAATCATTCAATTCTTGTATAAATCAGACCTCCCCTAATTTTATATATATGTTAAATAAGTGTGACATTTAATTTTATTTAAAAACTTACATTTTTGAGACAGGGTCTTGCTATGTCAGTTTCCTGAGGGAAAAATCCATGCCCTATTTATCTTTGTTTAAGACTGGCCCCACACTCACTGTGTAGCTCAAACTGGTCTTGAACTTAAAATACTTCTTTCTCAGCCTTCCGAGTAGCTGAGATTTATGAAATTCAGTTGTAATTCTGCAAGTATCTGACATAATTACTAGTATTTTTATAGCACTTCTGGATGTGGGACTCATCCTGCTGTTGCCTCACTTAACAATCACATGATTGAGCTGGTTAGGTAGGCTGGTATGTGCTGTGGCTGTCAGTCCAGCATGTAGTTTACCCTTTCTCAAGTCAGGCCCATGCATCAGTTGACCAGGCCTAGGAGAGGACTGCGCTTCAACCAAGAATTAGTCCAGGGCCAGCAGCATGGCTCAGTAGGTTAAGCGACCTGCTGCCGACCTAATGATCCAAATTCAATCCCTAGGACCCACATGGTGGAAGTAGAGAATCAGCTTCTCCAGTATTGTCCTCTGACTTCTGCATGGGTGGTGTGGCACATATGTATCCACACATGGAGAGCCACAAAATAAACTAATATAATTCAGAAAACAATACTTATGTAAATTTCCAAATTCCATGAAGAACTTAATGTGGTATTGTAATTACTTATGGTTAGTTTAGACATGAGGACATGCTAAAGGAGGAAATGTAACACTGATTACATTGTTTCTTATGTCAAAATATGCTTTCCAGCTCTAGAGTTTCCTATTGTGGAGAAACAGAACTGGTTGATCCATCTCCACTATATCCGGAAGGATTATGAAGCATGCAAGGTGAGAGGCTGCAACAATGGAGGGATTAGAGGCAGACTGGGCAGACACTGGCAGTGTCTGAAGCATAGCATGGCAGTTAATATCTTGAATTTGCACCCCTACCTTCCTGCTTTAGACTTCATTATTTTAATTTAAATAATAGCTTATCTATCGACATTGACTTTAATTTTGTCTCTTCAGTGTTTTTGTATAGCAAATAGAACCAGGCTCCTTCCTGCTTAAAACTGGTCACGATTTTCCCATTGTACTCAAGCCCTTTGGTATGACATTTTCAGGCCTCCTCTTTCTGACCCTCTCTTTTGCCTCAGCTTTTCTTCCTCCACTTGCCAACACACAGTTTGAAACTTTTCACCTTAGGAAGCCTTCCTTGATTCTCTGAGTTGGAATCAGATGCTGTCTTTTGAGCTCCTAAAGTACCGGAGCCGAGCCTGTCATAGTATAGAACCCATGTGATTTGCTCACCAGAGGATCCCTGGTGTCTGTAACGGTGCTTAGAAGTCTCCTCATGTTTTCTAGCTTCACTAGTTAAGATTTTAAATAGGGATTGAGAACATTCTTGTGTCATGAACCAGATAGAAGCTTAGTTAATGAGTTAATTTTGAGATACGGTCTCACTTTGTATCCATGGCTAACCTAGAACTTGCTGATTAGACGAGGCTGGCCTCGAACTCACAGAGATCCTCCTGCCCTGCCCCTGAGTGCTGGGATTAAAGGCGTGTGCCTCCATGCCTGGCTAGACAGCAGTTTAGACTTTAGGGTTACTGTAGTCATCGTCTCTTGTATGTCATCATCGTTTTGTTTTGTTTCTATTTGAAACGGTTTCATGTAGCCCAGGTTAGCCTCAAACTCGATAGGCAATAGAAGATGACTTTGATTTCTTGATCTTGTCTCCATGTCCTGAGTGCTGGGATTGTAGGCATGTACCGCAATGCATGGTTTCTTTTTTAAATTAATGCAAAAACAGAAAACTTACTAAAAATTTTTTTAACTTATGTGTTTGGAATGTTTTGCCTACATGTATGTTTGTGCACCACATGCAAGCAGTGCTCGAGGAGGCCAGAAGATAGTGTCAGGTACTGGAGTTACAGTTAGTTGTGAGCTGCCTTGTGGGTGCTGGTAATCAAACCCCAGAAGAGCATCAAATGCTCTTAATTGCTGAGCTGTCTTTTCAGCCCTAAAAGTATTGCAAGTGAGGGATGTACAGAAATATCCTGAGAGCCCTTAGATTGCTAACCTCATTCTAAAATAAGAGATGGTAAGAAAAACAAAAACCCTGAAGGAACTACCTGATTAGACTATTAGTATCCTAGGTATCTCATATATTCCCCTTGTCTAGTCCTACTCTTTTCTTGGTGACACTACTTAGGTGTTCTTCTCTTTTAGGCTGTGATCAAAGAACAGCTTCAGGAGACTCAGGGGTTATGTGAATATGCTATCTATGTCCAAGGTAAGACATACTGTTTCTTTTCTTACTGGAAAAATATATTTAGCCTAGATTCTTGGGGAACAAAATAACTCAACATCTTAGGGAATACTTAAATTCAGATAATGTCTCACAAAAGTCTTATTCACTATCCTTTGAAATTTGAATCCAATTCTGTGTGTGTGTTGCACATACACCTGGAGGTCAGTGCATGACATGGGGTAAATATGGCTTTTTTTTTTTTTTCCTGGAGACAAGGTTTCTCTGGGTAGCTTTGGAGCCTTTCCTGGAACTCACTCTGTAGCCTAGGCTGGCCTCGAACTCACAGAGATCCGCCTGCCTCTGCCTCCCAAGTGCTGGGATTAAAGGCATGTGCCACCACTGCCCAGTTATGATTATGTTTTTTTAAATATATTTTTAAATTATTGTTTTACATGTTTAAATGTTTTGCCTGCATGTGTGTCTGTGTATCATGTTTAATGGCTGGTGCCTGTAGAGGCTAGTGGAGAGCATTGGATCCCCTGGAACTAGAGTCACAGGTCGTTGTGAGCCACTATGTGGATACTGGGCATTGAACCAGAGTCCTATGCAGGAGTAGCAAATACCCTTAACAGATTGAGCCACCTTCAGCTTTTCAAAATATTATTCTTATGAAGAATTTCTGTGATCTGCAAAAAGACCAGTTATCTGGGCATAGATGCTGTTGCAAGAGTGGGCAGGTGAAAGTTACCGTATTACAGGTTTTTCCTTACTAACACTTTACTTGCTTCTATCCATTTAGTGATGACTGATTGGATTCAAAGTTATCCAAAGGCTTTCTCTAATGTGGTATCTTACCTCCTCCTCCATTTTTTTCTGATGCTAACCTCTTCTTCCAAGAATATGGTGTATTTTCTGTGTTTTCTTTTGTTTGGCAGCACTGATTTTACGCCTGGAAGGAAATATCCAAGAATCCCTAGAACTCTTTCAGACGTGTGCTGTTCTTAGCCCTCAGTGTGCTGATAATCTCAAGCAGGTGGCCAGATCTTTGTGAGTATTGGAGCAATCACAGAAGACCACATAAAATGCTTTCTCCTGGGCCAGGCAGTGGTGGTACACTCCTTTAATCCCAGCACTTGGGAGACAGAGGCAGGTGGATGTCTGAGTTTGAAGCCAGCCTGGTCTACAGAGTGAGTTCCGGGATTATTAGGGCTGTTACACAGAGAAATCTTGTTTCCAAAAAACAAAAAAACAGAAAACCCCAAAAACAAATAGAAAGGCTTTTTCCTGAAATGCATTCGAGGAGAGCCTAATGCTGGTAGCCAGATGCCTGATAGGGGGGAAGCCAGTGAATGGTAAGTAGAATGGGTTTCATTTTGAAGAGCATGGATTAATCTGGAAGTCAGCCAATATTAAGGAACTCAGGTCTTTCCAGTTGGATGAGAACACTGTTTTTTGTCATAGTGTGTTATACCATAACTCCTCTATAATCATATAGGCAACTCATAGCCTGTTATTCTGGTATTTAGTGGAGTATCTGACATATTATAAGCTTATGGTATTTTGAGTGAATGGCTTTCGGACTCCTAAATGGAAACCTAACTTCTTCAGAGTAGTGTAGTGTTCTGTGCACTACTAGCTCCTGTTCCTCCCTATGCTGCATCATTTTTTACATAGAAATCAATTCTTTTTTTCCTCTCAATTCATGATCAAGGAAAGAAACTTGGCTTCATGAGGAAAACACATGCCCTTATTGGATGATGTTGACAAATGATGGAAGCTCATGCTTAGTGGTATTATCATTTGACTTTTTGTTTGTTTGTTTTTATAGAACGCTGTAGGAAGTAGTTATAGGAGAGTGCCACCAGCATTGGTGTGTATGAGACTAAGGCCTTAAACAATTAAACCAATGCAAGCCCTGCCTCCAGAGCGTCTGCTCTTGGGACACAGCTCTGTCCTTTGTCTTTCCCACACAACCAACTCGAGGGTTTAAAACAGTTTCAACAGTTTTTAGCTCTGTGGAATATGTGTGAAATGTGAACTTGTAGAGTTACTCTTATAGGAGTTAGTTAGCTGGGTGTGGCAGTATACACCTGTAATCCTAGTACTTGAAGGTGGAGGCATGAGGATCAGAAGTTCAAGGTCATCCTTGGTTACACAATGAACTGGAGGCTAGCCTGAGTTACATGAGAATCTGCCTCAAAAACAAACCAAAAATAATGAAATTTGAGTAATTACAGAAAATGTATTTTCACAGATTTCTTCTGGGAAAACATAAAGCCGCCACTGAAGTATATAATGAAGCAGCTAAACTTAACCAGAAAGATTGGGTAAGAGATGTCATTTCTTTCTTAGCATGTTCATGGTTCCATTTTTCAAGTGGCTTTTTCTTCAGAGGCAGGGTCTCATTGTGTGTGTAGTCCTGGCTGGCCTCAAATTCATTATGTAGAACAGGCAGGCCTCAAACTCAGAGAGATCTGCCTGCCTTCAGTCTCCATAGTGCCCAGCCGTTGGCTAGAATTCACATGATCAAACTGTCTTTTGATTCTGTTTTCAGCATGGCATTTCTCTATAACTTTGCAGGCATTATTGTATAGTTTCCAGCTGTTAATGCTGCTGATGGTTTTACCTGGTCTGATTCTTGCTGTGATTATCTCATCTCATTTCCAGGAGCTCTAGGAGTTGAGTTGTTTTACCTTTGGAATTAGAAAGCATCAGCAGTAGATGTCTTCTTCATTGCACTTTTGGTATTTTTCCCCTATCCGCTTGGCAGTCAGTCAGCTGTTTCTTTTGCCTTTCTTTGGATCAAGACAAGTTTAAACGACACTTTGTTTTCCTTCTACCATCCTCCCTTCCTCCCTTCCTCCCTTCCTCCCTTTCTCCCTTTCTTTTCTTTTTTTCTTACTCTCTCTCTCTCTCTCTCTCTTTCTTTTTTCTGATTTGGTTTTTCGAGACAGGGTTTCTCTGTGTAGCTCTGTCTGTCCTGGATCTCATGTTCTGTAGCCCAGGCTGGCCTTGAACTCACAAAGATCCGCCTGGCTCTGCCTCCCGAGCGCGCTTCCCTTTCTTATTAGTGTATATTAATTGTACAAAACAGTGGGTCTCACTGTGACCTTTTCTTAGTGTGACCACAGTCACTGTCCCTATCCCCTTATTTCCACCATATATTTGTATAAATTGGGGATTATGTGTAAGTACAACACAAAATCAGATTAAACATTCTCTTTATAAATTAAGCCTCCTCCCTCATGGAAATCCACCTCACTGGTTTTGGAATTCATTTGGTAGTCCTAGAATTTCAGGCTGAGATTTACTCATGGTTAGTTAATGGTGAGTTAGTTATCTAAGAATTATTAGAATTAGTAATTCTTAGATAAGGAGCTCAAAGGAGCAAGGAAGAGCAAGCCCTGAGAGCCTGTGCTTTAGCCACGGCCTCTGAATGGGAGGCTGGAAAGTCCATTAAATGTGGACCTCAACTGGACGAGGACTCCCCAGGGAAGGAAAACAAGAGTGGGCCTCTGGTGGGTGACCAGCCCTGGCTGTACAGTGACTGTCACTTCCTTTCAGACACAGCAGCTCTGTGCCTTTTAACTTGTCTCTCATTTTCTATTATTTTATTCTTTACATCCATTTTTACATCTTTACATTTGCTCAGTCTTATCTCCCAGATAGATTACTGTTTTTGCTTTTAGCTGTATATATTCTAGTAGCCTATCCTTTTCCTTAATTTCAGTAGTTGTATTTTGATTTCTAAGTAGTTTGTCCACCCCTCCTCCTCCTGTCTCTGTCTCTGTCTCTGTCTCTCTCGTTTGTTTGCTTGTTTGAGACAGGGTCTCACTATGTAGCTCTTGAGCTGTCCTGGATCTCGCTCTGTAGACCAGGCTGGCCTCGAACTCAAGAGCTCTTCTGCCTCTGCCTCCCCAGTGCTGGGACTAAAGGTGTGCGCCGTCATGCCTGGCACTCCTTTCCCTTCTCCCTCCCTTCTCCTCTACCCTCTCCCTATCAGTCTGAAGTTGTGTGTTTCCAGTTACCTTTCTCTTTCTGCTTTCCTTTAGTTGTTTTTCTCTTGTTGACTGATCCTTGCAGAGACCTTCCTCTGTAGAGAAGTAGATTGACTATAGTAGAGAGAGAACACAGTTTTCCTTGGATTACTTAGGGCACTAGTTATGAAAAGTTGAATAACACTTTACTTATTGTGTTCACAGGGTGTGCGGGGTGGGATCAGGGTGTGGGAGCTTGTTCTCTCCATCCATCCATGGTGTAGGGATTGAACTCAAGTCAGCTGACTTGGCCACAAGTACCTTTACCCAGTGAGCCATCTCGCCAGCATTATGATTTTCTAAGTATATTTCAATCTCAGTTATTTTTTTTCTCTGGGTGTGGTTTTTAACTTGAATTTTTTTCATCACATCCATCTGTTTGTTTTGTATACACTCTATGTATATGTGAGGACACATGCTTTGTTGCATGTAGAGGTCAAAGGACAGTTGGTGCTTTCCTTCAGGAGGTCGTCAGGGTTGGTGATAAGTGCTTTTGCCCACTGAATCATCTTACTGTCATTATCCCCATTGTCTTTGTACACAGGGTCACATTTAGTCCACGCTGGCCTTGAATTAGCTGTGCAGCAGAGAATAGCCTTGAATTCCTGATCCCCCTGTCTGCACCTCCCAAGAGCTGTGCTGAGTTGAATCATTAGAGGCCAAGGTGAAACTACACATACAGAAGCAGCTCAGGAAGCGCTTGGGCCCTGCAGGCGAGCATGAGTAAATGCACACTTACTCACTTTCTGATTTTTGTCTTTCAGAAAAATTTGGACAAAGGAAGTTTTAGGTTCTAGTAGGCTATCTAAATTGAGATATGTCCAGTGCATAGTTGGATATGAAATCACGATGTTCTAGGTTTTAGATGAACATTTTGGAGTCAGGAACATAAAGTTAGTAACTGAACCCATGAAACTGGTTGAGATAGTTATTTGGCAGTGAGTTGAGGATGGAGCTCAGGAAGAGTAGAACAGAAAAAACAGATGAGTCTGGAGGGCTGGGCAAAGGGGAGATGAAGCATGCCTCCTGCTCCGTGTAGCTCAAAGAGCTCACTTGGTATTCTGACTCACTTGGGGCAGCAAACAGCCAGCTACCATCTATGTGATACCTAATAAATGTCTGTATGAAATCTTTTAGTTCTACTTTCTTGTACTCATGATATTCCACAGTCTGGTTCTAACAAGGGGATAATAATCCTGTAGGCCATTGTATTGACTTCAGAATCAACTGGTAAGCAGGGAGAATTTCCACTAATGTCAAGAGAGAAATCTGAGGCTTTTGGGGATGGGATGACATGGCAGAGGGCACACAGTGAGGTAGTAGAAGAACAGAAGTAGATCGCAGCCTGCAGTCGAAGGTTGCTAACTCTAGCCTGAGGTCTTTCTGCAGTGTCTGCTGCCTCAGCAGGATGTCCCTGGATAATCCTATCCTATACTCATAAGAGACAGGATTCTGTTTTCTCTTCTACATTTCCTGTGCTATCTTCTCAAGTATCGTCTACAGCAATGATTCACAAGGTTAGGGGTCACTTAGTGTGCAGAGCATTAAATGACAAGAAAGGTGGTGTTTCTCTTGTCTGTCCATGTATTTCTTTACAGCATGATAAAATGGAATATATACAAGTTTTGAGGCAGGCTTGAGTTGAAGGCACAGTTCTTGGTAATGTAGACATTATTTCAATTGTGGTTTAAGAGAAATAATTTTAAAATGTGAGACCTTTCTGAGACAGATACTAGTTTTGTTTTTGAGGTAGGATAATAGTATTGTAGGTTTAAAACAATTTTTTTAAAAGATTTACTTATTTTATTTTGTGTGTGTGCTTTGCCTGTGTATGTCTGTGTGCCTACATGTGGGAAGTGTTTGCAAGGCCAGAAGAGGACACTGAATCTCATGGAAGTGAGGAAATATATGACTACGAGCCACCATGTAGGTGCTGGGAACTGAATCCAGGTCCTGTGGAAGAGTTGCCAGTGCTCTTAACTCTTGAGCCATCTCTTCAGCCCTGATTTTTTTTTTTTTTTTTTTTTTTTTTTTTTTTTTTTTTTAAGGACCATGTCATTTGAGAATGTACTGAAATGCTTGTGAGTGAAATGTTGCACTATTTGGTACTTGGTTATAAAATAATAGTAGATAGGATTGGATGGTTGTCAGGCTCATGAGTCTGTGGTGTTGCTGTTTACATCTGTACATGGTTAGGATACAAAACTAAAGAAAGAAGAAAAAAATCCCAGCACTGTCACCTTCTGTGTTAGGAAAACAGTTTAACCTCTCTGAGCTTCAGTTTCCTATAAAACTAAAAGAACTATATTGATGTTGCAGATTTCTTGGAAAATTAAAGTAATATATATGAAAACATCTGGTATCAAGCCTACTGTATAACAGGTGATTTACCACTGCTGGTTTTGTTCTAGGAGATGTGGAACATATTAAACTAGTTGTCTCTGTTCCTGAGACAGGGCTGCATCCCTTCCACTTACAGGGTACTGGGCCCTTGCTGCTTTCCAGAACACTTTTCTTACTGCTGGTTTCCTTTCTAAAGCTGCTAATGTCAGATTTATTACAAAGAAATTCCAGAGATTTCACATCACTTATGGCCAGAAGACAGTTTAGTCTTATAGTGAGCTAGATTTAGAAACTGTCAGCAGCCAAGGTAGTCAAAAAGTGGATTTTTGATTCATCTTTCTTTTCTGCAGATCAGAGGTTGGCAAACTTTTTTTATGAAGGACTACTTTGTATGTAGTTATTACACATATTTATATAGTATTGCAGCTTTTTACACTTACAGCTACTTAACTATGTAGTTTTGGTTCTAGTATAGAAGAGCCATAGGAAGTAATTCTATTCTGATACAATGTAATTTACAAAGGAGAATGTGCTTGCCCCACTGACCTCTGCTATAGATTCCAACAGATTGGCCACAAATCTAGGAAGATTCTGTCTGCTTTTGTGGTTCTTACAATCTTTTTTTTTAAAATTTTTAATATTTATGTGTTTAGGTGTTTTTGTCTACATGGATGTCTGTGCACCACATATATGTGTGGTGCTTGAACTCCAGAGGAGGACATGTAATTCCCTGAAACTGGAGTTACAGACAAGTTGTGAGCTGCCATGTAGGTGTTGGGACTCAAAACTCAGGTCCTTTGCAAGAACAAGCAATGCTCCTACCTGCTGAGTCATCACTCCAATCGTACATTTTATAATTTTATTTTAAAAGAATACACTTAGGGTTTTTTTTTTTTTGTACAATCATGTGTATATCTGAACATAAAAAACCTTCAACTACAGTCTTTAGACTGCTGTGTTCTTCTGCTTCTTGTAGCCGTAACACCTGACCGACCACTCTTCTTTCTTTTGTATGTAGGAGATCTGCCATAACCTGGGAGTGTGCTATACTTACCTAAAGCAGTTCAACAAGGTAATTCATAAAAATGGTGATGGTGGTAGACTGGAATTCACTGTGATTCATTTGTCACAGAAGAGCCACTGTCCATTGTGTATTAACTCTACTGTCTGCAGAGCTTGGGGAGCAAAAATTGCCTTTTATCGTTATTGCCATGTTAATACTTGTCATTACTCATTTTTCCTAATTTTTATGATTTATTTTGTATTTTATGTGCATTAGTATTTTGTCTGCATGTATGTCTGTTGTGAGGGTCAGATACCTTAGAACTGGAGTTACAGACAGTTGTGAACTATCAAGTGGGTGCTGAGAACTGAACCTGGATCCTTGGAAAAGCAGCCAGTGCTCTTAACCACTGAGCCATCTCTCCAAACCATTTTTTTCTTACTTTTGATTTAAAAAAAAGTGGAGGAGTCGTTTAGAATATCAGTGGCAGTCTAGTTGCCTTCTCTCTTTCTCTCTACCTCCCAGTAAATGTTCTAGTGTAGAAACAAATATCCAGCAAGACACATATCAAAAAGTGGACCTCCTCAGGCCATTGTTGCACACTCCAGTAATTTCACCAGTTGAGAGACTACCAGCAGAAGCATCTGAGTTTGAGACCAGCCTAAGGCTAGTGAGATACTGTTTCAAAGAAACGCACACACACATGCACACGTTTGCTTAAGTTGTCAATTTGACCATGAGAACCATCTTATGCTTTGATAACAACTGATGTTTACTTTTTGTTTTGTTTTTGTTTTTGGAGACAGGGCTTGTCTGTGTAGCCCTGGCTGTCCTGGAACTCGCTCTGTAGACCAGGTTGGCCTTGAACTCAGAGATCCACCTGCCTCTGCTTCTTGAGTGCTGGGATTAAAGATGTGGACCACCATGCTTGGCCTTGATTTTTGCTTTTAAGGTCAATGAAAATGAATTTAAGGGGATTGAATTTTGTTTTATGATAAGAATTTTTCTGATGTGAATTTATATTTCACTCCAAACAAACTTTGCTCTAAGACTTTGATATAAGACAAAGCATGTTAATCTTACCTTGGTTCTCAAATTAATAAATAGATACCTGTCTTTTTGTTTAAATTAAAACTTTGAAATTTTTTTATTTTATTATGTGTATGGATATTTTGCTTGAATATATGTCTATATACCATATGTGTGCCCGGTCCCTTTGGAGGCCAGGACTTTGGATTCTCTGATGGTTGTGAGTCATCAACTGGGTGTTGGGAATCAAACCTCTGGAAGAGCAGCAATGTTCCTAACTGCTGAGCCATCTCTCCAGCCCTAGGTACATGTCTTAATGAGGAACAGACGAATTTTTGAGAGTTCTGAAGGGTAGTGATGGTGATTAGTTCCCTTCATAACCTGGTGACTGTGAAGCTTTGTTCTCCCTTTTTTTTTTTTTTTAACTGCTACCAAGACTGACTCTCATTAATACCCATTTAACACAGCTTTGCAAGATCAAAATGTAATGTAGTCTGTCTTTCAGGGATATGAAAAAATACCTGCATATTAGCAACTGGAGTGTAAGAATTATTTTTTGTGAGATTATATATTTATTTTCAGTGGACACATTAGTTTTCTTGATGAATCTATATTTTATATAGCTGATTAAATTTTTCTCTTCAGAGAATATTTTGATCAAGTACATTCCTGTTCATAGTATAGCTAAGTCAGGGGAGAGGGAGGATTGGTCTTTGGACCTTTACTGAGGCAGAGAGTTACATTTAGATTTATTATACAGGCTAAACAAACAAAACACCTGGCATTTATATAAGCCCTCATTGAATCAGTGAATGAAAAAAGTTTATTCAGCCTACTAAGATGTACGCTCAGCCTACTAAGATGTAGGCTACTCCAGAGCAAAAAGTTACATGTGTTTGTTCTTGTTGTGTGGTGTTGAAGACTGAACCCAGGGCCTCCACGAGGCAGGCACAGCCATAGCATTATTTCATGTTAACTCTAGTATACCAGGCATCTAGAACAGCAGGCACTCAATGAATACTTATTAAATGAATAAATAAGAACAACTTATAGGCTAGCCTCTGGAACTCTACCCAACATGACATCTGAGCACAAGACTAAGTTATCCAAGAACCTGCTGCGCATGAAGTTCATGCAAAGGGTCCTGGACTCAGAAACCAAGAAACAACTGGAGGAGGAAGAAAAGAAGATGATGAACGATGAGCACTGGTACCTGGATCTGCCAGAGTTCAAGGAGAAAGAGAGTTTCATCATTGAAAAGCAGAGCTTCTTACTATGTGAAGATCTTCTCTATGGAAGGACGTCATTCAGAGGATTTAGTCCTGATATTGAGAAGTTAATGCTTCAGATAAATTCTAAGAACAAAGCTGCAGCAGAAGAAGAGGAGACAGTGGAGGTGGATGTGTCTGATGAAGAGATGGCAAGGAGATATGAGACTTTGGTGAGAACAATTGGAAAAATGTTCGCCGAGAAGAGGGATTGAGCCAATTACGAAGAAGATGAAAATGGAAATATAAAACCCATTAAAACAAAGATGTTCTTAAAGCCCCAAGATTAAAAGGGATGCCTCGGATACAGCAGATGCCTGTGAGCACAGGGTGTGAGGTCCTCCCTGTGGCGTCTGTAGGGTTAATACTCTGGTGTTGTCTGTCAGGAGTGGCTGTTCTTGAGACAGATGTGTAGTGGATGTTATACATCCTGTCAATGGCATTCTTCAGGGTCTTCAAACGTGTAGGCACATGCCGCTCCTGTTTGACCTGATTTTGATCTGTGTGTTTGTACACACAGACAGGACACATATGAACAGCTCTCTAGTCACTGTCCTGGAATGACTGTTGTAAACTAATTATTGCCATTGTTTCAAATGCCCTTATATTTATAGTTTACTTTTTAAATCATGTCAAGCCAATTCCTACATTCACTTTGGAATCAAATATTTGAGAACTTTCCAGAAGTGATTCACCAGGAGCAGACATGTCTCTCCAACCTGAAATGTCTGTATGCTGCTGGGTCTTTCTTATCTGCAGAGGTGTGATTTTTGATTATTTAAAGGAGTCAATTGGGTTGTTTTTTTAAACATTCTATAATAAACATCTGTTTTTGTAAAACAAAACAAAAAACGTTATGTTAATTTGTTTTCATGTTGTTGAGGAAAACAAGGTCCAGCTGGCAAAGGTGGTTCAGGTAGTCAGGAGTGTAGGCAGGATCAAGTTTGCTGTGGTAGTCTATACTGTACTGTGATGTCCCTTTGGGGTTATGAAGTTTAAGTCATAGGTATAAATGTCAAGCAGGAAACATTCAGAAACATGATCATCTCATACAAACTTAGCAAGGCCAGCTAGGCTATGCTTGGTTTTTAGATGGTAAAAGCTATTTTCTGAGACATGATATTCCCACATAAGAACATCAAAGCTCTGCTTTTATATTCACCATAGGAAACTATTGTCCTTCATTGGTATTGATTTGGTTTCTTTGTTCCATTAAACTTTAATTAGGCACAAGACCAATTGCACAGTGCCCTCCAGCTTAACAAGCATGATCTGACTTACATAATGCTGGGGAAGATCCACTTACTGGAAGGAGACCTGGACAAAGCCATTGAAATCTACAAGAAAGCAGTTGAGTAAGTGTCTTTCTCTTAGACTCTAACCAGCATGTCCACCTTTTAACATTGCAACATGAGATTATCACCCTCAAGAACTGCACAATTGAATAACAAAAAATTGAACACACATATATACAAAATTCTGAGTTTTCTGTAAGTCTGCTATTTTTGTTGGGACACATTTATAGCTATTGTGGAATGCATGCAGCCCATGGACACAGGTTGGACACACCTACAGGAAGCAATGAGAAAAGCAATGGAACAGATATGTTAGGAGAACAGATTGTTTCTTTCTTCTATAACAGTGTCCGTTCTAGGCTAGCTGCTCCACAGGCCAATGGGGATTTAGGTTCCTTAGGTGTTTTTTTTTTTTCACCTGTCTGAGTAACTAACTGTAACGTGTGTTCCAGGCCACATTGAAGGAAGATGACACTGGAAACTAAATGTGGAGTAAGCATCCTAGTTTTAAATAACCCTAAAATCGTACATTTTTTGAAATTAGGTAGGAGCCCACACTTGCAAGGGAAGTGGGCGGGCATGCACTCAGCTAGAATTTGGGGTCAGCTGGCAGTGCGACTGTCTAGTTAAATACTTTATAGCAGATCCTTTGTTCCTAGAGATCATATTAGGAACAAAAATCTCCTAGCTCAGTAACAGACAGCTGGTTTTACTAGTCTAAGGCCAATATGTCTTGTGTTACTGTTATTTTGGTTTTTTATGCTGAGGATAGAATCTTGCCCATGCTTAACTGAACACAAGTACTACAACTAAGCTGCACTCTAGTCCCGATATCATGGGTTTTGCTGTTGCTGCTGTTTGAAAATATCATTAGGATAGTCTAATCTGTTGATAATGGATGACTGAGTTTCTCGTGCTACTGTTCCATGTTTCCTTTCTAGGGATACCTGGAATCTTGTCTTCCTGTGTAGTATTATCTTGTTTCATTTATTTATTTTGAGACAGGATCTCAGTATGTAGCTCTGGCTGCCTAGAATCTGCTATGTAGACCAGGTTGGCCTTGAACATACAGAGACCCACCTGCCTCTGTACCTGTCTTGTTTCTTTTAAATAGGACAGCTGTAGTATAAAATGTTCAGGTATCTTGTTTGATCACAGAATAGAATATGTGGGACTCTTGGACTAACATTTTGAACTGGTATATAATACTGGTCACTTCTTAGCTTCGTTGACCACAGGGTAAACTTCAGGCTATAGCAATCATAGCACTGCTTTCTTTTCTACATCTTATTTAACTACATTTTGTGACAGAAAAATCTCTTGTGTTTGGTAAACTACAACAATTTCTATCATCAAAAGGTCAGGCTTATGTGTACAGGTAGGAAGGAGCCATACAGTAAGTCAAGTCCTGTAATGCTGGAGAGTGGGCCTGTTCCTGACCCTTGTCTTATACAAGTTGGCATTTTGAGTTAGTGCACATGAGTCCCGTGAGGGTACTGATAGTGACCACTCAAGAGATCTGAGTCACTCAACTTTCCAAAGGAGAAAACCAGACAGTTGAGATTTTGAGAAGGTAGGTTCAAGACCCAAAGCTTTGGAGAGGACTATTCTTGGAGGGGGACAGATACTGATGGAATCAGAAGAATGGGAAGGACAAGTGACATATGTGGTTTGGGAGGGACATGATCCAAATGGACACTTACTATAGAAAAGGCAAATTCTCATTTGCACTGAGAAAGTCGTTTGCTAGCTCAGGCATGGGTTGGGCTTTGGCTCTGCAGGTTCTGGACTTCCTATAGGGAACAAGCATCCTCCTTCCTGTCTTCCTTCTTTCTTCCTCCTTCCTTCTTTCCCTCCCTCCCTTCCTTGCTTCCTTCCAAGCAGGAGACAGCTCCTTGCTCTTTGATGCTTTAACTGTTGAAATTGATGGTCCTCTACTCAGATGGTCTCAACTCTGTTGCTTTGGCTTTTTGACAAAGACAAGAGAAGTCAGATAATACTTAGGTCAGTGTTTACTCCCAAGACCAGTGTCTAATTCTTTCCAAGGGCTGCTATGTGCCTTCCTTATTTTGTTTAGTTTGGCAAGTTAGTTTAGAGAGCACAGCGTCAGGGGCCTTGGAGTCCTAAATGACATAGTACTAAAGTAGGCTACCTACCATTGTAAGCATAGGGAAAGTGGCAAAGAGACTTCTCAACAGAGGGACTAGCAAAACTGTGTCCTGAACGACTTACTTGCCTTAAGCTTGGTTATTTTCAGTGTGGTGAATCATTCCACACAGTTCTTTTTTAAGGTTGCTGTTGGTCCAAAAGAAAGGCTCCGACAAGGAGTCTGGATTCCAAGCCCTGCTTAGTTCTGCTGAGCAGGTTTTCTCTATTGCCAGGATTGAGATGATTTGTTTTTTTAAGGAAATTGCCAAATTGCCCTTAAAAGTTTACATGGGAAAGGAAGAGGTTTAATAAAGGGTCCTAAATGTTGGCAATGGGGCAGATGGCTGTGACTCTGTACCTCATAATCATGGTTTCCTTGTGAGCATCTCTATGTTACAGGTTCTCACCAGAAAATACAGACCTTCTTACAACTTTAGGATTACTCTACTTACAGGTAATGAAAACATATTTATTCACACGTTGGCATTAGAAACACTTTAGGGTTTGTTTCTATGGTGATTTCCTTCATTTTTCTATATGGGCACATTTTACTAACAGTCACAGTACACACATGAACCTTGGTTTGTTTTTATATACTTATTGCTAAAAACACCTCTCAAGTCATAATTCTATTTCAGCCTAGTATAATAGCAATTCTTATCCAATAGGGAAGGGATATATATGAAACAGCTGTGTGGTTTGGGGGCTGTTATCTTATTGTTGGGGAGAAGGACGAAAAATTGATATATTTTACCACTTTGTAGTGTTTCGAGGCCAAGATTGCTCATGTTGGTTCATCTTGCTAGCCAAGGTCCTGCAGGAGATAGGAGCAAGGGCTATTTTTAGAGAGGAAACCTCCCCTTCCCTTCAGATTCCTAAGTGTGGATGGGACTCTTAAGTCTGCCACTTGTGTCCACCCAAGTCCCTGAAGCCCCAGGTCTCCGAGTTGTCTTGCATTGCCCACCCTACAGGTCCCTGCTCAGCTGATGTGCCTCTAAAGTAGCTTTTATAACTATTGCTTTAAGAAGAACCAAGAGTTTAACTCTGAGTCTTCTGAGCTTGTGAGCAGGCAGGCCTAAAGGGACATGAAACAGACTACCACTGTCCTGGCCAGGAGGCATTACTATTGATCAGAATGAGTGTTTATGAAATGGTTTTTGGGTGGCAGAAGATACTTTAATCTTATTAGGAGAAAAATAAACAAAATAAAATCACAAACATGGAGATTTACATTTTATTTGGTATACCCACATTATTACTACTACTACTACTACTACTACTACTACTACTACTACTACTACTAGTACTACTACTACTACTGTTGGGGGGGACATCAAGAGAACTCACAGATGACTGCATGTTTCCATTCAGGTACGGTTGACTAGACTCCTGAACTGACGTCTCCCCTGACTCAATTCTTTGCTTTCCTTCCTTCCAGCTTGGTGTTTACCAGAAGGCATTTGAACACCTTGGGAATGCACTGACCTATGACCCTGCCAACTACAAGGTACTGCAGGCTTTGGAACTACAGGGCAGGGCCTTCCTATAGATGGTCCCATGACCTCTGTAGATAATTAGACCCAGGCAACAGGATAGGTTTCTCATTTTAAACACCCAAGAAGTTAGCTTTGTGTGTATCTGTTTTTGGTGCCTTTTATTTCTAATTCTTACTTTTAAAAGTTAGTTCTTAGGCTGGAGAGATGGCTCAGAGGTTAAGAGCACTGGCTCTTCCAGAGGTCCTGAGTTCAATTCCCAGCAACCACATGGTGGCTCACAGCCATCTCTAATGAGATCTGGTGCTGGTGTCTACTTCCAGGGCACAGGCAGAACACTGTATACTAAATCTTTAAAAAAAAAAAAAAAAAAAAAAAAGGCTAGTTCTTACTGAAACTATCATAAAGTGTTGATGCTCAGTCTCTTCAGAAGGAGCACATTTGTGGTAACAGATGGTTACAAAGTCCAAGTGCCATTAGAGTTCATGTGTTACTTGAGAATTTAGCCAAGCTTCCACAACAATAGTCGAAGAAGAAAGTCTTGATCCTAATGAATTTGAAATTATAACTTCCAGATTGACTTGGGGGTGAGAAAGAAAATCAAGTGAATGAACATTAGTGAGGGAGACATAACTAGACATAGATAGGGCTGTTAGATACAAACTTGGTCATCATTTAGGAAGGAAGTCAGTAGCCTGGCTCTGTTGGCTCCCCATCCTGATACTTTTCCTTAAAAAAAATGATAGGGCTGTACTGATAAAAAGTAAATAGCCAAGTCAGGTGTGGTGGCGCACACCTTTAATCCCAGCACTTGGGAGGCAGAGGCAGGTGGATTTCTGTGAGTTCGAGGCCAGCCTGGTTGAGTTCCAGGACACCTAGAGCTGTTACACAAAGAAACCCTGTCTTGAAAAACCAACAACAACAACAACAACAACAACAACAACAACAACAAAAACCCCCAAAACTAAAGCCAACTCACATGGCATCCTGAGCGAGAAAGAGCTGGCTGTTAAGTAGCCATATGCAGGTATGTGTGAGGTGTCCAGAGCATTTCGTGTGCAAAGATGAAAGGCACTAGTTACCAGGATACTGATTTCCCTAGCTGGAAGTAGGAGACAAATGGAGCTAGATAGAGCCAATAACCTTATATGTTTTTAATGCTGTGGGATTCCAAAGACATTTCTTAGGAGCAATTGTCTTAGTAGTTTGGGTATATTTATGTACCTGGAAGAAGTTTCTTGGTCATGTCTGTGCTAATGGGCTTACTATGTACATTCAGGAGACTGTCTCATGGCCTTGGACTTCTTAGATGGTGGAATTATTAACTTTACATGCACTGTGTTTTTCAGGCCATCTTGGCAGCAGGCAGCATGATGCAGACCCATGGGGATTTTGATGTTGCCCTCACCAAATACAGAGTTGTAGCTTGTGCTATTCCAGAAAGTCCTCCACTTTGGAATAACATTGGAATGTGTTTCTTTGGCAAGAAGAAATATGTGGCAGTGAGTGTTCCTTACAATCCTTGTTCATACTCATCCATGTGGTTATTGGGTCTGCTGAGCTTGTCTTACCCTGGTTGAGTGCCCCTGTTTCTGCAGGCTATCAGCTGCTTAAAACGAGCCAATTACTTGGCACCCTTCGATTGGAAGATTCTGTACAATCTTGGCCTTGTCCATTTGACCATGCAGCAGTATGCATCGGCATTCCATTTTCTCAGTGCAGCTATCAACTTCCAGCCAAAGATGGGGGAACTCTACATGCTCTTGGCTGGTAAGGGACATTTATAGCAAAACCCCTTCTTGTGAGTTATAATGATGGAAAAGTTAATTAGGATCACAGGTTAGTAGCTAAATGCCCTAAAATAGACATTCCTTTGGAGATCCTATAGGAATCAGGATTACTGCCTCAGAGTTTGAAGAAGTTTAAAAGAAAAGATGACCAAGTATCTGGTTTCTTTTAACCTGAGGGATTTGAACTCAGAGTCTTAACAGGTTAAATCAAGATCATCTGTATTTGTAGCTCTTTTTTTTTTAAAAGATAGGGTCTCACACTGTGTGGTCCTCTGCTCAGAGATCTGCATGCCTCTGCTGGGATTAAAAGTGTGTACCACTACACCTAGCTTTTTAAAAAAGAATTTAAAATTTATTTTTAATTATGTATATATGTGTATGTCTGTGTGTGAGTTTATGTACATGTGAGTCCAGAAAAAGGCATTGGGTTCTTTGGAACGAGAGTTGCAGAGAGTTGTGAGCTATCTGATGTGGGTATTCTCACAAGCAAACTTGGAGGTCCTCTGCAAGAACAGCAAGTGCTCTTAACCACTGAGCTATCTCTCCAGCCCCCTACAGTTCCCCCTCTTAACAGCTTTTTCTTTTTCCTATTGGCATTCTTTTATTTATTTATTTATTTATTTGTTTGTTTGTTTGTGCTGGAGATTGAACCCTGGGTCTTGCATGGAGCTAGGTGAACACTCTACCACTGAGCTGTACTAACAGTCCTCATATATATTGAGCCAAATCATTAGGAACCTGGGTATAAGGTGGAGTTCTGCCTCCACTACTAACTGTATATACTCAGGGTTGATGTGAGGATCAAATGGCTAAACATAATGAATGTTAAACCTTTGGGGTTTATCGTGGTCACTAAATCATTTGTCCCTTTTCAAAAACAAACCAAGGGGCTGGGGAGATGGCTCAGAGGTTAAGAGCACTGGCTGTTCTTCCAGAGGTCCTGAGTTCAATTCCCAGCAACCACATGGTGGCTCACAACCATCTGTAATGAGATCTGGCGCCCTCTTCTGGCATGTAGGCACATGTGCAGACAGAACACTGGGTATATATAATAAATAAACAAATCTTTAAAAAAAAAGCCAACAAAACAAAACATTTATACCACAGTGCTCATATGGAGGACGGAGGGCAACTTGAGGGAGGAGTTTGTGTCTTTCCATCGTGTGGGTTCCAGGGACCCAACTCCAGTCATCAGACAACCCGTACCTTCACTCAGTGAGCCGTCTCATTGATCCCATTATTTTCTTAATATAACTGGTCTTTGGTAGTTCAAGTCAAACTAGACTATCATTCTAGTCCCAACTTCCATTTATGACATACAAAATAAATTAAAACTAAGGTGGGCAGAGGTGGAACATGTCTATAATCCTAGCTTTGGAGGTAGAGGTAGGAAGATAATGAATTTGAAGTCAGCCTGAGCTGTTAGTGAGACCCTGATGCTGTTTCAAAAACCACAACAAAAATCATTTTAAAAAACTAACAAAATATTTCTTCTAGGGAGTATTTTCTAGTGTGTATTTTGGTCATTACCGTGGTGTTTTCAATTATGAAATAAAAGCCAAAAGCAACTACATGGTGGTTTTTTGAAGAATACCAGAATACAAAGCTAGCTGGAGTTTCAGGAGAGGCTCAGAACCTTACTGTAAGACAAGAGTGCTGCTTACACTTGCATTAGGGCAGAAGCATCAGTTCTAACTTGACAAAGTAGAGCCAGCCTCACACCGTCTTAAGGACAAACTAGACTCGAGTGGCCACATGGTATGTGGCTGTGGAATGGCACAGGGTCCTTCTCTATTCCCAGCTCTCACAGTTACCTGTTTGGCTGCTTGGGAAGGTGGAGTTGTCAGGACTCTCAGAGTAGCTATTTTAGTTTATATATTAGGCTTTCAGGAAATCCCAATTTGGGGAGAAAAAAAAGAGGAGAATGTTCTGTCACTCACTGAAAGTTTTAGCGACCATGGTTATAGATGATGGAGAACAAGCAAGGATTCTTAGGTAGAACAGTGAATTTGTAAGTCAGCGAGAGGATGGAGGCAGGTGGGGACAAATGGAGAACTTTGTTTGGGCTTAAACAAGAGAAATACCCAAAAAGCAGTGGCAAAAGTATGAGGCATAACTTCAGTCTGTTATGGTGAAGCAGCTAAGCTGAGGGATGAAAGAGGCTTTATTTCGATAGTGGTCTACAGTATTATTTTTGCTAAGATGAGCTCTCCTAATTTTCTCTGTGGCAGTGGCTCTGACCAATCTGGAAGATACAGAAAATGCCAAGAGAGCTTATGCAGAAGCTGCCCGCCTGGATAAGTGAGCATTCTGTTGTGTGGGGAAGGGCCAAGGAGTGCTATTCTGCAAAGTGTGCCATAGGACTAATGCTGCCAGAGTCCGCTGAGCCACTGGGTGGCATAAATTCGGAAGGTTGTGGTTCTTAAGCAAGTAGAGCTTGGCAAAAATTAAAAGCCTGAGAAAACAACTTCTAGTTCTGAGCTTTATAATCAGGAATCCAAAGCAAGTCAAAGAGTTGGCAGCACTCTGGCTTGGGTTGCTGATAAGCTGTGAGCTAACCAGATTAGCAGGTGGGACCCTGGGCTCAGGTTAACCAAAGAGAAACGAGATTCCTGGGAGAATTTATTCCCCCAGCATTCGCTACACAGCAGGTCTGGGATCTTTGTGCAGCCTTTCCCTGAGTAGCTTTGTTGGTGCCCGACTTGGTCCTTATCCTGCTTTGCTCCTTGACTCTGCTCCCATGGGTCAGTCACACAGCACTTTGCTGCATAATGGGGACAACTCTACTTAGTTTTGTTTGGATTTCATATAATGAGAAGGATCTTCAAATGACTAATTATTGCAGAGTCCCAGTCCCACAGAGTCCCTGTCTCTCTGCACAGGTCTAACCCTTTAGTAAACCTGAACTATGCTGTGCTGCTGTATAACCAGGGTGAGAAAAAGGGTGCCCTGGCTCAGTACCAGGAGATGGAGAAGAAGGTCAACTTTCTCAAGGACAACAGTCCTCTGGAATTTGACTCTGAGGTATGCCTCTTATTAGCATCATCATTATTATCATGCCTCTCATTAAGCAAGCTGTTAGCTGATGAAAGGTATCATAAGCTCATCATTCTTTTGGCTTCATGTTCATTGCAGGATGAATTTACCAGTTAGTTACAGTCTTAGACAAATTTTGCTAGAAGAAAGTAACAAAATAATTCAGGTTTATGTTCTTACTAATACAGCTTATCAGGAGCAGGCAGTTTGCCCAGTGAAGCATCAAACTTGAATTGTTGCATTTTGAGACCCTTTTTCGGAGTCCCCTTGGTATCCAGTAAGCAACCTATATTCTCTGTTAGAGAATGATTTCCTTAGGCCAAGCATGAAAACACACTTGTAATCCCAGCACTCGAAAGTGATTTATTACTTATTATAAGTACTTTTTCCTTCAACTGCTAGTACCAGCAGGCAGCTTGGCTCTGCTGGTCTTGTCAATGGCTTTTTTTCTTCCCGTGTGGGCACAAGATGGTAGAGATGGCTCAGAAGTTGGGAGCTGCCCTTCAGGTTGGAGAGGCACTGGTCTGGACCAAACCAGTCAAAGATCCCAAGTCAAAGCACCGGACTAATTCAGCTAGCAGATCTGCTGCTCTCCAGAAGACTCTAGGCACCTTTCAAGCTCTAGGAGAGGCAATGGCTTCAGCAGCTGCATACAGGAAACTCCCTTCAGGTAGGAGGCTCCACGGAGCTCTGTGAAGACTTAGTGGGGATAACAGACTTCAGCCAGCAGAGATCCCAACTTGGAATGAGGCTTGCACTCTGCAAGCTCATGGCTAGTTTAGTACTAGCCAGAGGGGAAAAGCCCAAATCAGCATTTGTTTTTGAAGGGCAAACTATTAGGTAGATAACAATACAGGCAGGCTTAGCAGGGAGTCGGTTTTTAGGGTTAGAAATGCATTTACCAAGTGCATGCTGTTGTAAATTTTTGCTTTAATTTCCACAAGTTAATGTTTTATTCCTTCAGTTATGGGTGTTCCTCCTAGTTGCAGGATGCACTACAGTCTTGACAGTCTCAGACAGTACAGAGCTCTCTCTTAAATGATTTCTTCTGAAATGGAGTAACGAGAATTCATGTTTTGTTTCCTTGCAAGGTGCTGTAGGAGCCCAGTTCACAAAGCCACCATCACTTCCACTGGAGCCAGAGCCAGAGCCCACCGTGGAGGCAAGTCCAACAGAAGCATCAGAACAAAAGAAAGAAAAATAGCAACAAACATGAGAAAAACAGGATGACCCTGGAGTAGGGGGTCTCTTAGGTGAGACCATGTAGAAGATGGTCATATGACCCAAGCAGATGGAGGCCAGTCCTGTTCCCTGGATGGGCACTGCAGAATTAAAACAGAACCCAGGGTGCATTGTGATGATCAGGAGGAGCCTAAGGCCCATGAAGCTCTTGGCTGGCCCCATCACCCAGGAACGAGGGAGAAGACATGCTAGATAGGCTTGAAGCCCTGCACGTATAGCCCCAAGACTCAGCAAGGCAAATGATCAAAGACCATCACTCGATGAAGGACTTTTATCTTGATAAAGGGAAAGGGACTTCTGCTCAGTAGCCTGAGGTAATGAAGCCTCATTCTAACTGGACTGTGGAAACACATCAGTTCCCACTGTAACACAAACCTTGAATTGAGAACCTAGTTAAACAGGGTCCCCTCCCTTCTTTTAGATTAAGTTGAGGCCCAATCTGGAATATATCCTAGCTGTATTTGCTCAGAGAATCTAAAACAAGTCTCTATTTTCATTCTTAAAAGAGGTTAGAGTCTGGAGCCAGATCATGTCAGTATAAGTAGTAGAAGTCAAGGCTGGTCTGGAATTGGCACCGAGGATTTAGAAAGGAGTGTGGGTAGGGTGACTGAGGACATAGTTCAGTAGTTAGAGTACTTGCTCAGCTTGTACAAGGATCTGGGTTCGATCCCCAGTACAGCTGAAAAAGAACAAAACTCTTAGCCAAAGAATTTTCACCAAGACAATCAATGATGAACGCTGACAGATACTCTCCTGGCCCATTAGCGGCCTCTGCAAAGATTATGGACCACCAAGAGGTCGTATTAAAAGCTTTTTTAAAAAAAAAAAAAACAAACAAAACTGTGGTCACTGTCTACCTTTACCTATTTCCAAGTCTGGTTTGAAACTATAACCACTTCAAAGCCAAGTTGGTCTTGGCTATAGTGTGGCCTTACAGCGGCTCAGAGGTTTGGCTTCCTCTGAGGCAGTCCCTGTTTTCACCTTAACTGGCAGCTAGAAAACTGACAAGCTATTAAGGCAGAGTGTGGAGTTTTTTGATATTATGGTTGGGTCTGATTTGACAGAATGAACAGGGATCCTCTTAAGTTCTCTTACCTCAGATGGCAAGCACAGTACCAGAGGTGATTCCTTTGCCCAGGTAGCAGGTTTGTCATGGAGCAGTCAACAAAACTCTCTCCATCAGCATGAAAGGTAGTATAGACTAAATTGATTGACTAAAACTAATAAAGGTGTTGGTGAGAAATAATAAGAGTTAGAGAAATAATAGGCTTAGAAGGAGAGGAGAAAGAAAACATGAAAGAAACTCAGGAGCTGAATCAGCAGAAAGGAGGGTCTGGTTGTAGGTAACATGAGAAGAGACTTTCTAGGTAGGTAGATACTCAGTCTTGACTTTAGACAAGGCATATGGGTGACTAGGATCAAGGACTTTTCAAGTCTGGTCTTAGGTAGGCTTGTCTTTGAGATAACCCAATGATACCTTACTACACACCTAAATAACCTGAGTTGAGAAATGTTTAAAGGTTCTGCTAGAGAAGAGGTTCTCAACCTGTGGGTTGTAGCTCCTTTTGGATGTCAAACAACCCTTTTACAAGGACTGCATATAAGATAGCCTACATATCAGATAATGCCTAGCAAAATTAGTTGTCAAGTAGCAACAAAGTAATTTTATGGTTGGGGGTCCCCACAACATGAGGAATTGTATTAGGATGGTTGAGAATCATTGTGCTAGAGGAATCTGGATTTTGTGCTAGCTGAAGAGCATAGGCTTAGAAAGGCTTTTAAGAGCAAGTCTATTGGGGAGGAACCTATAGTTGGGAAAGAAAACCCATGTCAGAAGGTATATTACAGTCTGCACAGGATTAGAACCTGCAATTGGACATAACCCCTGACGGTTCATCACCAAGCAGGGATGCACCCTTGGGGAAGAAGTGGTGGCTACAGAAGCCCATGCAGAGATGAAGATATTCATTTCATAAAGCTTCTAAGTAGAGGAGAAAAATCTCTAAGGGTGGAACTGAATTCCTTACTCTGAGAGGACTTTAAATATTTTTTAAGACAGGGTTTTGTGTAGTCCAGGCTAGCCTCAAATTTACTATGTAGCTGAGAGAATAGCCTTCACCTTGATGATCTTCCTGCCTCTACCTTCCAATGCTGTGGCTAACAGGAGTGTGCCACCACCCCTGGCTAAATCTTAGTATCTGGGGCTAGACAAGTGCACAGTGCTGTTCTCTTCAGATGAGGTGTGGCAGAGACCAAGAAGCCTGCTCAGTTTCCATTCCTCAGGGGCAGTATGGCACCTTTCTTCCAGGAACAGTCACAAAGCAATGCCCAGACTTAGGTTTTCTTAGATAACAGGCTGTACATATCCAGTCTTCTGGGTGTCTAGATTCGCAGTTTCTCACTCATTCTGAAAAGAATAAAAAGTTATTCTATGAAGGCAGCTCACAACACAATTTTAACAGTTTTAGGAAAGTGAGATCATAATGATACAGGTATGGCTTTGACCCTTTAGAAAGACTGAATCCCTGAACTGACAATACTAAGTGCTAGCAAAGCTTCAGCATAGGTACCTTAGAACTAAATTTGGCAGAGTCTTTAAAAAAAAAAAAAAAAAAAAAAACCAAAAAAAAACCCCTAAACTAAACATATAATCCAAAAGTATTTGCTGAAATGAATTAGAAACAATCCCGATCCCTACCCAGATGCCCAAATCTGTGCATAAGTGAGTGAGTGAATCACAACAGTGGAGCCAGACAAAGGAAAGTGCAAACTGGAGCTATGTCAAGCTGAGGAAAGATATGGTCAGTGCATAAATACTAAGTGAAAAAGCCAGTTTGAAATACCCACAAACTGCATGATCCTAACAATGTGTTCTGGAAAGCTAGCCATTCCACAATGTGAGCATATTTCAAAACTATGTTATCTACAGCATATATATATAATTATATATATATATATAATTTTAACCAGTAAAAAAAAATAAATAAAATAAATCTGTCCTCAGATTAACATTAGGCATAGGAATTAAGTCAAAACCACATTACAGACCTAACTGTAAACACTGAGGTTATAAATCGCCAAGAAACCTCGAGACTGCATGGATGATGTATCATTATGTTTTCCAGGGAAGACAGCTGTTAGGACGTTAACATGAGCATTAGGCTGAAGCTTGGAGAAAATAGACCTGACAAAAACCTTCTCATACCTAAAGAAATCTTTTAGCTCAGTAATAAGAAAAACCAACTCAAACACTCAATTAGGACAAAGTGTTGTGCAATTTTACAAAGGAAAGTATAGGAGTGGCCAACTGAGCACTGAAAAGGTGCCTAGTGTTTGTCATGTGGGAAACAGAAAGACCAGCTAATGCCTACCAAAATGGCTCTAACTGGACACTGAAAAGCAAGAACAAGACAGAATCAGCATAGTCAGAAGTTGTCAGGAGTGTAGAATGGTCTAGCTACTTTGATATGGGTCTTTGCCTGGCAATTCTGGTCATACAGATTTTCACCCAAGAAGAATCTATTCAAGCTCTTGTTGATGAGAGTTTATTCACCTGAAAGTGGAAACCTGTTTGTACTTACAGCCATAAAATACGGAGCTGTATGAAACATGCATGACTTGCTAAAGCACACTCAAGCAGCTTGATACAGGATCAGTCAGTGAATATTTCACTGATAAGCCCAGAACAATCAAGAAAAATAGCTAACTAGGGGTCAGGGTTAGGGATGGGATGACTTGGAGGAAGCATGGAGGATTTAGCTGGTGATGGAAACATAGTTGCTGAGACTTACCAAATGGTAAATTATGCAGCTTCCTTCATCACATACATTTTTAACCTAAAACACAACAAAACAAGAAAAAGCTGGGTTACAACAGCAGCTCTCAAATGACTTAGAGTGGTCTTTGACCCAGAGGTTGCCTATTCAGCTTAGTGAGAAGTGGTGATTATTAAACTTAAAATTATGTGCTGCACACTGTGCTAAATACGTGCAGGGACAGACAAGCATCTGTCTCCTTCATCAACAACCTCACTTTACAACTGAGCTAAATAAGTGAGGCAAAGCCAAGAGAACCTTTTAGCCTTATCAAGTAACAATGGCCAACTCAAATACCCTTCGTAAATTTGGATCATGCTGATTGATGTTTACCTCTGCCTCAGGCCCCTCAGTAGGAGAATAAAATGCAGACTGATGGGATAAGGGTTCCCTGCTTTTGACTGCCATCTTACACTCCTCCTAGTGGTACTGCAGGCTGAAGCTTTTCCCAGGTTAAATCAGTTTCAAGTGAGTGCAACAGGGAATGTACAGTTTCCAGGTAGCCTGCTACTGGCTAGGGGATGTTCAAATCCTTTGTCTCCTTATAAACCCCATGTGGAAACCCGAGTCAAATGCCATCCACAGTCTAGGGTTGAGGAGCACAGCCCCACCTGTTCAGTTCTACCCACCTCCGCACACCCGTCGCAGGCAACAGATTCGTCTTATGTGTTTAGGCTTAGCCTCCTTCACAGAAAGGCATCTGTAGACAGGTGTATGCACTGTGTGCATTCATTCTATACAAATATCAAGTTAATAACTTCTAACATACATTCCGGTGCATTTTACTTTCAAACTTATCTTGTGTGTTTGACAGTGTGGGGGCTGGAATCTGAACTAGGTCCTCCTGACTGCAGCACTCACCCTCCAGCCTCCTGGATCTAGCAGCTGTTCATGGCCAAGGCTCATCTGTTGACAAACACAGAGGGGTTGAGCTTGGCGCCAAAGGTGGCCCTGCTAATTTTCAAGGGGGAGCAAACATGAAGGCCACTGGCCTAGGTAGGCGCTCACTATACTTCTCACTACAGTCTTTACTGGCATTACCAGCAACACCCAGAGAGGTGTTTGAGACTATACTCAGGGCAGAAGCTGAGCAAATAACTTGGAGACTGAAAGAACACATGAGAGTTTACAAAGTCTTGGTTTTAAGAAAGTTATCCCTTCTCACTTCAGCTTTCCTAATAGGCTGAAGCCCTAGTGTGTACACCTGTAATCTCAGCACTTAGGTGAGCCCCACCTAAAAAGAAAAAGCATAGAAACTTTTTTTTTGAGACAGGGTCTAACTGTAGACCAGGCTGGCCTCAAACCCAAAGAGCTTGTTTCTGTCTCCCAGAAAACTAATATTAACTAAGCTTCCTTGGAGGCAGAGGATTAAGCTGCAGCCACCAATATCCTTAATGAGATGTTTGCTTTCAATTTCAAGATTCATAATTGTGTAGGCTTCAGTTTTCTCTAAAAAAGAATAAGACTTTCCCTCTTACCCATAGCAGAAAGGGGAGGTTTGCGATTCCAGGAGAAGCTAGCTGCAGGGGCTGGCGTGCATGGCCTGTCCTGGGCAGACCTGCTTCCGGTCCCACACACACCTTGCACTTTGGACTGGAAAGCTTTTGGCTCTTTGACATGCTATGCTTCCTTTTGCTTAGCTTCAAGGTTGCTCCACAGCAGTAGCTTCTGAGACTTTAAGCCTGACAAGCCTACTGCTAGGGCTCAGCTTGAGAACTGCCTAACCCAATAGCAGGGAACAAAGGAACGCCTTAGCAGCCAAGTGACATGCAAGTCACTAGATCCATCCAGAGTGAGGTGAGAATAAAATCGATTAGACTTAGGATCCCTGAAGTGTAAATTCTTTTAATATTTTAAAAGCACACAGAAATCTTGATTAAAAACTATACAACATGACACATTTATTCATGATCTTGGGGCTCTTATGAGGTCAAACTCTTTAATGGTGGAGTCAAAGCAAACACAAAACGTGTTCTACACAGAAGCACATTCCAGTTGTAAAGCAGATCTCTTCAAGGCTCAGGAGGAACGAGTACCAGGGTTCTGCTGGAGCTCTTCCAGGGCTGAGGGATGAGGCTGAGCCCAGCCAGCCCCTGTCTGTGGAGCTGGGGCAGGAAGGCATGGTCCTTCCGAGCAAGTTTAGAGTGGTCAGGAGGCTCAGGGCTCACCAAGCATCTCCAGTCTGTGGCCATAAAGCATAGGACTGTTTTGTCCTTTCTTGTGGCTCTGACCTATGTCTTGAGAGCAGGAGGCTGAGAAGGTATGCACATCAAATATTGTCACTGTAACACTGAGTGGACTACTTGATTCTGCCCAGGAGTGTAAGCTGTCACAACTGCCTTCGCCAGGCTTTATGAGCAGGCTTGTGGGGAGGGACAGCCCTTCCCTAGCGGGGGAGGAGGGAAGTGCTCTCTGGCTGGACGAGCTCTCCAGAGTTAAGTGTCCTGTAACAGTTGGTGGTACATCAACTGGGGACTCAGGAATGGAGGTTTTAACCTTTGTAACACAACACAAAATAACAAAAATCCAGTCTCATTAGTACATAACTAAGTTTCAATTAAACCTGAAGTGTTTTTATGTAATTGCCAATAGGCTGGAATGCATCTGTACAGTTTAATCTGCTGTGATTTCTTTGGCTGTCTTCCAATTAGATCTAGGAACTGTTGTGACACCCACAGCCTATCTTCCAAGCTATGTTCTTCCTGGAATTCTTAAGATGGGTGATTTTCATTCCTCACACAAACTGCCTGCAGCCTTCCTAATAAGGGTGTGCTTCTGAATAGACGAGGCCTTCAGCTGAAATGGCGTCGCCAAGGCCCACAGTTCGAATGGGGTCTTTGCACACCAACACGGGTGTGAAGTGGAAGGTTATTCCCTCCCTGTGCCACGCCACCACTGGCTTATTTGGGTTTAATACAATTCTGGAGCCTGACTCCGAATGGGATGTCATGAACTCTTGTGGTGCCCTTAGAGATACTCGGCTGGCATCTATGGTTTCAGTGGCACAGGCTTGCGTCCCAGCCACACGCGCTCCCGCAGCTACAGCTGCAAGCTGGTTGGCCCAGTGTCCATCCACGGTTGCCAGGATGTGGTAGACCAGCGTGTGAAAATGGATCCTGGTGAGATCTGAGGATCTGCTTTTACTCCTCCCATGTTCTTTCAAGATCCAGAAGAGAATGTCACTGACCATGCCCACATCAGGAACACCGTCCCAGGAGGAGAGAGAAGCATGAGGTCCAGATGCTGACTGGCTGAGAAACAGCAGCTCCTGTTCATTCAGCCCAAGAGAAGTCACTGCGGGAAAGACCTGCTAACAAAAATAATGACAGGTCTTTTGGTGGATACAACCTAGCTCCTCCTGAATTAGGACAGCCAATGACTAAACGTCAGGCAGGCATCTTTCTTCTTACCACAGCCCCTATCTCTGAAACCAGTTCACATATTAAATCTCTGTCTCCATCTTCATGACCACTTGGGAAACTGCAGAGTTGCCTCAACACCCTCCAGCCCTAGTCTTGTTATGTGTCACTGTGAAAAGGGCAGAACACACACTGGAGGCTCTTCCCTGTGCCTTCGCCTCTGAGGGCTCATGGGTTTCAGCAGGCATCCTGCCTCATATACTTCCATGTTGTCTTACCCATGCATAAAATAACACTGGAGCTACAAAGGAAACTGACGAGATTCCTGAGGGCAGGTCCCAGGGAGGACTCAAAAGAGCTGGCTGAGGGAGCTCTCACCCCATATCTTTCCACACTTTCTGGGTGTAGGTTCATATATTATCTAAGCTCATAAAACTAATGAGTAGCCAAGCTGATATGCCAGCCCTGGTATGAAAAGCCCGTGTTTAGGCCTGGCTCACTGGGACTTATCCAAATCACCCCTGCTGTCTAAAGGGAGGTGACCTAAGATATCTAGCACTAGAGAGTCAGGTTCACCTAAAGTTTGTGTTTAATTGAAAGAAGCTGAGTTGGGTTTTCAGTTTTTCCTCTGAAATTTGCAAAACAAAACAAAAACAAAACCCCCAACACTTGACATAACACCCACATGTCAGTTAGTAACTCTGTCAGAGCCCAAACATCTGGTCTCATGGGAGAAAGGCACTTCCTTTTGAGGCCCCAGGGCCAGAGGCAGCCTGTGAATGGCCCATGTGGTTACCTGATGCACAATGCTGCTCATGAGCTCCCTGTTGGTCATACTGGCCAGCTCTAGGTGAATTGGAACACCAGTGGGGATGTCAGAGATGGAGGTCACAACCTGTAGAGGACAAGCAGTGCCATTAGCATAGAAGTCAGGCGGGGGAAGACGGCAAGCTGCGGCCCTGAGCAGACCAGACGGACTCAAAATACCCGTTGCATTCTCATGAACTGTAAGTAGCGTGGGTCCCCACCTCCTCTGTGGACAATAGCTGCTCTTCCCAATAGAAAAACTCTACTCTGTAGGGAGAAACCAGGGCTACAGAATCAGAGGACACCCATATGCTCATGTTGGCTCCTATTCCTGGGACCTAAACTGAGCAGTTGGCCCCAGTGTATACAAACCCACGTGAAGCCCAGCATAGCTGGTGTGAAGTGAGATGGCACAGGAAACACAGGACACAGCTACAAACCCTGCAGCTTGCAGCCACACTCAGTTAAGCACAGGATGGAGAGGCGCAGCAAGATGTCTTCAGTTGCCTTACTCCTGCTACTACCTTGACAGGGCAGAGCCTAAGACAAGGCAGCATCAGCTAGAGGCTCGGTGGCAGGAGCCTGAAAGAAAATACCAGCTGAGACCTGTGAGTCTGTAACAGAGCTATTACCTCCAAGAGTCTCTTCCTCTGGAGCTCCTTGCTTTGTCCCTCCATCATGTGCAATCCAGAGAGGACCACCAGGTCAGGCTGGAACTCCTCCAGGCTAGACACAAACACCTCCAGCATATTCATGGCCCCGTTGGAGAGGTCGTGAGAGAAGATGAACCGGTTGGCATGGGGAGCTTTAAACGGGCCCCACTCCTCCCCTAGAAAATCCCAGTCAACACAATGGGAAGAAAAGGAAGAGGCTTTCAGTCTCCCAGCTGCAGGGCACTTGCAGGAGCCTTGGCTCTGAGCAGACCCTTACAGCGGAGTAAAGTCAGAGAGTGCTGCATCCAGGACAGGAATGCAGTAGATTTAAAAAAATCAAATCAAATCAAAACCTAAATCCAAATCTAATAAAGAAACAGAAACAGGATGAGCCCTGTGCCTTTAAAGGTCACCAGCTCCCCTTCAGTTCCAAGATAGCTCTGAACTCAAGCACAGGTCACAACTACAGAGCACATGACTGCCCCATCCGAGCACACAGAACATACCAGCATACACAGCACACCAGCACACCCAACAGATAGGCCAGGCTGCCCTCCCAAGGGCCACACCCTGAGCACTTTTCACTGAGTTGGAAGCTAAATAGGCTGAAAGCCCGAGCCTAGCTGACTGCACCGCTTCCTGCTGCCCCCTGGAGGTTTCTGAGCTTGTGGTCTAAGACTATCTAGCTGTTCCGGCAGAGTTGCTTCAGAGCAGTGACTGTTCAGTGGCAAGTTAAAGTGCTACTTCTTCCCTAAATGCATCCTTCCCTGCCCTACCCCCATGAAGACACGGTTACTTCCTTGGCAGGGTCACTAATGTGCCCTATTGTAGGACCTGGCACAGTTCTGCACCGACCTGCTCAGGTATCCATCTCCTATGGCCACTGAGCTGAGGGCAGGCCTGTGCTTCCCTCACCATATCCCCACTGCCTCACAATGCCTCTGCTGCACAGCCACAGAGATGAGTTAGCAAAGAACAAGGGAATCAGAAGGCAGACAGATGACCTAAATGACCATGAGGTTAAACAACAACAACAGAAACACCCCCCAAAACAAAACAAAACAAAAACCCAGTACTTCTGCAATCAAAACTGCACAATGGTAAAAGCAACATACTCTACATAGGACACTGCTAGGAAGTACCATCCCTCTTAGCCTAAGGGAAAAAAAGAGCCACACAGATTTCAAAAGCAAATGAGTTCTTCAGGGAATGACCAGGCAAAAGTCAACAAGCTTCTTCAAGGCAAGACAGGAGAGAATGTAGAGAGCTGCTGTTTTCCACCAGACACAGGACTGATGGAGCTTAACCTGTCATAGCAGCTAATGCTCCTTTCCTCCCAAAACTCTGTATTCATCTCTACAGGCGACCTCTCCTCTCAATTTATCAACTCAGGGAAACCTCTGCAGTGACTCACTTGATTCCCAGACCAAACCTGAAAGTGAGCTTTTCTTGGGTGCTCTGGTGGGAGAGAGAAGAAGAAAAAATAAAGTTGACAGATGCTCTTGGAATTTACCAATCTAGGCTACAGAAAAGCCAGGAGCTGCTTCTGTTAAGGTTGCTAAGGGCTGCTGCCATCAGCCTCGACCTGGAGCCTATGGTGGTGCAGCTTAACCAAGAAGAAACCCTAGGCACTGGAGAGAGCAAAAACGGGAGGCTTGTCAAGCCAAGGACAAAGACTCCTTTCGAGACAGCGGAGTGGGCTTCCTACCCAAGAGCCAGACCTGACACAGTCTCCACTCCCAAGTCACCATGAGGAATGAACTGCAAAGTGCCCAGGCAGGCTGGTGCCTACAGAAATGGCAGGAGCAGGGCCACACCACAGCTGTCCAGAATCCCCAGGCAGTGGTTCTGAAGAGGCTCACAAGCTTTAAACCCACTCCCAGGTTCATCCTTGCCACCGTGTTTAGTGAGAAAAAGTCACATCTATGTCCTATTTGGGACAACTGAACTCAGCAACTCAAAGCTTGGGTATGATTAAATGTCGATTTCCTACTAAAACATTTTACTTTTAAGCTGAGACCTGCCCTCTGTAAGTCCCTGGCTGTTTCTAGTATATACCAGAGAGAACTGGAAACACCCAGTCCCTTCTGCATCCTTGGAGAAAGGGGTACTTGTCAAGAAGTATGTATTTTGTACCCCACATGACAGTTAATTACTCTTGATGAAAGTCCCTGTTTGACTTGGAAGTGACTCACTGAAGAGAAGTAAGGCTCTAGGACACCCATTAGTCTATGCAGATGCCTAGTCAGAAAACAGAGTTCTTGAGCACAGGAAAAGCTCTAACAGGAAACACACAATCAACTGTGTCCAGGTGTTGAAGATTTGTTGAGGAATCAGACCTTCATTCTTGTAACATAAAATCCACTGGAATGGGTTACTTTGGATTCATAAACACTGGAATATTACGTAACAGGAAGAAACAGAAATAGCACTACTTTTCATCTCCAGGAAAAAAATGAAGTGCTCCCATGAAAGTTGCCAGAGGCCCAGCCCCAACTCAAGCAGCCTGGAAGGTCTGGAGTCCATCTGCTGCCTTTCTTAGCTCTCGTTAATAAAGGAAAACTTTATTACAAGCATGTGCTGAGCACATCCTTACTTATAATCAAGACAGATCTCTCCTGCAGCCTCTTTCCCGTTCATACCAATGCAGTCTGCAGATGGGAGCACTGTCTTCAATACTCTTAGCGTTCTCCATGGAGACAATGGCTAACGTCAGCTCCTTAGACAACGGGCTGGAAATCTCTGGTACAGGAGCCTGCTAATTGACAAGGACTTCCGACACAGTCACACCCTGCACTACACAGTCCTCTTCCATCCTTCCATCAGCACCCACACCCCTGCCTTCCTTACCTGCCAGGTACTCTAAAATGAGGTGGAACTCATCCACTTCCTGCAGGGACTCTGGCGGAACAAACACATTGTCGTCAAGAAGTTCATGCAGCTTTGGACCAATTGGACCACAAAGAAGAACCTAGAGATAATGAGCAACATCAAGTCAGTCTCCAGGAGATCAGTTCCTGTTCTGCAGAATCTAACAGTAACCAGCAAGGTGTGTGTGAGCCAATTCTATTCATTTAGGAGGCAGAATCCAATTTAATTTCAAAAGCTCCTGCTTTAGAGGTTTGTAGCATAGGGATTCTCCATTGCCAGGGCTTAAGACTCTAAGAGTATGGTCATAATGTACCTAGAAACTGGAGATTGACAAAGCCCTAGTTATTCAGTATCTATACAACTTCTGTGGCTCACACTCAGTTACAGAATGAATGTGTCTTCCTCAAATCCAAACACTGAAGGCCTAACACCAATGTGAGGATGTTGGAGACAGACCTTGATGAGAATGAAGATTAAATAAGGTCTTAGTCAGACGGAAGTAGGAGAAAAAGATCTGTAAGCCCCCCACTCAAGGCTAAACTGGAACACAGCAGGCCATCCACAAGTCAGCAAAAGGGCCCTTAACACCTCCATGAGACCTTCATTTTGGAGCTTTGAGCCTCCAAAATTGAGAAAGTAAATTTCTGTTTTAACACAGTTTATACACAAACCCTATATTTTCAGGGGTGAGGTGGGTGTGTTTCTTTCTTTTCCTGAGATGTTATAGGTTAGCTATGTAGTCCAGTCTGGCCTCAAGCTCACCCTTTGCTTGCCTTACCTTCCTGGGTTACTGGAATGGCAAGAGTGCATTACTGTGAGAAGCTCCTAATAGTCTGTCTGTCTGTCTGTCTATTTATGGCAAGAGTGCATTACTGTGCAAAGCTCCTAATTGTCTGCCTATCTATTTATTTATGGCAAGAGTGAATTATTGTGTGAAGTTCCTAATAGTTTATTTTTTTAATATTCATTTATTTATTATGTATACAGTGTTTTGTCTGCATATCTGCCTGCAGGTACGGATGGTTGTGAGCCACTATGTGGTTGCTGGGAATTGAACTCAGGATCTCTGGAAGAATAGCCAGTGCTCTTAACCACTGAGCCATCTCTCCAGCCCCGCAAATAGACATTTTATTTATCCATCCATCCATCCATCCATCCATCCATCCATCCACCCACCCACCCACCCACCCACCGATCGCAAGAGTGCATTACTGTGTGAAGCTCCGAATAGTTTGTTTGTTTGTTTATTTTATTTTATTTTTTTTGAGATAGGGTTTTTCTGTGTATCTCTAGAGCCTGTCCTGGAACTCGATCTGTAGACCAGGCTGGCCTCGAACTCAGAGATCCACCTGCCTCTGCCTCCTGAGTGCTGGGATTAAAGGCACACACCACCACTGCTCGGCTCCTAGAAGTCTTTTTAAAACTCCTTTGTATTCTGTGTAGGCAGATAGACATGGAGTGTTTGCTCAAAGCTGCCAGATAATAAATAGTTGTTTGGAATTTTTACACAGTATAGGAAAAGAGGGCTACTTTTTTTCACCAGATTGCAATGACCAGTGACTTAACCTGTGAGATCACACACTCCCTAGCCTTAGCTGTTACATGACCACATAGCCTTTCAAGCTTAGCGGGTATGCTCCATTTTCCAAACTCTTTTTCTTCACCCTGAACCTGGACTCCCTCTGGCTGTTACCTCTAGAATCCCTTCCTAGCTCAGCTAAACCACACAGTCCAGTGCACAGTTTCTGCCACACCCCTCACGGCCAGCCTAACAGACTCAAAACATGAAGATTTGGGTGGGGGTGGGGAGAAACCACCCAAATTTGGGTGGTTCAGATTGATGCCCCTATTCACATACTTCAAAGCCATCTTCATTGGCAAGCAAGCTCTTTATTTGTACACAGACTCTTTGGCTTGGGGTAAATGCATCTCCCTTCCTGCTCTCCACCACTTTGACATGAGCCTCTTGTCAGTTCTGGAAATTCTTGGTCCTGACACTTTACTTCCTTCCTCCAATTGTAACCTGGAGTTTTACTTCTGAGATAGTAAGAGCCACATGCCCACTACAACAAAAGCTAGGTCCAACAGAGGAAATGATGATTCCAAAGCACTTGGACGTTAGGTAAAGGACAGTGATCCTTATGAAGCATGAATGAACCTGTTGAGCCCTAGAAATACATCTTACCATGAAAAGGCTTCCAGATGTTCAAAATCTGAAAGGATGTATGATTCATTAGCAGACCAGCATCAAAGGAAATGTTATTAATAAAAGGAAGCCCTCCAGGCAGAACAGCAACAAGAGGAGGTGGAAACATGGGTCAGGAACAAGAGAAACGGAAATACTAACTCTCGAGGCCTAGCTGCTTCAAAGATAAAGATTAAAGACACAGACAGCATAGCGGAAGATTTACAACACATGTAAAAGAGGTATGGCAGTAACAATAAATCCTGAGATGGCTCAGTGGGTACAAAAGCACTTGCCACCCAGCCTGATGACCTGAGTCTGACTTCCATAGTTTGTCCCCGACCTCCATAGCATCCATATGTATGCTTTAGCACATTCACACCCACACACAATGAATATATAAAAATATGTATCAACTGGGCATGGTGGTACACAACTTTAATCTCAGCATTCCAGAGGCAGAAGCAGGTGGATCTCTTGAGTTCAAGGCAAGCCTGCTCTACATAATGAGTTTCAGACCTGCCAGGGGTACACAGTGAGACCCTATCTCCAAATAAACAAACACAATATAAATAAACAAAATGTAAAAAACCCTGTTTTTTAAAAAGAGGTAATTACTAAAATCTAGTGTATTTAAAATCCTTTGGCAGTCTACAAAACAGCATTAGAGGGCAAAGAAAATTTCAGCATTTTAAATTTACAGGACATGTGTGTTAGAGCATGGGTGTGCACTTTAAGATGTAGTTACTCTGGAGAACAGAGAACTACCAGGCTGCTCCTGAGACTGATGGAACACTCAAGTCTCAGCAGAAGAGGCAAGCCCAGCCCCAGCTCCTGCAACTATAAGAAAGGCTGTGGTCTTACTTAGTGCCTGGCTTCTAGGTTGGACTAACTCACAGGGTCTGGAACTCTGGCCACTCCCCAGAAGCTGTAAGTCAGAGATCCCCATTGGGAAGAGATCTGAAGGCTCTTTCAGGCCCCTTCCTCCTGTACATGACAGCTATCTTTCCTAATGTGGCTGCTCTCTACTTCCAGCCCATCTCCTATAAAGGTCTTCTGAAGGGATCTTGTCTCAGCTCCTTTCCAGGAACCTGTCATTTTTTTTTTCTTCCTTTTTTCCTAATTGTTTCTAACAACATAGGGCTGTAATAGATTGTGAAATGCTGTTCTCCAGGGATGACACTTGGAATTGTCCTCTTGGACTTTCAGGAGCTGTGATCACCTATACAAACATTAAGCCTATTAAAGCCTTTATTGGGGAAGAGAGGCTCACTAGGCTGCAAACCCACAAGGTCTGTTCTCCCTGTCTCCAAGAGGCAGTTTACTAGGAGAGAGATATGTGTGTGTGTATGTGCATGCGTGCGTGCGTGCGTTTCACCTGAGTGTTTCCTCAGTGGTGTATCAGCTCCATGTTCCTATAAATAATGCCTCACCCACACCCTTAAAAGTAAGACTAATTAAACTCACTGATTCTGTAAGCTAGATTTGAGTGGATGCCTTACTTTGGTCTGCTGTTGGAGCCCTATTTGGGGTGAAGATACTTGTTCGTTTCTCTGGGAAAGGTTCACATAATGTGATAAATATTTTCAATGGAAGGCTTCCATAGGAACTGCACATATGTGATGTACAGACATACATGCAAACAAAGCATCCATACACATTAAAAAAAAAAAAGGTTGTTCAATATAAACCTTAAAGCAACCGCTGAAATATCAAAACCAAAAATCATAACCAACAAGTCAAAGAAGATAAAATTAAATAGGACAGAATACAGAAAAAAAGTAAAATAAATGATTAAAAGGTAGGACAAACAGAAACAAATGGTTAAGATGTCAGATTTAAATCTAACCCACTATGCCAATAACAACATTAAATGCAGATAATTTAATACCTCACTGTCTTAGTCACTGTTCCACTGCTTTGAAGAGACACCATGACCAAGGCAACTCTTATAAAGTATTTAACTGGTGGCTTGCTTACAGTTTTAGAGTTAGTTCATCATCATCATCATCATGGCAGAAAGCAGACAGGCACAGTGCTAGAGCATGTAGAGCTGAGAGCTTTATATCCTTATCTGCAGGCTGCAGGCAGAGAGACAGGGCCTGATGGGCTTTTGAAACTTCAAAGCAGAGTCCCAGTGACACACTTCCTCCAACAAGACCACAATTGTTCCAACAAGGCCACACCTCCTAATTCTTCCCAAACAGTTCCACTTGCTGGAGACTAAGCACTTGCATATATGAGCCTATGGGGGCCACTTCCTTCATACCATCACACCTACCTAAAGGTAGAGATTATGATCTGGATAAATAAGCAAGTCCCACTATACACTATCTACAAGAAACACACGTTAATTATGAATATGCAAATAGGCTATAAGCATAAGGATGGAAAGAGATACCTATACCATACTAACTGAGCAAAGGCTGGAGAACAGGCAGTGGTGACTCTGGCTGGCTCAGTGCAGCTTTAAGAATTGAGCATCATTACCAGAGTCAACAGTAGGTAATGTTCAAAGCTTGGTTGAAGAGGAAACAGAAAAAGACAGGAAGTAGCAGAGGGCATGGATATCTCTACTTGTTCCAAAGATCTTAGAGACAGAACAGCCCAGAAAAGAACATTTCATAGTCCTTTGCATTCTTGCAATGGCCACTCACTAAAGGACCCTGCATAATAAATAAATAAACAAACAAACAAACAAACAAACAAACAAACCTAGCTTGCCCAAGAGTAGCAATAAGTAGCAGGATGGAGAAAGATTTTTCCTACTGGGTTTGTCACCAGGAGGGCCAACAGAATGGATTAAAACTCACATTCGTGAGAGACAGACATGCAGAAAACCCTCAAGTATTCAGGAATCAATCAACATACCTCTAGTCCACCAATGGGTTATTAAAGGACACATCTTAAGAAATCAGAGACTTCCCATATTGAAACTTTCTCATGTTGAAAACCCTAGGCCCAGGTGAATTCTACAAACATTTAGGAAGGTATACTAAATACCAAAACTCATAGAAATCCTTTTCAAGTGGGGTAGGCAAAATGGCTCAGCAATAATGATCCTTGCAGCCAAGCCTGAGAGCCTAATTTGATCCCCAGAACCCATATGGTGGAAGGAGAGACGGAACTCTGAGGACTCATCTTCTGACTTCCAGAAGTGAATCGTGGCATGGAGTGTACACGCACCCCCCCCCCCCCCAGCACCCTACCCCACCATGGAATTAAAAAAAAAAAAAAAAAAAAAAAAACTTGAGGCGGAGGAAATTATCTCAACTCATACTACTACACAATGCCATTATTATTCTCATAGCAAAATCAGACATTATAAGAAAAACACAAATCACTATCTCCCCATGGAAACTGACATGAACATTTTAAACAAAATTTTAGTAAATGAGGGGTGGAGAGATGGCTTAGAGGTTAAGAGCATGGCTGCTCTTCCAGAAGCCCTGAGTTCAATTCCCAGCAACTACATGCTGGCTCACAACCATCTATAATGAGATCTGGTGCCCTCTTCTGGCATTCAGGCAAAACATGCAGGCAGAACACCGTGTACATAATAAATCTTAAGAAAAAAATTTTAGTAAACACAACCCAAGAACTTACAAAAAAGTAATGCATCATCATAAACAGGGATGCAAATGTGTTTTAACATTGGAAAATGAGACTGGGGTGTAGCTTGGTGGTGCTTCTTTAGCATGTACAAGGCCCAGCAACATATTAAAAAAAAAAAAAGCCAGGCATGGTGGCACACGCCTTAAATCCAGTACTTGGGAGGCAGAGGCAGGTGGATCTCTGAGTTCAAGGCCAGCCTGGTCCACCCAAGTTCCAGAATAGCCAGAGATACAGAGCAACTACCTTTCAACAACAAACAGAGAGACGGAGAGGTGGCTCGTGGCTAAGAGCCCTGGCTGTACCTGTGCCCACAGGCCTCTCTCTTTTGAAGGCACTGTTGCTCTGCCACCCGACCTCACCTTCACCGCTGCACTACCCTGGCCTTCTCTAGACCCCCAGGTCTACTTCTAAGAAACAGAGTACGGTTCTTAGACTTTACTGGGTTCAACTCATAGGTCCACTGAACACCAGGCAATGAGCTGTTTGGACTTCTGTGCACCTCCCTTTCCTGTCTCCAAGGGGGATAATAAAAGGAGGACTTCCCTTACAGGCGCTATGAGGATAACATGAGTGAGTGTGTGTATGTGTGTGTAGCACTTTGAACAGTGCCTGGGTTACAGTAAGAGCTATGTATGTGTTAGCTCTTACCACTATCTCTGGAAAACCTAGCTCTTAATTTCTGCTAGTTCTCAGGTAATACCTGGTCCATACTGGGATGAATTTGGACAGGTCAAACTGAATTCCTGAGAGAGCAGTATAGGAAGGTAGTCACTCTACAGTGTAGCATTTGAATTGTAGCTCTGCTATTTTCTGGCTTAGGTAACCCTGGATACTCTATTTAGCCTCTTGGGACTTAATTATGAAAATCATAAAACTAGTAGACTGGAGTAAGGACAGAGCAAGTGCCATGTCTTTTCTCCTCTCAAGGCCAGGTCTGTTTATTATAATGGCTTCCAATCAGACTGACCCTAGGCCAGCTTCTCCAGGGACAGAACAAACCCTGGCCTCAGGAAATAGCATCTGAGTAAGTAGCTTTCTTCTGCAATGAGTGGAAGGGGAGGCCAGCTGGAGGTTATTGCTATTATACTGAAATCATCTTCATTAAGTCTGTTTTCCACTTTGGTTTGGGATAGATACATTTGGAAGTTCGAATCCAAACTTTGTTGTACAATACAACAGCAACTACTTCGTTGTTGGCTTCTCCCCTTCCATCTATCCCACTACCTAACTCAGATTTTACTTTATACATATCACATGCAAGTAACTAATATTTATTTATTTGGGAGAGTTTTTTTGAGGCAGAATTTTGTTGTGTACTCCAACCTGGCCCAGAACTTGTGATTTTTCTGGGATTATAGATGTGTACCACCACACCTGGCTATAAGGGTCATTTAAAAGTCTACTCACATCAAAAGGTTTAAGACTTAAAGACACACCTCTACTTACTTGCCTGTCTCTGGAATCACACACCTGACAGCTCCCATGTTTTAGCACTTTGGATCCAGGCTCACCAATACAGCCCACTCCATTTTCTCTTATTACTCATATTAATCTCCTACTTCAGCCTGACTCCAGAGTTCATGTGTTTTTAGCCATTATATGTTCATCAGAACATGGGCTCTTAGATGGAACCTGAGTCCCCATCTGTATTAGTGTGAATGTCTCTAGGCCTCCCATTTCCTTATGTAGAAAACAAGAACAGTCCCATCAACAGCAGTATTAACTAGCCGTACAGGACTGCTGAAGAATCAATCTACACATGGTAAATACCCAAACAGCATTAGTTACTAATATCATTCCCTAACACAATAGACCCACAGACTGAATTAAGGAATCAAGACCCACTCCTGCTCTTAACATTGAGGAAACACTAGCTGAAAGACATGTTTTAATTTGGAATTGTGACCTACCTTTAAGTCTGCGTTGGTGGCAAACCTCTGTCCAATTAAAGCTGCATTTCCTCCTACATAGTGCTGTAAGACAGTTCAAAGTTATGAACATTCAAACAAGTGTATAACCCAAGCTTAATCATTTAAAAAAATTTATATTTGTTTTTATTTTACTTTCATGGATGTCTTCCCGGTGTCTATGTCTGTTCACCACATGTTTGCAGTACTTGAGGAGGCCAGAAGAGGACACTGGATGCCCTGGAACTGTAAGCCTCCATGTCCTGGGAATTGTACCCTGGTCCTCTGGAAGAGGAGTCAGTGCTCTTAACCACTGAGCTCTCTTCCCAGCTCCCACCAACATATTTTGATTTTTCTTTTTTTTCCTGGCTTTTTGAGACAGAGTTTCACATAGCCCAGACTAGCCTAAGGTCACTATGTAGCTGAGGTTGGCCCTGAACTTCTGATCCTTCTGTCTCCACTTCCTATGGGCTAGGATCACGTGTCTACCACTAGGCTAGCTGCACCAAGCTTGGAGGTGCCTTGACAACAAAGGGTACAAATGAGGTTAATAAAACAGAAACAAAGCCAGGCATGGCCCATGCCTTTAATTAGAGCACTCTGGAGGCAGAAGCTGGCTTATCTCTGTGAGTTCAAGGACAGCCTGTTCTATAAAGCAAGTTCCAGGATAGCTAGAGCTACATAGAGAGACCCTGTTTCAAAGCAAAACAAACAAACAGACAAGAATAATAAGGAAAGGTGGAGAGAATAAATATGAAAACTAGTATGCTGATATATAAAGACAATCTTTATATGATGACCAACCACACCCTGGCTTTATGCCACATGACAGACTTGAATGCTTGGGGCAGAACTGAAGTAGGAAAGAAAATTGAGTCATTTACAAAAGTTATACAGGGCCCAAAAGAAACCTTCACTGATTTCTTACAAAGACTGATTTCAGCAGTAAATAGAATGACACCAAATTCAGAAGCAAGAGGAATAATAACTGAATCTCTGGCTTTTGAAAATGCTAATGCACAATACAAATGAGTAATTAGGCCATTAAAGGCAAGATCAGCACCCTTGGAGAAATGGATCCAAAATACAATAAATATTGACTCTCATGATCATGATGATGCTTGGATAGGAGAGGTGATTTCCACAGGTTTGAAGAAAAACAGCAATGTCAAATGTTTAATTGCAGTAAACAAGGTCACCTAAGAGGGAACTGTAAACAGGGCATTCCTAGAAACAAAGTTTTTTCAAGGAATAATCCCAACAGGATGCCCCTCCCTTCTGGAGTGTGCAGAAGGTGTGGCAAAGGCTAACAAATGTAGATCAAGAAGAGACAGTCAAGGTAATTCCTTGCCTTTGATGTAGGGAAACTTCCTGAAGGGGTTCTCCCCAGCCTCCAGGTCAAATCTGGTTCAGTCCTTTCCTGTCACCAGGGAAGAAACTCCTTCCTAGAGCAATTAAAGAACCTAATACCTATTGTAAGAAACCATACTGCTCTGGAATGATAGAACAGCTTTATAAAATAAAACAAAAATTTAAGGAGAAACCATAAATCCAAATTGATAAAGATTAGAAAAGGGAAACTGATAGATAATTACATGTCCACACGGTTGGGCTTGCCCGGCGGACAGCCTAACTATTTCCGGTGTAGAATAGCCATCTCCCAGTCAGACATCTCACGGGACCGGGACTCTGTGGCTTTACGTGGTTGCGTAAAGCGCGCGCACAGCCATGTAATCTACGCGCATGCGTGGAATACCCACAGGAGTCCCTGTACGCATGCGCAGCCCAACCTTTAAAAGGCCGGTGCCATCTTACATGAGTCTCTCAGCCCCCTCCCCTCACCCCTCCTCACCCACGTGTGTTTCACGCAGGCCTGTCACCTCTGTCCTCTTTAATAAAACTCTTCTGTGGTTTTGTCGCGTTCAGGACGTGTTCCTAGCGCCTAAATAAATACTAACAGAAACTCCCCAAAGTTAGGATTGGGGAAGGGTTTTGTTTTTGTCTTCTAGGAGAACGAAGGCATCCAGCTAAGGAATCTAAAGACCACTGGACAAATTAGACATCTGAAGAAAAAGGACAAATCATCCAGAAAACTTGTCCTAAGAAAAAGATTTTCTGCAGTGATCCATGACAATGCCTAATAGTGACCTTTGAAGTCTCCAAAAGATGATGGGACCCCACAACGACAATTCAATCAGGACAATGATAATGTCAGCAAGTTGACAAATACCACCCAAAGATTGGCTTTGGACTACAAACTGCTCAGGACAATTTTGAGGTGGCTAGCTGAGGTGATCCAGCCTCAGACTAGCCAGGACTTGAGACAAGACCTGCACTTTCCCATTATGCAGAGACTAGACAACAAATGATAGAGTTCCCTCTCCCAGGACTTGACAGTTAACCCCAAATTTTTCTTTTCAGGATCCCCTAAAGATGCCTTCACCCCCAGACAGCAGGAAGCAATTTTAAGAACATGACACTCACATTCTCAAGAGGTGGGGTGAGTAGTTTTGGGTCTTTCAATGGGATATGGATAATTGTCATTGTTTAGGATAGTTGGTTATAAGTTGTTAATTTATAATGGTCAGGAAAAAAGCTAAACAAAGGAGATTAGATTTAGGGCTCTTGTTTGTAAAAAAAAAAATAGAAAAAAAGAGGACATAGATATGGTAAGAGGTAGATTATTGAATCTACTTTTAAAAAGCAGCTACATTAAATTGGACTTTTATATCAGTAAATGCTATAGCATTTAAAATATTTTAATAACAGAGATTTTTCCTTCTTTCTTTCTTCCTTCCCTCTCTTTCTTCCCTCCCTCCCTCTCTCTCTCTCTCTCTCTCTCTCTCTTTCTTTCTTTCTTTTTTATGACTATGAGACCTGTCTGCTCCTGGCAGCACCAACCTACTTCAGAGAAGGTGATGGGCATTGATGAAAACTTCATATGGAGTTTACTTTCTTTGTGGCAAAAGCTAGCTAGCCACTGGGCAAAGTGCCGTTGCCTCAACTGCTGACAGTATGCTGTCCGAAATGGACAAGCAGGACACAAAACAAAGGACTGCCAAACTTTGCCAAGACAAAGCAGGAAGGCCCTTCAGAAAATCCTGCTTCACGGATAAGTCTGTCAGATATGCTAGGTCTATCAGTTAAAGATGGATGCTCCAACATTGCAGAGGAACCTTGGGTGACTGTCCAGGCAGCCAGCTGTTTCTGTCATTTCTCACATTTTTTTGAAGTAGCTTTTTGCACTTCCTGATTACTCAGTAAATATTATTTTCTTCTTGGGTCTCTGAAGGAGTTGAAGATTAGGTAGTTATAGTTTTCCTTGTTAACAAATTCAGAAAATAAACTCACTAAAGATGTGTAAAGTGTATAAGTTTGAAAGATAGCAGAAGACAGTTTTTGGTTGGTAATACAAGTTAGGATAAAAAATGGAGTATTTTCTCTGAATTTGTCAAATGTTTATAAACTAGACATTGTTAATGTAATTCTTGACTGTATATATTGTATATATTTATTGTCTTATTGGCACACACACCTTTAATCCCAGCACTAGGAAGGAAGTGACTGGGTGGAGAAAGGTATGTAAGGTGTGAGGAGACAGGAACTAAAGGCTCTTCGGTTCGGCTGGAGGTACTTTTGGCTGAGGAAGCACCTTTCGGCTGAGCCCCTTTCAGCTAGAGAGCCTTTTCAGGCTGAGGAGCTCTAGAGGTGAGACATGGCAACGGACTGTTTGTTCCTTTGTCTCTCTGATCTTTCTGCATTTACCCCAATATCTGGCTCTGGGGTTTTTATTAAAAAGACCATTTTAGAATTTGTGTTACAGTTGTCTGAACTAGATCAAATTTGGCCCTGAGCTGCTAGGCAGCTAAAACAGACAGACAGACACACACACACACACACACACACACACACACACACCAAAACAAAACAACCCACAGAAGTATGACTGTACCTTTTCCCACACTCTATGACTCCTTAAGGAGCACATGACTATGTCATCCTCCTAAGTATTGTTCAATACATAAACATAGTCTTTTCTCAGTGTTTGTTGGAGCCTAGAGCCTGTGAATGCCAGGCAAATGCTTTCAGCTGCATCCTCAGTCCTAAATTGTAGTGGGGCTTTTTTTTTGTCATTTAATTTGTTTTTTCCTCTGCCTCTTGAGTGCTGGGATTAGGAGTATGCATCCTCACACTGGGCTCTAATATGTAACTTTTTGTCTGAGGTGTTGGGGGTGGAGAAGTGGGTGACACAGTGTTTTGTTATGTGGCTTAGGGTGGCTTTGAGCTCATAGCAATCCTCCTGTATCAGCCCATCAAAGTGCTGAGATGACAGGCATGAACCAACATGCTTAGTTTAAATTGTAACTTTAAAAATTATCTTGTATTTTACCTAATTCAATGTCCATAATACAGGTAAGCTTTGTTTTGCTTGGTTCCATTATGCATGCATAAATTCTAGTTAGGACCATTTAATTAAATAACACTAGTTTCTCCAACAACACAGCTTAAATTTCAGCTTCTATAAGTGTAACTGTATAAATACAAACTTTGCTCCTAGACTTTTCAGTTTACAAATTACCCCATCAAGGACAGATGTGCATTGTGAATAATTAATCACACCATCTCTTTGTATTCTATACATCTGCTACTGGCTTCAGGAACAGACAGCAAAGATTACAGTAGCTAGCTGTGCTGCCTGTTTCCCAGTGTCAAACCCACAGGAGATTTACAAGGAAAGATCTGAAGGAGGAAATGCCAGCAAAGAGGGAAGTGTAATAAAGGACAGAAGTGATACTGTGGGAAATGGACATAGGTGTGACAGAAACAGCATCCCCGAGGAATGTTGACATTGACACTGTTCAGGAGGGCTTCAGTGGGGTGCACAGAGCCGTTCTTGATTTTAGTTCATGATCTCTCTTCTACCCCTATCTTGTAAGGGTGAAAGGTAGCTCTGTGGTGGTACTGTGTTCCCCAAAATATTGTGCACCCTAATAAACTTATCTGGGGTCAGAGACAGAACTACTAGATACAGAGGCTAGAAAATGATGGCACTCACACCTTTAATCCTAGCATTCCAGAGACAGAAATCCCTCTGGATCTCTGTGAGTTCAAGGCCACATTGGAAACAGCCTTTAATCCCAAAAAGTGAGACTTTAATCCCAGGAAGTGAGGGCAGAAAGCAGAAAGGTATATAAGGCGTAAAAACCAGGAACTAGCCTGGTTAAGCTCTCAGGCTTTTGAGAAGCAGTTTAGCTGAGACCCATTCGGATAAGGACACAGAGGCTTCCAGTCTGAGGAAACAGGATCAGCTGAGAAGTTGGCCAGGTGAGGTGGCTGTGGCTTGTTCTGCTTCTCTGATCTTCCAGCATTGACCCCAATACCTGGCTCCGAGAATGTTCTTATTAATAAGACTGTCTAAGTTTCGTGCTACATAGCTCTCTCCAAGTCAGCCTTCCTCTGGGTCCCTGGCCTTTGGCTAGGACACCTTGCCCTTCTACATTAGGTATGGCCCTGAATCCTTTCCAACAACATATGACATTGTCTCTGCTCCCTTTCCTCACTGACATCTCAGCCTCCCAAATGATCCTCCCTAAACAGGATTAGGATCTCTCACCACCTAACTTGAATAGCCCTAATATAGCTCCAACTCTGTATTAGGTGACAGATGTCTGGAACACAACCAGCTCCTTCAGGGCAGGGATCGCCTTCTCAGGATAGGGGCTGAGTAAGTGTCTGCTGCTAAGTTGGCAGAGGGGGGAAGCTGCACAATGATGTGTTGGGAACTACAATGGCCACTCTGGTAGTACACCCTCACTGGTAAATAAATCCCTCACACAGGACAACTCCTGTTCCCTCCACACTGCAGCTCACCTAGAAAGCAGACAATCCCAGCTGGTACTCCATGTTGCTGAGCATGGATCCGGGTACCTTGGAAACCCAAATGACAGCCAGTACAGTTGATGTTATATTCTGAAGGCTGAGAACTTGAGAAGTTCTCCCTGAGCAACACTCCACCTTCTTTGTCCTTAACCCATGCAGCAGCAGAGGTTAAACAATGACTCTAGATGCTGGCCACCACTCTCACCCCACACTTTAGGTCAATCAATCCATGTTTGGGCAGGACAGGGATAGCTTTCTACATAAAATGTAGAACTGTCTGTGATATGTAGCTCGAATTTGGTCTACATGTCAGATTTAATGTTTTACTTAACTACAATGGATAGAAGAATTCACTTAATGCCTGGGAAATGTTAAGACGTCTACAAAACAGACCCAGAGTTTCCATAGGATGGCTTATCTGTTGATTATTTGGCCACCAACCTTACAGCTGATAGTAATTTGAAAGGTACCAATTTGAGGCAATTGTAGAAAGTAAGCAAGACAATTTTATGTTTTGGAATAGTTTGAACCATTGAAAAGCAAAAGTAAGTTCCTGTAGGGTTCCTGCTTGCGACCCCCACCCCCATCAAAGCAGAAGAGGACACTAAGCCAACTGGTTTAAGTACCATTATCATAAGGACTAGTGAACGGAGACGTAGCACACCACCACCAAGATCCTCTTCTGAGAGAGGACTTCTGCTTAGCTGTCAAGATGGACACGACAACTCCTGTCTCCTTTAGAAACTTGGCTGGCTAATGCCTGGCTCATTTCTAATGTTCAAGATGGCCACTTTAAAAGACAAAAGACATTTTAATCTCAAAGGCATCAAAATCAAACCAGTCACCAAGGTTTGCCTGGGATTGGCACCAACTAAAAATGTATTAACAACTTCCTTAGCTAGAATTCAGACTCATACTCATGTAAGGCCTTTCTTTGCATTAAAGGAAGGACCTACATGAGGAGGAGGAGTGACCTGGGACCTAGGAGTGCTGGGATAAGAGAAATCAGAACCGAACCCAGCCCAGAATGCGTTGAGGGCAGGCATGCCGGGAGACGGGAAGAGCCAAGGTTATGTCTTCAATCTAGTACTGACTCCTCTAGCACATGCAGTGCTTCTACCGTGCAGGGTCCAGAGTTTTGTTTATCATTACAGGTGAGCTGGGAGAACACTAAAGTTCCTCTGGCTCTAGTATGTTTTACTCTATAAACAAGTGGCTCTCAAAAAGGTCCTCAACCCAATAGTGTCAACCAAGAAATTTACTAAAAATTTTGGAAACTCTAGGCCCTGCAGACTGAACAGGAACTCAGAACAGCAGTGGCAATTTAACAGCCCCCGCCCCGCTACCTCCCCACCAGCATTCCGGCACATGTTCCAGCCTGAGAACTACCAATCCAGGCCAGCAGATTTCCAGCAGCGTGACTTTGCCACCCTCCTCTTCCCCAGGAAACACAGGAGCGTGTCTGAGATATTTTGGCCATCACAAGTGGGGAATAGAGCTTTGCATTCAGCGGGCTGAAGTGGGAGGCTACTAACAATTCTATAACACATAGTACAGCCCTTCTCCCAGAGCATTAGCTACTCAAAATGTCGGTAGCTACTCTTGAAACACCCTGATCTGGACAAACAAAACAAAGGTGAAGACATGCCCAGCTCCCCTCCCCATAGAGATGTAGATAGAGACCTCTGTGGGCTTATCTTTTTTCCCCTTCTTAGCAAGGACTCATCAAATACTCAGCCATATTGAGATTACTGCAAACTATATCTAAAAAATTATAAGCTGAGGGGGGAGGGACTGGAAACTGGGCTGGGATGTAAAATAAATTAGTAAATTTATTTAAAAAAATAAATAAAATGTACAAATACACACACATACAAATGGAAAAAATAAATTATAACCTAAACTAGGAATAGACATACTTCTAACCTTTAGCCTGGTAACAAGAGAGGGAGGAGGGTGTTCTGGATGACCCAGAACAAAAGTCTGAGGAAAAATTGTGGAATTAATGACATACCCAACACAAAATTTTACATAAAGGGCAAAACCACTGCACTGGATCACCATCTTGGTGTACACCGAAAGAGAAAGCTGCTTCTAAGAGCTGTCAAAATGCTTCCCCCCTTCAACATAGCTTCTAAGAGCTGTCAAAATGCTTCCCCCCTCAACATAGCTTGTAGCACGGGTGAGTGGGGCACACCTGGGCTCCTGGGAACTCAGATGCAGTCTGGGCGATGTCATAGAAGGTTTCCTTGTCACTGAAGAAGCGCTCAGCAGCGGCTCCCTTCCCCATGAAGTAGACAAAGGCTTCTTCCAGATCACTTCTTGAGTGCAGAACAGCATGATCTCTTCCGCTCCCAGGACTGAGACCAAGTGCCTGCAAAAGCTTCACGCCAGAGATCACCACGTCCACACAGGCATTGACTCTGGAAGGATGGAGAAGATGAAGGAAGCTGAAACATGGGGCAGCCACTCTGACTTTAGTTACTAGAGAGCAGCTTTGGAGAACTGCATTCACACGGCAGACAGCCGGCACGCGTCTGACAGCAGGGCAACGAAGCAGACATCACACATCTGAAGAGCGATTGTGTCTGGACGCACGTACTGGGGCTCTTCTCAAGAGTCCTGGCAAACTTTTACTGCCAGCTACGAACCGAGAAGACAGCACTCAGCACAACAACATCGCGGTCACAAAAACGCATTCATGAAAAGATGCTGGTAGAGCTACGCTGTCTGGATGCAAGTCACTTCAATTTCTGAATCGCAGTTTCCTTGTCTATAAAATGGCAACAATAGCCGGGCGGTGGTGGCGCACGCCTTTAATCCCAGCACCCGGGAGGCAGAGCCAGGTGGATCTCTGTGAGTTTGAGGCCAGCCTGGTCTACAGAGCGAGATCCAGGACAGGCACCAAAACTACACAGAGAAACGCTGTCTCGAACCCCCGCCCCCCCAAAAGGCAACAATACAAGTTAACTTACAGTAAAGATTTAATAAATTAATGTATGTTTTAAGGTACAAAAAAATTACTGTCAAAAGGCAGCTATCAGACACTTTCCTCCAAAGACAAGAGAGGACATTGGGCAGAATGCACTAACCATCAAATACTCTGAGCTGAAGCTGCATCTCAGAACTAAGTATGGCTGGGAAGACTTGGGCATGCCTGTGGCCCAGCTCAGTACTTGGTAGGTGTTCACAGAAGTGGTCCATGCACTTCAAAGGTCTGGTGACAAACCAGGACAGCATCACCTGGTTGGTTGTATGGAATTATAAAGCCTTACCCACTTAGTAAGACTTTGTTTCAGAATAAAAAACCACCAGGTATACTGGCTCATGCCTGTAATTCCAGGAGTTAGGAGGCTGAGACAGGATTGCTATGAGTCCAGGACAGCCTAGAGACGTCTACAGTGTAAACTCTCATCAAAAACAAACAAAAAATCCCTAGAGGTGACAGAAAAATGTTACTGATCATCTACTTCTGGGCAGACCCCAAACTAATTATTCTCTGTGTACTTGCCACATCCTTCAACATCAACATGCACATTGCCTGAGCTTCACTCTGCAGAGGAAATTAAGGCAAAGAAACGAACAAATTATGCTCACTTGACAGGACAGATTTCAAAATGTATGAAGAGCTGTGTGACATGGAGAACACAAGAACAGGAGCAAACAAGACAAAGACACTAAGTGTCTGTCTGAAGAGGGTCAGAGAAGGAAGTCCAAGCCTAGCTTCCTGGTCTCTGAGCAGAGTGAGAGGTGGGAGCAGAGTTCATCCCTCTAAGCTGAAGCACCTCAAAGGACAGTATTTCTTATCACTTCCCGCCACTGAATCCTCTGTAAAATGTTTCAAGTACCTTCTAGCTTTAACATTCTCTGCCTTGGGTATTAAAAGAACTAATCATAATCACAGGATATCTAGCTGAAGAGAATCAAGGGCTCGGGGAGCTATGCCCTGGATGGTGCCTCTTTCTGAGACACCAACGTCAGGACAGGCATCTTCAGATAAGGAACACCAAGTCAGAAAGGGCTATGAGATCAGTTATTAGTCATCATGGCTCTAGCCAAGAAAGGCTACAGTGGAGATTAACTAACATTCCAAAAGCCACAGACGGGAGCAGCTTAATTTAAAGCTCAATTCTTGATAATGAGTTCCTTACGGGGAAATAGGCAAGCAAAGGTCAAACCTTTTCTTAGGACACAACATGACTGGAAAATTTAGAGGGAGCAAAGCTCAGGGCAAAGAAAGACTTGGGTGAATGTGAGGTCCAAGGTTTCATTTTATCACATAAGCAATAGGTACCAGGGTCCAGTTCAGAGCAGGAGAGTCACATTTCTAGAAAGTCAAGGTGGGCTCCATTTAGGCACTGACATCTCAAAAGCAAGCAGCCCCAGTCCTCAACAAACTCCTAACCCCAGCCTCATCCTCAGAAGCTGCTTCATCTAAAATCCCACAAGAACATGCATGCTCTTCTTCTGAAGTCTAGCTTAACTTTCTTCACCAACTGCTCCTTTTTGTCTCTTACTATGGTAACACCAGGGCCTGAATATGAAAGCAGAAGTGGAAAAGACAAAGCCTTACACTGCACTTCCAACACCCGATGGCTGTGTGTGACTGTGGGGACCAGTATTTCTAAGATTGCTTACCTTTTGTGATGATCTAACACTTAGAACCACCTGCTTCATAAAGTGCTACACCTGGTATGAAAGGCCTTCTTTCTTTAACTGCCTATCCACCCTGCTACCCAGCATCTCCAATCTCACCCTCCATTTTCATTGCCACGCAACAGTTTGAGTTCTTCCCTCTCTGTACCGAAGCCCTACAATGGCCTCTTTACCAGCATCAGGGTCTCCAGACAACCTGCCTCATGGATCACACTAAACTGTTTTGAATGAGAAATGAGTCAATGTGTCAAACTACAACCCACCCCTAGTCCAAAACGAAATTTTAGTACATTTGCTTCCCCCACCCCATGCCCTACCTTTACACTTAAACATCTCTGGGTAAGAAATAATGTTAGCGGGTTTGTGCTGGCTACAAAAAGGTGCTGAGCAGTTAGAACAGGTTAAAACAGTTGCTCAAAAATCTCTCTTTTCCATCCCCATCAGATATTTTCTTTCTTTCTTTCTTTCTTTCTTTCTTTCTTTCTTTCTTTCTTTCTTTCTTTCTTTTTTTTTTTTTGCTGGAGCTGAGGACTGAACCCAGGGCCTTGCACTTGCTAGACAAGCGCTCTACCACTGAGCTAAATCCCCAACCCTCCCATCAGATATTTTCAACAGGGAACTTTAGCGGCATTTGCCTGTTTATAAACCTTTACTGCTTTCCTCCATTACTAACTCTGAATTAAAAGACCTTCCAAGATTCCCTTCTCAGCATTTTCAAGTCTTGCCACTGTAGTCCAGGATGGCCCCAAACACACCATCGTCCCACCTCAGCTCCCAGAACCGGAATTATAGCAGGCTGCACCACAACATTTCTTTACCAAACGGTTAACTATCCCACACTCAGTTTGTGTTTAGATCTATCTGTTCCCTTGTCTTGACCTGAAGAAATCTTTTTGTCCCTCTAGATCTATCATACAAGCTACTATGGAATATATTTTCTATGATGGTCTCAACAAGATGTCCCATCCACACGATTTTGTTACTGTGTAATTTTGATATTCTTCCCACCAAGGAGTGAGCCATGCCACCTTCCCTTAATAACAGGTAGACCAGATTTTGGGAAATCTGATCCTACAGGTAAATCATGAGACATTAAGCCATCTGCCTGATCCTCTTCAGACATTCTCCTAGCCTAGTCTCCCTGCTGTGAGAATCTGAACAGCTAGAAGACACCTCCTGTGGTGCCCAGCCTTGATCAATCTTAATACCTCTAGTCCCAGCCATCTACTATAGCTGCAGAAGACCCCAAGTGGTAGAACTGCTCAGTTGAACCCCATCATACCTTAGAACAACAAAAGATCATGAAATATGGCTATTTCGAGTTACTAAGTTTTGACGTGATTCATTACTACATAACAAAAGAAAGTGGAATGTCATCTTGGAACTTTTTCTACTATCCGACCTGGGAGGAATTAGCAATTCTTTGGACTAGCTGGACTGCCTTATTCTTATCAGTAGCGGAACACAGCACCTTCCATAACTGTTATAGAAAACGGTTTCCTCCCTCACCTCAAAGTCCTATGTGGAAACCTTATGGTGGTTTGAATCAGAATGGACCCCACTGGGTCATGTATTTGAATACTTGGTCCCCAGCTGGTGAAACTGTTTGGGAAGAATCAGGAGATGTGGCCTTGTTGGAAGAAGTGTGTCACCGGGGGTGGAGGTGGGGGGGTCAACAGCCCATGCCCTTCTCAGTTCTCTCCTCCTCTTTTGAATATAAACTCTTAGCTACTACTCCAGTACCATGCCTGCCTGCCTGCTGCCATGTTCCCTGTCATGATGGTTATGGACTCATCCTCTGAAATGGTAAGGCTCCAATAAACTCTTAGGTAAGTTGCTTTCATTGTGGTGTTCTGTTATGGCAATAGAGAAGTAACTAAGACAAACCCCAATCCCCAGTGTAACTGTACTTGAACTTAGGGCCTTATGGGAGGCAATTATGGTTAAATGGGTGGCAGAGGTGGTCTCTAATCCAACAGGAATGCTTTCCTAGAAGAGGAAGAGATGTCAGTCTGGACTATGACATAAGATGCGTGAGAACATGGCCAGCTGCAAGGTAACTGGCATCTCCAGAAATAACTTCTCTAGAAACCACTCCAGAACCTTGACTTGGGACTATCAGACTTCAGAGCCACAAGAAAGTTTCTGTTGTTTTAAGCAACTAGTCTGAATCACTCTGTTCTAGCAGCCCAAGCAGTACAATTATGAATCTGCTTCCAACAAATGCAGCAGATGTACACACTCAGAACCCAGCACACACCTGACACAGCTCAAAGAAAGACCATCAAGAATCTGGCGAGAGAGCTGAGTCTGGTGGCACACACCTTTAATCCCAACACTTGGGAGGCAGAGTTAGGTAGCTAGATCTCTGGGAGTTCGAGGCCAGCCTGGTCTACAGAGTGAGTTCCAGGACAGCCAGGGCTGTTACACAGAGAAATCCTGAAAAACAAATAAAAAATAATCTGATAAGTTCAGGCATGATGGTGCACGCCTTTAATCCCAGCCCTCAGGAGACAGAAGTGGGTGGATCTCTAAGTTTGAGGCCAGCCTGGGCTACAGAGTGAGTTCTAGGACAGCCTGGGCTATACAGAAAAACCCTGCCTTGAAGAAAAATAAATAAAAATAAATTTAAAAATTAATAAAATAAAGCCTAAAAAGAGGAGGAGGAGGAGGAGGAGGAGGAGGAGGAGGAGGAGGAGGAGGAGGAAAAAAATCAGATGAGGAAAGGGCTCAATAGTTAAGAACACAGGCTGTTCTTCCAGAGGACAGAGTTCAATTCCTAGCACCAGTTTGGGCAACTCACAAACATGTGTAATTCAGCTCCAGGAGATCCAACACTCTTTTCTGGTCTCCAGGGGGCCCTGAACTCACATTCACTCCCACACATATACATTTACAAATTTTAAAGTAAGAATCTGATAAAGAAAGCGAGAGAGAGAGAGAGATGGTTCAATGGTTAAGAGCAAGGTCCTCTTGCAGAAGACCCAGGTTTGAGTCCCAGCACCCATGTGGCAGCTCACAACTGTTCATAATCCTAGTCCCAGGGGATCAGGGGCTCTTGAAGGCACTGCATGGACAAACCGTTCATTCATGTGGAAGGAAAAAAAAAAAAGAATCGGATAAAGGGGTGGGTGAAGAGATTTGGAAAGAGCTAAGAAATACACAGTAAAAAAGAGTAAATGTTTGGATACAAAACTAACTAGTTAACATGTGAGTACTTTCAAAAGCTAACACAGTATTGGGTAAATAACATGATTATTTCATTGATTCAGGTCAACTTTGCTTTACTTTACTACACTTAGCCACAACATTCGTATAAAAATATGAGGGTACCTGACAGGCTTGTTTTTGTACAGGTCTCTTGTACATGTAACACCAGCACGGGGGGCAGGAGCAGGCAGGTCTAAATTTGAGGCCCACTCCTGATCTACCTAAGTTCCAGACCAGCCAAGGAGGCCCTAGTTCAAAAATAAACAAAAACTCATCAAATCCAACCTAAAGAAAAACGTTAAAATAAATAAATAATAATAAACTTGCTGTTGTATGGCACCCTTGACATGACAAGAAAACCAAGCCGAATTGGGAGAGCGGCTAAGGTTAGTGTAAACATAGTAATAATAATAATTACATTTCGGTGAGTTTTACAAAGAAAGGAGGTACTGTGATTTGGGAGAACCTTAAAAATATAGACGGTCACTCAGTATGGGGAAGTAGCTTCAAGGAGGGCGTGCTAAACGTGAATGGCTGAGAGCAGGTAATGAAACCTCAACAAAAAATGCTGAATTTGAAATCGAGCAGTTTTAGTACAGTGGTCTTCAGACGGGATGACGTAAAGAAATAGAGTCAATAGCTAGAGACAGAAGACATTCAGTTTCAAGTTCAGACTAGGAAGAGTGTTAGGACAGGAATCTGTGACCGCCAGAGAACAGTTGGCCGAGGAGAAGGGCTGGAAGTCAGGGCAATGGAGTAACCTCAAAAAAATACAGGTGACAGGCTAAGTTAGATTTCTAAGAGGCTATTAGGGATGCACACGGAAAAGAGAAGAGCAGGGCCAGCCGAGAGGGAAAATTGTGCCGAGTGTCCCTGCAGCGATGACGAAAGGCTCGTCTCACACGTCCGACACTTTTGCCAAGAGGGCGACGCGGACACCAGTGCGTCCCGGGCAGACCCCGGAGCGCGCGCACTTCCCGGGGAGGCCCAGAGCCGCAGGCCCCGCAGGCACTCACCCCACAGCCACGCGGCGCCAGCGCCGGGCGGGCTGCACGATGAGGGCATCCCAGGCGGCCGCCAGCCGGCCCTCGGGGGACAGAGGTCCCGCGGGCACGGGCGCGGGCCCCAGCCGCAGCGAGCTCCAGAGAGAGCGCAGCGCCGAGCTCGGCAGCTCCGGCTCCAGCAGGAATACGCAGCCCACGGCCAGAGCCAGGAAACCAGCGCAAGCAGAGCCGCGCCACAGCGCCATGTGCACACACCGCCGCACCGGTGGCGACAGGATCCTTTCTCGGCTCGCGCCTCCTCCCAGCTGGGCGCGCGATGACGTAGCACGCGTTGGCGTCACACCCGCGCGCCACAGACTCCTCCCCCTGTGGGCGGAGCTACTGGTGAACTGTAGCCCCAACTATGGGTGGAGCTGGACTGGAGACGGTGCTCTGGGCGGAGCTATGGCGGGCTTCTGGGCGGGGCGATGGGCGGAGCGACAACGGCGCGGGTATTGGGGAGTCTGTATGTTCATGTCCTGACGCTGGGTGGCGCTGTTGTGCGGTCCCGGTTCTGGATGAACAAAGACAGGAGTATGGCCCTAACTCCTGCATGTCTTCCCGAAGCTCACCTGTAACCTGAGAATACTACGTTTGCTTCCCTAGTAAAATGAGACAAGCAGATAAAGCAGCGGGCAAAATTTGCGATTATGTAAGAGTCAGTCGGTTTTCCTGTGACACAAACTGAGACTGAAGTTCAATCTAGAGATCAGATTCAACACTCAGACCCCTAACATAACCCTTTTAACAACCTCAGAATAATCCACAAAAGCACGCGATCTTATGTACAGTATAGAGGGACTATACACTCAGTTAAGGCATCCTGGCTTAGTTCTTCTCGGTGAGACTACGGAAATCCAGCCCGGTCTTACTTGGTGTGACACTTCTGTGTGCAAGGTGGGTTAAGAGTCAGGGAAGCTAGGCTCGATGCCCAGCTCATTCTCAACCTCATCTTCCACCCTGGTTTGTTTCTATTCTATTTTTCAGTTTTGCTAGTTCCTGACCGATTTTCTACTCTGTCATGGCTTTTGGACTTGTTAATGAAAATGTATTTCCCTAGCTTTGATCTTGGACATTAGACATTCTCCTTCGCCCCACCCAGCTGACCTGATCATTCAGTCCTTTTCAAAGGAGAGCTTCACATAAGAAGAGATTTGGGATGCTTTGGGAAAGAGAAACCAAGAGGCTTATGAGATTTGTGTAATTCCATGAATACTATTTTTCCTAGAGTCACCTAGGCCAGCCTGTTCTAGAGAAACTGTTTCTGCAGTGGCCCTCTGTTTTCGAGTTTTCCTGCCACCAGAGGTGACTGATCCATTATCTGTTTTTCAGAATAGTAGATTCATACTAACTGGCCAGAGACTGTTTACTGGTTTGTTTGTTTATTCACTTTTGTGTTTATTAAATATGGCCTCTCGTAGCCCAGACTAGACTCAAACTCACTATACGGTCAAGCATGACTTTGGACTTGATCGTCTGCCTCCATCTCAGTGGACTGTGCTAGGATTACAGGTGTGCATCATTGTGCCTAGTGCTCATGCCTTCTAGAAAAGCACTCTACTAACTGAATAGCATTTTTAGTCCCTGTTTACCACCAACCAAGACCAGGTCTTTATGATTAACTGGTTTGGGTAGTGAACTGGCAAAGTCATGGGTTGAAGTTTGATAGATAGAGTCCATTAGTAAGTTCCCAACATCAGCTTTGGGAGGAGCAGAGGAAGCTGAGCTGTGAGCTAAGCACACAGGCTTGGAGGATCAGGACGAGACTCTCCAACAACATGGAGTTCCATTGGAATTCTCCTGCGTTTCCCCACTTCACACCTTCTGCTTCTTTCCAGGCTAGCAAAAACTTTTGTTGTGTAGTCTCAGAGGCTAAATAGCAAGAGCTGGAGCAAAATCAAAGTTTATTTCTCATGTCGAAGTCCAGATGTGGTGTGGGTGCCGTTGTGGGCTGTGCCGGCAAGCTAGATCCCATCTGGTAGTTTTGGGGGGCTATCTGGGCTTCTTCCAGATTGGGTCAATGTGGGTTTCTATTGGGGAAGATAGAGAGATGAGAGGTGACCTCAATTCCAAATTAAGAGGTCTGGAGCTCCAGGCAGTGAAGGACAGACACCAGCGACAGTTCATGGAGACCGGTGTGACTTGTGGCCACAACACAATCACAACAGCCCTGACTCTTTCTCCCACTTTATCGGGGCTCAGGGACAGGCACTCAGTTCTCTGGGAACTACAGTCCCTCTTGAAGTACTTCCTTAATGAGCAAAAGTCATTTCAGATTATCTGCTTGGCATCTGGAATGCTTTGCTAGTCAGTTGTTTTTCCAGAAGTTAGATTTCTGGGGACAATTATACAAAACAGTTCTGAGTGGGCAGACAAGGCTCCATTGCCTGAGCTGAATGAGAGAGAGAGAGAGAGAGAGAGAGAGAGAGAGAGAGAGAGAGAGAGAGAGAGAAAGGGAGAGAGAGGGAGAGAGGGAGAGAAAGGGAGAGAAAGGGAGAGAGGGCTGAGAGAGCCTCATGACTACCCCTCCCCCAACCCAAATTCCTTCCAGACATGGCCTTTGCTATTGGTTCTCTCTCCTGGGGCCTTAAAATGAGAGGGGAAAAAACCAAAACAAGACAATTTCATACCAGAAAATTCAGAGGACAGCACAGGCTCCAGGTGTCCCACCCAAGCCCCTGACCTGGAAGGCCACAAAGCACATCTAGGATTTAAACAGGAAATAGCAGAGCCTATCAGAACATGAGTCCACATTATCCCCATGATCTGGAAAGTTTTGAAAAGCAAGTCTGCTCCCACCTTGGAGCAGACACTAAAGCAGGACCAAAGATCCCTGTGTTGGCTGGGCTAATCACCTTTTCCACACACAGCTCAGCGCCTCTGGGGCTTCATCCAAGCTGCTTTCTGGAAATAACTTCCTATCAAGTGTTTGTTGATGCCAGGAACACTGCCAGCCACAGGTCAGAACAGAACTTTAAAGGTTAGAGAAAGAGAGAGAGGGGAGGGGGGAAGACAAAAGAAAGGATCTCAAGACCCCAAAGAGAAAGGTCTATGTCCTGGGCAACGGGTGTCCTCCTCCCTGTCCTGCACTGATGGAACTCTAGAAGGGCTCAGGAGATAGGCTCAGGCAGGGGCATGACCAGAATGTCAGCAATGAGCCATGAGAAGGGCACCAATGTTCTTGATGGTAACAGGATTCCTTGCACAGACTGGGATCGGCATCTTATCTTGGGAGGTAGATGATGAAGCACTGGCCCAGGACTTCCACTTTGGGATGAACTAACTACATTGGATGGGGAAGTGCTGAGCCTGGGAAATCAGGAGGCTGGAGCTGTTGGAATTTCTGTCTATTGGGAGCCCAGGGGCTTCATAGGACCAGTGAAGCACGGTGAAGGACAGATTTCCACACAGTGTTCTCTCGACATCTCAGACTACCAGCCAAAGTTTTGCAAGCTCACAGGCTCTCCTGCTTGGGCTGTCCTCTGAAAGTATGGAAGCCAGCCCTGCTGGCAACTGCACAGCAGATATTGCAGGGATGTGGTTTGCTTTTCTGTAATACGATGGTTTGGAAAGAAATGGAAAGTTAGCCTAACTCCATTGGCTTTTCTTCCCCTTTAGTGCACAATCTGAGTTCAGTTTTCAGCACCCATGTTGACTGGCTGGAAACTGCCTGTAAGTTCACCTTCAGGAGGATCCTACACCTTTGTCCTCCCAGAGTACCTGCACTCACATGCACATGCCTCTCCACACCCACAAACAAACACATAATTACATACAAAATCTTTTTTTAAAAAGAAGTAAGCCAGGCATAGTGGCACACACCTTTAATCCCAGCATTTGGGAGGCAAAGGCAGGCTGACCTTGATGAGTCAAAGAAAAAAAAAGGAAGAAAAGAGAGAAAGAAAGAAAGAAGGGAGAAATAAAAAGAGGAAGGCATCAAGATTACAGAAAGAGGAAAGCGCAGAGGTGTGGTAGGTATGGTAAGCTGGGTTGAGAAACAACCACCCTGAAACCTAACTGAGCACACTACAAACGCAAAACCATCACACAGCCCCATGCAAGAGTGGCAGCAAAAGCATAGGGAATAAGAGAAAGAATCCTTACGGGGTGAACTGCTGGTGCAGCTGTGCTGAGTTGGACTGTGAAATTCTCAGATCCCTTCAGCAGTTCCCATGTAGCAGTTACTGCTGGCTGGGTGGAGGGGCCAGTACGAACCACTGGGCTGTGAGTGCTCCCTGTTCCTTGGGGTTCTCCCTGGTCCTTGGGGTTCTGTGGGGGAAGGGAGGTTCTAGGACCTTTCCTGCACGGACCCATTGCAGTCTATGGTAGGCTCCTCTGCTGCTATAGGTCTCTGATTGTGAGGATCAGTACTTACCTTGTAGCTGAGGTTCTTCCACTCTAGCTGAAGTTCTGCTAGTTAGAAAGGGCTTCTAGTTGGGCTGTGATCCTTCACTTTCTTTCCTGCTTCCCTGCAGAGATCTCTCCTGGCTTAGTGGGTTTGCTTACAGACCTTGTCTCTTGCAAAGAGCTCACTGTATACTGTCTTTTGCTGTTTACTTTCCTCGAGTTTCAGGGTTCTTCTCCAGGTTCTTCTTTCCTCGAGTTTCAGGGTTCTTCTCCAGGTTCTTCTTTGCGTTTTCTTGCCAGTCAGACTGACGAGGGTCATTCCCAATGACCTCATTTAACCTTAATGATGTTTTAAAAGACCTTGCGAGTCACCTTCTGAGGTTCTGGGAGTTAGGATTTTGACTTTGTGTGTGTGTGTGTGTCATGTACACATGTGTGTAGATGTGCACAGCAGTATGTATGTGCATGAAAGCCAGAGAAGGACATTAAATGTCTTGCTATCTGTCACTTTATTCCTTTGGGACAAGGTCTTTCACTGAACCTGGAGCTAGGGTTGTGACCAGCAAGCCTAAGCAATCCTCTGGTCTCTGCCTCCTACAGCTCTGAGATTATAGGTGCTTACAACCAAGTTCTGCTTTTTGTATGGGTGCTGAGCTCCAAACTCAGTTCCTTACACTTGCAAAGCAAGCATGCTTACCCACAGAGCCGTTTCTCTAGCCCCAAGATTTCAACTTTTGAATTTCCTCTTTTGGGAATGGAGAAAATACAATTTGAGGTATTTTCTCCTTAGTAACTGCTGTGGCTACATCAGCATTTTATTCTGTTCTTCGTTAATTCTTGCCTATAATATGTTACAAAAATCAGGAGTCTTCCCCCACGCCCGTGTCTCGTAGAGTCCTCTCATCAGGCAGTGTGATCTCCCCTGTCCCCCAGTCTAGGCTATGGCAGATGTGATGTTCCAGTTCCGAGACAAAGCCTTCAGCAACATGCTTCCACTCTTTTGAAATTCTTCTTTAACACATGATCAAGTCCACTAGTTGCGAAAGACACATGGCTTAGCTGCTCCCATCTCCCCAGCTCATAGCCAGCCAACCCTAAGAAGAGCAAAGCTCCAAGTTGATAGGTGCTAGCCAGTACCAAGAATAAGACTGCCTGAGACCAGAAGAACAACCTCGTTGAACCCAGCCCAAATTACTGGCTTACATACTATAAATTAATGATTGCTATTAAAAAAAAAAAGATTTATTTATTTATTTATTTATTTATTTATTTATTATGTATACCGTGTTCTGTCTGCACGTATCCCTGCAGGCCAGAAGAGGGCACCGGATCTCATTACAGATGGCTGTGAGCCACCATGTGGTTGCTGGGAATTGAACTCAGGACCTTAGGAAGAGCAAGCAGTGCTCTTAACTTTTGAGCCATCTCTCCAGCCTAATGGTTGATATTTTTATGCCACTAACTTTTGAAGTTTTTGTTTTGTTTTGTTATTTTTTCAAAACAGGGTTTCCCTGTGTGTAGCTCTGGCTGTCCTGGAACTCGCTCTGTAGAGCAGGCTGGCCTGGAACAGAGATTGACCTGCTTCTGCCTCTCCAGTTCTGGGATTAAAGGTGTGCACCACCACTGCCCAGGCTTTTCATTTGTTTTTTTACACCGTGAAAGCTACCTGACACCCTTCCCACAGATCTTTGCTCTAGTTCTCATCTGTGCCTTGATGTCTGCACGCCTGGCTGCCCTCTGTCCTTCAGATTTCTTCTCAAATACACTCTGCTCCAACAGGTCTTCTCTGTCCACGCAGCATAGCACCGGAACTTAGGGCTGTCATTACATCTCACTTAATTTTCTGTCTAGTATTACCAAGATCTGACGTTTTCCCATTTGTTCATTGATTTGTTTATTGCAGCCTCACCCTGATAGAATATCAATTCCATGAGAGCAGGGGGCATGCATACCAGTGACTGCATTAGTGCCTGGCAGTCAACAAGTAGTTGTTGACCAATCTCATTCAGAATCCTCTAGCAAGGGCCTTTGAATGCTGCCAAGCATGACAGCCTGAGTATGAGTCCCAGGACCCACGTGACAGAAGGAGAAAACAGACTCCCCAAAGTTGTCTTCCGACATTCACACACATGCTGTGGCACAGAATAAATAAAGGAGCAAATACATGAGTTAATAAAATGTGTTTTAAAGAAAAGAATCCCCAGCAATCCCATTGTTTTCTCCATTATGTGGACAAGCAACTGGGTTGATAAAGGAAACCACTTATTCCAAACTGCACAGTTTATAGTTGGGCTGCTGGGGAGAGAGGGTGCTGTGGTTTAAGTCTTAAGGCACCCCACACTTTGTGTTGCTTGTTGTTGTTGTTGTTTTTGTTTTGAGACAGGGTTTCTCTGTTTAGTCCTGACTGTCTTGGAACTTGCTCTGTAGACAAGGCTGGACTTGAACTCACAGAAATCCACCTGCCTCTGCCTCCTGAGTGCTGGGACTAAAGGCACGTGCCACCACTGCCCGGCTCCATACTTGATTTTTAAGTTGGCTGTGGTCATCTCCTGTTATGGCAGTGGTTCTTATTTGTGACACAGACAGACAGGCCACAGTGCCTGAGCCAGGAGTAGCTGATTTCTCAGTGGCCAGTCCTTCAGGGAAGGAATCCACAGGGCTTTGGCAGCAGTGGCGGGGCCTGCAGGTTCTCTTGTTTCTTCCCAACTTCCCAGAAGGAACAAGCAAGCAATTTGCCAAATTCCCCTTTCATGTTTACATCTCACCCCACTCCCAGTCAATTAATGCTACAACTAATCTACTTCTGTATCTTCCTTTGAAGGGACATTACAGTTCCTTGAAGTCTATTGCAAGCAAGATTAATTAAGTGATTCAGTCCCAATACTGAAATGGTAAAACAATGGTTTTTTGGTTTCTTTTAGTTTTGGGCACTATTTACTGTTTTGAACAATCAAGATTAACTTCACCTATAAAAAGTAGATGATAGTTCACTAGGAAAATAGTCTAACAAAAACATGGTATTTTCTCAACAAATACTACATATATTTAGTTAAGGTTATGTTAACAAGTTACAAACCAAACATGATGGCACTAGCGCTTTGGAGGCAGAGGCATGCATTTCTGTGAGCCTGGTCTACATAGTGAGTTCTAGGCCAGCCTGGGCTACATAGTGAGAACCTGTCTCAGAGAGTGAGTGAGCAAGAGCAAGAGTGTGTGTGTTTGTGTGTGTGTGTGTGTGTGTGTGTGTGTGTGTGTGTGAGAGAGAGAGAGAGAGAGAGAGAGATCAGAGTGAGCTTTTTTTTTTTTTTTTTTTTTTTTTTGATAAATGCTATTAAAACTAGATTCTGTTGCTTGCTTTCACCAAATTCCACTTTGCCGAGTCTCAGAAGGCAGAAGACCAGGACAGTGTTAGTACTGTCTCTGTGCCTGGAAGAACCTGGGGGACCTGCTCCATTGTGACAGTTTGGTTTGTCACCACAGACTCCGTTAATATGATGGCTTTACATCTTTAGCCTAGAGCTGCCAACCTGGAGTGAAGGGAGGGTTTCCACTGCTTCTTCACTAGAATCCCATCCATGTGCTCCAATTCCCATGCAGCTAGAACAAGAGAGAAACCTGTATCTTACTGCAAGTGTGCAAACTTTCTGCAACAAAGACTTGACACGTGTCCATTACTCAACCCATTACAACATGAGCAGATACATACTGCACTCTAACCCTCAGAATTCCAATCTCTCTCTCTCTCTCTCAATACTAGGTACAGATTGAACCTAAGGCCTTGCCCATGCTAGTCAATCACCCTATTATTATTTCTTATTTTGAGTCAGGGTCTCAACTTAGGCTCTTCCTGAGCTGCCCAGTCAGGCCTTGAACTTTCAATACTGTTTCAGCCTCCGGAGTAGCTGAGATTCCAAGCCCACGCCACATTTTGTTTTTGAAGTGTGTTTTAGTCTATGATACAGTCTGTTCACGCTACAAACCCTGTAACATCAACACTGAAAAAACTTACTGTCACGATGGCATTCTTCATGGCTATTCCTATGGCTATCCTGGGATTCAGGAAAAGGGAACACCTTACTAATTCCCATCCTTTACTTTCTGACCCAACTCTTTAGGCCTCTTGGGGTGGGGAAGAGAATGGTGGGTATTTTTCTGCTTTAAAGCAAACCTACAACATTACACACACACACACACACACACACACACACACACACACACACACACACATATTGCTTAGAAATGTAAAAGAGTAAAAAAATTATTTTATTTCTGAGACAGAGTCTCACTGTGTAGCCCTGGCTAGCCTAGGATTCACAGAGTTCTGCCTGCCTCTGCCTTCCCAATGCTTGGCTTAAAAGCGCTTGCCACTGTGCTCAGCTTACAAAGGACGTTTTAAATCACCCCTAATACTAGTATTCAGTCTTTTTAGTTCATATTTTGAAGAGTTTTAAAAAGCTTATTTAGGGCTGGAGAGATGGCTCAGAGGTTAAGAGCATTGACTGCTCTTCCAGAGGTCCTGAGTTCAATTCCCAGCAACCACATGGTGGCTCACAACCATCTGTAATGAGATCTGGTGCCTTCTTCTGGCCTGCATATATGCAGGCAGAACACTGTATACATAATAAATAAATAAAATCTTAAAAAAACTTATTTAACCAATGAATAAAATTATTATTTTTATTTTATGTGCATTGGTATTTTACCTGCATATATGTCTGTGTGAGGGTGTTGGATTCTTGAGTTACAGACAGTTGTGAGCTGCCATGTGGGTGTTCAGACTTAAACCTGGGTTCTCTGGAAGAGCAGCCAGTGCTCTGAACCACTGAGCCATCTCTCCAGACCTGAATAAAATTATTTTAATGTGTACACATTAAATAGATATGGACTTTTATTTCCTACTTTTTTGGATGCTTGAGATCAACCTGGGATCTGGCACATGCTAGGCAAATGTTCTATCACCAAACTATATCCCCAGCCCGATTTTATTACATATGTTATATTGTGACTTTTTAACCTAACTACAGAGTGAGCATTTTATTCAATGAAATTTTTCTTGTTGGTATAGGCTGTTATTTATTTAAAGTACGAGTAGAAAGTTAGACTGTGCACAAGGTGGGGCAGTTGTGGACAATGTCTAAACATTCTTAGAGCAAAATCCTTGTTGAGTTTCTCTTTTGAAACAGGGTCTCTCTACATAGCCCTGGCTATTCTAAAACTCATTATATAGACCAGGCTGGCCTCGAACTCACAAAGCTTCGCCTGCCTTGTTGCGTTTCTTTATTGTCTCCTTAGAGTCACACGGAAGGATTTACTAGTTCCAAGGCAGCACCTTTTGCTGCGGTCAAATTTTTCTGAATGAGGCAGTCACACCTCCTTTGGGAGTAGGTAAAGGCAGCTACACCTCACACCCATCTTTCTGCTCCGTGGAGTTCCCAGATCAGGGAAAGGGGGCGCCCGGGGTGCAACACAGCTACAGGGGAACTCTCTAGGACAATAAAGAGGGTGGGGGAGCGGGGAACGACAGTCTGGGTGAGGGAAGTTCTTAATGTCCCGAAGTGATGCATTGGGTTGACTCTTTGGGTGGCGGTTTCCCCAATGAGTATGGGATCCCGCGGCGATGAAGTTGCCCCCAGGTGCGAAGAATCGAACCCGGCCGGCAGGAACAAGCTCCCAGCCTTCACCGTGCTCCACTCAAGCGGGCGGTTCCCCGGGGTGGCCGGCTCGCGGAGCGCGCCTTATCGCCAGCAGGGGGCGCTGCAAGCACACTGCCGGAGCCGTCGCAGGGCTGGGCGAGCCACTCGGTGGTCCGACCCACAGTTCCTTGTGTTCTCTTTCACAGTAGAACACACGCACACGCACACACACACTCGCGATCGGCTTCTCTGGTCCAGCCCTTTCACCCAAACATCAGACGTCGCTGCCTAGCTCTAGGGGGCGGCAAACCTCAATGCCACGGTCACCACCCGGGGCGGCCTCCCTGACCCTCCCGCCAGCGCTTGGCCTACAGCCCCTCTAGCCACACCACTGGGGTCCCACTTCTATCCCAGCGAGCACAGGGCCCGGGAGGAGCGTGGCTCCATCCCAGACCTTCAGGGAGATGAGAGAGAATGAGCCCAGGGCAGGCAAGGAGCTGGCAAGGTGCCTGTGTCCCCCATGTGGGGGAGAGGAGCCAGCCTCGGTGGGAGACTGCATCCCATCGGTAGGGGCCCCTGTTTAGGCGTGCGTGTGCATATGAGTGTGCCTGTGCTTGTGTGTGTGTGTGTGTGTGTGTGTGTGTGTGTGTGTGTGTGTGTGTGTGTGTGTGTGTATCTGTTCATGTGCATCCCACGTGGCCCCTTCTGTTCTAAAAACTCCACAGAGTGGGTGTGCGCGCATGTGGAGGCTGGAGGACAACCTTGGGTGTCATCCGTAGGAATGCAGTCTGCCTCCTTCGAGACAAGGTCTCTCACTGGCCTAAAGCTCACTGTTTAGGCCAGACAGACAGCCGGAGCCTTAGGGATTCTCCTCTCTCTGCCTCCTAGTGCAGGATTTTAAGCGTGCCACCATGCCCGTGTGATTTCTGGGGATGGATTCCAAGTCCTCCTATTTAGAAGGCAAGCACTTTACCAACTGAGCTAACTCCTCCTCAGCCCTCCCAACCCTGAGGTGTATGTGTGTGTGTGTTGAGTGTGTATGTGTGCACATGTACATACAGGTGTATGGACTGATGGTTTGCCTTTGTGGATGGAGACCGGAGGTCGACGCTAGGCATCTTCCTTGATAGCGCGCCACTTTATTTATTTGTTTATTTGTTTATTTGTTTATTTATTTATTTATTTATTTATTTGAGATAATGTCTTACTGTGTAGCACTAGCTAACCTGAAACTCAATGGATAGACCGGCCACAAAGATTCACCTGCCTCTGCCTCCCCGGTGTGGAGATTAAAGGCACATACCGCCATGCCAAGCCTCACTTTTATTTTTTGCCGTAAGGTTTCTCACTGAACCTGGGGCTCGTCGGGTCAGTGAGGCTGGCTGGCCAATGAGCTCCCAGGGTTCACCAATGTCTGCCATAGTTATAGACACTGCTGCTGCCACTGGCTTATACCAGGGTGCTGGGATTCGAATTCATGCTTGGTCAGTAGCCACTTTAGCAACTGAGTCATCTCCCTAGTTCCCCAAAGAATTGTTTAAGGAGAAGAAGGCTGGGCCTTTCATCTCATCACTGGGGAGGCAGAGGCAGGTGGATCTCTGTGAGTTCAAGGCCAACCTGGTCTACAGAGCGAGATCCAGGACAGGCACCAAAACTACACAGAGAAATCCTATCTTGGGGAAAAGAAGGAGGAGGAGGAGGAGGAGGAGGAGGAGGAGGAGGAGGAGGAGGAGGAGGAGGAGGAGGAGACGAAGACGAAGGAAAAATGATTTTTTTTTTTGAGACAGGGTTTCTCTATGTATGTAGCCCTTGGCTTTTCTGGATCTCGCTCTGTAGACCAGGCTGGCCTTGAACTCACAGAGATCCACCTGCCTCTGCCTCCCCAGTGACGGGATTAGAGGCATGCACCACCATTGCCCAGATGAAAACATGAAGCTTACACAAATATAAATTAAGAACCCATGTCTAAGATGTTATTTAAATCATGAGTGGCACTGGTACCATGGGCAGAAGACAGTAAGACTAAGTTCAAAGATGGCCAGTCAAGCAGATTACAAAATGAATTTCATAACAGATAGAAAACTGGCTTCTTCCACAGTTGGGCAGGAATGGGTGGGCCATTTCCCCCTCACTGCACAACATTCTCTGGTGCTGCCTTGGTCAAGAATAAACTGTCTTGTTTTCAGTTTTCCAAAGGTTAGAGTCAGTGAAAATGAAAAATGGAAATATCTATATGCAATCAGGTCGCCTGTGAGAGAGTTCATACCAGTCCAGTCCTCCACAGGCTACTTTTTAATTCCTGTTCCAAAAGTCTGTCCAAACTTTTCCTGGCTGCTTAGACAACAAGTTTGGCATGCACAAAAGTTTCCAAAAACAGTTTAATAGCAGTGGGATTCATTTTCTAAGCGAACTCTCACAGGAAACCCTTAAATATTAAAAAAAAAAAAAAAATCTCACCATTGAAATGATTTGTTACTGTTAATTACGTATGACTGTCAAAAGTCAAACAGGGCAAAAAAGTAGCCTGACTTTATGTTCTCCCCATTCTCACTCCTAGTATCTACCAGCTTCATGTGCAGCCGACGACGGCTTTACGTGCCGAAGCAAACATACACATGGAAGCTGTTTGGGGTGTGTGTGTGTGTGTGTGTGTGTGTGTGTGTGTGTGTGTGTGTGCCTAAAAGCCTGCACATGTGCGTACATGAATGGAGGCCAGAGGAGGATGCTGGTGTTTCGCTCACCACTCCATCTTATTTATTTCCTTGAGACAGGGTCTTTCCTGAACCTGGGGCTAGGCTGGCAGCCAGCAAACCCCAACAATCCTCCTGTCCCATCCCCCACAGTGCTCGGGCTACAGAGACATGTGCCACCATACCTGCAAGAGCGCTGTGGACACAAACTCAGGTTCTCCCCGGAGCAGCAAGCACTTTTACCCTGAGCCATTTCCTCAGTTCAAACACACACATTTAAACACAACTACAGCAAGACCAATCTGTTTCTGTGTATCTTTTTTTTTTTTTTTCAACTATGACTGTATTGTGGATGTTTTCCCATAGAGGGCTACCTCTGTTTTATTTCATTTTCATTTTTGTTTGCAGTACAAGGGAGTGAATAGAGGGCCTTGCCCTTACACTCTGCCACAGAACTATCTCTCTAACATTACCTCAGTATTTTAATATTTAATAATATTTCATGCCTTGTTAGTCACTTTCGGGCAATTGTACCCGAGATCCTTTGACATACATAACTTCAAACAGGAAAGGCCTTTTAGCCCCTGGTTTCAGAGGGTAAATTCAGTCTATGGTTGCTTAGCCCCACACATTTGGATGGAATATGGCATTGAGATTGTGTGGAGGACAGAGTTGTAGGGTGGACAGGAAGCGGGGTGGGGAGAGTATGATATTTAAAGTAAGGCAACCCCAGTGACCTACTTCCTCCAACTATTCTTTCAGAACACTCCAAATGATCACCAGCAGCTGGGCATCAAGCATTCACCACAGGAGCCTATGGGGACATCTTATAACCAAACCAAAACTGTGATGGGATGTTTTTAATTTGCTTAGAATTCTATTATTAGCTACCTTTTTTTTTTTTTTTTTGGTTTTTCGAGACAAGGTTTCTCTGTAGCTTTGGAGCCTGTCCTGGACTAGCTCTGTAGACCAGGCTGGCCTTGAACTCACAGAGATCCACCTGCCTCTACCTTCCGAGTGCTGGGATTACAGGTATGTGCCACCACTGCCCGGCTAATAGATACTTTTTAATGCTTCTAATTTTATGGTATTAATACCAAATGCTACAATGAACTTCCTTAATTTTTATAATAATATAAATTTTAAATTTATTTTTTATTTTTTTAAAATTATGTGTACAGTGTTCTGCCTGCACGTGTCCCTGCAGGCCAGAAGAGGGCGCCAGATCTCATTACAGATGGTTGGGAGCCATGATGTGGTTGCTGGGAATTGAACTCAGGACCTCTGGAAGAACAGCTTAACCACTGAGCTATCTCTTCAGCCCTAAATTTATTTTTATTTATTTATGTGTTTGTGTCTGTGTGTACCTGCTTGTCTTTATGTATATCACATATGTGCACATACATGCCTAAGGATGTCATAAGAGGGTGATGGATCCCCTGGAGCTGGAATTATAGTTAGTTGTGAGCTATCACATGCAGATGCTGGGAACTGAACTTGGGTCCTCTGCAAAATAGTCAGTGCTAACTGGTGAGTCACCTCTTTAGATCCAAACTTTACTACTACTACTACTACTACTACTACTACTACTACTAGTACTAACAACAACAACAACAACAACTATTGTTTTAGATTTTGTTTTTTATATGTGTATATGTGTGAGCCTTCACGAGTTAATGTGTACTAGCTATATGAGTGAAGGAACCCACAGAAACCAGAGGAGGGTGTTAGATCCACTAGAACTGTAGTTATAGGCAGTTGTGAACTGCCATGTGGGTGCTGGGCACTTAATTCAGGTCATCTAGAAAAGCAATAAGTATTCTTAACTGTCCTTGAACTCTCTGTAGTAGAAGATGACTTTAAGTTTATGCTCCTTCTGCCTTTACCTCTGGAGTTCTGGGGTTACAGTCATGCACCACCATACCTGGTTTTACTTGATGCTGGGCATGGAACCCAGAGACTTCATGTATACTAGGCAATCACTTTACCAACTGAGCTACAGCCCCGGCTCTGTCTGTTTTTGATTTTTTTGAGTTAGGGTCTCACTATTGCAACTTATTATCATCCTGCTTTAACCTTCTGGGTGCTGGAATTACAGATGCACATCACCATGCTTAGCTTAATCAGCGTGTGTGTGTGTGTGTGTGTGTGTGTGTGTGTGTGTGTGTGTGTGTGTATTTTTTGGCAGTGGAGTTTCTGGACTTAAGGGTAGCTCCATGTAACCCCTTGGCATTTACTGCTGAGCTACCTTCCCCCGAAGTTGAAATACTTTGTTTTCTGAAAAATGTCCTCTTTTACACCCAGCTGCATTGGGTGATATCAAACTATTAAGCCCTTGCCAATCTGATAGAGAGAAACGGTACCTCCTAATTCAGCACACTCTTCTGCAATTATCTCTAGCAGCTAAAACACTCTAGTGAGAAACTTCTTTGGTGAGAGCTCTCTGCAGAAGAGCTCTCATGGTATGGTTGGAGGACCCTGGGGCATCACAGACTCTCTGGGTTCTCAGATTCTGGGAGGCAGGATCTCTTAGTGGGTGCATTTCCCATGCTTTTTGTCACTATGGAGCCATGTGCTGCCCCAGTGTGTCTGTGTCTCAGTGCTGGTGTGCTCCTCCTGACTCCCTACTGTGAGGAACAGATCCACTCTTGAGAGAGGAGGGTATAAGAAGGCTTATCCCCGGATGCATAGATTGCTCCCCACTGGAGGAAGGCCAGTGCCTGGACCCTCTGTAATCAAGAACACTGCTTAGGAAAGGATGGAGCACAGAGTCCTGCTAATTCTTCATCATTACTCATGACCCTGTTCCTCCCATGGAGCTGCTCCCTTTTCTGCTTGGTCTATTTGTTCTTGGACCCAAGGCAAACACCCTGGCCTCACTCGGCTTTTCTTTCAGCTCAAAGGGTGATTGCTGCCTGCAACAGTGATTCCCAATGAGTCAACCACTCTGTATAACTGGGGAAGAGGAAACAGACACCAGTGGACCATTGTGAGGGGCTGGTAGAATGATCGTGAATCTCCACTCCACCCCACATGCCGTTACTGGTAAAGTGGCTGGTTGGATGTTTGCATCATTGCCAACAGTTTATCTGAAGAAAGCGCAGGAACTCTGGAGGAAGACAGACCTGGGTTTTAGTTTCATTTGGGCCCCTTACTGGCTGTGTGTTTCAGGGACTTGATTTTTCCTGGTCTTATGATTTTGTCTGCAGGTGAACTATATCCGTCTCATGGACCACTGTGAGGATCAAATGGCAGAATATATAATGGACCTTCATCCGTGAATACTCAGTCAGCATAGATTCTCTCTTACAAGTGACATTTCGATGTCATTACTTTTCAAAGTGACAATCTCATGGAGTGCCAGGGAACATCACACATTGGAAGCAGAGGAAATCCATTCCCCTGCTGTTCCCATTTGATGGCAGTTTCAGGTCTGGGCAGGACTGTGGGAATGGCAAGTTCTGTCCCAACCTGTCCTCCTGTGACACTGTGTGATGGTAAGTTGCAGCCACACCTGTATGAGCGGCCGCATTTCTCGTGCTGGCTCATGCCTCAGACCTTTGCTTTGTCATGCATTGTCCTCTGTCCAGGCGTCCTCACTGAAAATGCCCCCTTTGGGGTGCTGTGGAGACGGCTAGGTCCATGAAATACCTGCTATGCAAACATGGGAACCGAGTTCAGACCCTAGTATCCCCACAAAAAGCCAGGTGCGGTGGTGTGTGCCCGTAATCCTAGCAATGAAAACAGAGACAGGAGGATTCCTGGCACAGTCCATGAGCTCCAGGCCCAGTGAGATACTCTGTGCCGATAAATCATTAAACAAACAAAATAAGGCGAACAGATCAGGTGTGGTGGCATGATTTTGATCCCAGCATTCAGGAGGCAGAGGCAGGAGATCTCTGTGAGTTTGAGGCCAGCCTGGTCTAGCTAGTGAGTTCTAGGCCAGCCAGGGCTACATAGAGAGCCTGTCTCAAAAACAAACAAAGGTGAACAGCAATTGAGGAAGACACCTGGCATTGTCCTCTGGCTTTCACATTCACACCCCACAAAAGAAAACACCCATCTAGACCACAAGCCATATTTGGACACAAACTACACCATTTCACCTGGCATGTCTAGCTCTGTCTGGAAGAGAACCAAAATAGACTTTCATCTTACTATATATAAAAAGAAAATTCCAGATGGATTAAGAGCTGAAAATGCAAAAATCATTAGAAATCTAGCAAACAAACTGTCATACAACACCAGCATCTTCCAGAATGGCTAAATGAAAAGGTCAGATGGTATCAGGTGTTCAGGTATCTATAGGACAACAGTGGGGGCATCAGTGGCACAACCAAACTGGATAGCTGGCAGGATCTAAGGAAACTGAACGTGCACTGTCCCCACCACCCAGAAAGCTCAGACG